>NC_091285.1:98382448-98995084 GCF_032444005.1 Ranitomeya imitator | reverse complement strand
AATGCCAATCTTAATATCCCACTATTTTTTTTCCAGGGAGAATTTAAAAGAAATCTGGCCCAGTATTACACACTAGGTTTAGTGTGGCACAAAATTTGAGACAGTTGGCACACACAGGAGTGGCACTGAAGCAGAAATGCCAATCTTAATCTCCCACTATTTTTTTTTCCAGGGAGAATTTAAAAGAAATCTGGCCCAGTATTACACACTAGGTTTAATGTGGCACAAAATTTGAGACAGGTGGCACACACAGGAGTGGCACTGAAGCAGAAATGCCAATCTTAATCTCCCACTATTTTTTTTTCCAGGGAGAATTTAAAAGAAATCTGGCCCAGTATTACACACTAGGTTTAATGTGGCACAAAATTTGAGACAGGTGGCACACACAGGAGTGGCACTGAAGCAGAAATGCCAATCTTAATCTCCCACTATTTTTTTCCAGGGAGATTTTAAAAGAAATCTGGCCCAGTATTACACACTAGGTTTAATGTGGCACAACATTTGAGACAGGTGGCACACACAGGAGTGGCACTGAAGCAGAAATGCCAATCTTAATCTCCCACAATTTTTTTCCAGGGAGAATTTAAAAGAAATCTGGCACAGTATTACACACTAGGTTTAATGTGGCACACAATTTGAGACAGGTGGCACACACAGGAGTGGCACTGAAGCAGAAATGCCAATCTTAATCTCCCACTACTTTTTTTTTTCAGGGAGAATTTAAAAGAAATCTGACCCAGTATTACACACTAAGTTTAATGTGGCACACAATTTGAGACAGGTGGCACACACAGGAGTGGCACTGAAGCAGAAATGCCAATCTTAATCTCCCACTATTTTTTTTATTTCAGGGAGAATTTAAAAGAAGTCTGACCCAGTATTACACACTAGGTTTAATGTGGCACACAATTTGAGACAGGTGGCACACACAGGAGTGGCACTGAAGCAGAAATGCCAATCTTAATCTCCCACTATTTTTTTTTCCAGGGAGAATTTAAAAGAAATCTGGCCCAGTATTACACACTAGGTTTATTGTGGCACAAAATTTGAGACAGGTGGCACACTCAGGAGTGTCACTGAAGCAGAAATGCCAATCTTAATCTCCCACTATTTTTTTTCCATGGAGAATTTAAAAGAAATCTGGCCCAGTATTACACACTAGGTTTAATGTGGCACAAAATCTGAGACAGGTGGCACACACAGGAGTGGCACTGAAGCAGACATGCCAATCTTAATCTCCCACTATTTTTTTTCCAGGGAGAATTTAAAAGAAATCTGACCCAGTATTACACACTAGGTTTAATGTGGCATACAATTTGAGACAGGTGGCACACACAGGAGTGGCACTGAAGCAGAAATGCCAACCTTAATCTCCCACTATTTTTTTTTTATGGAGAATTTAAAAGAAATCTGACCCAGTATTACACACTAGGTTTAATGTGGCACACAATTTGAGACAGGTGGCACACACAGGAGTGGCACTGAAGCAGAAATGCCAATCTTAATCTCCCACTACTTTTTTTTCAGGGAGACTTTAAAAGAAATATGACACAGGATTACACACTAGGTTTAATGTGGCACACAATTTGAGACAGGTGGCACACACAGGAGTGGCACTGAAGTAGAAATGCCAATCTTAATCTCCCACTATTTTTTTTTCCAGGTAGAATTTAAAAGAAATCTGGCCCAGTATTACACACTAGGTTTAATGTGGCACAAAATTTGAGACAGGTGGCACACACAGGAGTGGCACTGAAGCAGAAATGCCAATCTTAATCTCCCACTATTTTTTTTTCAGGGAGAATTTAAAAGAAATCTGACCCAGTATTACACACTAGGTTTAATGTGGCACACAATTTGAGACAGGTGGCACACACAGGAGTGGCACTGAAGCAGAAATGCCAATCTTAATATCTCACTATTTTTTTCCAGGGAGAATTTAAAAGAAATCTGGCCCAGTATTACACACTAGGTTTAGTGTGGCACAAAATTTGAGACAGTTGGCACACACAGGAGTGGCACTGAAGCAGAAATGCCAATCTTAATCTCCCACTATTTTTTTTCCAGGGAGAATTTAAAAGAAATCTGGCCCAGTATTACACACTAGGTTTAATGTGGCACAAAATTTGAGACAGGTGGCACACACAGGAGTGGCACTAAAGCAGAAATGCCAATCTTAATCTCCCACTATTTTTTTTTCCAGGGAGAATTTAAAAGAAATCTGGCCCAGTATTACACACTAGGTTTAATGTGGCACAAAATTTGAGACAGGTGGCACACACAGGAGTGGCACTGAAGCAGAAATGCCAATCTTAATCTCCCACTATTTTTTTTCCAGGGAGAATTTAAAAGAAATCTGGCCCAGTATTACACACTAGGTTTAGTGTTGCACAATATTTGAGACAGTTGGCACACACAGGAGTGGCACTGAAGCAGAAATGCCAATCTTAATCTCCCACTATTTTTTTCCAGGGAGAATTTAAAAGAAATCTGGCCCAGTATTACACACTAGGTTTAATGTGGCACAAAATTTGAGACAGGTGGCACACACAGGAGTGGCACTGAAGCAGAAATGCCAATCTTAATCTCCCACAATTTTTTTTCAGGGAGAATTTAAAAGAAATCTGGCCCAATATTACACACTAGGTTTAATGTGGCACACAATTTGAGACAGGTGGCACACACAGGAGTGGCACTGAAGCAGAAATGCCAATCTTAATCTCCCACTACTTTTTTTTTTCAGGGAGAATTTAAAAGAAATCTTACCCAGTATTACACAGTAAGATTAATGTGGCACACAATTTGAGACAGGTGGCACACACAGGAGTGGCACTGAAGCAGAAATGCCAATCTTAATCTCCCACTATTTTTTTATTTCAGGGAAAATTTAAAAGAAATCTGACCCAGTATTACACACTAGGTTTAATGTGGCACACAATTTGAGACAGGTGGCACACACAGGTGTGACACTGAAGCAGAAATGCCAATCTTAATCTCCCACTATTTTTTTTCCAGGGAGAATTTAAAAGAAATCTGGCCCAGTATTACACACTAGGTTTAATGTGGCACAAAATTTGAGACAGGTGGCACACACAGGAGTGGCACTGAAGCAGAAATGCCAATCTTAATCTCCCACTATTTTTTTTTCCAGGGAGAATTTAAAATAAATTTGACCCAGTATTACACACTAGGTTTAATGTGGCACAAATTTTGAGACAGGTGGCACACACAGGAGGGCCACTGAAGCAGAAATGCCAATCTTAATCTCCCACTACTATTTTTTTCCATGGAGAATTTAAAAGAAATCTGGCCCAGTATTACACACTAGGTTTAATGTGGCACAAAATCTGAGACAGGTGGCACACACAGGAGTGGCACTGAAGCAGAAATGCCAATCTTAATCTCCCACTATTTTTTTCCAGGGAGAATTTAAAAGAAATCGAACCCAGTATTACACACTAGGGTAAAATGTGGCACACAATTTGAGACAGGTGGCACACACAGGAGTGGCACTGAAGCAGAAATGCCAATCTTAATCTCCCACTATTTTTTTTTTCATGGAGAATTTAAAAGAAATCTGACCCAGTATTACACACTAGGTTTAATGTGGCACGCAATTTGAGACAGGTGGCACACACAGGAGTGGCACTGAAGCAGAAATGCCAATCTTAATCTCCCACTATTTTTTTCCAGGGAGAATTTAAAAGAAATCTGGCCCAGTATTACACACTAGGTTTAGTGTGGCACAAAATTTGAGACAGTTGGCACACACAGGAGTGGCACTGAAGCAGAAATGCCAATCTTAATCTCCCACTATTTTTTTTCCAGGGAGAATTTAAAAGAAATCTGGCCCAGTATTACACACTAGGTTTAATGTGGCACAAAATTTGAGACAGGTGGCACACACAGGAGTGGCACTGAAGCAGAAATGCCAATCTTAATATCTCACTATTTTTTTCCAGGGAGAATTTAAAAGAAATCTGGCCCAGTATTACACACTAGGTTTAGTGTGGCACAAAATTTGAGACAGTTGGCACACACAGGAGTGGCACTGAAGCAGAAATGCCAATCTTAATCTCCCACTATTTTTTTTCCAGGGAGAATTTAAAAGAAATCTGGCCCAGTATTACACACTAGGTTTAATGTGGCACAAAATTTGAGACAGGTGGCACACACAGGAGTGGCACTGAAGCAGAAATGCCAATCTTAATCTCCCACTATTTTTTTTTCCAGGGATAATTTAAAAGAAATCTGGCCCAGTATTACACACTAGGTTTAATGTGGCACAAAATTTGAGACAGGTGGCACACACAGGAGTGGCACTGAAGCAGAAATGCCAATCTTAATCTCCCACTATTTTTTTTCCAGGGAGAATTTAAAAGAAATCTGGCCCAGTATTACACACTAGGTTTAGTGTTGCACAATATTTGAGACAGTTGGCACACACAGGAGTGGCACTGAAGCAGAAATGCCAATCTTAATCTCCCACTATTTTTTTCCAGGGAGAATTTAAAAGAAATCTGGCCCAGTATTACACACTAGGTTTAATGTGGCACAAAATTTGAGACAGGTGGCACACACAGGAGTGGCACTGAAGCAGAAATGCCAATCTTAATCTCCCACAATTTTTTTCCAGGGAGAATTTAAAAGAAATCTGGCCCAGTATTACACACTAGGTTTAATGTGGCACACAATTTGAGACAGGTGGCACACACAGGAGTGGCACTGAAGCAGAAATGCCAATCTTAATCTCCCACTACTTTTTTTTTTCAGGGAGAATTTAAAAGAAATCTGACCCAGTATTACACAGTAAGTTTAATGTGGCACACAATTTGAGACAGGTGGCACACACAGGAGTGGCACTGAAGCAGAAATGCCAATCTTAATCTCCCACTATTTTTTTATTTCAGGGAAAATTTAAAAGAAATCTGACCCAGTATTACACACTAGGTTTAATGTGGCACACAATTTGAGACAGGTGGCACACACAGGTGTGACACTGAAGCAGAAATGCCAATCTTAATCTCCCACTATTTTTTTTCCAGGGAGAATTTAAAAGAAATCTGGCCCAGTATTACACACTAGGTTTAATGTGGCACAAAATTTGAGACAGGTGGCACACACAGGAGTGGCACTGAAGCAGAAATGCCAATCTTAATCTCCCACTATTTTTTTTTCCAGGGAGAATTTAAAATAAATTTGACCCAGTATTACACACTAGGTTTAATGTGGCACAAATTTTGAGACAGGTGGCACACACAGGAGGGCCACTGAAGCAGAAATGCCAATCTTAATCTCCCACTACTTTTTTTTTCCAGGGAGAATTTAAAAGAAATCTGGCCCAGTATTACACACTAGGTTTAATGTGGCACAAAATCTGAGACAGGTGGCACACACAGGAGTGGCACTGAAGCAGAAATGCCAATCTTAATCTCCCACTATTTTTTTCCAGGGAGAATTTAAAAGAAATCGAACCCAGTATTACACACTAGGGTAAAATGTGGCACACAATTTGAGACAGGTGGCACACACAGGAGTGGCACTGAAGCAGAAATGCCAATCTTAATCTCCCACTATTTTTTTTTTCATGGAGAATTTAAAAGAAATCTGACCCAGTATTACACACTAGGTTTAATGTGGCACCCAATTTGAGACAGGTGGCACACACAGGAGTGGCACTGAAGCAGAAATGCCAATCTTAATCTCCCACTATTTTTTTATTTCAGGGAGAATTTAAAAGAAATATGACACAGGATTACACACTAGGTTTAATGTGGCACACAATTTGAGACAGGTGGCACACACAGGAGTGGCACTGAAGCAGAAATGCCAATCTTAATCTCCCACTATTTTTTTTCCAGGGAGAATTTAAAAGAAATCTGGCCCAGTATTACACACTAGGTTTAGTGTGGCACAAAATTTGAGACAGTTGGCACACACAGGAGTGGCACTGAAGCAGAAATGCCAATCTTAATCTCCCACTATTTTTTTTTCCAGGGAGAATTTAAAAGAAATCTGGCCCAGTATTACACACTAGGTTTAATGTGGCACAAAATTTGAGACAGGTGGCACACACAGGAGTGGCACTGAAGCAGAAATGCCAATCTTAATCTCCCACTATTTTTTTTCCAGGGAGAATTTAAAAGAAATCTGACCCAGTATTACACACTAGGTTTAATGTGGCACAAAATTTGAGACAGTTGGCACACACAGGAGTGGCACTGAAGCAGAAATGCCAATCTTAATCTCCCACTATTTTTTTCCAGGGAGATTTTAAAAGAAATCTGGCCCAGTATTACACACTAGGTTTAATGTGGCACAACATTTGAGACAGGTGGCACACACAGGAGTGGCACTGAAGCAGACATGCCAATCTTAATCTCCCACAATTTTTTTCCAGGGAGAATTTAAAAGAAATCTGGCCCAGTATTACACACTAGGTTTAATGTGGCACACAATTTGAGACAGGTGGCACACACAGGAGTGGCACTGAAGCAGAAATGCCAATCTTAATCTCCCACTACTTTTTTTTTTCAGGGAGAATTTAAAAGAAATCTGACCCAGTATTACACACTAAGTTTAATGTGGCACACAATTTGAGACAGGTGGCACACACAGGAGTGGCACTGAAGCAGAAATGCCAATCTTAATCTCCCACTATTTTTTTATTTCAGGGAGAATTTAAAAGAAGTCTGACCCAGTATTACACACTAGGTTTAATGTGGCACACAATTTGAGACAGGTGGCACACACAGGAGTGGCACTGAAGAAGAAATGCCAATCTTAATCTCCCACTATTTTTTTTCCCAGGGAGAATTTAAAAGAAATCTGGCCCAGTATTACACACTAGGTTTATTGTGGCACAAAATTTGAGACAGGTGGCACACTCAGGAGTGTCACTGAAGCAGAAATGCCAATCTTAATCTCCCACTATTTTTTTTCCATGGAGAATTTAAAAGAAATCTGGCCCAGTATTACACACTAGGTTTAATGTGGCACAAAATCTGAGACAGGTGGCACACACAGGAGTGGCACTGAAGCAGAAATGCCAATCTTAATCTCCCACTATTTTTTTTCCAGGGAGAATTTAAAAGAAATCTGACCCAGTATTACACACTAGGTTTAATGTGGCATACAATTTGAGACAGGTGGCACACACAGGAGTGGCACTGAAGCAGAAATGCCAACCTTAATCTCCCACTATTTTTTTTTTATGGAGAATTTAAAAGAAATCTGACCCAGTATTACACACTAGGTTTAATGTGGCACACAATTTGAGACAGGTGGCACACACAGGAGTGGCACTGAAGCAGAAATGCCAATCTTAATCTCCCACTACTTTTTTTTCAGGGAGACGTTAAAAGAAATATGACACAGGATTACACACTAGGTTTAATGTGGCACACAATTTGAGACAGGTGGCACACACAGGAGTGGCACTGAAGCAGAAATTCCAATCTTAATCTCCCACTATTTTTTTTTCCAGGTAGAATTTAAAAGAAATCTGGCCCAGTATTACACACTAGGTTTAATGTGGCACAAAATTTGAGACAGGTGGCACACACAGGAGAGGCACTGAAGCAGAAATGCCAATCTTAATCTCCCACTATTTTTTTTTCAGGGAGAATTTAAAAGAAATCTGACCCAGTATTACACACTAGGTTTAATGTGGCACACAATTTGAGACAGGTGGCACACACAGGAGTGGCACTGAATCAGAAATGCCTATCTTAATCTCCCACTATTTTTTTTTTCATGGAGAATTTAAAAGAAATCTGACCCAGTATTACACACTAGGTTTAATGTGGCACGCAATTTGAGACAGGTGGCACACACAGGAGTGGCACTGAAGCAGAAATGCCAATCTTAATCTCCCACTATTTTTTTATTTCAGGGAGAATTTAAAAGAAATATGACACAGGATTACACACTAGGTTTAATGTGGCACACAATTTGAGACAGGTGGCACACACAGGAGTGGCACTGAAGCAGAAATGCCAATCTTAATCTCCCACTATTTTTTTATTTCAGGGAGAATTTAAAAGAAATCTGACCCAGTATTACACACTAGGTTTAATGTGGCACACAATTTGAGACAGGTGGCACACACAGGAGTGGCACTGAAGCAGAAATGCCAATCTTAATCTCTCACTATTTTTTTTTTCAGGGAGAATTTAAAAGAAATCTGACACAGTAATACACATTAGGTTTCATGTGGCACACAATTTGAGACAGGTGGCACACACAGGAGTGGCACTGAAGCAGAAATGCCAGTCTTAATCTCCCACTATTTTTTTTTCCAGGGAGAATTTAAAATAAATTTGGCCCAGTATTACACACTAGGTTTAATGTGGCACAAATTTTGAGACAGGTGGCACACACAGGAGTGGCACTGAAGCAGAAATGCCAATCTTAATCTCCCACTACTTTTTTTTTCCAGGGAGAATTTAAAAGAAATCTGGCCCAGTATTACACACTAGGTTTAATGTGGCACAAAATCTGAGACAGGTGGCACACACAGGAGTGGCACTGAAGCAGAAATGCCAATCTTAATCTCCCACTATTTTTTTCCAGGGAGAATTTAAAAGAAATCGGACCCAGTATTACACACTAGGGTTAATATGGCACACAATTTGAGACAGGTGGCACACACAGGAGTGGCACTGAAGCAGAAATGCCAATCTTAATCTCCCACTATTTTTTTTCATGGAGAATTTAAAAGAAATCTGACCCAGTATTACACACTAGGTTAAATGTGGCATGCCATTTTAGACAGGTGGCACACACAGGAGTGGCACTGAAGCAGAAATGCCAATCTTAAACCCTTACCGGCATCGGACGTACTATACCGTCCGATGCCGGCTCCCCTGCTTTGATGCAGGGCTCCGCGGTGAGCCCGCACCAAAGCCGGGACATGTCAGCTGTTTTGAACAGCTGACATGTGCCCGTAATAGGCGCGGGCAGAATCGCGATCTGCCTGCACCTATTAACTAGTTAAATGCCGCTGTCAAACGCAGACAGCGGCATTTAACTACCGCTTCCGGCCGGGCGGCCGGAAATGACGTCATCGCCGACCCCCGTCACATGATCGGGGGTCGGCGATGCTTGTGAATGGTAACCATAGAGGTCCTTGAGACCTCTATGGTTACTGATTGCCCATCGCTGTGAGCGCCACCCTGTGGTCGCTCACAGCACACGTGCAATTCTGCTACATAGCAGCGATCAGCAGATCGCTGCTATGTAGCAGAGCCGATCGTGCTATGCCTGCTTCTAGCCTCCCATGGAGGCTATTGAAGCATGGCAAAAGTTAAAAAAAAAGTTTAAAAAAATGTGAAAAAAATAAAAAAAACATAAAAGTTTAAATCACCCCCCTTTCGCCCCAATCAAAATAAATCAATAAAAAAAATATCAAATCTACGCATATTTGGTATCGCCGCGCTCAGAATCGCCCGATCTATCAATTAAAAAAAAGTATTAAAGTGATCGCTAAACAGCGTAGCGGGAAAAAAATTTGAAACGCCAGAATTACGTTTTTTTTGGTCGCCGCGACATTGCATTAAAATGCAATAACGGGCGATCAAAAGAACGTATCTGCACCGAAATGCTATCATTAAAAACGACATCTCGGCACGCAAAAAATAAGCCCTCAACCGACCCCAAATGATGAAAAATGGAGACGCTACGAGTATCGGAAAATGGCGCAATTTTTTTTTTTTTTTTTTTTACCAAAGTTTGGATTTTTTTTTTCACCACTTAGATAAAAAATAACCTAGTCATGTTTGGTGTCTATGAACTCGTAATGACCTGGAGAATCATAATGGCAGGTCAGTTTTAGCATTTAGTGAACCTAGCAAAAAAGCCAAACAAAAAACCAATGTGGGATTTCACTTTTTTTGCAATTTCACCGCACTTGGAATTTTTTTCCCGTTTTCTAGTACATGACATGCTAAAACCAATGATGTCGTTCAAAAGTACAACTCGTCCCGCAAAAAATAAGCCCTCACATGACCAAATTGACGGAAAAGTAAAAAAGTTATGGCTCTGGGAAGGAGGGGAGCGAAAAACGAACACGGAAAAACGAAAAATCCCCCGGTCATGAAGGGGTTAATCTCCCACTATTTTTTTATTTCAGGGAGAATTTAAAAGAAATATGACACAGGATTACACACTAGGTTTAATGTGGCACACAATTTGAGACAGGTGGCACACACAGGAGTGGCACTGAAGCAGAAATGCCAGTCTTAATCTCCCACTATTTTTTTTCCAGGGAGAATTTAAAAGAAATCTGGCCCAGTATTACACACTAGGCTTAATGTGGCACAAAATTTGAGACAGGTGGCACACACAGGAGTGGCACTGAAGCAGAAATGCCAATCTTAATCTCCCACTATTTTTTTTTCAGGGAGAATTTAAATGAAATCTGACCCAGTATTACACACTAGGTTTAATGTGGCACACAATTTGAGACAGGTGGCACACACAGCAGTGGCACTGAAGCAGAAATGCCAATCTTAATCTCTCACTATTTTTTTTTTCAGGGAGAATTTAAAAGAAATTTGACACAGTAATACACATTAGGTTTAATGTGGCACACAATTTGAGACAGGTGGCACACACAGGAGTGGCACTGAAGCAGAAATGCCAGTCTTAATCTCCCACTATTTTTTTTTCCAGGGAGAATTTAAAAGAAATTTGGCCCAGTATTACACACTAGGTTTAATGTGGCACAAATTTTGAGACAGGTGGCACACACAGGAGTGGCACTGAAGCAGAAATGCCAGTCTTAATCTCCCACTATTTTTTTTTCCAAGGAGAATTTAAAAGAAATCTGACCCAGTATTACACACTAGGTTTAATGTGGCACACAATTTGAGACAGGTGGCACACACAGGAGTGGCACTGAAGCAGAAATGCCAATCTCCCACTATTTTTTTCCAGGGAGAATTTAAAAGAAATCTGGCCCAGTATTACACACTAGGTTTAGTGTGGCACAAAATTTGAGACAGTTGGCACACACAGGAGTGGCACTGAAGCAGAAATGCCAATCTTAATCTCCCACTATTTTTTTCCAGGGAGAATTTAAAAGAAATCTGGCCCAGTATTACACACTAGGTTTAATGTGGCACAAAATTTGAGACAGGTGGCACACACAGGAGTGGCACTGAAGCAGAAATGCCAATCTTAATCTCCCACTATTTTTTTTTCATGGAGAATTTAAAAGAAATTTGACCCAGTATTACACACTAGGTTTAATGTGGCACAAATTTTGAGACAGGTGGCACACACAGGAGGGCCACTGAAGCAGAAATGCCAATCTTAATCTCCCACTACTTTTTTTTTCCAGGGAGAATTTAAAAGAAATCTGGCCCAGTATTACACACTAGGTTTAATGTGGCACAAAATCTGAGACAGGTGGCACACACAGGAGTGGCACTGAAGCAGAAATGCCAATCTTAATCTCCCACTATTTTTTTCCAGGGAGAATTTAAAAGAAATCGAACCCAGTATTACACACTAGGGTAAAATGTGGCACACAATTTGAGACAGGTGGCACACACAGGAGTGGCACTGAAGCAGAAATGCCAATCTTAATCTCCCACTATTTTTTTTTTCATGGAGAATTTAAAAGAAATCTGACCCAGTATTACACACTAGGTTTAATGTGGCACCCAATTTGAGACAGGTGGCACACACAGGAGTGGCACTGAAGCAGAAATGCCAATCTTAATCTCCCACTATTTTTTTATTTCAGGGAGAATTTAAAAGAAATATGACACAGGATTACACACTAGGTTTAATGTGGCACACAATTTGAGACAGGTGGCACACACAGGAGTGGCACTGAAGCAGAAATGCCAATCTTAATCTCCCACTATTTTTTTATTTCAGGGAGAATTTAAAAGAAATCTGACCCAGTATTACACACTAGGTTTAATGTGGCACACAATTTGAGACAGGTGGCACACACAGGAGTGGCACTGAAGCAGAAATGCCAATCTTAATCTCTCACTATTTTTTTTTTCAGGGAGAATTTAAAAGAAATTTGACACAGTAATACACATTAGGTTTAATGTGGCACACAATTTGAGACAGTTGGCACACACAGGAGTGGCACTGAAGTAGAAATGCCAATCTTAATCTCCCACTATTTTTTTTTCCAGGGAGAATTTAAAAGAAATCTGACCCAGTATTACACACTAGGTTTAATGTGGCACACAATTTGACAGAGGTGGCACACACAGGAGTGGCACTGAAGCAGAAATGCCAATCTTAATATCCCACTATTTTTTTTCCAGGGAGAATTTAAAAGAAATCTGGCCCAGTATTACACACTAGGTTTAGTGTGGCACAAAATTTGAGACAGTTGGCACACACAGGAGTGGCACTGAAGCAGAAATGCCAATCTTAATCTCCCACTATTTTTTTTTCCAGGGAGAATTTAAAAGAAATCTGGCCCAGTATTACACACTAGGTTTAATGTGGCACAAAATTTGAGACAGGTGGCACACACAGGAGTGGCACTGAAGCAGAAATGCCAATCTTAATCTCCCACTATTTTTTTTTCCAGGGAGAATTTAAAAGAAATCTGGCCCAGTATTACACACTAGGTTTAATGTGGCACAAAATTTGAGACAGGTGGCACACACAGGAGTGGCACTGAAGCAGAAATGCCAATCTTAATCTCCCACTATTTTTTTTCCAGGGAGAATTTAAAAGAAATCTGACCCAGTATTACACACTAGGTTTAATGTGGCACAAAATTTGAGACAGTTGGCACACACAGGAGTGGCACTGAAGCAGAAATGCCAATCTTAATCTCCCACTATTTTTTTCCAGGGAGATTTTAAAAGAAATCTGGCCCAGTATTACACACTAGGTTTAATGTGGCACAACATTTGAGACAGGTGGCACACACAGGAGTGGCACTGAAGCAGACATGCCAATCTTAATCTCCCACAATTTTTTTCCAGGGAGAATTTAAAAGAAATCTGGCCCAGTATTACACACTAGGTTTAATGTGGCACACAATTTGAGACAGGTGGCACACACAGGAGTGGCACTGAAGCAGAAATGCCAATCTTAATCTCCCACTACTTTTTTTTTTCAGGGAGAATTTAAAAGAAATCTGACCCAGTATTACACACTAAGTTTAATGTGGCACACAATTTGAGACAGGTGGCACACACAGGAGTGGCACTGAAGCAGAAATGCCAATCTTAATCTCCCACTATTTTTTTATTTCAGGGAGAATTTAAAAGAAGTCTGACCCAGTATTACACACTAGGTTTAATGTGGCACACAATTTGAGACAGGTGGCACACACAGGAGTGGCACTGAAGAAGAAATGCCAATCTTAATCTCCCACTATTTTTTTTCCCAGGGAGAATTTAAAAGAAATCTGGCCCAGTATTACACACTAGGTTTATTGTGGCACAAAATTTGAGACAGGTGGCACACTCAGGAGTGTCACTGAAGCAGAAATGCCAATCTTAATCTCCCACTATTTTTTTTCCATGGAGAATTTAAAAGAAATCTGGCCCAGTATTACACACTAGGTTTAATGTGGCACAAAATCTGAGACAGGTGGCACACACAGGAGTGGCACTGAAGCAGAAATGCCAATCTTAATCTCCCACTATTTTTTTTCCAGGGAGAATTTAAAAGAAATCTGACCCAGTATTACACACTAGGTTTAATGTGGCATACAATTTGAGACAGGTGGCACACACAGGAGTGGCACTGAAGCAGAAATGCCAACCTTAATCTCCCACTATTTTTTTTTTATGGAGAATTTAAAAGAAATCTGACCCAGTATTACACACTAGGTTTAATGTGGCACACAATTTGAGACAGGTGGCACACACAGGAGTGGCACTGAAGCAGAAATGCCAATCTTAATCTCCCACTACTTTTTTTTCAGGGAGACGTTAAAAGAAATATGACACAGGATTACACACTAGGTTTAATGTGGCACACAATTTGAGACAGGTGGCACACACAGGAGTGGCACTGAAGCAGAAATTCCAATCTTAATCTCCCACTATTTTTTTTTCCAGGTAGAATTTAAAAGAAATCTGGCCCAGTATTACACACTAGGTTTAATGTGGCACAAAATTTGAGACAGGTGGCACACACAGGAGAGGCACTGAAGCAGAAATGCCAATCTTAATCTCCCACTATTTTTTTTTCAGGGAGAATTTAAAAGAAATCTGACCCAGTATTACACACTAGGTTTAATGTGGCACACAATTTGAGACAGGTGGCACACACAGGAGTGGCACTGAATCAGAAATGCCTATCTTAATCTCCCACTATTTTTTTTTTCATGGAGAATTTAAAAGAAATCTGACCCAGTATTACACACTAGGTTTAATGTGGCACGCAATTTGAGACAGGTGGCACACACAGGAGTGGCACTGAAGCAGAAATGCCAATCTTAATCTCCCACTATTTTTTTATTTCAGGGAGAATTTAAAAGAAATATGACACAGGATTACACACTAGGTTTAATGTGGCACACAATTTGAGACAGGTGGCACACACAGGAGTGGCACTGAAGCAGAAATGCCAATCTTAATCTCCCACTATTTTTTTATTTCAGGGAGAATTTAAAAGAAATCTGACCCAGTATTACACACTAGGTTTAATGTGGCACACAATTTGAGACAGGTGGCACACACAGGAGTGGCACTGAAGCAGAAATGCCAATCTTAATCTCTCACTATTTTTTTTTTCAGGGAGAATTTAAAAGAAATCTGACACAGTAATACACATTAGGTTTCATGTGGCACACAATTTGAGACAGGTGGCACACACAGGAGTGGCACTGAAGCAGAAATGCCAGTCTTAATCTCCCACTATTTTTTTTTCCAGGGAGAATTTAAAATAAATTTGGCCCAGTATTACACACTAGGTTTAATGTGGCACAAATTTTGAGACAGGTGGCACACACAGGAGTGGCACTGAAGCAGAAATGCCAATCTTAATCTCCCACTACTTTTTTTTTCCAGGGAGAATTTAAAAGAAATCTGGCCCAGTATTACACACTAGGTTTAATGTGGCACAAAATCTGAGACAGGTGGCACACACAGGAGTGGCACTGAAGCAGAAATGCCAATCTTAATCTCCCACTATTTTTTTCCAGGGAGAATTTAAAAGAAATCGGACCCAGTATTACACACTAGGGTTAATATGGCACACAATTTGAGACAGGTGGCACACACAGGAGTGGCACTGAAGCAGAAATGCCAATCTTAATCTCCCACTATTTTTTTTTCATGGAGAATTTAAAAGAAATCTGACCCAGTATTACACACTAGGTTAAATGTGGCATGCCATTTTAGACAGGTGGCACACACAGGAGTGGCACTGAAGCAGAAATGCCAATCTTAAACCCTTACCGGCATCGGACGTACTATACCGTCCGATGCCGGCTCCCCTGCTTTGATGCAGGGCTCCGCGGTGAGCCCGCACCAAAGCCGGGACATGTCAGCTGTTTTGAACAGCTGACATGTGCCCGTAATAGGCGCGGGCAGAATCGCGATCTGCCTGCACCTATTAACTAGTTAAATGCCGCTGTCAAACGCAGACAGCGGCATTTAACTACCGCTTCCGGCCGGGCGGCCGGAAATGACGTCATCGCCGACCCCCGTCACATGATCGGGGGTCGGCGATGCTTGTGAATGGTAACCATAGAGGTCCTTGAGACCTCTATGGTTACTGATTGCCCATCGCTGTGAGCGCCACCCTGTGGTCGCTCACAGCACACGTGCAATTCTGCTACATAGCAGCGATCAGCAGATCGCTGCTATGTAGCAGAGCCGATCGTGCTATGCCTGCTTCTAGCCTCCCATGGAGGCTATTGAAGCATGGCAAAAGTTAAAAAAAAAGTTTAAAAAAATGTGAAAAAAATAAAAAAAACATAAAAGTTTAAATCACCCCCCTTTCGCCCCAATCAAAATAAATCAATAAAAAAAATATCAAATCTACGCATATTTGGTATCGCCGCGCTCAGAATCGCCCGATCTATCAATTAAAAAAAAGTATTAAAGTGATCGCTAAACAGCGTAGCGGGAAAAAAATTTGAAACGCCAGAATTACGTTTTTTTTGGTCGCCGCGACATTGCATTAAAATGCAATAACGGGCGATCAAAAGAACGTATCTGCACCGAAATGCTATCATTAAAAACGACATCTCGGCACGCAAAAAATAAGCCCTCAACCGACCCCAAATGATGAAAAATGGAGACGCTACGAGTATCGGAAAATGGCGCAATTTTTTTTTTTTTTTTTTTTACCAAAGTTTGGATTTTTTTTTTCACCACTTAGATAAAAAATAACCTAGTCATGTTTGGTGTCTATGAACTCGTAATGACCTGGAGAATCATAATGGCAGGTCAGTTTTAGCATTTAGTGAACCTAGCAAAAAAGCCAAACAAAAAACCAATGTGGGATTTCACTTTTTTTGCAATTTCACCGCACTTGGAATTTTTTTCCCGTTTTCTAGTACATGACATGCTAAAACCAATGATGTCGTTCAAAAGTACAACTCGTCCCGCAAAAAATAAGCCCTCACATGACCAAATTGACGGAAAAGTAAAAAAGTTATGGCTCTGGGAAGGAGGGGAGCGAAAAACGAACACGGAAAAACGAAAAATCCCCCGGTCATGAAGGGGTTAATCTCCCACTATTTTTTTATTTCAGGGAGAATTTAAAAGAAATATGACACAGGATTACACACTAGGTTTAATGTGGCACACAATTTGAGACAGGTGGCACACACAGGAGTGGCACTGAAGCAGAAATGCCAGTCTTAATCTCCCACTATTTTTTTTCCAGGGAGAATTTAAAAGAAATCTGGCCCAGTATTACACACTAGGCTTAATGTGGCACAAAATTTGAGACAGGTGGCACACACAGGAGTGGCACTGAAGCAGAAATGCCAATCTTAATCTCCCACTATTTTTTTTTCAGGGAGAATTTAAATGAAATCTGACCCAGTATTACACACTAGGTTTAATGTGGCACACAATTTGAGACAGGTGGCACACACAGCAGTGGCACTGAAGCAGAAATGCCAATCTTAATCTCTCACTATTTTTTTTTTCAGGGAGAATTTAAAAGAAATTTGACACAGTAATACACATTAGGTTTAATGTGGCACACAATTTGAGACAGGTGGCACACACAGGAGTGGCACTGAAGCAGAAATGCCAGTCTTAATCTCCCACTATTTTTTTTTCCAGGGAGAATTTAAAAGAAATTTGGCCCAGTATTACACACTAGGTTTAATGTGGCACAAATTTTGAGACAGGTGGCACACACAGGAGTGGCACTGAAGCAGAAATGCCAGTCTTAATCTCCCACTATTTTTTTTTCCAGGGAGAATTTAAAAGAAATCTGACCCAGTATTACACACTAGGTTTAATGTGGCACACAATTTGAGACAGGTGGCACACACAGGAGTGGCACTGAAGCAGAAATGCCAATCTCCCACTATTTTTTTCCAGGGAGAATTTAAAAGAAATCTGGCCCAGTATTACACACTAGGTTTAGTGTGGCACAAAATTTGAGACAGTTGGCACACACAGGAGTGGCACTGAAGCAGAAATGCCAATCTTAATCTCCCACTATTTTTTTTCCAGGGAGAATTTAAAAGAAATCTGGCCCAGTATTACACACTAGGTTTAATGTGGCACAAAATTTGAGACAGGTGGCACACACAGGAGTGGCACTGAAGCAGAAATGCCAATCTTAATCTCCCACTATTTTTTTTTCCAGGGAGAATTTAAAAGAAATCTGGCCCAGTATTACACACTAGGTTTAATGTGGCACAAAATTTGAGACAGGTGGCACACACAGGAGTGGCACTGAAGCAGAAATGCCAATCTTAATCTCCCACTATTTTTTTTCCAGGGAGAATTTAAAAGAAATCTGGCCCAGTATTACACACTAGGTTTAATGTGGCACAAAATTTGAGACAGGTGGCACACACAGGAGTGGCACTGAAGCAGAAATGCCAATCTTAATCTCCCACTATTTTTTTTCCCAGGGAGAATTTAAAAGAAATCTGGCCCAGTATTACACACTAGGTTTAATGTGGCACAAAATTTGAGACAGTTGGCACACACAGGAGTGGCACTGAAGCAGAAATGCCAATCTTAATCTCCCACTATTTTTTTCCAGGGAGAATTTAAAAGAAATCTGGCCCAGTATTACACACTAGGTTTAATGTGGCACAAAATTTGAGACAGGTGGCACACACAGGAGTGGCACTGAAGCAGAAATGCCAATCTTAATCTCCCACAATTTTTTTCCAGGGAGAATTTAAAAGAAATCTGGCCCAGTATTACACACTAGGTTTAATGTGGCACACAATTTGAGACAGGTGGCACACACAGGAGTGGCACTGAAGCAGAAATGCCAATCTTAATCTCCCACTACTTTTTTTTTCAGGGAGAATTTAAAAGAAATCTGACCCAGTATTACACACTAAGTTTAATGTGGCACACAATTTGAGACAGGTGGCACACACAGGAGTGGCACTGAAGCAGAAATGCCAATCCTAATCTCCCACTATTTTTTTATTTCAGGGAGAATTTAAAAGAAATCTGACCCAGTATTACACACTAGGTTTAATGTGGCACACAATTTGAGACAGGTGGCACACACAGGTGTGACACTGAAGCAGAAATGCCAATCTTAATCTCCCACTATTTTTTTTCCAGGGAGAATTTAAAAGAAATCTGGCCCAGTATTACACACTAGGTTTAATGTGGCACAAAATTTGAGACAGGTGGCACACACAGGAGTGGCACTGAAGCAGAAATGCCAATCTTAATCTCCCACTATTTTTTTTTCCAGGGAGAATTTAAAATAAATTTGACCCAGTATTACACACTAGGTTTAATGTGGCACAAATTTTGAGACAGGTGGCACACACAGGAGGGCCACTGAAGCAGAAATGCCAATCTTAATCTCCCACTACTTTTTTTTTCCAGGGAGAATTTAAAAGAAATCTGGCCCAGTATTACACACTAGGTTTAATGTGGCACAAAATCTGAGACAGGTGGCACACACAGGAGTGGCACTGAAGCAGAAATGCCAATCTTAATCTCCCACTATTTTTTTCCAGGGAGAATTTAAAAGAAATCGGACCCAGTTGTTAGGGGTCAAGTTCCCGCTTCTGCACAGGGGGAATCTCGAGCCACCTCCGCTGCGGTTTCCCATTCTTATCCAGCCGCAGTGGAGTCTGCTCAGCAAAGACGTCGGTCCCAGCGTCTTGCTCATTCTCACTCTGTTCTGAGAGTTACTGCTGTTTCTCCAGTCTCTGCCATTAAAGCCAGTACTGGTCAGCAGCGAGCTGACTTCTCTGGGACTAAGTCCTTGTCTGCGCATACTGAGCATGCCCAGGGTAAGATCTCCCGTTGGAGATCGAGGGTCATGTGCTCAGGCTCTGCGGCACATTCCATTGGTCCTCTTGACAGGTCTTGGAAGGGCAAAAGTCCTGTGGCCACTTCCTGTGCTGCAACTATATAAACTGCGCATGACCGCACGGCCATGCGCTAGTATTGTCTTGTAAATATGTGTGTGTGTCGTGAGTGAAAGTCGCTTTTTAAATAACCCTCCCTATTGAATGTCTGTTCGCAGAAGGTGTATGTTTGCTATCTAGCGCCCGACTTGTCCAACAGCACGAAACACACATTGCAGCGTCCTCTTGCTGTGTCCGCCTGTACGGCGCCGTGCGCTTGCCTTGCGCTTTCCATACCCAAGCCAGTGTGGTTGGTGGCGTCCGTCAGTGCGGCATTGCTCGCACTCTTGTGCATTTATATATTTATTCTTAGTTTCCTTACACACCCAGTTGTGGTGTAGTGCCAGCGAGGGTCTAATCGGACTTCAATCCCAGTTGGGGTTAAGTACGCTGACTGCTCGCTCGCGCTTTAGGTGCGGTGCTGCGATCCTGTGACGCAGCAGGATTGCTCCCTTCACGCTGGGTGAGGTTGAACCCACGTGTATATACTTTAGTGTACCGCCATATAGTCTGCTATTTACTAGCAGCAGGGTTTCTCCTGCACGGTGGACCCCGGACTGCGAACGCATCTATAACATCTTTCTTGGTGCGTTCCGCCAGTCCTAACAGAATACTAGCGCCAGGGTCTGGCTAGTAAATGGCGGACGACCAGCGTTTACAGAGGTACATCCAGCAGCTGGAGGGAAGGTTGGCAGCTCTTGAGCGTACAACCTCAGCTGTGGATGTCACTGCTGTAGCTGTTCAGGCTGCTAGTGTAGCCGCAGCCAGTTTGTCCGCTGCCACCCCTGCTCCGACTTTATCCCGTCTCCCGCTTCCTGACAAGTTTGCTGGCGACAGTAAACAATGTCGCGGATTCGTGAGCCAGTGCTCCATACATCTTGAGCTCCTGGCGTCACGTTTCCCTACGGAACGGGCGAGAGTGGGATTTATTCTATCTCTCTTGTCGGGCAGGGTGTTGGAGTGGGCAACGCCACTTTGGGAGCGAGATGATCGTGTGGTACAGAGTGCTCCTCTCTTCTTGGACACTCTGAAGCAGGTCTTTTTAGGACCTCGTGTTACCCACGATACCGCGCTCCAGTTGTTGACTATTATTCAGGGCACATCCGTGGTCAGCCAGTTTGCCATCCAGTTCCGGACTCTAGCTTCTGAGTTAGAGTGGCCAGACAAAGTTCTTATTCCGGTGTTCTGGAGGGGACTGGCAGACCATGTGAAGGACGCCTTGGCCACCAGGGAGATACCCGCCACACTGGAGGAACTTATTTCAGTATCTACCCGCATCGACCTCTGTTTTCACGAGCGGAGGTTGGAGCGGACCCAGTGTAGGCAGAGGTTTTGGCTGGCTCCTACCTTCGCCAGACTTCTTGAATCTCCTGTCTTGGCGTCAGATTCCCATGAGGCCATGGAGGTTTCTCGAGCGGGACCTAAGTCTCAGGCCGCTCGAGTACCCGTGGTTTGTAAAAACTGTCATCAACTTGGACATTACGCCAATAAATGTCCGCGGCGGTCGGGAAGACGATCACGTCTAGTAACCATTGGGGGAGGTTCACTAGACACAGCAGCATTTTCCTCCAAACTGTCCTTTAAAGGGACAATCCTGTTAGGCTCCTCCACTCTAACAGTCGAGCTTTGTGTGGATTCAGGAGCAGAGGGAAACTTCATGTCCTCTGCTTTTGCTCTATACCACTAGTCATGCTCGCCAAACCAGTTACAGTTAGAGTTGTGAATGGGGCGACACTTCCACTGCAGATCACACACCAGACAGTTCCGTTCACGCTGTCCATGTCCCCTTCCCACCAGGAGATTATTTCCCTTCTTGTTCTTCCCGAGGGAATGGATGAGATTTTGCTGGGAATACCCTGGCTCCGTTTCCACTCTCCATATATTGAGTGGTCCTCAGGGAGAATATTGGGTTGGAGTAAGTCTTGTATGGGCAGGTGTGTGAGTGAGTGTCTACAGGTTTCTACTACTGAGGTACCCGCAGACCTTTCATCTCTTCCTAGGTGCTATTGGTGCTATGCAGACGTATTCTCTAAGAAGGCTGCTGAGACCCTACCGCCTCATCGCCCCTACGACTGTCCTATAGACCTCCTGCCTGGAGCTGAACCTCCTCGGGGAAGAGTGTATCCCCTCTCTCTCCCAGAGACGGAGGCTATGTCTCAATACATTCAGGAGAATTTGGCAAGAGGGTTTATAAGGAAGTCGGTGTCTCCGGCAGGGGCGGGATTCTTCTTCGTACAGAAGAAGAACGGGGAGTTACGTCCTTGCATCGATTACAGGGGTCTCAATGCTATCACCATTAAAAATAAATACCCGTTGCCCCTGATATCGGAGCTCTTTGACAGGCTAAGGGGAGCTAAGATATTCACCAAATTAGATCTGCGGGGTGCCTATAATCTGATTCGTATCCGTGAGGGGGACGAATGAAAAACGGCTTTCAATACCAGGGATGGGCACTATGAGTACCTGATGATGCCCTTCGGGCTCTGTAATGCCCCAGCCGTTTTTCAGGACTTTGTCAACGATATCTTCCGGGATATGCTTTCTACCTCGGTTGTAGTCTATCTGGATGATATTCTCATCTTCTCTCCAGATATTGACTCCCACCGGAGAGATGTTGCCAGAGTCTTCGAACTCCTACGGGCGAATTCCCTATATGCAAAGTTGGAGAAGTGTGTGTTTGAGCAGGAGTCCTTACCTTTCCTGGGCTATATCATCTCGGCCCAGGGATTGGCTATGGATCCTGCCAAACTACAGGCAGTGATGGACTGGCAGGAACCCCATTCTCTTAAAGCGGTGCAGCGCTTTATGGGGTTCATAAATTACTATCGCCAGTTCATCCCCCACTTCTCAACTTTGGTAGCTCCCTTGGTATCCCTCACCAAGAAGGGAGCGAATCCCAAATTGTGGTCCGAAGGGGTCTCCAAGGCCTTCGCTTCTATAAAGTCCCATTTTGCTAGCGCTCCCATCTTACATCGTCCCGATGTAGATAAGCCATTCCTTATGGAGGTGGATGCCTCATCCGTTGGTGCTGGAGCAGTCCTCTATCAAAAGGATGCTCAAGGTCGGAAGCACCCATGCTTCTTCTTCTCAAAGACCTTCACACCAGCGGAGAGAAATTACTCCATCGGGGATATGGAGTTGCTGGCAATGAAGTTGGCCTTTTCGGAGTGGAGACATCTCTTGGAGGGTGCTCGGTTCCCATTCCAAGTCTTCACGGACCACAAGAATTTGGTCTATTTGCAGGCAGCCCAGAGGCTGAATTCTCGTCAGGCCAGATGGTCCTTGTTTTTCTCCCGGTTCCACTTTACTCTACATTATCTCGCCGGGGAGAAGAACATTCGTGCTGACGCTCTCTCTCGCTCCCTTGTGTCAACTGAGGAGGAGGAGGACGAGCCTCGGCTCATTGTCCCTTCGGAGAGTCTGAGAACCGTAGCTCCGGTTTCGCTTGAGTCTGTGCCTCCGGGCAAGACTTTTGTTCCCATCAATTTGCGACCGGAGGTTCTCTCCTGGGCTCATTCGTCCAGAGTGGGTGGACACTTTGGGGCAAAGAGGACATCAGAGTTGCTGGCGAGAATGTACTGGTGGCCACATATGGTTCGTGACGTCGGAGACTACGTTCGGGCATGTGTCTCTTGTGCCAAGAATAAGTCTCTCCGTCAACGGCCAGCTGGGTTGTTATACCCTCTGCCGGTGGCAGACAGGCCCTGGGAGATGGTCGGGATGGACTTTGTGGTGGGTCTGCCCAAGTCTCGTGGCTGTACTATTATTTGGGTAATCACCGACCATTTTTCTAAAATGGTGCATTTGGTGCCGCTTCCTCGGCTACCTTCTGCACGGGCCTTGGCAGCGTTGTTTATTAAACACATCTTCCGTCTTCACGGTATGCCAGACAAAATTGTCAGTGATCGGGGTCCCCAGTTTGCGTCTCGGTTCTGGAGAGAGCTTTGTCATCTTCTCACTATTGAGTTAAATCTCTCTTCGGCATATCATCCCGAGACGAATGGGTTGGTGGAGAGAGCCAACCAGACCTTGGTCACATATCTGCGACATTATGTCTCTGCTAAGCAAGATGACTGGGCATCTTTGCTACCGTGGGCGGAGTTTGCTCCTAACAATGCTGTAGCTGACTCCACCGGACAGACCCCATTCCTCCTTAACTATGGTCAGCATCCGCGGGTACCTGTGCCCATGCCCGTGTCTTCCGCCGATTCCAGGGTGGCAGACTGGGCTGTGGAGGCACGGGACATTTGGGATCGCACTCAGGATGCCATTCGGGCTTCCAAGGAGAGAATGAGGTCCTCCGCCGACGCACATCGGCGCCCCGCTCCAACCTTTGCTCCTGGCGATTTGGTGTGGCTCTCCGCCCGTAACATCAGGCTGCGAGTTGAGTCTACCAAGTTTGCACCTCGCTACTTAGGTCCTTTTAAGGTCCTCGAACAGGTTAATCCTGTGGTTTACCGTCTGGCCCTTCCTCCACGCCTTGGTATCACCGACACCTTTCATGTGTCCCTCCTTAAGCCCGTCTACATGTCCCGGTTTTCTGAGTCTTCTACTGGGACGTCGGGTTCGTCTACGGACGATTACGAGGTGAACGCTATCTTGGGGTTCAAGGTGGTTCGTGGCAAAAAATTTTATTTGGTGGACTGGAGGGGTTACGGTCCTGAGGATAGATCCTGGGAGCCTGCTGAGCACATCCGGGCTCCGCAGCTCATTGCTGCCTTCGAACGTAGCGAGGCCCAAGGAGGGGGGGGGGCCCTAGGAGGGGGGGTAATGTTAGGGGTCGAGTTCCCGCTTCTGCACAGGGGGAATCTCGAGCCACCTCCGCTGCGGTCTCCCATTCTTATCCAGCCGTAGTGGAGTCTGCTCAGCAAAGACGTCGGTCCCAGCGTCTTGCTCATTCTCACTCTGTTCTGAGAGTTACTGCTGTTTCTCCAGTCTCTGCCATTAAAGCCAGTACTGGTCAGCAGCGAGCTGACTTCTCTGGGACTAAGTCCTTGTCTGCGCATACTGAGCATGCCCAGGGTAAGATCTCCCGTTGGAGATCGAGGGTCATGTGCTCAGGCTCTGCGGCACATTCCATTGGTCCTCTTGACAGGTCTTGGAAGGGCAAAAGTCCTGTGGCCACTTCCTGTGCTGCAACTATATAAACTGCGCATGACCGCACGGCCATGCGCTAGTATTGTCTTGTAAATATGTGTGTGTGTCGTGAGTGAAAGTCGCTCTTTAAATAACCCTCCCTATTGAATGTCTGTTCGCGGAAGGTGTATGTTTGCTATCTAGCGCCCAACTTGTCCAACAGCACGAAACACACATTGCAGCGTCCTCTTGCTGTGTCCGCCTGTACGGCGCCGTGCGCTTGCCTTGCGCTTTCCATACCCAAGCCAGTGTGGTTGGTGGCGTCCGTCAGTGCGGCATTGCTCGCACTCCTGTGCATTTATATATTTATTCTTAGTTTCCTTACACACCCAGTTGTGGTGTAGTGCCAGCGAGGGTCTAATCGGACTTCAGTCCCAGTTGGGGTTAAGTACGCTGACTGCTCGCTCGCGCTTTAGGTGCGGTGCCGCGATCCTGTGACGCAGCAGGATTGCTCCCTTCACGCTGGGTGAGGTTGAACCCACGTGTATATACTTTAGTGTACCGCCATATAGTCTGCTATTTACTAGCAGCAAGGTTTCTCCTGCACGGTGGACCCCGGACTGCGAACGCATCTATAACATCTTTCTTGGTGCGTTCCGCCAGTCCTAACACCAGTATTACACACTGGGGTTAATGTGGCACACAATTTGAGACAGGTGGCACACACAGGAGTGGCACTGAAGCAGAAATGCCAATCTTAATCTCCCACTACTTTTTTTTTCCAGGGAGAATTTAAAAGAAATCTGGCCCAGTATTACACACTAGGTTTAATGTGGCACAAAATCTGAGACAGGTGGCACACACAGGAGTGGCACTGAAGCAGAAATGCCAATCTTAATCTCCCACTATTTTTTTTCCAGGGAGAATTTAAAAGAAATCGGACCCAGTATTACACACTAGGGTTAATGTGGCACACAATTTGAGACAGGTGGCACACACAGGAGTGGCACTGAAGCAGAAATGCCAATCTTAATCTCTCACTATTTTTTTTTCAGGGAGAATTTAAAAGAAATCTGACCCAGTATTACACACTAGGTTTAATGTGGCACGCAATTTGAGACAGGTGGCACACACAGGAGTGGCACTGAAGCAGAAATGCCAATCTTAATCTCCCACTATTTTTTTATTTCAGGGAGAATTTAAAAGAAATATGACACAGGATTACACACTAGGTTTAATGTGGCACACAATTTGAGACAGGTGGCACACACAGGAGTGGCACTGAAGCAGAAATGCCAATCTTAATCTCCCACTATTTTTTTTCCAGGGAGAATTTAAAAGAAATCTGGCCCAGTATTACACACTAGGTTTAATGTGGCACAAAATTTTAGACAGGTGGCACACACAGGAGTGGCACTGAAGCAGAAATGCCAATCTTAATCTCCCACTATTTTTATTTCAGGGAGAATTTAAAAGAAATCTGACCCAGTATTACACACTAGGTTTAATGTGGCACACAATTTGAGACAGGTGGCACACACAGGAGTGGCACTGAAGCAGAAATGCCAATCTTAATCTCTCACTATTTTTTTTTCAGGGAGAATTTAAAAGAAATTTGACACAGTAATACACATTAGGTTTAATGTGGCACACAATTTGAGACAGGTGGCACACACAGGAGTGGCACTGAAGCAGAAATGCCAGTCTTAATCTCCCACTATTTTTTTTTCCAGGGAGAATTTAAAATAAATTTGGCCCAGTATTACACACTAGGTTTAATGTGGCACAAATTTTGAGACAGGTGGCACACACAGGAGGGCCACTGAAGCAGAAATGCCAATCTTAATCTCCCACTACTTTTTTTTTCCAGGGAGAATTTAAAAGAAATCTGGCCCAGTATTACACACTAGGTTTAATGTGGCACAAAATCTGAGACAGGTGGCACACACAGGAGTGGCACTGAAGCAGAAATGCCAATCTTAATCTCCCACTATTTTTATTCCAGGGAGAATTTAAAAGAAATCTGACCCAGTATTACACACTAGGTTTAATGTGGCACACAATTTGAGACAGGTGGCACACACAGGAGTGGCACTGAAGCAGAAATGCCAATCTTAATCTCCCACTATTTTTTTTCATGGAGAATTTAAAAGAAATCTGACCCAGTATTACACACTAGGTTTAATGTGGCACGCAATTTGAGACAGGTGGCACACACAGGAGTGGCACTGAAGCAGAAATGCCAATCTTAATCTCCCACTATTTTTTTTCAGGGAGAATTTAAAAGAAATATGACACCGGATTACACACTAGGTTTAATGTGGCACACAATTTGAGACAGGTGGCACACACAGGAGTGGCACTGAAGCAGAAATGCCAATCTTAATCTCCCACTATTTTTTTTTCCAGGGAGAATTTAAAAGAAATCTGGCCCAGTATTACACACTAGGTTTAATGTGGCACAAAATTTGAGACAGGTTGCACACACAGGAGTGGCACTGAAGCAGAAATGCCAATCTTAATCTCCCACTATTTTTTTTTCAGGGAGAATTTAAAAGAAATCTGACCCAGTATTACACACTAGGTTTAATGTGGCACACAATTTGAGACAGGTGGCACACACAGGAGTGGCACTGAAGCAGAAATGCCAATCTTGATCTCTCACTATTTTTTTTTTTCAGGGAGAATTTAAAAGAAATTTGACACAGTAATACACATTAGGTTTAATGTGGCACACAATTTGAGACAGGTGGCACACACAGGAGTGGCACTGAAGCAGAAATGCCAATCTTAATCTCCCACTATTTTTTTTTCCAGGGAGAATTTAAAAGAAATCTGACCCAGTATTACACACTAGGTTTAATGTGGCACACAATTTGAGACAGGTGGCACACACAGGAGTGGCACTGAAGCAGAAATGCCAATCTTAATATCCCACTATTTTTTTCCAGGAAGAATTTAAAAGAAATCTGGCCCAGTATTACACACTAGGTTTAGTGTGGCACAAAATTTGAGACAGTTGGCACACACAGGAGTGGCACTGAAGCAGAAATGCCAATCTTAATCTCCCACTATTTTTTTTTCCAGGGAGAATTTAAAAGAAATCTGGCCCAGTATTACACACTAGGTTTAATGTGGCACAAAATTTGAGACAGGTGGCACACACAGGAGTGGCACTGAAGCAGAAATGCCTATCTTAATCTCCCACTATTTTTTTATTTCAGGGAGAATTTAAAAGAAATATGACACAGGATTACACACTAGGTTTAATGTGGCACACAATTTGAGACAGGTGGCACACACAGGAGTGGCACTGAAGCAGAAATGCCAATCTTAATCTCCCACTATTTTTTTTTCCAGGGAGAATTTAAAAGAAATCTGGCCCAGTATTACACACTAGGTTTAATGTGGCACAAAATTTGAGACAGGTGGTACACACAGGAGTGGCACTGAAGCAGAAATGCCAATCTTAATATCCCACTATTTTTTTCCAGGGAGAATTTAAAATAAATTTGGCCCAGTATTACACACTAGGTTTAGTGTGGCACAAAATTTGAGACAATTGGCACACACAGGAGTGGCACTGAAGCAGAAATGCCAATTTTAATCTCCCACTATTTTTTTTTCCAGGGAGAATTTAAAAGAAATCTGGCCCAGTATTACACACTAGGTTTAATGTGGCACAAAATTTGAGACAGGTGGCACACACAGGAGTGGCACTGAAGCAGAAATGCCAATCTTAATCTCCCACTATTTTTTTTTCCAGGGATAATTTAAAAGAAATCTGGCCCAGTATTACACACTAGGTTTAATGTGGCACAAAATTTGAGACAGGTGGCACACACAGGAGTGGCACTGAAGCAGAAATGCCAATCTTAATCTCCCACTATTTTTTTTCAGGGAGAATTTAAAAGAAATATGACACCGGATTACACACTAGGTTTAATGTGGCACACAATTTGAGACAGGTGGCACACACAGGAGTGGCACTGAAGCAGAAATGCCAATCTTAATCTCCCACTATTTTTTTTTCCAGGGAGAATTTAAAAGAAATCTGGCCCAGTATTACACACTAGGTTTAATGTGGCACAAAATTTGAGACAGGTGGCACACACAGGAGTGGCACTGAAGCAGAAATGCCAATCTTAATCTCCCACTATTTTTTTTTCAGGGAGAATTTAAAAGAAATCTGACCCAGTATTACACACTAGGTTTAATGTGGCACACAATTTGAGACAGGTGGCACACATAGGAGTGGCACTGAAGCAGAAATGCCAATCTTAATCTCTCACTATTTTTTTTTTCAGGGAGAATTTAAAAGAAATTTGACACAGTAATACACATTAGGTTTAATGTGGCACACAATTTGAGACAGGTGGCACACACAGGAGTGGCACTGAAGCAGAAATGCCAATCTTAATATCCCACTATTTTTTTCCAGGGAGAATTTAAAAGAAATCTGGCCCAGTATTACACACTAGGTTTAGTGTGGCACAAAATTTGAGACAGTTGGCACACACAGGAGTGGCACTGAAGCAGAAATGCCAATCTTAATCTCCCACTATTTTTTTTTCCAGGGAGAATTTAAAAGAAATCTGGCCCAGTATTACACACTAGGTTTAATGTGGCACAAAATTTGAGACAGGTGGCACACACAGGAGTGGCACTGAAGCAGAAATGCCTATCTTAATCTCCCACTATTTTTTTATTTCAGGGAGAATTTAAAAGAAATATGACACAGGATTACACACTAGGTTTAATGTGGCACACAATTTGAGACAGGTGGCACACACAGGAGTGGCACTGAAGCAGAAATGCCAATCTTAATCTCCCACTATTTTTTTTTCCAGGGAGAATTTAAAAGAAATCTGGCCCAGTATTACACACTAGGTTTAATGTGGCACAAAATTTGAGACAGGTGGTACACACAGGAGTGGCACTGAAGCAGAAATGCCAATCTTAATATCCCACTATTTTTTTCCAGGGAGAATTTAAAAGAAATCTGGCCCAGTATTACACACTAGGTTTAGTGTGGCACAAAATTTGAGACAATTGGCACACACAGGAGTGGCACTGAAGCAGAAATGCCAATCTTAATCTCCCACTATTTTTTTTTCCAGGGAGAATTTAAAAGAAATCTGGCCCAGTATTACACACTAGGTTTAATGTGGCACAAAATTTGAGACAGGTGGCACACACAGGAGTGGCACTGAAGCAGAAATGCCAATCTTAATCTCCCACTATTTTTTTTTCCAGGGATAATTTAAAAGAAATCTGGCCCAGTATTACACACTAGGTTTAATGTGGCACAAAATTTGAGACAGGTGGCACACACAGGAGTGGCACTGAAGCAGAAATGCCAATCTTAATCTCCCACTATTTTTTTTCAGGGAGAATTTAAAAGAAATATGACACCGGATTACACACTAGGTTTAATGTGGCACACAATTTGAGACAGGTGGCACACACAGGAGTGGCACTGAAGCAGAAATGCCAATCTTAATCTCCCACTATTTTTTTTCCAGGGAGAATTTAAAAGAAATCTGGCCCAGTATTACACACTAGGTTTAATGTGGCACAAAATTTGAGACAGGTGGCACACACAGGAGTGGCACTGAAGCAGAAATGCCAATCTTAATCTCCCACTATTTTTTTTTCAGGGAGAATTTAAAAGAAATCTGACCCAGTATTACACACTAGGTTTAATGTGGCACACAATTTGAGACAGGTGGCACACATAGGAGTGGCACTGAAGCAGAAATGCCAATCTTAATCTCTCACTATTTTTTTTTTCAGGGAGAATTTAAAAGAAATTTGACACAGTAATACACATTAGGTTTAATGTGGCACACAATTTGAGACAGGTGGCACACACAGGAGTGGCACTGAAGCAGAAATGCCAATCTTAATATCCCACTATTTTTTTCCAGGGAGAATTTAAAAGAAATCTGGCCCAGTATTACACACTAGGTTTAGTGTGGCACAAAATTTGAGACAGTTGGCACACACAGGAGTGGCACTGAAGCAGAAATGCCAATCTTAATCTCCCACTATTTTTTTTTCCAGGGAGAATTTAAAAGAAATCTGGCCCAGTATTACACACTAGGTTTAATGTGGCACAAAATTTGAGACAGGTGGCACACACAGGAGTGGCACTGAAGCAGAAATGCCTATCTTAATCTCCCACTATTTTTTTATTTCAGGGAGAATTTAAAAGAAATATGACACAGGATTACACACTAGGTTTAATGTGGCACACAATTTGAGACAGGTGGCACACACAGGAGTGGCACTGAAGCAGAAATGCCAATCTTAATCTCCCACTATTTTTTTTTCCAGGGAGAATTTAAAAGAAATCTGGCCCAGTATTACACACTAGGTTTAATGTGGCACAAAATTTGAGACAGGTGGTACACACAGGAGTGTCACTGAAGCAGAAATGCCAATCTTAATATCCCACTATTTTTTTCCAGGGAGAATTTAAAAGAAATCTGGCCCAGTATTACACACTAGGTTTAGTGTGGCACAAAATTTGAGACAATTGGCACACACAGGAGTGGCACTGAAGCAGAAATGCCAATCTTAATCTCCCACTATTTTTTTTTCCAGGGAGAATTTAAAAGAAATCTGGCCCAGTATTACACACTAGGTTTAATGTGGCACAAAATTTGAGACAGGTGGCACACACAGGAGTGGCACTGAAGCAGAAATGCCAATCTTAATCTCCCACTATTTTTTTTTCCAGGGAGAATTTAAAAGAAATCTGGCCCAGTATTACACACTAGGTTTAATGTGGCACAAAATTTGAGACAGGTGGCACACACAGGAGTGGCACTGAAGCAGAAATGCCAATCTTAATCTCCCACTATTTTTTTATATCAGGGAGAATTTAAAAGAAATATGACACAGGATTACACACTAGGTTTAATGTGGCACACAATTTGAGACAGGTGGCACACACAGGAGTGGCACTGAGGCAGAAATGCCAATCCTAATCTCCCACTATTTTTTTTTCCAGGGAGAATTTAAAAGAAATCTGGCCCTGTATTACACACTAGGTTTAATGTGGCACAAAATTTGAGACAGGTGGCACACACAGGAGTGGCACTGAAGCAGAAATGCCAATCTTAATCTCCCACTATTTTTTTTTCAGGGAGAATTTAAAAGAAATCTGACCCAGTATTACACACTAGGTTTAATGTGGCACACAATTTGAGACAGGTGGCACACACAGGAGTGGCACTGAAGCAGAAATGCCAATCTTAATCTCTCACTATTTTTTTTTCAGGGAGAATTTAAAAGAAATTTGACACAGTAATACACATTAGGTTTAATGTGGCACACAATTTGAGACAGGTGGCACACACAGGAGTGGCACTGAAGCAGAAATGCCAGTCTTAATCTCCCACTATTTTTTTTTCCAGGGAGAATTTAAAATAAATTTGGCCCAGTATTACACACTAGGTTTAATGTCGCACAAATTTTGAGATAGGTGGCACACACAGGAGTGGCACTGAAGCAGAAATGCCAGTCTTAATCTCCCACTATTTTTTTTTCCAGGGAGAATTTAAAAGAAATCTGACCCAGTATTACACACTAGGTTTAATGTGGCACACAATTTGAGACAGGTGGCACACACAGGAGTGGCACTGAAGCAGAAATGCCAATCTTACTATCCCACTATTTTTTCCAGGGAGAATTTAAAAGAAATCTGGCCCAGTATTACACACTAGGTTTAGTGTGGCACAAAATTTGAGACAGTTGGCACACACAGGAGTGGCACTGAAGCAGAAATGCCAATCTTAATCTCCCACTATTTTTTTTTCCAGGGAGAATTTAAAAGAAATCTGGCCCAGTATTACACACTAGGTTTAATGTGGCACAAAATTTGAGACAGGTGGCACACACAGGAGTGGCACTGAAGCAGAAATGCCAATCTTAATCTCCCACTATTTTTTTTCCAGGGAGAATTTAAAAGAAATCTGGCCCAGTATTACACACTAGGTTTAATGTGGCACAAAATTTGAGACAGGTGGCACACACAGGAGTGGCACTGAAGCAGAAATGCCAATCTTAATCTCCCACTATTTTTTTTCCTGGGAGAATTTAAAAGAAATCTGGCCCAGTATTACACACTAGGTTTGGTGTGGCACAAAATTTGAGACAGTTGGCACACACAGGAGTGGCACTGAAGCAGAAATGCCAATCTTAATCTCCCACTATTTTTTTCCAGGGAGAATTTAAAAGAAATCTGGCCCAGTATTACACACTAGGTTTAATGTGGCACAAAATTTGAGACAGGTGGCACACACAGGAGTGGCACTGAAGCAGAAATGCCAATCTTAATCTCCCACAATTTTTTCCAGGGAGAATTTAAAAGAAATCTGGCCCAGTATTACACACTAGGTTTAATGTGGCACACAATTTGAGACAGGTGGCACACACAGGAGTGGCACTGAAGCAGAAATGCCAATCTTAATCTCCCACTACTTTTTTTTTTCAGGGAGAATTTGAAAGGAATCTGACCCAGTATTACAAACTAAGTTTAATGTGGCACACAATTTGAGACAGGTGGCACACACAGGAGTGGCACTGAAGCAGAAATGCCAATCTTAATCTCCCACTATTTTTTTATTTCAGGGAGAATTTAAAAGAAATCTGACCCAGTATTACACACTAGGTTTAATGTGGCACACAATTTGAGACAGGTGGCACACACAGGTGTGACACTGAAGCAGAAATGCCAATCTTAATCTCCCACTATTTTTTTTCCAGGGAGAATTTAAAATAAATTTGACCCAGTATTACACACTAGGTTTAATGTGGCACAAATTTTGAGACAGGTGGCACACACAGGAGGGCCACTGAAGCAGAAATGCCAATCTTAATCTCCCACTACTTTTTTTTTCCAGGGAGAATTTAAAAGAAATCTGGCCCAGTATTACACACTAGGGTTAATGTGGCACACAATTTGAGACAGGTGGCACACACAGGAGTGGCACTGAAGCAGAAATGCCAATCTTAATCTCCCACTATTTTTTTTATTTCAGGGAGAATTTAAAAGAAATATGACCCAGTATTACACACTAGGTTTAATGTGGCACACAATTTGAGACAGGTGGCACACACAGTAGTGGCACTGAAGCAGAAATGCCAATCTTAATCTCCCACTATTTTTTTTTCCAGGGAGAATTTAAAAGAAATCTGGCCCAGTATTTGTTAGGAGTCGAGTTTCCTCTGCTGCACAGGGGGAATCTCGATCCGTCTCCGCTGCGGTCTCCCATTTTCCTCCAGCCGCAGTGGAGCCTGCTCAGCAGGGACGTCGATCCCAGCGTCTCGCTCAGTCTGACTCTGTGAGAAGAGTTACTGCTGCTTCTCCAGCTTCTGCCTGTAAAGCCTATACTGGTCAGCAGCGAGTGGACTTCTCTGGGACTAAGTCCTTGTCTGCGCACACTGAGCATGCCCAGGGCAAGATCTCCCGTTGGAGATCGAGGGTCATGTGCTCAGACTCTGCAGCGCATTCTATTGGTCCTCTTGGCAGGTCTTGGAAGGGCAAAGTTTCTGTGGCCGCTTCCTGTCCTGCAACTATATAAACTGCGCATGACCGCACGGCCATGCGCTAGTGTACAATTGAATACGTGTGTTTGTTGTGAGTGCAAGTCGTTCTTTAAATACCCCTACCCTATTGTATGATTGTTCGCGTATGGAGTATGGCTGCTATCTAGCGTTCGACTTATCACTCAACGTGTCACACACGTGTCAGCGTCTACTGCTGTGACCGCCAGTGCGGTGCCACGCGCCAGTGTGCGCTTCCTGACCCACGTCTGGGTGCTTAGTGGTGCCTGCCAGCACGGCACATTCTCGCACTTCGGTGCCTTAATTATATAATTCCTTTCACACCCAGTAGCGGTGTAGTGCCAGCAAGGGTCTAATCGGACTACAATCCCTGTTGGGGTTTAGTTCGCTGACCACTTGCTCGCGCTCTATGTGCGGTACCGCGGTCCTGTGACGCAACAGGATCGCTTTCTTCACGCTGGGTGAGGTTTAACCCACGCGTGTATACTTTTGAATACCGCCATATTGTCTGTCATTTCCTAGCAGCAGGTTTCACCTGCACGGTGGACCCCGGACTGCGAACGCATCTATATCATCTCTCTTGGTGCGTTCCGCCAGTCCTAACATTACACTAGCGCCAGGGTCTGGCTAGTGATGACAGACAAACAGCAATCTCTGCGGCATATCCAGCAGCTGGAGGGTAGGTTGGCGGCTCTCGAGAGCGCGACCTCAGCTGTGGATGTTACTGCAGTAGCTGTACAGGCTGCCAGCGTGGCTGCAGCTACTATGTCCATTGCCACCCCTGTTCCGACATTATCTCGCCTCCCGCTGCCAGAAAAATTTTCTGGTGATAGCAAGTTTTGTAGGGGATTTGTGAGTCAGTGCTCTATTCACCTCGAGCTCCTGGCTACACGTTTTCCCACAGAGCGGGCTAAGGTGGGATTTATTCTGTCTCTTTTGTCGGACAGGGCGTTGGAATGGGCTACGCTGCTGTGGGAGCGTGGCGATCATGTGGTGCAGAGTGCTCCGCTGTTTCTGAGTGCTCTGAAACAGGTCTTTTTAGGACCTCAAGTCACCCATGATACTGCGCTCCAATTGCTGGCATTAACTCAGGGTGAGTCCTTGGTCAGTCATTTTGCCGTCCAATTCCGCACCTTAGCATCTGAGCTGGATTGGTCGGATAAAGCTCTTATCCCCATATTTTGGAGGGGCTTGGCTGACCACGTAAAGGATGCTCTGGCCACTAGGGAGATTCCTGCCACACTTGAGGAGTTAATAACTGTCTCCACTCGAATTGACCTCCGTTTTAACGAGCGGAGGTTAGAGCGAGCCCAGTGTAGGCAGAGGTTTCGGCTGGCTCCTACTTTCGCCAAACCTCTGGAATTTCCGGTCCTGGTTCCTGAGTCACATGAGGCCAGGGAAGTGTCACAAGCAGGATCTAAGTCCCGGACCGCTTGTGCACTCAGGGTCTGTCATGTTTGCCAGCAGTCAGGACATCTAGCCACCAGATGTCCTCAGCGGTCGAGGAAACGTCAGCGTCTAGTGGTAGTAGGTGGAGGTACACTAGACACAGCGACGTTTGCCTCTAAGTTGTCCTTTAAGGGGACAATTACTATTGGCTCATTCTCCCACTCGGTAGAGCTCTGCGTGGATTCTGGGGCGGAGGGCAATTTTATGTCTTCTGCCTTTGCCCAACGTCACGCAATACCCCTGGTTATGCTTGCTCAACCAGTAACGGTGCGAGTGGTGAATGGGTCGGCACTGCCCTCACAGATAACACACCAGACCATCCCTTTTACTCTGTCCATGTCGCCATCTCATCAGGAGATAATTTCTCTGCTCGTCATTCCGGAAGGAATTGATGAGGTCCTGTTGGGAATACCTTGGCTACGGTACCACTCTCCTCATATCGAGTGGTGCTCAGGCAGAATTCTGGGTTGGGGTGAATCTTGTGGGGGTAGGTGTCAGAGGGAGTGCGTTCAGGTTGCTACTACTGAGGTACCCGCAGATCTATCCTCTCTCCCCAAGCAGTATTGGTCTTATGCAGACGTGTTCTCCAAAAAGGCGGCGGAGGTCCTTCCGCCTCATCGCTCCTATGACTGTCCTATTGATCTCTTGCCTGGTGCTGAGCCTCCCCGGGGTCGAGTTTATCCGCTATCTCTCCCGGAGACGGAGGCAATGTCACAGTACATCCAGGAAAATCTGGCAAGAGGATTCATTATGAAGTCAGTGTCACCTGCTGGGGCAGGGTTCTTCTTCGTGCAGAAGAAGAATGGGGAATTGCGCCCATGCATAGACTACAGGGGTCTTAACGCCATCACCGTTAAGAATAAGTATCCTTTGCCCTTGATATCTGAGTTATTCGATAGACTTCGGGGAGCAAGGGTATTTACTAAATTAGATTTGCGGGGTGCTTACAACCTGATTCGCATCCGTGAGGGGGACGAATGGAAGACGGCCTTTAACACCAGGGATGGGCACTATGAATATCTGGTGATGCCCTTCGGGCTCTGTAATGCCCCAGCCGTCTTCCAAGACTTTGTGAACGATATCTTCCGGGATATGCTTTCCACCTCGGTCGTAGTCTATCTGGATGATATTCTTATCTACTTTCCAGATATTGACTCCCACCGGAGAGATGTTTGCAAAGTCTTCGACCTCCTACGGGCAAACTTCCTCTATGCCAAATTGGAGAAGTGTATGTTTGAGCAGGAGTCTTTACCTTTCCTGGGCTACATCATCTCGGCCCAGGGATTGGCTATGGATCCTGCCAAACTACAGGCAGTGATGGACTGGCAGGAACCCCATTCTCTGAAAGCGGTGCAGCGCTTTATGGGGTTCATAAATTACTATCGTCAGTTCATCCCCCACTTCTCAACCCTGGTAGCTCCCTTGGTATCTCTCACCAAGAAGGGAGCGAATCCTAAATCGTGGTCCGAAGAGGTCTCCATGGCCTTCACTTCTATTAAGTCCCACTTTGCTAGCGCTCCCATCTTACATCGTCCCGATGTGGATAAGCCATTCCTAATGGAGGTGGATGCCTCTTCCGTTGGTGCAGGAGCAGTCCTCTATCAAAAGGATGCTCAAGGTCGGAAGCATCCATGCTTCTTCTTCTCAAAAACCTTCTCACCAGCGGAGAGAAATTACTCCATCGGGGATAGGGAGTTGCTGGCAATGAAGTTGGCCTTTTCGGAATGGAGACATCTCTTGGAGGGTGCTCGGTTCCCATTCCAAGTCTTCACGGACCACAAGAATTTGGTCTATTTACAGACAGCCCAGCGGCTGAATTCTCGTCAGGCCAGATGGTCCTTGTTTTTCTCCCGGTTCCACTTCACTCTACATTATCTCGCCGGGGAGAAGAACATTCGTGCTGACGCTCTCTCTCGCTCCCTGGTGTCAACTGTGGAGGAGGAGGACGAGCCTCGGCTCATTGTCCCTTCAGAGAGTCTGAGAACCGTAGCTCCGGTTTCGCTTGAGTCTGTGCCTCCGGGCAAGACTTTTGTTCCCATCAATTTGCGTCCGGAGGTTCTCTCGTGGGCTCATTCGTCCAGAGTGGGTGGACACTTTGGGGCAAAGAGGACATCTGAGTTGTTGGCGAGAATGTATTGGTGGCCACATATGGTTCGTGACGTTGGAGACTACGTTCGGGCATGCGTCTCTTGTGCCAAAAATAAGTCTCTCCGTCAACGGCCAGCTGGGTTGTTATACCCTCTGCCGGTGGCAGACAGGCCCTGGGAGATGGTCGGGATGGACTTTGTGGTGGGTTTGCCCAAGTCACGTGGCTGTACTGTCATTTGGGTTATCACCGACCATTTTTCTAAAATGGTGCATTTGGTGCCGCTTCCCCGGTTACCTTCTGCACGGGCCTTGGCAGCATTGTTTGTTAAACACATCTTCCGTCTTCACGGTATGCCAGACAAAATTGTCAGTGACCGGGGTCCCCAGTTTGCGTCTCGGTTCTGGAGAGAGCTTTGTCACCTTCTCAGTATCGAGTTGAATCTCTCTTCGGCATATCATCCCGAGACGAATGGGTTGGTGGAGAGAGCCAACCAGACCTTGGTCACATATCTGCGACATTTTGTCTCTGCTAAACAAGATGACTGGGCATCTTTGCTACCGTGGGCGGAGTTTGCTCTTAACAATGCTGTAGCTGACTCCACTGGACAGACCCCATTCCTCCTTAACTATGGTCAGCATCCGCGGGAACCTGTGCCCATGCCCGTGTCTTCCGCCGATTCCAGGGTGGCAGACTGGGCTGCGGAGGCACGGGACATTTGGGATCGCACTCAGGATGCCATTCGGGCTTCCAAGGAGAGAATGAGGTCCTCCGCCAATGTTCATCGGCGCCCCGCTCCGACCTTTGCTCCTTGCGACTTGGTGTGGCTCTCCGCCCGTAACATCAGGCTGCGAGTTGAGTCCACTAAGTTTGCGCCTCGCTACTTGGGTCCCTTCAAGGTTCTCGAACAGGTTAATCCTGTGGTCTACCGCCTGGCTCTTCCTCCACGCTTGGGTATCACCGACACCTTTCATGTGTCCCTCTTGAAACCCGTATACATGTCCCGGTTTTCCGAGTCATCTGCCGGGACATCGGGTTCGTCTACGGACGATTACGAGGTGAACGCTATTTTGGGGTGTAAGGTGGTACGCGGCAAAAAGTTCTATCTGGTGGATTGGAAGGGTTATGGTCCAGAGAACAGGTCATGGGAGCCTGCTGAAAACATTCGGGCCCCACAGCTCATTGCTGCCTTCGAACGTAGCAAGACCCAAGGAGGGGGGGGGGCCCTAGGAGGGGGGGTAATGTTAGGAGTCGAGTTTCCTCTGCTGCACAGGGGGAATCTCGATCCGTCTCCGCTGCGGTCTCCCATTCTCCTCCAGCCGCAGTGGAGCCTGCTCAGCAGGGACGTCGATCCCAGCGTCTCGCTCAGTCTGACTCTGTGAGAAGAGTTACTGCTGCTTCTCCAGCTTCTGCCTGTAAAGCCTATACTGGTCAGCAGCGAGTGGACTTCTCTAGGACTAAGTCCTTGTCTGCGCACACTGAGCATGCCCAGGGCAAGATCTCCCGTTGGAGATCGAGGGTCATGTGCTCAGACTCTGCAGCGCATTCTATTGGTCCTCTTGGCAGGTCTTGGAAGGGCAAAGTTTCTGTGGCCGCTTCCTGTCCTGCAACTATATAAACTGCGCATGACCGCACGGCCATGCACTAGTGTACAATTTAATACGTGTGTTTGTTGTGAGTGCAAGTCGTTCTTTAAATACCCCTACCCTATTGTATGATTGTTCGCGTATGGAGTATGGCTGCTATCTAGCGCCCGACTTATCACTCAACGTTTCACACACGTGTCAGCGTCTACTGCTGTGACCGCCAGTGCGGTGCCACGCGCCAGTGTGCGCTTGCTGACCCACGTCTGGGTGCTTAGTGGTGCCTGCCAGCACGGCACAGTTCGCACTTCGGTGCCTTAATTATATAATTCCTTTCACACCCAGTAGCGGTGTAGTGCCAGCAAGGGTCTAATCGGACTACAATCCCTGTTGGGGTTTAGTTCGCTGACCACTTGCTCGCGCTCTATGTGCGGTACCGCGGTCCTGTGACGCAACAGGATCGCTTTCTTCACGCTGGGTGAGGTTTAACCCACGCGTGTATACTTTTGAATACCGCCATATTGTCTGTCATTTCCTAGCAGCAGGTTTCACCTGCACGGTGGACCCCGGACTGCGAACGCATCTATATCATCTCTCTTGGTGCGTTCCGCCAGTCCTAACAGTATTACACACTAGGTTTAATGTGGCACAAAATTTGAGACAGGTGGCACACACAGGAGTGGCACTGAAGCAGAAATGCCAATCTTAATCTCCCACTATTTTTTTTTCAGGGAGAATTTAAAAGAAATTTGACACAGTAATACACATTAGGTTTAATGTGGCACACAATTTGAGACAGGTGGCACACACAGGAGTGGCACTGAAGCAGAAATGCCAGTCTTAATCTCCCACTATTTTTTTTTCCAGGGAGAATTTAAAATAAATTTGGCCCAGTATTACACACTAGGTTTAATGTGGCACAAATTTTGAGACAGGTGGCACACACAGGAGGGCCACTGAAACAGAAATGCCAATCTTAATCTCCCACTACTTTTTTTTTCCAGGGAGAATTTAAAAGAAATCTGGCTCAGTATTACACACTAGGTTTAATGTGGCACAAAATCTGAGACAGGTGGCACACACAGGAGTGGCACTGAAGCAGAAATGCCAATCTTAATCTCCCACTATTTTTTTTCCAGGGAGAATTTAAAAGAAATCTGACCCAGTATTACACACTAGGTTTAATGTGGCACACAATTTGAGACAGGTGGCACACACAGGAGTGGCAACTGAAGCAGAAATGCCAATCTTAATCTCCCACTATTTTTTTTTCATGGAGAATTTAAAAGAAATCTGACCCAGTATTACACACTAGGTTTAATGTGGCACGCAATTTGAGACAGGTGGCACACACAGGAGTGGCACTGAAGCAGAAATGCCAATCTTAATCTCCCACTATTTTTTTTCAGGGAGAATTTAAAAGAAATATGACACCGGATTACACACTAGGTTTAATGTGGCACACAATTTGAGACAGGTGGCACACACAGGAGTTGCACTGAAGTAGAAATGCCAATCTTAATCTCCCACTATTTTTTTTTCCAGGGAGAATTTAAAAGAAATCTGACCCAGTATTACACACTAGGTTTAATGTGGCACACAATTTGAGACAGGTGGCACACACAGGAGTGGCACTGAAGCAGAAATGCCAATCTTAATATCCCACTATTTTTTTCCAGGGAGAATTTACAAGAAATCTGGCCCAGTATTACACACTAGGTTTAGTGTGGCACAAAATTTGAGACAGTTGGCACACACAGGAGTGGCACTGAAGCAGAAATGCCAATCTTAATCTCCCACTATTTTTTTTTCCAGGGAGAATTTAAAAGAAATCTGGCCCAGTATTACACACTAGGTTTAATGTGGCACAAAATTTGAGACAGGTGGCACACACAGGAGTGGCACTGAAGCAGAAATGCCAATCTTAATCTCCCACTATTTTTTTTTTCCAGGGAGAATTTAAAAGAAATCTGGCCCAGTATTACACACTAGGTTTAATGTGGCACAAAATTTGAGACAGGTGGCACACACAGGAGTGGCACTGAAGCAGAAATGCCAATCTTAATCTCCCACTATTTTTTTTCCAGGGAGAATTTAAAAGAAATCTGGCCCAGTATTACACACTAGGTTTAGTGTGGCACAAAATTTGAGACAGTTGGCACACACAGGAGTGGCACTGAAGCAGAAATGCCAATCTTAATCTCCCACTATTTTTTTCCAGGGAGAATTTAAAAGAAATCTGGCCCAGTATTACACACTAGGTTTAATGTGGCACAACATTTGAGACAGGTGGCACACACAGGAGTGGCACTGAAGCAGAAATGCCAATCTTAATATCCCACTATTTTTTTCCAGGGAGAATTTACAAGAAATCTGGCCCAGTATTACACACTAGGTTTAGTGTGGCACAAAATTTGAGACAGTTGGCACACACAGGAGTGGCACTGAAGCAGAAATGCCAATCTTAATCTCCCACTATTTTTTTTTCCAGGGAGAATTTAAAAGAAATCTGGCCCAGTATTACACACTAGGTTTAATGTGGCACAAAATTTGAGACAGGTGGCACACACAGGAGTGGCACTGAAGCAGAAATGCCAATCTTAATCTCCCACTATTTTTTTCCAGGGAGAATTTAAAAGAAATCTGGCCCAGTATTACACACTAGGTTTAATGTGGCACAACATTTGAGACAGGTGGCACACACAGGAGTGGCACTGAAGCAGAAATGCCAATCTTAATCTCCCACAATTTTTTTCCAGGGAGAATTTAAAAGAAATCTGGCCCAGTATTTGTTAGGAGTCGAGTTTCCTCTGCTGCACAGGGGGAATCTCGATCCGTCTCCGCTGCGGTCTCCCATTCTCCTCCAGCCGCAGTGGAGTCTGCCCAGCAGGGATGTCGCTCCCAGTGTCTTGCTTGCTCTCACTCTGTACAGAGAGTTACTGCTGCTTCTTCAGCTCCTGCCATTAAAGTCAGTGCTGGTCAGCGGCGAGCGGACTTCCCTGGGACTAAGTCCTTGTTTGGGCACACTGAGCATGCCCAGAGCAAGATCTCCCGTTGGAGATCGAGGGTCATGTGCTCTGTCTCTGTAGCGCATTCCATTGGTCCTCTTGGCAGGCCCTGGAAGGGCAAAGTTTCTGTGGCCACTTCCTGTCCTGCAATTATATAAACTGCGCATGACCGCACGGCCATGCGCTAGTGTACAATTGAATACGTGTGTTTGTTGTGAGTGCAAGTCGTTCATTAAATACCCCTACCCTATTGTATGACTGTTCGCGTATGGAGTATGGCTGCTATCTAGCGCCCGACAAATCACTCAACTTGTCACACACGTATCAGCGTCTATTGCTGTGACCGCCAGTGCGGCGCCACGCGCCAGTAGTGCGCTTCCTGACCCACGTCTGGGTGCTTAGTGGCGCCTGCCAGCACAGCACAGTTCGCACTTCGGTGCTCTAATTATAAGAGTTGCCTAACACACCCTGTTGCGGTGTTGTGCCAGCAAGGGTCTAATCGGACTTCAATCCTAGTTGGGGTTAAGTTCGCTGACTGCTTGCTCGCCTTCTATGTGCGGTACCGCGACCCTGTGACGCAACAGGATCGCTTCCTTCACGTTGGGTGAAGTTTAACCCATGTGAGTATACTTATGAGTACCGCCATATAGTCCGTCATTACTCAGCAGCAGGTTCCATCTCTGCACGGTGGACCCCGGGCTACGAACGCACCGTACACTTTCAGTCTTATTATTTGGTGCGTTCCGCTAGCCCTAACAGTATTACACACTAGGTTTAATGTGGCACACAATTTGAGACAGGTGGCACACACAGGAGTGGCACTGAAGCAGAAATGCCAATCTTAATCTCCCACTACTTTTTTTTTCAGGGAGAATTTAAAAGAAATCTGACCCAGTATTACACACTAAGTTTAATGTGGCACACAATTTGAGACAGGTGGCACACACAGGAGTGGCACTGAAGCAGAAATGCCAATCTTAATCTCCCACTATTTTTTTATTTCAGGGAGAATTTAAAAGAAATATGACCCAGTATTACACACTAGGTTTAATGTGGCACACAATTTGAGACAGGTGGCACACATAGGAGTGGCACTGAAGCAGAAATGCCAATCTTAATCTCCCACTATTTTTTTTTCCAGGGAGAATTTAAAAGAAATCTGGCCCAGTATTACACACTAGGTTTAATGTGGCACAAAATTTGAGACAGGTGGCACTGAAGCAGAAATGCCAATCTTAATCTCCCACTATTTTTTTTCCAGGGAGAATTTTAAATAAATCTGGCCCAGTATTTGTTAGGAGTCGAGTTTCCTCTGCTGCACAGGGGGAATCTCGATCCGTCTCCGCTGCGGTCTCCCATTTTCCTCCAGCCGCAGTGGAATCTGCCCAGCAGGGACGTCGCTCCCAGTGTCTTGCTCGCTCTCACTCTGTACAGAGAGTTACTGCTGCTTCTTCAGCTCCTGCCATTAAAGTCAGTGCTGGTCAGCGGCGAGCGGACTTCCCTGGGACTAAGTCCTTTTTTGCGCACACTGAGCATGCCCAGAGCAAGATCTCCCGTTGGAGATCGAGGGTCATGTGCTCTGGCTCTGCAGCGCATTCCATTGGTCCTCTTGGCAGGCCCTGGAAGGGCAAAGTTTCTGTGGCCACTTCCTGTCCTGCAATTATATAAACTGCGCATGACCGCACGGCCATGCGCTAGTGTACAATTGAATACGTGTGTTTGTTGTGAGTGCAAGTCGTTCATTAAATACCCCTACCCTATTTTATGACTGTTCGCGTATGGAGTATGGCTGCTATCTAGCGCCCGACAAATCACTCAACTTGTCACACACGTATCAGCGTCTATTGCTGTGACCGCCAGTGCGGCGCCACGCGCCAGTAGTGCGCTTCCTGACCCACGTCTGGGAGCTTAGTGGTGCCTGCCAGCACGGCACAGTTCGCACTTCGGTGCTCTAATTATAAGAGTTGCCTAACACACCCTGTTGCGGTGTTGTGCCAGCAAGGGTCTAATCGGACTTCAATCCTAGTTGGGGTTAAGTTCGCTGACTGCTTGCTCGCCTTCTATGTGCGGTACCGCGACCCTGTGACGCAACAGGATCGCTTCCTTCACGTTGGGTGAAGTTTAACCCATGCGAGTATACTTATGAGTACCGCCATATAGTCCGTCATTACTCAGCAGCAGGTTCCATCTCTGCACGGTGGACCCCGGGCTACGAACGCACCGTACACTTTCAGTCTTATTATTTGGTGCGTTCCGCTAGCCCTAACAGTATTACACACTAGGTTTAATGTGGCACACAATTTGAGACAGGTGGCACACACAGGAGTGGCACTGAAGCAGAAATGCCAATCTTAATCTCCCACTACTTTTTTTTTCAGGGAGAATTTAAAAGAAATCTGACCCAGTATTACACACTAAGTTTAATGTGGCACACAATTTGAGACAGGTGGCACACACAGGAGTGGCACTGAAGCAGAAATGCCAATCTTAATCTCCCACTATTTTTTTATTTCAGGGAGAATTTAAAAGAAATATGACCCAGTATTACACACTAGGATTAATGTGGCACACAATTTGAGACAGGTGGCACACACAGGAGTGGCACTGAAGCAGAAATGCCAATCTTAATCTCCCACTATTTTTTTTTCCAGGGAGAATTTAAAAGAAATCTGGCCCAGTATTACACACTAGGTTTAATGTGGCACACAATTTGAGACAGGTGGCACACACAGGAGTGGCACTGAAGCTGAAATGCCAATCTTAATCTCCCACTATTTTTTTTCCAGGGAGAATTTAAAAGAAATCTGGCCCAGTATTACACACTAGGTTTAGTGTGGCACAAAATTTGAGACAGTTGGCACACACAGGAGTGGCACTGAAGCAGAAATGCCAATCTTAATCTCCCACTATTTTTTTTTCCAGGGAGAATTTAAAAGAAATCTGGCCCAGTATTACACACTAGGTTTAATGTGGCACACAATTTGAGACAGGTGGCACACACAGGAGTGGCACTGAAGCAGAAATGCCAATCTTAATATCCCACTATTTTTTTCCAGGGAGAATTTACAAGAAATCTGGCCCAGTATTACAGACTAGGTTTAGTGTGGCACAAAATTTGAGACAGTTGGCACACACAGGAGTGGCACTGAAGCAGAAATGCCAATCTTAATCTCCCACTATTTTTTTTTCCAGGGAGAATTTAAAAGAAATCTGGCCCAGTATTACACACTAGGTTTAATGTGGCACAAAATTTGAGACAGGTGGCACACACAGGAGTGGCACTGAAGCAGAAATGCCAATCTTAATCTCCCACTATTTTTTTCCAGGGAGAATTTAAAAGAAATCTGGCCCAGTATTACACACTAGGTTTAATGTGGCACAACATTTGAGACAGGTGGCACACACAGGAGTGGCACTGAAGCAGAAATGCCAATCTTAATCTCCCACAATTTTTTTCCAGGGAGAATTTAAAAGAAATCTGGCCCAGTATTACACACTAGGTTTAATGTGGCACACAATTTGAGACAGGTGGCACACACAGGAGTGGCACTGAAGCAGAAATGCCAATCTTAATCTCCCACTACTTTTTTTTTTCAGGGAGAATTTAAAAGAAATCTGACCCAGTATTACACACTAAGTTTAATGTGGCACACAATTTGAGACAGGTGGCACACACAGGAGTGGCACTGAAGCAGAAATGCCAATCTTAATCTCCCACTATTTTTTTTCCAGGGAGAATTTAAAAGAAATCTGGCCCAGTATTACACACTAGGTTTAATGTGGCACAAAATTTGAGACAGGTGGCACACACAGGAGTGGCACTGAAGCAGAAATGCCAATCTTAATCTCCCACTATTTTTTTCCAGGGAGAATTTAAAAGAAATCTGGCCCAGTATTACACACTAGGTTTAATGTGGCACAAAATTTGAGACAGGTGGCACACACAGGAGTGGCACTGAAGCAGAAATGCCAATCTTAATCTCCCACTATTTTTTTCCAGGGAGAATTTAAAAGAAATCTGGCCCAGTATTACACACTAGGTTTAATGTGGCACACAATTTGAGACAGGTGGCACACACAGGAGTGGCACTGAAGCAGAAATGCCAATCTTAATCTCCCACTACTTTTTTTTTTCAGGGAGAATTTAAAAGAAATCTGACCCAGTATTACACACTAAGTTTAATGTGGCACACAATTTGAGACAGGTGGCACACACAGGAGTGGCACTGAAGCAGAAATGCCAATCTTAATCTCCCACTATTTTTTTTCCAGGGAGAATTTAAAAGAAATCTGGCCCAGTATTACACACTAGGTTTAATGTGGCACAAAATTTGAGACAGGTGGCACACACAGGAGTGGCACTGAAGCAGAAATGCCAATCTTAATCTCCCACTATTTTTTTCCAGGGAGAATTTAAAAGAAATCTGGCCCAGTATTACACACTAGGTTTAATGTGGCACAAATTTTGAGACAGGTGGCACACACAGGAGTGGCACTGAAGCAGAAATGCCAATCTTAATCTCCCACTACTTTTTTTTCAGGGAGAATTTAAAAGAAATCTGGCCCAGTATTACACACTAGGTTTATTGTGGCACAAAATTTGAGACAGGTGGCACACTCAGGAGTGGCACTGAAGCAGAAATGCCAATCTTAATCTCCCACTACTTTTTTTCCAGGGAGAATTTAAAAGAAATCTGGCCCAGTATTACACACTAGGTTTAATGTGGCACAAAATCTGAGACAGGTGGCACACACAGGAGTGGCACTGAAGCAGAAATGCCAATCTTAATCTCCCACTATTTTTTTCCAGGGAGAATTTAAAAGAAATCTGACCCAGTATTACACACTAGGTTTAATGTGGCACACAATTTGAGACAGGTGGCACACACAGGAGTGGCACTGAAGCAGAAATGCCAATCTTAATCTCCCACTATTTTTTTTTCATGGAGAATTCAAAAGAAATCTGACCCAGTATTACACACTAGGTTTAATGTGGCACACAATTTGAGACAGGTGGCACACACAGGAGTGGCACTGAAGCAGAAATGCCAATCTTAATCTCCCACAATTTTTTTCCAGGGAGAATTTAAAAGAAATCTGGCCCAGTATTACACACTAGGTTTAATGTGGCACACAATTTGAGACAGGTGGCACACACAGGAGTGGCACTGAAGCAGAAATGCCAATCTTAATCTCCCACTACTTTTTTTTTTCAGGGAGAATTTAAAAGAAATCTGACCCAGTATTACACACTAAGTTTAATGTGGCACACAATTTGAGACAGGTGGCACACACAGGAGTGGCACTGAAGCAGAAATGCCAATCTTAATCTCCCACTATTTTTTTATTTCAGGGAGAATTTAAAAGAAATATGACCCAGTATTACACACTAGGTTTAATGTGGCACACAATTTGAGACAGGTGGCACACACAGGAGTGGCACTGAAGCAGAAATGCCAATCTTAATCTCCCACTATTTTTTTTCCAGGGAGAATTTAAAAGAAATCTGGCCCAGTATTACACACTAGGTTTAATGTGGCACAAAATTTGAGACAGGTGGCACACACAGGAGTGGCACTGAAGCAGAAATGCCAATCTTAATCTCCCACTATTTTTTTCCAGGGAGAATTTAAAAGAAATCTGGCCCAGTATTACACACTAGGTTTAATGTGGCACAAATTTTGAGACAGGTGGCACACACAGGAGTGGCACTGAAGCAGAAATGCCAATCTTAATCTCCCACTATTTTTTTTCAGGGAGAATTTAAAAGAAATCTGACCCAGTATTACACACTAGGTTTAATGTAGCACAAAATTTGAGACAGGTGGCACACACAGGAGTGGCACTGAAGCAGAAATGCCAATCTTAATCTCCCACTACTTTTTTTTCAGGGAGAATTTAAAAGAAATCTGACCCAGTATTACACACTAGGTTTATTGTGGCACAAAATTTGAGACAGGTGGCACACTCAGGAGTGGCACTGAAGCAGAAATGCCAATCTTAATCTCCCACTACTTTTTTTCCAGGGAGAATTTAAAAGAAATCTGGCCCAGTATTACACACTAGGTTTAATGTGGCACAAAATCTGAGACAGGTGGCACACACAGGAGTGGCACTGAAGCAGAAATGCCAAACTTAATCTCCCACTATTTTTTTCCAGGGAGAATTTAAAAGAAATCTGACCCAGTATTACACACTAGGTTTAATGTGGCACACAATTTGAGACAGGTGGCACACACAGGAGTGGCACTGAAGCAGAAATGCCAATCTTAATCTCCCACTATTTTTTTTTCATGGAGAATTCAAAAGAAATCTGACCCAGTATTACACACTAGGTTTAATGTGGCACACAATTTGAGACAGGTGGCACACACAGGAGTGGCACTGAAGCAGAAATGCCAATCTTAATCTCCCACTATTTTTTTTTCCAGGTAGAATTTAAAAGAAATCTGGCCCAGTATTACACACTAGGTTTAATGTGGCACAAAATTTGAGACTGGTGGCACACACAGGAGTGGCACTGAAGCAGAAATGCCAATCTTAATCTCCCACTATTTTTTTTTCAGGGAGAATTTAAAAGAAATCTGACCCAGTATTACACACTAGGTTTAATGTGGCACACAATTTGAGACAGGTGGCACACACAGGAGTGGCACTGAAGCAGAAATGCCAATCTTAATCTCTCACTATTTGTTTTTCAGGGAGAATTTAAAAGAAATTTGACACAGTAATACACATTAGGTTTAATGTGGCACACAATTTGAGACAGGTGGCACACACAGGAGTGGCACTGAAGTAGAAATGCCAATCTTAATCTCCCACTATTTATTTCCAGGGAGAATTTAAAAGAAATCTGACCCAGTATTACACACTAGGTTTAATGTGGCACACAATTTGAGACAGGTGGCACACACAGGAGTGGCACTGAAGCAGTAATGCCAATCTTAATATCCCACTATTTTTTTCCAGAGAGAATTTAAAAGAAATCTGGCCCAGTATTACACACTAGGTTTAATGTGGCACAAATTTTGAGACAGGTGGCACACACAGGAGGGCCACTAAAGCAGAAATGCCAATCTTAATCTCCCACTACTTTTTTTTTCCAGGGAGAATTTAAAAGAAATCTGGCCCAGTATTACACACTAGGTTTAATGTGGCACAAAATCTGAGACAGGTGGCACACACAGGAGTGGCACTGAAGCAGAAATGCCAATCTTAATCTCCCACTATTGTTTTTTCCAGGGAGAATTTAAAAGAAATCTGATCCAGTATTACACACTAGGTTTAATGTGGCACACAATTTGAGACAGGTGGCACACACAGGAGTGGCACTGAAGCAGAAATGCCAATCTTAATATCCCACTATTTTTTTCCAGGGAGAATTTAAAAGAAATCTGGCCCAGTATTACACACTAGGTTTAGTGTGGCACAAAATTTGAGACAGTTGGCACACACAGGAGTGGCACTGAAGCAGAAATGCCAATCTTAATCTCCCACTATTTTTTTTTCCAGGGAGAATTTAAAAGAAATCTGGCCCAGTATTACACACTAGGTTTAATGTGGCACAAAATTTGAGACAGGTGGCACACACAGGAGTGGCACTGAAGCAGAAATGCCAGTCTTAATCTCCCACTATTTTTTTTTCCAGGGAGAATTTAAAATAAATTTGGCCCAGTATTACACACTAGGTTTAATGTGGCACACAATTTGAGACAGGTGGCACACACAGGAGTGGCACTGAAGCAGAAATGCCAATCTTAATCTCCCACTACTTTTTTTCCAGGGAGAATTTAAAAGAAATCTGGCCCAGTATTACACACTAGGTTTAATGTGGCACAAAATCTGAGACAGGTGGCACACACAGGAGTGGCACTGAAGCAGAAATGCCAATCTTAATCTCCCACTATTTTTTTTCCAGGGAGAATTTAAAAGAAATCTGACCCAGTATTACACACTAGGTTTAATGTGGCACACAATTTGAGACAGGTGGCACACACAGGAGTGGCACTGAAGCAGAAATGCCAATCTTAATCTCCCACTATTTTTTTTTCATGGAGAATTTAAAAGAAATCTGACCCAGTATTACACACTAGGTTTAATGTGGCACACAATTTGAGACAGGTGGCACACACAGGAGTGGCACTGAAGCAGAAATGCCAATCTTAATCTCCCACTATTTATTTCCAGGGAGAATTTAAAAGAAATCTGACCCAGTATTACACACTAGGTTTAATGTGGCACACAATTTGAGACAGGTGGCACACACAGGAGTGGCACTGAAGCAGAAATGCCAATCTTAATCTCCCACTATTTTTTTTTCCAGGTAGAATTTAAAAGAAATCTGGCCCAGTATTACACACTAGGTTTAATGTGGCACAAAATTTGAGACAGGTGGCACACACAGGAGTGGCACTGAAGCAGAAATGCCAATCTTAATCTCCCATTTTTTTTTTTCAGGGAGAATTTAAAAGAAATCTGACCCAGTATTACACACTAGGTTTAATGTGGCACACAATTTGAGACAGGTGGCACACACAGGAGTGGCACTGAAGCAGAAATGCCAATCTTAATCTCTCACTATTTGTTTTTCAGGGAGAATTTAAAAGAAATTTGACACAGTAATACACATTAGGTTTAATGTGGCACACAATTTGAGACAGGTGGCACACACAGGAGTGGCACTGAAGTAGAAATGCCAATCTTAATCTCCCACTATTTATTTCCAGGGAGAATTTAAAAGAAATCTGACCCAGTATTACACACTAGGTTTAATGTGGCACACAATTTGAGACAGGTGGCACACACAGGAGTGGCACTGAAGCAGAAATGCCAATCTTAATATCCCACTATTTTTTTCCAGGGAGAATTTATAAGAAATCTGGCCCAGTATTACACACTAGGTTTAATGTGGCACAAAATTTGAGACAGTTGGCACACACAGGAGTGGCACTGAAGCAGAAATGCCAATCTTAATCTCCCACTATTTTTTTTTCCAGGGAGAATTTAAAAGAAATCTGGCCCAGTATTACACACTAGGTTTAATGTGGCACAAAATTTGAGACAGGTGGCACACACAGGAGTGGCACTGAAGTAGAAATGCCAGTCTTAATCTCCCACAATTTTTTTTTCCAGGGAGAATTTAAAATAAATTTGGGCCAGTATTACACACTAGGTTTAATGTGGCACAAATTTTGAGACAGGTGGCACACACAGGAGGGCCACTGAAGCAGAAATGCCAATCTTAATCTCCCACTACTTTTTTTTTCCAGGGAGAATTTAAAAGAAATCTGGCCCAGTATTACACACTAGGTTTAATGTGGCACAAAATCTGAGACAGGTGGCACACACAGGAGTGGCACTGAAGCAGAAATGCCAATCTTAATCTCCCACTATTGTTTTTTCCAGGGAGAATTTAAAAGAAATCTGATCCAGTATTACACACTAGGTTTAATGTGGCACACAATTTGAGACAGGTGGCACACACAGGAGTGGCACTGAAGCAGAAATGCCAATCTTAATCTCCCACTATTAATTTTTCATGGAGAATTTAAAAGAAATCTGACCCAGTATTACACACTAGGTTTAATGTGGCACGCAATTTGAGACAGGTGGCACACACAGGAGTGGCACTGAAGCAGAAATGCCAATCTTAATCTCCCACTATTTTTTTCAGGGAGAATTTAAAAAAAATATGACACCGGATTACACACTAGGTTTAATGTGGCACACAATTTGAGACAGGTGGCACACACAGGAGTGGCACTGAAGCAGAAATGCCAATCTTAATCTCCCACTATTTTTTTCCAGGGAGAATTTAAAAGAAATCTGGCCCAGTATTACACACTAGGTTTAATGTGGCACAAAATCTGAGACAGGTGGCACACACAGGAGTGGCACTGAAGCAGAAATGCCAATCTTAATCTCCCACTATTTTTTTTCCAGGGAGAATTTAAAAGAAATCTGACCCAGTATTACACACTAGGTTTAATGTGGCACACAATTTGAGACAGGTGGCACACACAGGAGTGGCACTGAAGCAGAAATGCCAATCTTAATCTCCCACTATTTTTTTTTCATGGAGAATTTAAAAGAAATCTGACCCAGTATTACACACTAGGTTTAATGTGGCACACAATTTGAGACAGGTGGCACACACAGGAGTGGCACTGAAGCAGAAATGCCAATCTTAATCTCCCACTATTTATTTCCAGGGAGAATTTAAAAGAAATCTGACCCAGTATTACACACTAGGTTTAATGTGGCACACAATTTGAGACAGGTGGCACACACAGGAGTGGCACTGAAGCAGAAATGCCAATCTTAATCTCCCACTATTTTTTTTTCCAGGTAGAATTTAAAAGAAATCTGGCCCAGTATTACACACTAGGTTTAATGTGGCACAAAATTTGAGACAGGTGGCACACACAGGAGTGGCACTGAAGCAGAAATGCCAATCTTAATCTCCCATTTTTTTTTTTCAGGGAGAATTTAAAAGAAATCTGACCCAGTATTACACACTAGGTTTAATGTGGCACACAATTTGAGACAGGTGGCACACACAGGAGTGGCACTGAAGCAGAAATGCCAATCTTAATCTCTCACTATTTGTTTTTCAGGGAGAATTTAAAAGAAATTTGACACAGTATTACACATTAGGTTTAATGTGGCACACAATTTGAGACAGGTGGCACACACAGGAGTGGCACTGAAGTAGAAATGCCAATCTTAATCTCCCACTATTTATTTCCAGGGAGAATTTAAAAGAAATCTGACCCAGTATTACACACTAGGTTTAATGTGGCACACAATTTGAGACAGGTGGCACACACAGGAGTGGCACTGAAGCAGAAATGCCAATCTTAATATCCCACTATTTTTTTCCAGGGAGAATTTATAAGAAATCTGGCCCAGTATTACACACTAGGTTTAATGTGGCACAAAATTTGAGACAGTTGGCACACACAGGAGTGGCACTGAAGCAGAAATGCCAATCTTAATCTCCCACTATTTTTTTTTCCAGGGAGAATTTAAAAGAAATCTGGCCCAGTATTACACACTAGGTTTAATGTGGCACAAAATTTGAGACAGGTGGCACACACAGGAGTGGCACTGAAGTAGAAATGCCAGTCTTAATCTCCCACAATTTTTTTTTCCAGGGAGAATTTAAAATAAATTTGGGCCAGTATTACACACTAGGTTTAATGTGGCACAAATTTTGAGACAGGTGGCACACACAGGAGGGCCACTGAAGCAGAAATGCCAATCTTAATCTCCCACTACTTTTTTTTTCCAGGGAGAATTTAAAAGAAATCTGGCCCAGTATTACACACTAGGTTTAATGTGGCACAAAATCTGAGACAGGTGGCACACACAGGAGTGGCACTGAAGCAGAAATGCCAATCTTAATCTCCCACTATTGTTTTTTCCAGGGAGAATTTAAAAGAAATCTGATCCAGTATTACACACTAGGTTTAATGTGGCACACAATTTGAGACAGGTGGCACACACAGGAGTGGCACTGAAGCAGAAATGCCAATCTTAATCTCCCACTATTAATTTTTCATGGAGAATTTAAAAGAAATCTGACCCAGTATTACACACTAGGTTTAATGTGGCACGCAATTTGAGACAGGTGGCACACACAGGAGTGGCACTGAAGCAGAAATGCCAATCTTAATCTCCCACTATTTTTTTCAGGGAGAATTTAAAAGAAATATGACACCGGATTACACACTAGGTTTAATGTGGCACACAATTTGAGACAGGTGGCACACACAGGAGTGGCACTGAAGCAGAAATGCCAATCTTAATCTCCCACTATTTTTTTCCAGGGAGAATTTAAAAGAAATCTGGCCCAGTATTACACACTAGGTTTAATGTGGCACAAAATTTGAGACAGGTGGCACACACAGGAGTGGCACTGAAGCAGAAATGCCAATCTTAATCTCCCACTATTTTTTTCCAGGGAGAATTTAAAAGAAATCTGGCCCAGTATTACACACTAGGTTTAATGTGGCACACAATTTGAGACAGGTGGCACACACAGGAGTGGCACTGAAGCAGAAATGCCAATCTTAATCTCCCACTATTTTTTTTTTCCAGGGAGAATTTAAAAGAAATATGACACAGGATTACACACTAGGTTTAATGTGGCACACAATTTGAGACAGGTGGCACACACAGGAGTGGCACTGAAGCAGAAATGCCAATCTTAATCTCCCACTATTTTTTTTTCCAGGGAGAATTTAAAAGAAATCTGGCCTAGTATTACACACTAGGTTTAATGAGGCACAAAATTTGAGACAGGTGGCACACACAGGAGTGGCACTGAAGCAGGAATGCCAATCTTAATCTCCCACTACATTTTTTTTCCAGGGAGAATTTAAAAGAAATCTGGCCCAGTATTACACACTAGGTTTAATGTGGCACAAAATTTGAGACAGGTGGCACACACAGGAGTGGCACTGAAGCAGATATGCCAATCTTAATCTCCCACAATTTTTTTTTTCCAGGGAGAATTTAAAAGAAATCTGGCCCAGTGTTACACACTAGGTTTAATGTGGCACACAATTTGAGACAGGTGGCACACACAGGAGTGGCACTGAAGCAGATATGCCAATCTTAATCTCCCACTATTTTTATTTTTATTTATGGGAGAATTGGCAAGAAATCAGGCCCACTGTTAGACTGTATGTTTTCTGTGCCAGAAAATGAGACACAGATGCCACACACAGGACTACCACTGATACAGATTTTCCGATTTTAATCTGCACCCTTTTCTTCTTCAGGGAGACTAGTGAATAAATCTGGGCCACTGTATTAGAGTATATTTTCTGTGGCATAAAGTGGCTTGAAGAGATATAACGAAACAAAAAAAAAGGGACTGTACTACAATTGCTATCTCCCTGCAGTAATCTCAGCAATGTATGGCAGGCAGCAAAAACAAGGAGTGGAGTGCTGCACAAAAAAAGTCAAAAGTGTGGACAAACAAACAAGGAAGCTGTGCAGAATGGAAGGAGCAACAGGATTTGTGCTTTGAAAAAAAGCAGTTGGTTTGCACAGCGGTGTACAAACAGCAATGCAGCTATCTGGGAGCCTTCTAGCCCAATGAGCTCCAGCGCTGAGGAAAAAAAAATGTAACCTCCACTGTCCCTGCTAAGAAAAGGTGGTGTTGGACAGTGGAAATCACTACAGCACAAGCGGTTTGGGGGTTAATGTACCCTGCCTATTGCTATTTCTGCTACTGACGAAGTGGCAGCAACCTCTCCCTATGCTTAGATCAGCAGCAGTAAGATGGCGGTCGGCGGGAACGCCCCTTTATAGCCCATGTGATGCCGCAGAAAGCAAGCCAATCACTGCAATGCCCTTCTCTAAGATGGTGGGGACTGAGACCTATGTCATCATGCTGCCCACACTCTGCGTCCACCTTCATTGGCTGAGAAATGGTGCTTTTCGCATCATTGAAACGTGACTTTGGCGCGAAAGTCGCGTACCGCATTTCCGACCTTACACAGGGATCGGGTCGGGTTTCATGAAACCCGAGTTTGCCAAAAGTCGTCGACTTCTGAAAATGACCGACCCGTTTCGCTCAACCCTAGTAGTAGTAATGAAAACCTTTGGCACTCAACAAGTCCACAATTCGTTGCTCTCAATTTCAAATTTATTTAGGCAGCCAGCAAAAAATGTATGACAGACAAATAATCCATCGTTTCGGCATACATTGCCTTTTTCAAGGTAGTCTATAATAACAAAGAAAAATTACATAATTTATATAATTCACTTCTATAAACATTAGAAATGGCTAAACCTAAAAATTTTTGGCTGAAAAAACTCCACCAGAGAGAATGTAAGGGAGAAAAAACCTTTAATAAAACAAAGGACACCAGAAACTCTATGCGACCATGATAACACCGTGAATAATTAATATATTTTATTATAATTAATAACAAGTTAGGGTTCCATAATGACCCAGGAAACAAGAAGAGCGGATGTAAGGAAGAAAAATCCACCAAGAACCAATAAATCCCATTTTAATGAGTGTATAAGGGATAGAAACGTGCATCTGTAATCTAGAAAGATTGTTAGTGAATACGTACATATAAATAAAAAAGAGAGGTTGCATACGTCCATACATACACCATTCTAACACACATACCAGAATAAGAAGAAAAAAATAATAATACAAGGTGTACTTGCATATAATGTATAGCGGTCCTAATTTTTTAGTTGCCAGCATGGCATAGAGGAAGGACGCATAACTGCAAGAAATACCGCAAAGGTAAGTCAAAAGATCCTGAAATGAATCCCAAACCGCAGGGAATTCACAAACAGCGTTGGGCATGTCCAACAGACACAGGTGAGGTAAAAGAGGGGGGCTAACAAAAGTAACATATGAGAACAACATCAGAAAAACAACCGCTTATTACCTGCAGAGATTAAAGAGCTGGCGCGTGTCCCATGGCCCAGAGCGAGATGCCATAAGGGTACCGTAAGTCCGGTATAAATGCCGTGAAGCATCTGATGTAACTTCCGGTAATACGAGTAAAGACTCGTGCAGAGACCGGAAAAAGCCGAATGAGAAAGCGGGCGCATGCGCACTATGTCACTAGTATTTGCGCAAAGTGCGTGAAGGCACACTAAGTGAAATGATTAAGTTAGAAAGGCGCCGTAATACGGTGCACGCATACAAAACTAGCGTGGTGTAATTAAGGTGACACAGGTGCAGATGCTTACAAAGAAAAAGATAGGTCGCACAAAAGAACGGGCGCACGCGCACTAGGTAATGTGTACTACGGGAAGTGTGTAGAGGTAAGCAAAAATCAGAAAACGCCGCATTATGGCGCTCACGCGTTGAAATCCAGAAAATACACAACACTACTCAAAATCGATGGTAAAGAAAAATGACACCTAAATAAGCGAACAACAACTAATAACTAAAGTGTAGCCATTACCACCCCATTAAATAGAAAAATAGAGTATATACGAAAAAATATGCGGAGTAAGGGATATATGCCAAACGACACAACAATCACACCCAACATGCAAAAGAAAGGGAATATAACACCCACACGACATACACTATGTGCATAAGATACCTATTATCAAGAGATAGCAGTGAAATAATCAATATTTCGATCAATAACTTGTGCTCAGAGAAATCCCAGAACGCTTCTCTCTCTTTTAATTTCTGGATCCTGTCCCCACCACGCCTGGAGGAAGAAATACTCTCAAGTACTTGGAATTTTAATTGCGAAATAGAATGCCCCGCCAAAATAAAATGGAACGGAACTGGTAACATGGTGCGTTTGCACCTAATAGTAGACTTGTGCTGAGAAATGCGGTCCCAGACATGCTGGGTAGTTTCCCCAACATATCCGAGACCGCAGGGACATTTTATCAAATAAATGACATAAGTAGAGTCACATGTAAAGAACCCTTTGATCCTGAACACTTTATCTGATCTAGGGTGGGAGAAAGTATTACCCTTTGTTATGTTTGAGCAATGAGGACAATGCATGCAGGGGAATGTGCCTTGTTTTTGTGTGGCCAGGAGAGTTTGCCGTTGTAATGTCCTTGTAGAACCAACATCGGCCCTTACAAGCATGTTCCTAATGTTCTGTGGTCTCCTATAGCAGATTAAAGGTGGATTCAAAAATTCTGGTAAGGAAGGGTAAGCTTTACCCAGAAGTGGCCAGTGTTCCAATATACAGTTTTTAAAAAGATTGGTGTAGGGATGATATGTGGTGACAAAAGCCACTCTTTTCTGTTTCTCCTTGCATATACAACCCAATTGGGTAGCCCTCTCAAGAATTAGTGGTGGATATCCCCGTTCAGAGAATTTTTGATTCATCTTGCTAATACGTTGAACTTTCATATCAGGGTTTGTTACTATACGTTTGACATGTTGTATTTGGGATTTTGGTAATGATGACTTCACATGAGATGGGTGACAACTCAAGTATAATAACAGGCCATTTCGGTCAGTGGGTTTCTGTCACGATATGGTATGAAATATCATAAGTAGTTCTCTTGCTAGCCTGCGTGGGCTAAGCCCCCCTTCTTGGAGTGATACTGCAAATTCCTGGCTTTCCTCCTCAGAGAGTGTGGGGGTTAGGAGAGCCAAAAGTATTTACGACCGGCATTTCCTGTGTAAGCTCTTGTTCAGCTATAAGTGAAGTAGAAACTTCGAGGATCCATGAAAGATTGTTTGTTTAGTTTTTGTTAGATATTAGGCAAACGATTTCAGCTAGACATACGAAAATATATATTCTTATTCTCACTTGGTGTACCTACCCATTCCCCGAAACACGGGCTTCTAACTCCGTCTGGTAAAGAAGTAGGGTTTTCTCTGTAAATATGTATCCCAGATAGGACATATTTGATCTCATTAGAATGCTCACGTTAATCTGAGATGAATGATGGGTTGGTTAGGACTATGAGATGTTTTGTAGCAGAATTATAGAAATTAGATATAGGTTAGGGTAAAATCAGTAAACTGAAGAGGTAGGAGGGACGAGGTGATCCAACCCCTTTCTGGGATGTTACAGGCTTAAGCTATAACTGTCTGCACACATCCCCAGCTTCCTTCTTGTCCTATTTTCCTGGAAGAGCTGAGTACATCCCATGAGTTGGGACGTATGGAAAACTGCCCTAGCCTGGTTGCCTGTCATGCTTTGAACATGTGAGTGTTGCTTTTTCTCATTTATTCCCTTTATGTTATAATTACCCTTGTACATATTTGCAATTGTCTCATTTATAACATCTTTATAAAATATTTTTGATAAAGCACTGCCTAATTTTTTATGGGATATAATATTATATGTTAGTTCATTCTCCATGCTCTAAACGCACCCTGTCTCTGGAAGAGAATTACGCTACTGTGTTGGGTTAGCTTCGGACCCGTTTAATCGAAGCTGGTGGCAGTGATACCGTGCAGACTTTTGGGTTATGCTGAAGCGACTGCGGCGTTGCTAATTATTGTTCCTGCCTGAGTGGGAGTAGTTTAACGCATCGCTGCAGTGTGCCCAATAGCCAGTACATAGCAGGCAGCATTTCTGGTGACTAATTACCCTAGGGGCAGTACCTAATCTGACCTGAGAGTAAGGGGGGCGCCAGAGAGCTGCAAGTGTTACGTGGAACTGTAAGCGGGATATACATAAATCCCTGCAGTTTGTGGTATATTGAAAGCAGTGGGATACCTAGAATAAGCCCCTGCTGTAAACTAAGAGGTCAATAGCCTTGTGTGTGTTTTCTCATCACATCGTGGAGTGGAGGGATAACTAAGATAAGCCCCCCTGCACATGTGATAGCCGTCTGTTGGCCTAAAGTCACCTCAATCCGTGACGTAGGGGTGACGGTCACGGTGTGATTCCTGACCCATTGGTGACAGCGGTCAGGGGAATCGTGACAATTGGTGGCAAGGCGGTGGGATATCTTAGAGCATTAGTGATTTGGTTTGAGTAATCATTCCTCTCACTAAAAACTTGCATAAAGTTCTTGCGAGGACTCTGCGCAAATAAGTTTGGAGAACGAACTCAGTGTTTTATTAGTCTTGAGACAATTGTGTACGGGTAATTATCCCCTCCCTTTCTCTTCGTTTTTCTATCCTATCTTTTATTTGGCAACCATGGTTGTGCGGGGAGAAACCTTCTATGAGCAGCAGACGAGAGACACCCTTGTTGCCTTATGCAAGTCACAGCACATTGACTTTGCGGGCAAAAACAAAGCCCAACTGGTCGCAGTTCTGTTGCAATGGGAAGCCGACCAAGCCAGGTCACAGAGCCCAGAGGCCGCAGAAGCCAGCACCAGCGAAAATGGTGCTGCAGCAGATGTCCAACCACTGAATGCTGGCCCTGTTAGCAATCCGGGCGAATTGGACCCCCACCTGCAGGCAGCCTTGAAAGAATTCCCCACTGACGACCATGAGGGACGTCGGCAGCCGATTCAGCAATACCGGCAGGAGGCCCGAGCCGAGAGAGAGGCCCGAGCTGAGAGAGAGGCCCAAGCTGAGAGAGAGGCCCGAGCTGAGAGAGAGGCCCAGCGAGCCGAGTGGCAAGCGGAGTGGGAGTACCAGCTGCAGTTAGCCCAACTGCAAATGCAGGGGTCGTCCCAGCCCAGCCGTGAGCCCAGCAGCGCTCAGATACCTAAGCCCCGGCCCGATCACTTCCCTGTTATGGAGAAGGATGGAGACTTGGACACTTTTCTGCGGGCCTTTGAGAAAGCCTGCAGACAGTACCGGCTGCCTACAGATGAATGGGCCCGATACCTGACACCAGGGCTGAGAGGTAAAGCTCTGGAGGCGTTTGCTGCCCTCCCTCAAGAACAAGATGGTGACTATGAGGCCATCAAGCAGGCTCTGATAGCCAAGTACCAGCTTACACCCGAGGTGTACCGTAGAAAGTTCCGGACCCTCCAACGTGGCCCACACGACAGTTACAGTGATGTGGTGACCGACCACGACCCTCTGCGCTGGCTAAACACCATGCGTGGAACCAACAGCAGGTTGCTACGCTGGAGCCTTGCCCTTCAGCAGTTTGACTTCACCATTAAACACAAAACGGGCAAAGAGCATGGGAATGCAGATGGACTCTCCCGCCAGGGTGAACCTACTGAGGTGCCCATGAAGGCATACCGTGGGGTACTGCCTCCCTAGTGCACACCAAAAGGGGGAGGTGTCACGATATGGTATGAAATATCATAAGTAGTTCTCTTGCTAGCCTGCGTGGGCTAAGCCCCCCTTCTTGGAGTGATACTGCAAATTCCTGGCTTTCCTCCTCAGAGAGTGTGGGGGTTAGGAGAGCCAAAAGTATTTACGACCGGCATTTCCTGTGTAAGCTCTTGTTCAGCTATAAGTGAAGTAGAAACTTCGAGGATCCATGAAAGATTCTTTGTTTAGTTTTTGTTAGATATTAGGCAAACGATTTAAGCTAGACATACGAAAATATATATTCTTATTCTCACTCGGTGTACCTACCCATTCCCCGAAACACGGGCTTCTAACTCCGTCTGGTAAAGAAGTAGGGTTTTCTCTGTAAATATGTATCCCAGATAGGACATATTTGATCTTATTAGAATGCTCACGTTAATCCGAGATGAATGATGGGTTGGTTAGGACTATGAGATGTTTTGTAGCAGAATTATAGAAATTAGATATAGGTTAGAGTAAAATCAGTAAACTGAAGAGGTAGGAGGGACGAGGTGATCCAACCCCTTTCTGGGATGTTACAGGCTTAAGCTATAACTGTCTGCACACATCCCCAGCTTCCTTCTTGTCCTATTTTCCTGGAAGAGCTGAGTACATCCCATGAGTTGGGACGTATGGAAAACTGCCCTAGCCTGGTTGCCTGTCATGCTTTGAACATGTGAGTGTTGCTTTTTCTCATTTATTCCCTTTATGTTATAATTACCCTTGTACATATTTGCAATTGTCTCATTTATAACATCTTTATAAAATATTTTTGATAAAGCACTGCCTAATTTTTTATGGGATATAATATTATATGTTAGTTCATTCTCCATGCTCTAAACGCACCCTGTCTCTGGAAGAGAATTACGCTACTGTGTTGGGTTAGCTTCGGACCCGTTTAATCGAAGCTGGTGGCAGTGATACCGTGCAGACTTTTGGGTTATGCTGAAGCGACTGCGGCGTTGCTAATTATTGTTCCTGCCTGAGTGGGAGTAGTTTATCGCGTCGCTGCAGCGTGCCCAATAGCCAGTACATAGCAGGCAGCCTTTCTGGCGACTAATTACCCTAGGTGCAGTACCTAATCTGACCTGAGAGTAAGGGGGGCGCCAGAGAGCTGCAAGTGTTACGTGGAACTGTAAGCGGGATATACATAAATCCCTGCAGTTTGTGGTATATTGAAAGCAGTGGGATACCTAGAATAAGCCCCTGCTGTAAACTAAGAGGTCAATAGCCTTGTGTGTGTTTTCTCATCACATCGTGGAGTGGAGGGATAACTAAGATAAGCCCCTCTGCACATGTGATAGCCGTCTGTTGGCCTAAAGTCACCTCAATCCGTGACGTAGGGGTGACGGTCACGGTGTGAGTCCTGACCCATTGGTGACAGCGGTCAGGGGAATCGTGATAGTTTCGTATAGAGGTCAATCTCGAGTGAACCATCTTGTTTCACTATCACTAATGTGTCAAGGAAATTAACACTATGATGATCCTTGGAAATAGAAAATGTCAAATTGGAAACACATGAATTCATATCCTGAAAGAATTGCAACAATGATATTTCATCGCCACTCCATATCAGAAAAACATCATCAATAAATCTTTTCCAATATCTACAGTAAATATTGGCATATGGAGGCGCCACATTCGATCCCATTGCGGTCCCGACCTTCTGAAAATAAAACTGGTCACCGAAAAGAAAATTTTTTTGGTAAGGATCAGATTGAGCAATGTCAGACAAAAATCTTTCTGGATCGAAGAGAAATTGGTATATTTGTCCAAAAACCATTGAACAGCCTCCAGGCCTTTTAGGGGATCAATGCTAGTATATAAAGAGTTAACATCCATTGTCACAAGAAAAGTACCTTTTTGTAAACTACCAGTTGATTTGAGGCCCTCTAAAAAATCCAAAGTATCCCTAATAGTGTTGAGCATTCCGATACCGCAAGTATCGGGTATCGGCCGATATTTGCGGTATCGGAATTCCGATACTGAATTCCGATACTTCCCGCGTATCGGATACCGGAATCGGAAGTTCCCAGAATTCAAATTGAACGCAGCAGCCAATGAGGAATGAATGAAAGTGTGGGCACATCCTGTTTAGCATGGTGGGCATGTAAGTACTGGCAAGGCTTGGATTGGCTGCTGAAATGATGTCACTCTGCACTATAAAAAAGCGCTGCCGCCATTTTGCGCTCACTCTGCTGTGATTTCAGTTAGGGACAGGACGCTGTGTTCTAACTGAGGGCCAGTTGAGCTTGCTAATTGCTTTATTTTCCTTTCCAAAGGCTAATTTAGCAAAACGCTGTGTGTTCTTCACTGTTCACCTTGCTCTTGCCTTGCAGCGCTGTTTTAACAGCGTTCTGTAAGGTCTCTGTGTGTGTGTGTGTGTGCAGCTCACTCTGTAGTCTGTGTGCAGCCATATACCCGGTTGTATTCAGCTCAGGGGGGGTTCACACTGCCTCACACAGTTGTTCTTTTTTGCTCTTAGTGCAGCCTGCTGCACATTTTTTCTCAAATTTCCTATTAGTGTTTTTCCACCAGTCTCCAGCTCTATTGTGGAAAAACACTACATAGGATAACCTAGAGGGGGGTTTTTGGGCCTTGCAGCGCCGTTTACGGCTGTCTGCACGGTCTCCGTGTGAGCCCAGCTCGCCCTGTAGTCTGTGTGCAGCCATAGCCGGTTGGATTCAGCTCAGGGTTCGTTACTGGCTCATACCTTGAGAAAAATTTTCCTTTTTTTCAAATAGTGCAGCCTGTTTAAAATTTGAAAAAAAAAATTCCTATTAGTGTCTTTCCACTCGTATCCAGCTAAATAGTGGAAAAACACTATATAGGATAACCTAGAGGAGGGTTTTTTGGCCTTGCAGCGCCGTTTACGGCTGTCTGCACGGTCTCCGTGTGAGCCCAGCTCGCCCTGTAGTCTGTGTGCAGCCATAGCCGGTTGGATTCAGCTCAGGGTTCGTTACTGGCTCATACCTTGAGAAAAATTTTCCTTTTTTTCAAATAGTGCAGCCTGTTTAAAATTTGAAAAAAAAAAAATTCCTATTAGTGTCTTTCCACCAGTCTCCAGCTCAATTGTGGAAAAACACTACATAGGATAACCTAGAGGTTTTTTTTGGGGCCTTGCAGCGCCGTTTACGGCTGTCTGCACGGTCTCTGTGTGAGCGCAGCTCGCCCTGTAGTCTGTGTGCAGCCATAGCCGGTTGGATTCAGCTCAGGGTGCGTTACTGCCTCATACCTTGAAAAACAATTTCCTTTTTTTCAAATAGTGCAGCCAGTTTAAAACTTGAAAAAAAAAATTCCTATTAGTGTCTTTCCACTTGTATCCAGCTAAATAGTGGAAAAACACTATATAGGATAACCTAGAGGAGGGTTTCTTGGCCTTGCAGCGCCGTTTACGGCTGTCTGCACGGTCTCCGTGTGATTTAAACTAGCTCTGTAGCCCGATCTGCACCAAAAAAAAGGTTAAGTTCACCAAACACAACTTACACTTGTGTAGGCCACATTTGAAAAATAATAAAGTTTAGTCCACAATTTACAACATTAGTGTTTCTTACACCTGTTAGGAGGAGCATTACAGGAATAAGCACACTAAGGCCTTAGTACTTTTCTGCTTATCTTTATCTGTCAACCAAGATGAAGAGGGCAGGGAGTAAGGCACGTGGGCGTGGGCGCGGAGCAGGGAGAGGAGCAGGGAGAGGACGTGGTGATTCTGTGCCTGCTGCGGGCGCCGGTGACTCGTCGTCACTCAGTTTCAGCAGGGAACAGTCCTTCATGCGCAGCTTTGTCGGAGAGCGCCGTGCACCGCTGCTGCGTGAAGACCAAATTGAAGCCGTTGTCGGGTGGATGGCAGCTAACGCCTCGGCATCGACTTCAGTTAGTGCCACATCCTCTCAGGCACAGAGCACTGGAGAGCAGCCATCTGTCTCTTCACCACCTGCCAAATTGGCCAGGCAGTCAGAGAGCCCAGGACAGGAGCCGTCTCTACTTCTGTTCTCTGAATCTCTTGGCTTGGAAACAGGGGGCCAGCCAAGCAGCATTGGAGAAATGGAAGAAGAGGCAGTGTGCAGTGATGCCCAACACCTTTTTCTCTCTGACTCTGAAGAGGCAGGTGGGCCAGTGCCTCCGGTGACCACAGCGCAGTACGCATCTGATGATGAAACTCAGGTGCCGCTTTCTCGTGCGTACTGTGCTGCTGAGACTACCCAGGAGGAGCAGTTGGTGGCAGAGGGTAGTGGAGATGATGAGGTCCTTGACCCATCGTGGCGTGAGGAACAGGAAGGTGGTGGGAGCAGCTCAGAGGAAGAGCTTCCTCTTACGGGCCAAAGAGGGAGAGGGAGGGGGAAGACTGCGGAGCCTGTAGCCTCCACTTTGGCACCCGTTAGGAGCCTGTCTCTTTCCAAAGCCAAAAAGGGCGCTCCCAAGACTTGCAGTGCCTGGTCCTTTTTTGACACAGTTGCAGATGACATTTGTTTTGTCAAATGCAAGCTGTGTCATCATAAAGTAAAAAGAGGGAAAAATGTCAGCAACCTCAATACCACAAATATGTGGAAACATGTGCGGACCAGGCACGCGGTGGAGTTACAGAAACACACTGAAGATGTAGGCCAACCAACAGCGGCAGCTACCACCTCTTCAGCTCGTGTTGCCTCTTCCTCCAGCTCACGCACAGCTGGTTTGGCTTCCTCCCAGAGACCTTGTGTAATTCCACCCACAGCACCACCTTCCCAGTCATCCTCACACTCCCAGTCTACTCTACAGCCATCGGTAGTACAGGCATGGGAGAAAAGGCGGGCATTCTCGGCCAACCACCCCCGAGCACAGGCTCTGAATGCAGGCATTGCCAAACTGTTGTCCCTGGAAATGCTCTCGTTCAGGCTGGTGGAGACTGACAGCTTCCGTGACTTGATGGCATTGGCAGTCCCACAGTACAAGGTGCCCAGCCGCTTTTACTTCAGCAGGCAGGCTGTCCCTGCCCTGCACAGGCATGTTGAGGCAAACATAAAACATGCGCTACTGAACGCCGTCAGTAGCAAGGTCCACCTCACCACCGATGCGTGGACCAGTCAGCATGGACAGGGGCGATATGTTTCCCTCACTGCCCATTGGGTTAATGTTGTTGAGCCAGGTACAGATCGTGCGAGTGGCGCAGGACGTGTCCTGCCCACTCCAAGGATTGCAGGAATCCAGTCTGTACGCATCGACTCCTCCTCTTACACCAGTTCCTCTGATTCCTCTCTGCAGGATCCGTCACAGTCCACCCCCACATGGACCCGTGAACGTTTACCTATGACCGACATGAGCACAGCCGTGGCCAAACGTCAGCAGGCCGTCTTGAAACTAGTTTCATTGGGGCATCGAAGCCACACAGCGCAGGAGCTCTGGAATGCCATAAAGCAGGAGAGCGATGTGTGGTTACTGCCAGCGAATCTCCAGCCAGGCATGGTAGTGTGTGACAATGGCCGAAATCTGGTGGCAGCTTTGGCCCTTGGCAACCTCACTCACATCCCATGTCTGGCACATGTGCTCAATTTGGTTGTGCAGAGTTTTCTGAGGGACTATCCGGATCTTGATGCCCTGCTGCACAAGGTCCGCCTAGAGTGTGCTCACTTGCGGCGTTCCAGCTTGGCCAGATCCCGCATTGCTGCTCTGCAGCACCGATTCCGCCTTCCGGAACACCGCATCATATGTGACCTACCTACCCGGTGGAATTCCACGTTACATATGTTGGAGCGGTTGTGTGAGCAGCAGCAAGCAGTTATGGAGTACCAGCTGCATCAGGCGCAAAGAAGTCGCAGTCAGCGCCGATCAGACTTCACAACCACAGAGTGGGCCACTATGAAGGACGTCTGCCAGGTTTTGCGTCCTTTTGATTATTCCACGCGGATGGCAAGTGCAGATGATGCACTAGTCAGCATGACTGTCCCCCTTATCTGCCTGCTTCAGCAAACTTTGCAAGGGTTAAGGGATGATGTGGTGGAAGAGGTGGAGGATGAGGAGTCACCTTTTCCATCAGCTTCTGGAGAGTCAGCGCCACGTGGTTCCTCACAAAGGGGTACGCAGGGGCCAATTTGTGAGGAGGATGAGGAGGAGTCAATGGAGGAGGAAGAGCTCCGTCCAGAGGAGGGAGCGACACAATTGTCCAGTGGTCAGTGTGTACAGCGAGGGTGGGGTGATGACGAGCGGGCAGAGATCATGTCTCAAGCAGGGGACAGCGTTTCTGGGCCGGTTGGCACTCTGCAGCACATGGTGGATTTCATGCTGCAGTGCCTGAGAAACGACCGCCGCATCGACCACATTCTCAACATGCCTGATTATTGGGTGTTCACCCTCCTCGATCCTCGCTACCGGGACAACGTCCAAAACCTCATCCCTGCGTTGACCCGGGAGCGTAAATTGCGGGAGTACCACGACACACTGGTGAATTCCATCATCTTCTCCTGTCCAACTGAGAGGAGTGCTGCTAGTGCTTTACAAAGCAGCTCAGTGTGTCGAGGCAGTGGGGGAGGCTCTGCCCAAAGAGGGAGCAGAAGCAGTGCCTCTGCCCAAGGCAAGCCCAGTATGGCACAACTCTGGCACACTTTTGTGTGCCCGCCCCAAATGTCTACACCATCACCGGCGGCTCCAGTCAGCAGGAGGCAACGGTTCCGTCAGATGGTGACAGACTACATGGCTTGCCCTCTTACTGTACTCCCAGACGGCTCTTCCCCGTTCAAGTTTTGGGTCTCTAAGCTGGATACATGGCCAGAGCTAAGCCAGTATGCATTGGAGGTGCTGGCTTGCCCTGCGGCTAGTGTCTTATCGGAACGTGTCTTTAGTGCCGCAGGTGGTGTACTAACAGACCGTCGCATGCGACTATCCTCCGATAACGTTGACCGGCTTACTTTCCTGAAAATGAACCAGGCCTGGATCTCGCAGGAATTTGCCACTCCTCTGCCTGATTAAGTAATTGGGTGTCATCCAGGTCTCCTGCTGTGTTCATCTTTCTACCACCTGAACTGCTATTCCTGGGCTCCAACACCGCCAGTTGCGGCTCAGAAGTGCAGGCTGCACAGTAAAAACATACGACCCAGTGTTATTGGGTTTCAGTAACGTCAGCTGATCCCCAGCTGTGTAGCCGGCAATGTGTCCTGCGACCGCCACGCTGGCACAACAACCTAAATGTAAGGGAACCTGTCCCCCCCCCCCTGTCGTTTGTTACTGAAAGAGCCATCTTGTGCAGCAGTAATGCTGCGCAAGGAAAAGGTAGCTCTTTTTTTTTAGCTCTTTGCACACGCAGAACTTAACACTTATAAAATGTGTTCACTGATACCGTTATACCGTCCCGGAGCTGGGACTTTCCTTCGTAATGTGACGCAGCACAGCCGTCATTCCTACCCCCTTGGTGCCATGCGCTGCCTCCTCAGCGTTGTTTTAAGCTGTCACGGAGCCTGCGCTGTTCTGTTATCCCTTGGGCATGCCCTATTTGCGCTGCCTGTCTTCTGACATAATTTGGTGTCAGGCTGGCTGCGCCTGTGCGGCCGCGGTGCCCGAGATCCCGCCTCGCAGTGTCTTCTGATTGAGTCACACTGCGGGCCTGGGATCCATGGGCATGCGCAGTGCATATCTTCCCCTCGGGCTCTCGCTCATTTCCCTCCGCCTTCTTTAGACTGTGCGCCGTCAGCTGATCCCTAGCATGCCACGGCCGTGACACCGCACAGTCTGAAGAAGAGGGAAGGAGGGGAGTGAGAGTCGAGGTTATGCACTGTGCATGCCCATGGTTCCAAGGCCCGCAGTGGGATTACGTTAGATGAGACTGCGAGGTGGGATCTGGAGCAGCGTGGACGCACAGGCACTGACAGCCTGACACCAAATTATGTCAGAAGACAGGCAGCGCTAATTGGGCATGGCCAAGGGCTAACAGAACAGCGCAGGCTCCGTGACAGCTTAAAACAACGCTGAGGAGGCAGCGCACGGCATCAAGGGGATAGGAATGACAGCTGTGCTGTGTCCCATTACGAAGGAAATTCGCACCTCCGGAACGGTTTAACGGTATAAAGGGACACATTTTTAGTGTTTACTTCGGTGTTTGCAAGGAGCATAATTAAAAGAGCAACCTTTTCCTTTTGCATCCTTAGTGCTGCACAACATGGCTCTTTCAGCTACAAACGTCTTGGGGGGGGGTTAAAGGTTTCCTTTCAACTTGCTCCAATCAGGCTTCGGCCTACACTCTGTTCCTCTGCTCCTCCTGCTGTCCCTGGGCTCTAACACCGCCAGTTGGTGCCTGGAAGTGCTGTGTGCACAGTCAACAGTCGCTCCTCTGTTATTGGGGTTCAGTAACGTCAGCTGATCCCCAGCTGTGTGTGCGGCAATACCTCCAATCTGCTCCTCCTGCTGTCCCTGGGCTCTAACACCGCCAGTTGGTGCCTGGAAGTGCTGTGTGCACAGTCAACAGTCGCTCCTCTGTTATTGGGGTTCAGTAACGTCAGCTGATCCCCAGCTGTGTATCCGGCAACGTGTCATGCGACCGCCACGCTGGCACAACTAAAATGTAAGGGGACCTGTCCCCCCCCCCCCTAGGCGTTTGTTACTGAAAGAGCCACCATGTGCAGCACTAATACTGCACAAGGGAAAGGTCGCTCTTGAAATTATGCTCCTTGCAAACGCTGAACTACACACTCATGTAATGTGTCCCCTCACACCGTCCAACCGTCCCGGAGGTGGGACTTTCCTTTGTAATGTGACGCAGCACGGCCGTCATTGCTACCCCCTTGGCACCGTGCGCTGCCTCCTTAGTGTTGTTTGATTCCGTCATGGACCCTGCGCTGTTATGTTATCCCTTGGCCATGCACAGTTTGCGCTGCCCGTCCTCTGACATCATTTGTTGTCGTCCTGGCTGCGCCTGTGCGTCCACGCTGCCCGAAATCACACCTCGCAGTGTCGTCTAATGTGATCCCACAGTGGGCCTGGTATCCATGGCCATTCGCAGTGCATATACTAGCCTCTCACTCCCCTTCTTCACGCTTCTTCAGACTAGGCGGCGTCAGCTGATCCCTAATAGCATGCCACGGCCGTGACGCCGCACAGTCTGAAGAAGCAGGAAGGAGGTGAGTGAGAGGCGATGATATGCACTGCGCATGCCCATGGATCCCTGGTCCGCAGTGGGACTACATTAGATGACACTGCAAGGTTGGATCTCGGGCAGCTTGGACGCACAGGCACTGCCAGCCTGACACCTACATGATGTCAGAAGACGGGCACCGCTAACTGTGCATGGCCAAGGGATAACATTACAGCGCGGGCTCCGTGACAGAACCAAACAACGTTGAGGAGGTGGTGCCCGGCACCAAGGGGGTTGGAATGACGGCTGTGCTGTGTCACATTACAAAGGAAAGTCCCACTTCCGGGATGGTTTGACGGTGTGAGGGGACACATTATATGAGTGTGTACTTCAGCGTTTGCAAGGAGCATAATTTTCGGAGCCACCATTTTCCATGTGCAGTATTACTGCTGTACAAGATGGCTCTTTCAGCAACAAATGCCTGGGGGGGGGGGTTAAAGGTTCCCTTTCAACTTGCTCCACTGCAGGCTTCGGCCTACACTCTGCTCCTCTTTGATTCCCTGGGATTCAACACTGTCAGTTGCCACCTGGAAGTGTTGTCTACACAGAAAAAACACTAGGTGATGTGTCAGTGGGGTTCAGCACCGCCAGCTGTTCCCCTGCTGTGTAGTCGGCAACGTGTCCAGCACAAGCCACGCTGGCACAACAGAACAAAAGCTGCCACCAGTGCAGGCTTCGGCCTACACTCTGCTCCTCTCCTCCTCCTGCTGACCCTGGGCTCAAACACCGCTAGTTTTTGCCCGGAAGTGCTAGCTGCACAGAGAAAAACACCAGCCAATGTGTTAGTGGGGTTCAGCAACGCCAGCTGTTCCCCTGCTGTGTAGCCGGCAACGTGACCTGCAAACGCCATGCAGGCACAGGAACTGAAATTAAAAGGGAACCTGGCCCCACCCCCCCAGGTGTTTCTATGTATAACAGCCACCTAGTACAGCAGTACTGCTGCATTTGTACAAGGTGGCTGACTTTTTCTCCTTGCCCACGTGGAACTCAACACGTACAAAATGTGTCTCATTGAGACCATTCCACTGTCCCTGAGGTGTGACTTTCCTTTGTAATGATACGCAGCACCCCCCTTGGTAGCGTTTCCCGTCTTTTGTCATCATGGTTAGCTGGCTGCGCCTGTGCATCCGCCCTGCTAGAAACAACGCCCCTCGTTGTCATATTTATTTTGTCAGCGAGGGTGTGGTTTATGGGCACGAGCAGTGCATATGTTCGCCTGTCTTAACTCATCTCCTTCCGCCTTCTTCAGACTGTGCGGCCTCCTGGCCGTGGTAGGCGATAAGGGATCAGCTGAGGCCGCCCAGTCTGGAGCAGGTGTAAGGACATGTGTAAGCGGCAAACCTATTTACTGCACAAGGCCACGAATCCCATCCACGCAGTGTGATTTTTTGAAAACACACTGTGGGTCTGGGATTCATGTCCATCGCTAACCGCAACGGCCGACATGAAATGAGGTCAGAAGACAGGAAGCGCTCACAGCGCATGGCCAAGGGATCACAATAGCGCAGACTCCTGTACAGCAAATAACAACGCTCAGGAATCTGCGCCCAGTACCTAGGTGCAAATTTTGACACCTGTGCTGCGTCTCGTTAAAAAGACAAGTCACGCCTCCACAACTGTTTGACAGTATAATGGGCTAAATAGTGTACGTGTTTTAGTCAGCGTGTGCAAGGAGCAAAACAAATAGAGCAACCTTTTACTTGTGCAGCATTAATGCTGCACAAGGTGTGGCTCTTGTACCTTGCAACACCTGAGGGGGGGGTTAAAGGTAACCTTTGAAATTGGTTCAACTAGGCTTCGGCCTACACTCTGCTCCTCTACTCCTCCTGCTGACCCTGGGCTCAAACACCGCTAGTTTTTGCCCGGAAATGCTAGCTGCACAGAGAAAAACACCAGCCAATGTGTTAGTGGGGTTCAGCACCGCCAGCTGTTCCCCTGCTGTGTAGTCGGCAACGTGTCCAGCACAAGCCACGCTGGCACAACAGAACAAAAGCTGCCACCAGTGCAGGCTTCGGCCTACACTTTGCTCCTCTCCTCCTCCTGCTGACCCTGGGCTCAAACAACGCCAGTTTCTGCCCGGACATGCTAGCTGCACAGAGAAAAACACCAGCCAATGTGTTAGTGGGGTTCAGCACCGCCAGCTGTTCCCCCGCTGTGTAGCCGGCATCGTGTCCAGCACAAGCCACGCTGGCACAACCGACCAAAAGCTGCCACCAGTGCAGGCTTCGGCCTACACTTTGCTCCTCTCCTCCTCCTCCTGCTGACCCTGGGCTCTAACACCGCTAGTTTTTGCCCGGACATGCAATCTGCACAGAGAAAAACACCAGTCAATGTGTCAGTGGGGTTCAGCAACGCCAGCTGTTCCCCTGCTGTGTAGCTTGCAACGTGACCTGCAAACGCCACGCAGGCACATGAACTGAAATTGAAGGGAGCCTGCCCCCCACCCCCCCAGGTGTTTCTATGTATAACAGCCACCTTGTACAGCAGTACTGCTGCATTTGTACAAGGTGGCTGACTTTTTCTCCTTGCACACGTGGAACTCAACAAGTACAAAATGTGTCTCATTACAGACCATTACAATGTCCCTGAGGTGTGACTTTCCTTTTTAATGACACGCAGCACCCCCATTGTTAGCGCTGCCCGTCTCCTGACATCATTGGTTGGCTGGCTGTGCCTGTGCGTCCCCCCTGCCCGACACAACGCCCCCCGTTGTCTCATATATTTTGACTGCGAGGGTGTGATTGATGGGCACGAGCAGTGCATATGTTCCCCTGTTTTCACTCCCCTCCTTCCGCCTTCTTCTGACTGTGCGGCCTCATGGCCGCGGCATGCGATAAGGGATCAGCTGAGGCCGCCCAGTCTGAAGCAGGTGTAAGGACATGTGTGAGCGGCGAACATATTTACTGCACAAGGCCACGAATCCCAGCACCGCAGTGTGACTTTAGGAAAAGCCACTGTGGGTCTGGGATTTATGGCCATCGTTAACCGCACCGGCCAACATGAAATGAGGTCATGAGACGGCCTGCACTAACAGGGTATTGCCAAGGGATAACACAAGAGCGCAGTTTCCTGTACTGCAAATAACAACGGTAAGGAATCTGCGCACAGCACCTAGGTGTAAATTTGTACACCTGTGCTGCGTCTCCTTAAAAAGACTAGTAGTCACGCCTCCACTACTGTTTGACAGTATAATGGGGTAAATAGTGTACGTGTTTAATTCAGCGTGTGCAAGGAGCAAAATTAAATAGAGCAACCTTTGACTTGTGCATCAATAATGCTGTTCAAGGTGTGGCTCTTGTACCTTGCAACACCTGAGGGGGGGGTTAAAGGTAACCTTTGAAATTGGTTCAACTAGGCTTTGGCCAACACTCTGCTCCTCTACTCCTCCTGCTGACCCTGGGCTCAAACACCGCTAGTTTTTGCCCGGAAATGCTAGCTGCACAGAGAAAAACACCAGCCAATGTGTTAGTGGGGTTCAGCACCGCCAGCTGTTCCCCTGCTGTGTAGTCGGCAACGTGTCCAGCACAAGCCACGCTGGCACAACAGAACAAAAGCTGCCACCAGTGCAGGCTTCGGCCTACACTTTGCTCCTCTCCTCCTCCTGCTGACCCTGGGCTCAAACACCGCTAGTTTTTGCCCGGAAATGCTAACTGCACAGAGAAAAACACCAGCCAATGTGTTAGTGGGGTTCAGCACCGCCAGCTGTTCCCCTGCTGTGTAGCTTGCAACGTTTCCTGCAAACGCCACGCAGGAACATGAACTGAAATTGAAGGGAGCCTGCCCCCCACCCCCCCAGGTGTTTCTATGTATAACAGCCACCTTGTACAGCAGTACTGCTGCATTTGTACAAGGTGGCTGACTTTTTCTCCTTGCACACGTGGAACTCAACAAGTACAAAATGTGTCTCATTACAGACCATTACAATGTCCCTGAGGTGTGACTTTCCTTTTTAATGACACGCAGCACCCCCATTGTTAGCGCTGCCCGTCTCCTGACATCATTGGTTGGCTGGCTGTGCCTGTGCGCCCCCCCTGCCCGACACAACGCCCCCCGTTGTCTCATATATTTTGACTGCGAGGGTGTGATTGATGGGCACGAGCAGTGCATATGTTCCCCTGTTTTCACTCCCCTCCTTCCGCCTTCTTCTGACTGTGCGGCCTCATGGCCGCGGCATGCGATAAGGGATCAGCTGAGGCCGCCCAGTCTGAAGCAGGTGTAAGGACATGTGTGAGCGGCGAACATATTTACTGCACAAGGCCACGAATCCCAGCACCGCAGTGTGACTTTAGGAAAAGCCACTGTGGGTCTGGGATTTATGGCCATCGTTAACCGCACCGGCCAACATGAAATGAGGTCATGAGACGGCCTGCACTAACAGGGTATTGCCAAGGGATAACACAAGAGCGCAGTTTCCTGTACTGCAAATAACAACGGTAAGGAATCTGCGCACAGCACCTAGGTGTAAATTTGTACACCTGTGCTGCGTCTCCTTAAAAAGACTAGTAGTCACGCCTCCACTACTGTTTGACAGTATAATGGGCTAAATAGTGTACGTGTTTAATTCAGCGTGTGCAAGGAGCAAAATTAAATAGAGCAACCTTTGACTTGTGCATCATTAATGCTGTTCAAGGTGTGGCTCTTGTACCTTGCAACACCAGAGGGGGGGTTAAAGGTAACCTTTGAAATTGGTTCAACTAGGCTTCGGCCTACACTCTGCTCCTCTACTCCTCCTGCTGACCCTGGGCTCAAACACCGCTAGTTTTTGCCCGGAAATGCTAGCTGCACAGAGAAAAACACCAGCCAATGTGTTAGTGGGGTTCAGCACCGCCAGCTGTTCCCCCGCTGTGTAGCCGGCATCGTGTCCAGCACAAGCCACGCTGGCACAACCGACCAAAAGCTGCTACCAGTGCAGGCTTCGGCCTACACTTTGCTCCTCTCCTCCTCCTCCTGCTGACCCTGGGCTCAAACACCGCTAGTTTTTGCCCGGACATGCTAGCTGCACAGAGAAAAACACCAGCCAATGTGTTAGTGGGGTTCAGCACCGCCAGCTGTTCCCCCGCTGTGTAGCCGGCATCGTGTCCAGCACAAGCCACGCTGGCACAACCGACCAAAAGCTGCCACCAGTGCAGGCTTCCGCCTACACTTTGCTCCTCTCCTCCTCCTCCTGCTGACCCTGGGCTCTAACACCGCTAGTTTTTGCCCGGACATGCAATCTGCACAGAGAAAAACACCAGTCAATGTGTCAGTGGGGTTCAGCAACGCCAGCTGTTCCCCTGCTGTGTAGCTTGCAACGTGACCTGCAAACGCCACGCAGGCACATGAACTGAAATTGAAGGGAGCCTGCCCCCCACCCACAGGTGTTTCTATGTATAACAGCCACCTTGTACAGCAGTACTGCTGCATTTGTACAAGGTGGCTGACTTTTTCTCCTTGCCCACGTGGAACTCAACACGTACAAAATGTGTCTCATTAGAGACCATTACAATGTCCCTGAGGTGTGACTTTCCTTTGTAATGACACGCAGCACCACCCTTGTTAGCGCTGCCCGTCTTTTGACATCATTGGTTAGCTGGCTGCGCCTGTGCATCTCCCCTGCTCGAAACAACGCCCCACGGTGTCTTATTTTTTTGGACAGCGAGGGTGTGATTGATGGGCATGTGCAGTGGATATGTTTGCCTGTGTTCACTCATCTCCTTCCGCCTTCTTCAGACTGGGTGTCCTCATGGCCGCGGCAGGCGATAAGGGATCAGATGAGGCCGCCCAGTCTGAAGCAGGTGTAAGGACATGTGTGAGCGGCAAACATATTTAGTGCACCAGGGCACGAATCCCAGCACCGCAGTGTGATTTTTTAAAAACACACTGTGGGTCTGGGATTCATGTCTATCGCTAACCGCAACGGCCAACATGAAATGAGGTCATAAGACAGGAAGCGCTCACAGCGCATGGCCAAAGGATCACAAGAGCGCAGACTCCTGTACAGCAACTAACAACGCTCAGGAAGCTGCGCCCATGCAAAAAGGTGTTGTTTTCGACACCTGTGCTGCTTTTCTTTAAAAAGACAAGTCACGCCTCCACTACTGATTAACAGTATAATGGGCTAAATAGTCTACGTGTTGCATTCAGCTTGTGCAAGTAGAAAAATTAATAGAGCAACCTTTTACTTGTGCAGCATTAATGCTGCAGAAGGAGTGGCTCTTGTACTTTGTAACACCTGAGGGGGGGTTAAAGGTAACCTTTGAAATTGGTTCAACTAGGCTTCGGCCTACACTCTGCTCCTCTCCTCCTCCTGCTGACCCTGGGCTCTAACAACGCTAGTTTTTGCCCGGAAATGCTAGCTGCACAGAGAAAAACACCAGCCAATGTGTTAGTGGGGTTCAGCACCGCCAGCTGTTCCCCCGCTGTGTAGCCGGCATCGTGTCCAGCACAAGCCACGCTGGCACAACCGACCAAAAGCTGCCACCAGTGCAGGCTTCGGCCTACACTTTGCTCCTCTCCTCCTCCTCCTGCTGACCTTGGGCTCAAACACCGCTAGTTTTTGCCCGGAAATGCTAGCTGCACAGAGAAAAACACCAGCCAATGTGTTAGTGGGGTTCAGCACCGCCAGCTGTTCCCCTGCTGTGCAGCTTGCAACGTGACCTGCAAACGCCACGCAGGCACATGAACTGAAATTGAAGGGAGCCTGGCCCCCACCCCCAGGTGTTTCTATGTATAACAGCCACCTTGTACAGCAGTACTGCTGCATTTGTACAAGGTGGCTGATGTTATCTCCTTGCCCACGTGGAACTCAACACGTACAAAATGTGTCTCTTTGAGACCATTCCACTGTCCCTGAGGTGTGACTTTCCTTTCTAATGATACGCAGCACCCCCCTTGGTAGCGCTTCCCGTCTTCTGACATCATTGGTTGGCTACTTGCGCCTGTTCGTCCGCCCTGCCTGAATAAAATGCTCCTCGTTGTCTTAATTATTTTGACTGCGAGGGTGTGATTGATGGGCACGAGCAGTGCATATCTTCGCCTGTCTTAACTCATCTCCTTCCGCCTTCTTCAGACTGTGCAGCCTCATGGCCGCGGCATGCGAGAAGGGATCAGCAGAGGCCGCCCAGTCTGAAGCAGGTGTAAGGACGTGTGTGAGCGGCCAAAATATTTACTGCTCAAGGCCACGAATCCCAGCACCGCAGTGTGGCTTTATGAAAAGACACTGTGGGTCTGGGATTTATGGCCATCGTTAACCGCACCGGCCAACATGAAATGATGTCATAAGATGGGCAGCGCTAACAGGGCATTGCCAAGGGATAACACAAGAGCGCAGACTCCTGTACAGCAAATAACAACGCTCAGGAAGCTGCGCCAAGCACCAAGGCATTATTTTGGACACCTGTGCTGCGTCTCATCAAAAAACCAAGTCACGCATCCACTACAGTTTGACTGTAGAATGGGGTAAATTGTGTATGTCTTTCATTCAGCGTGTGCAAGTAGACAAATTAATAGAGCAACCTTTCACTTGTGCAGCATTAATACTGCACAAGGTGTGTCTCTTGTACTTTGTAACACCTGAGGGGGGGGTTAAAGGTTTCCTTTGAAATTGGTTCAACTAGGCTTCGGCCTACACTCTGCTCCTCTCCTCCTCCTCCTGCTTCAACACGGGCTCTAACATCGCTAGTTTTTGCCCGCAAGTGCTAGCTGCACAGATAAAAACACACGCCATTGTGTTAGTGGGGTTCAGCAACGCCAGCTGTTCCCCCAGTGTGTAGCCAGCAAAGTGTCCTGCAAACGCAACGCAGACACAAAGCTGCCTCCAGTGCAGGCTTCGGCCTACACTCATCTCCCCCTGCTTACCCTTTGCTCCAACACCGCTAGTTGGGGCTCTAGGAAGACAATCTTTAATAGGCAAGGCAACGCATCCGGGTTCCAGCACCGCCAGCTGGTTCTCGGCAGTGTTCTTGTCACAGGTACTCCCTCGTGCCAAGCCTGGTTTCAGCACCGTCAGCTGTTTCCGGGTTGTGTCAACTTCACTGAGACGCCTATGCTTGCCCCGTCGTGGGGCGGTCGAGTTAGCCAACTCCAGGGTGCCTCCAGTTTAGGAGCTTCCTATGTGGGCTGCGTGAACTGGTAGTCAAGGCTGGTTCTGTAGTGCCAGTAGGCCCAGCTCCCCCTGTAGGACTGTTGGGGTTCGGTAACTGCGGCTGCCTCGCGGCCTAGCTGTTCTCTCCTCTCCTGTGGGCCTTGGGGTCCACCACCTGGTTCCAGCACCGTCAGCTGGTTCCGGGCCGAGCCTTTGGCTTAGGTGCCTCCTCCTGGGTATCCGAGTTCCGCCAACGCCAGGCGGTCCTTGGTAGTGCTTTTAAGCGCGGGCACCTACAGCTTAGTAACCGGGTTCCAGCACCGTCAGCTGGTCCTCGGTCGTGCCATTGGCTCTTGCACACTGGGGCAACGCATCCGTGTTCCAGCACCGCCAGCTGGTTCTCGGCAGTGTTCTTGTCACAGGTACTCCCTCGTGCCAAGCCTGGTTTCAGCACCGTCAGCTGTTTCCGGGTTGTGTCAACTTCACTGAGACGCCTATGCTTGCCCCGTCGTGGGGCGGTCGAGTTAGCCAACTCCAGGGTGCCTCCAGTTTAGGAGCTTCCTATGTGGGCTGCGTGAACTGGTAGTCAAGGCTGGTTCTGTAGTGCCAGTAGGCCCAGCTCCCCCTGTAGGACTGTTGGGGTTCGGTAACTGCGGCTGCCTCGCGGCCTAGCTGTTCTCTCCTCTCCTGTGGGCCTTGGGGTCCACCACCTGGTTCCAGCACCGTCAGCTGGTTCCGGGCCGAGCCTTTGGCTTAGGTGCCTCCTCCTGGGTATCCGAGTTCCGCCAACGCCAGGCGGTCCTTGGTAGTGCTTTTAAGCGCGGGCACCTACAGCTTAGTAACCGGGTTCCAGCACCGTCAGCTGGTCCTCGGTCGTGCCATTGGCTCTTGCACACTGGGGCAACGCATCCGTGTTCCAGCACCGCCAGCTGGTTCTCGGCAGTGTTCTTGTCACAGGTACTCCCTCGTGCCAAGCCTGGTTTCAGCACCGTCAGCTGTTTCCGGGTTGTGTCAACTTCACTGAGACGCCTATGCTTGCCCCGTCGTGGGGCGGTCGAGTTAGCCAACTCCAGGGTGCCTCCAGTTTAGGAGCTTCCTATGTGGGCTGCGTGAACTGGTAGTCAAGGCTGGTTCTGTAGTGCCAGTAGGCCCAGCTCCCCCTGTAGGACTGTTGGGGTTCGGTAACTGCGGCTGCCTCGCGGCCTAGCTGTTCTCTCCTCTCCTGTAGGCCTTGGGGTCCACCACCTGGTTCCAGCACCGTCAGCTGGTTCCGGGCCGAGCCTTTGGCTTAGGTGCCTCCTCCTGGGTATCCGAGTTCCGCCAACGCCAGGCGGTCCTTGGTAGTGCTTTTAAGCGCGGGCACCTACAGCTTAGTAACCGGGTTCCAGCACCGTCAGCTGGTCCTCGGTCGTGCCATTGGCTCTTGCACACTGGGGCAACGCATCCGTGTTCCAGCACCGCCAGCTGGTTCTCGGCAGTGTTCTTGTCACAGGTACTCCCTCGTGCCAAGCCTGGTTTCAGCACCGTCAGCTGTTTCCGGGTTGTGTCAACTTCACTGAGACGCCTATGCTTGCCCCGTCGTGGGGCGGTCGAGTTAGCCAACTCCAGGGTGCCTCCAGTTTAGGAGCTTCCTATGTGGGCTGCGTGAACTGGTAGTCAAGGCTGGTTCTGTAGTGCCAGTAGGCCCAGCTCCCCCTGTAGGACTGTTGGGGTTCGGTAACTGCGGCTGCCTCGCGGCCTAGCTGTTCTCTCCTCTCCTGTGGGCCTTGGGGTCCACCACCTGGTTCCAGCACCGTCAGCTGGTTCCGGGCCGAGCCTTTGGCTTAGGTGCCTCCTCCTGGGTATCCGAGTTCCGCCAACGCCAGGCGGTCCTTGGTAGTGCTTTTAAGCGCGGGCACCTACAGCTTAGTAACCGGGTTCCAGCACCGTCAGCTGGTCCTCGGTCGTGCCATTGGCTCTTGCACACTGGGGCAACGCATCCGGGTTCCAGCACCGCCAGCTGGTTCTCGGCAGTGTTCTTGTCACAGGTACTCCCTCGTGCCAAGCCTGGTTTCAGCACCGTCAGCTGTTTCCGGGTTGTGTCAACTTCACTGAGACGCCTATGCTTGCCCCGTCGTGGGGCGGTCGAGTTAGCCAACTCCAGGGTGCCTCCAGTTTAGGAGCTTCCTATGTGGGCTGCGTGAACTGGTAGTCAAGGCTGGTTCTGTAGTGCCAGTAGGCCCAGCTCCCCCTGTAGGACTGTTGGGGTTCGGTAACTGCGGCTGCCTCGCGGCCTAGCTGTTCTCTCCTCTCCTGTGGGCCTTGGGGTCCACCACCTGGTTCCAGCACCGTCAGCTGGTTCCGGGCCGAGCCTTTGGCTTAGGTGCCTCCTCCTGGGTATCCGAGTTCCGCCAACGCCAGGCGGTCCTTGGTAGTGCTTTTAAGCGCGGGCACCTACAGCTTAGTAACCGGGTTCCAGCACCGTCAGCTGGTCCTCGGTCGTGCCATTGGCTCTTGCACACTGGGGCAACGCATCCGTGTTCCAGCACCGCCAGCTGGTTCTCGGCAGTGTTCTTGTCAAAGGTACTCCCTCGTGCCAAGCCTGGTTTCAGCACCGTCAGCTGTTTCCGGGTTGTGTCAACTTCACTGAGACGCCTATGCTTGCCCCGTCGTGGGGCGGTCGAGTTAGCCAACTCCAGGGTGCCTCCAGTTTAGGAGCTTCCTATGTGGGCTGCGTGAACTGGTAGTCAAGGCTGGTTCTGTAGTGCCAGTAGGCCCAGCTCCCCCTGTAGGACTGTTGGGGTTCGGTAACTGCGGCTGCCTCGCGGCCTAGCTGTTCTCTCCTCTCCTGTGGGCCTTGGGGTCCACCACCTGGTTCCAGCACCGTCAGCTGGTTCCGGGCCGAGCCTTTGGCTTAGGTGCCTCCTCCTGGGTATCCGAGTTCCGCCAACGCCAGGCGGTCCTTGGTAGTGCTTTTAAGCGCGGGCACCTACAGCTTAGTAACCGGGTTCCAGCACCGTCAGCTGGTCCTCGGTCGTGCCATTGGCTCTTGCACACTGGGGCAACGCATCCGGGTTCCAGCACCGCCAGCTGGTTCTCGGCAGTGTTCTTGTCACAGGTACTCCCTCGTGCCAAGCCTGGTTTCAGCACCGTCAGCTGTTTCCGGGTTGTGTCAACTTCACTGAGACGCCTATGCTTGCCCCGTCGTGGGGCGGTCGAGTTAGCCAACTCCAGGGTGCCTCCAGTTTAGGAGCTTCCTATGTGGGCTGCGTGAACTGGTAGTCAAGGCTGGTTCTGTAGTGCCAGTAGGCCCAGCTCCCCCTGTAGGACTGTTGGGGTTCGGTAACTGCGGCTGCCTCGCGGCCTAGCTGTTCTCTCCTCTCCTGTGGGCCTTGGGGTCCACCGCCTGGTTCCAGCACCGTCAGCTGGTTCCGGGCCGAGCCTTTGGCTTAGGTGCCTCCTCCTGGGTATCCGAGTTCCGCCAACGCCAGGCGGTCCTTGGTAGTGCTTTTAAGCGCGGGCACCTACAGCTTAGTAACCGGGTTCCAGCACCGTCAGCTGGTCCTCGGTCGTGCCATTGGCTCTTGCACACTGGGGCAACGCATCCGTGTTCCAGCACCGCCAGCTGGTTCTCGGCAGTGTTCTTGTCACAGGTACTCCCTCGTGCCAAGCCTGGTTTCAGCACCGTCAGCTGTTTCCGGGTTGTGTCAACTTCACTGAGACGCCTATGCTTGCCCCGTCGTGGGGCGGTCGAGTTAGCCAACTCCAGGGTGCCTCCAGTTTAGGAGCTTCCTATGTGGGCTGCGTGAACTGGTAGTCAAGGCTGGTTCTGTAGTGCCAGTAGGCCCAGCTCCCCCTGTAGGACTGTTGGGGTTCGGTAACTGCGGCTGCCTCGCGGCCTAGCTGTTCTCTCCTCTCCTGTGGGCCTTCGGGTCCACCACCTGGTTCCAGCACCGTCAGCTGGTTCCGGGCCGAGCCTTTGGCTTAGGTGCCTCCTCCTGGGTATCCGAGTTCCGCCAACGCCAGGCGGTCCTTGGTAGTGCTTTTAAGCGCGGGCACCTACAGCTTAGTAACCGGGTTCCAGCACCGTCAGCTGGTCCTCGGTCGTGCCATTGGCTCTTGCACACTGGGGCAACGCATCCGGGTTCCAGCACCGCCAGCTGGTTCTCGGCAGTGTTCTTGTCACAGGTACTCCCTCGTGCCAAGCCTGGTTTCAGCACCGTCAGCTGTTTCCGGGTTGTGTCAACTTCACTGAGACGCCTATGCTTGCCCCGTCGTGGGGCGGTCGAGTTAGCCAACTCCAGGGTGCCTCCAGTTTAGGAGCTTCCTATGTGGGCTGCGTGAACTGGTAGTCAAGGCTGGTTCTGTAGTGCCAGTAGGCCCAGCTCCCCCTGTAGGACTGTTGGGGTTCGGTAACTGCGGCTGCCTCGCGGCCTAGCTGTTCTCTCCTCTCCTGTGGGCCTTCGGGTCCACCACCTGGTTCCAGCACCGTCAGCTGGTTCTCGGCAGTGTCTTTTGCTCTTGTACCTTCTGCTCCCCATCCTGGTTCCAGTACCGTCAGCTGGTTCCGGGCAGAGCCTTTGGCTTAGGTGCCTCCTTCTGGGTATCCAAGTTCCACCAATGTCAGGTGGTCCTTGGTAGTGCTTTCAGGCACGGGTACCTCCTGCTTAGTAACCGGGTTCCAGTAACGTCAGCTGGTCCTTGGTAGTTCCATTGGCTCTTGGACATTCGGCTACCCATCCGGGTTCCAGTACCGTCAGCTGGTTCTCGGCAGTGTCTTTTGCTCTTGTACCTTCTGCTCCCCATCCTGGTTCCAGTAACGTCATCTGGTTCCGGGCAGAGCCTTTGGCTTAGGTGCCTCCTTCTGGGTATCCGAGTTCCGCCAACGTCAGGCGGTCCTTGGTAGTGCTTTTTAGCACGGGTACCTCCTGCTTAGTAACCGGGTTCCAGTAACGTCAGCTGGTCCTCGGTAGTTCCATAGGCTCTTGAACCTTCGGGTAGCCATCCGAGTTCCAGTTCCATCAGCTGGTTCTTGGCATTTTCTCAGCCTTCTTGTACCTTCTGCTACATTTCCAAGTTGAAGACCCTAACGTCGACAACCCGGAAGACCACCCCGATGACGACGACCCGGAAGACCACCCCGATGACGACGACGACGACGGCGGAGACGACGACGGCGGAGACGACGACGGCTGAGACGACGACGGCGGAGATGACGACACTGGAGACGACGACCCTGGAGACGACAACATGGAAGACCGAGAAGCAGAAGAACAAGAGGCTGCAGAACAAAGAGCAGAAGAACATTAAGCATAAGACTTAATATCAGAGCAAAAGATATTATCTAAATTATATGCAGAAGAAGACTAAGCAGTGTATGGGGGTGAGTCCGTTCCTCCTCGTGGTGCCCCTGGATAAAGCCTGATGCTGCAGGCCAAACTGAACGCGGACAAATGTAACTTTTGTGACTGGCAGAACGGAAGGTGTAATCTTCCAACTTTTATAGATAACAACTACGGGAATGCCTGTCACAAATGAGAATATGATGAAGAAGTAGAATAGGAAGAATAATAACAGTGGAATAAAAAGAATATGTAGAATAGGAAGAATAATAATAGTTGAAGAAAATGAATATGAAGAATGTAATAAAAAAAAAAAAATAGGTAGAAGATGAAGAAGAAGATGAATAAGGTGAAGAAGTTGATGTCAAAGATGCTGATGATGATGAAGATGAAAGTGTGGGAAAAGAAAAAAAAAAAAAGAAAAAAAAGAAGGGGAAGGGCGTGGAATAGTGAAACATCAATATCTGACAAAATAAAAAAAAATTACATACTCAATATCTTTTTCACTCCGAACGTCTTTAAAAAAAAAAAAAAACATGCTATTCTATTTGATTGGACTAATCCTCATTGCCTTTAATGTCTCCGCCACCTCCCCCATACATCCTACATTATTCTTAGTTGTTTTCCTTCATGTAGAATGAACCTACAAGTAAAGAAAGGGTTTATTTTTATTCCGATATTTTGGTCCCATTGACTTGCATTGGGATCGGGTATCGGTATCGGCGATATCCGATATTTTTTGAATATCGGCCGATCCAAACCGATACCGATACTTTCCGATATCGGAAGGTATCGCTCAACACTAATCCCTAATAAATGAAGTGACATGGACAAGGAGGGGGGTTAGAATTTTCTCAACCGTTCTAGCGAATTGAGAAAGTAACGAATTAGTAGATGCAACTATAGGTCGCCCCGGGGGGCAAGTGGGATGTTTGTGAATCTTTGGAAGCGAGTAAAAAACGGGGGTGACAGGATGTAAATTTAATAAAAATTCACTTAATTTTAAATCAATCACATTTTGTTCCCTGTATGACCTAATTATCTGTTGGATTTCTCTAAATATTTCTCCAGAGGGATCCCTGTCAACGGGTAAATAAGTATTTCGATCATCCAAATGTTTATGAACCATGGATAAATAGAATGAAGTGTCCATGACCACAATTGCTCCCCCTTTGTCTGCCGGATTTATAGTAATAAAATTGTTCTTTTTGAGATTATCGAGAGCCCGTTTGTCAAGTATGGTACAATTTCGTTTAATAGGACATAGACCCTGATTGATCTGAGCACATTCCCTCTGTATATCCTGTGTAACCAATGAGACGTATGTCTCCACCGGGTGATGGGATTTAGGAGGATTATACCGACTGGGTACTGACAAGTCCAATTCTTTAAGATTAAAAATAGTTCTGTCAACCTCTAAGGGTACCGTCACACAGTGCAATTTTGATCGCTACGACGGCACGATTCGTGACGTTCGAGCGATATAGTTACGAGATCGCAGTGTCTGACGCTCCTGCGATCAGGGACCCCGCTGAGAATCGTACGTCGTAGCAGATCGTTTGAAACTTTCTTTCGTCGTCTAGTGTCCCGCTGTGGCGGCATGATTGCATGGTGTAACATATATCGTATACGATGTGCGCATAGTAACCAACGGCTTCTACATCGCACATACGTCATGAAATTATCGCTCCAGCGTCGTAGATTGCAAAGTGTGACAGCAGTCTACGACGCTGGAGCGATATTGTTACGACGCTGGAGCGTCACGGATCGTACCGTCGTAGCGATGAAAATTGCACTGTGTGACGGTACCCTAAGGATGCTCCTATGGGAGCACCAGTAGAGGTCCCTTCAATGGTTGCAAAGTGTGTCTTGAGCCTTAGGTTTCTAAAGAACCTCTGTAGTTCCTGATCCAATTGAAATCCATTGAATGCCGGTGTGGGACAAAACGAGAGGCCCTTTTGTAAGACGGTTAGTTCAGATGGTGAGAGATTATAGGAGGAGATATTATAGACCAATTGGTCCCTACCTGTGATCGTGTTCTGATTCGGGAGCTGCCGTCTACGTTTTCTGGAGCCCCTCCTTGTCGGCCTTTGTTTCACCGACCTCTCCTCTGTTCTAAAAAAGGAGAGGTGGCACGGGAATTGGTGTCATTATCAGAACTAGAAGAAGTAGTGAAAAAATCACGTCTGTACTGGCGCCGATCACGCTGGGTATTCATATCTTGCCATCTGTAAACTGTTCTACGGTGATAATCTTCCGTGTCACGCAAAAACTTAGATTGCTTTCTATCCTGTAAAACATTCCTAAACTCCTCTATTGTTTTATCAATTTTTTGTTTTAAACTCTCCAACTTATCGTTAGACAAAGTACTATTCAATTGTTGCTGTATGACCTCAATTTGTTTGTCCATTTCCGAAATTTCTTTCTGCAAATATTCAATGGTTAGTAACATAATATCCATAGAGCACTTATTTAAAATGCCCTCAAATTTCGTACAAAAGTCTGGTTTCTCCTGAAATAAGGTAGGACGTAAAGAAACCCATAGTCCACGAGGTATGCGTTTAACCTTATGATACTCGGCCAAAGTCACATAATGTAATTCTAAAGAGGTTTTCTTCTGGAGCTCCCGCTCCCAATCTCTTGAACGTATCTCCTCAACAGGGGTGTGTAGAAATTCACCAGGGATCTTCACTAGCCAGTGATGGGACAGTAGTAGTCCCATCATCCAGCTAATGTGTTGAATGTAAAAAAACCCCACAAACATACAACAGAACATACAACATATAACCGAACATACAACAGTACATGCAACATACAACAGAACATACAACATATAACAGTACATACAACATATAACAGTACATACAACATACAACAGTACATACAACATATAACATACAATACATACAGTACATTCATACATTACATACAATACATACATATAGACATACAGTACATACAACATAGAGTACATCCTCAAAGCCATTGTCACCTGTAAAAAATGTTAAAATAACAAACAAACACTATACTCCCTGATCCGCAGATATCCAATTAAAACGAGTGTCCGTTGAAGTGCCGTAGAGCACGAAACGATCGTTGTCCGTGGCTGACTCTATCCCTCCCTGCTATCCGTTTGTTTATATGTCCTAATAAAGTGATATTCACCGCAACAGGGTAAGTGTGCGCCTACTTTTTCTATTTCGCCATTGGATTCTGTATACATTTTTTCTGGCAGCAGCACCCCGTTGATTCAGGTGTAAAGGATTCATACAGCCAGTATCACTTTCTGTGGTGCTAGACCGATAATATAATACAGTCATTGAGTTTGACCTTTGAGCAGTGCGGATGTGTGTTTTCTCTACTATTGGACTTTAAAACGAGTGTCCCATGACAATCTCCCGTGGAGAGCTGCCACATCAGCTGATGCGACCGCTCTCCAGGGGCTCCAGGAATAAAACGACGGAAGGTATCCTTCCACATTGTATTCTTCTGCCCCTGTGAGAAATAGTCTCTAGTCTCAATTGTGGCACTGCTGTGTGAGAAAATTCCCATGCAGCATTGCAATAAAGAGAGACCCTGAACTAAGGTAACCTCTTCAGTGATGCACTGCAGGAGCCATTGTCACTTAAGGCCCTATAGAGCAGTGACGTCACCCAATGTCACTATTCTATAGGGGAGATCGGCGTGGGTCACTCATTATTAATTGGACTATGGCAGAAAGTGAGTATACGGTTTATTATTTTAAATTTTTTTGCAGGCCATTGAGTATGGTGAGTATGGTTAAATTAAGAATATTAAAATACTTTTTTCTGGCTCTGTCTTTATTTTTTTAACCCTTTCACTGCTATAGGATTAATAATGGATAGGCATCTTATTGACGCCTCTCCATTATTAACCGGGCTTAATGTCACCTTACAATAGCAAGGTGACATTATCCTCTTATTACCCCATATCCCAACTCTACTTGGGAGTGGGAAGAGAGGAGCTAAGTGTCGTTTCTAGGGTGGCTGCGGGCTGGTATTTGTAGCCGGTTGGCCAATTACCATGGCCCCTCTCTAGGCTATGACTATCAGCCCGCAGCTGTCTGCATAGCCATTCAGGCTATAAAATATAGGGGGACCCCCTGTTGTGAATTCTGTTGTTGAACTCCCTCCTGTGGTCGTGAATGGTACTTCGGCGAGTTCTGTCTATGGGCTCCCTCTGGTGGCTATGAGTGAAGCTGCTGCTTCTGAGGTTCCTTACACAGGTGACGTGGTTTATCCTTTGGTTGGCTGCTCTATTTAACTCCTCTCAGATCGTTACTCCATGCCAGCTGTCAATGTTTTTGCATTCGTTCAGTTCGCTCCTGGATCTCTCTGGTGACCTGCCTTCTCCTGCAGAAGCTAAGTCCTGATTGTCTTATTTTGTTCTCTGTTTTCTTGTCCAGCTGGTTTTCATGATTTTGTCTTGCTAGCTGGAAGCTCTGGGATGCAGAGTGGCCCCTCCGCACCGTGAGTCGGTGCGGAGGTCTTTTTTGCACACTCTGCGTGGTCTTTTGTAGGTTTTTGTGCTGATCGCAAAGTTACCTTTCCTTTCCTCTGTCTATTTAGTAAGTCTGGCCTCCCTTTGCTTAAACCTGTTTCATTTCTGCGTTTGTGACTTTCATCTTTACTCACAGTCAATATATGTGGAGCGCTCCACGGCTATTTCTAGTGTGTGTGATAGGATTAGGGCTTGCGGTCAGCAGAGCTCCCACATCCCAGAGCTCGTCCTGTATGAGGTTTAATTATCAGGTCATTCCGGGTGCTCCTAACCACCAGGCCATAACAGACCCCACGTCATTTTTTTGGGGGGATCCCTATTTTTATAGCCAGTAAAGACTACGCTAAGACAGGGCTGATATTTTTAGCCCGGGAGAGGCCATGGGTATTACCCCCTTCCCAGGCTATAAATATTGGCCCCCAGCCGTCAGCTTTCCCCCTCTGGTGCAGAAAATTGTGGAGGAGCCTGCACCATTTTTTCAATTTTTTGGCTTTTTTTTAAATTAAATGCTTATTAATAAACATAGGCCTTCCTATTATATATATCTATGGATATACCTATGGATGAATATATATCTATAGATGGATAACTATGGCTATATCTATCTATAGATATATTTATAGATAGATATATCTGTAGATAAGATACATAGATATATCTATCCATATAGCTATCTGGCTTCTTTCACACATCAGGTTTTTGCCGTCAGGCACAATCTGGTGAGTTTTGGAAAAAAGGATTCGTTTTTTTTTCCGCCGGATCTGTTTTATTCTCATAGAGTTGTATTAGCACCAGATTGTGCCTGATGGCCACACGTTTCATCCGTTTTTTGCCAGATCCATCAGAAAAGCTTTTTCCAGCGGATGGAGAAAATGTACAGAAGAACGGTTTTCCGGTCCGGCGAACAAACGCACAGCAACGGATCCAGCGATAAACGTATGAAACTCAGATGCGAAATGATGAATCCGGCCTCTGAATCTGTTTTTTCATGTATTTCTCCATTTAAATCATGCACATTTTCCGTTCTCTCTCTCTAAAAAAAAAAAAACGGATCAATTGCATCAGTTTTTCACTATTTGCAAAGGATCTGTTTTTTCAAAAATTCGCTGGATCCTGCCTGACGGAAAAAAACTGATGTGTGAAAGTAGCATGACTATTCTATTCTATGACTATCTATCTACATCTATCTATCCATCTATCTATCTATCTATCTCTCTATCTGTCTGTCTACCTGTGTGTGTAAGGCCAGTCTCACACGTCCAGATAATTCCGGTACCGTAAAAATCGGTACCGGAATTATCTGTGTCCGTGTGTCCGTGCGTTTATGTGGCACATCAGTGTGGCACACATGCGGCATCCGTGTGCCACCCGTGTGCCGACTGAGGACCACACGGACTGTGCAGGAGACAGCGCTAGAGTTAAGCGCTGTCCCCTGCATCTGGTGCTGAAGCCGCTAATCATTTCATTTCTCCAGCATCGTTCGCTGGAGAGAAGATATGAAAACTCTTTTTTTTTTGTTTAAAAAAAAAGATTCCTGTCCCCAACCCCCTCCCACCCCCTGTGCGCCCCCCGCTGTTAATAAAATACTTACCCGGCTCCCTCGCTGGCGCTGCTTCCTGTCCTCGCCGCAGCTTCTCCTGTATGAGCGGTCACGTGGTGCCGCCTATTACAGTGATGAATATGCGGCTCCACCTCCCATAGGATCTCTGGACAAGGCAGCTTACTTCTAAGTAACTGCAAATTCATTTTAGAATGTACAGCTCTGTCAAAAAAATATGAGACCACTGCAAAATATTCAGTACGTCTGATTTTTCTCTTTATAGGTATATATCTGAGTAAAATATAAATTGTTATTTTATTCAATAAACTTTTGACAGCATGTCTCCGTATTTTCAAGCAATACATTTTTTATTTTTTTCTGACAAAGAAAAATGGTCAAATAATGCAAAGAAAACAAGTTCATAATCATTTAGAAACAACATTCCTAAGGTTTTAAGTCAGGAACAGTTCAGAAATCAGTGTTTTGTGGAATAACCACCATTTTTAATCACAGCTTTCATGCATTTTGGCATGCTTTCCACCAGTCTTTCACACTGCTTTTGGGTGATTTTATGCTACTCCTGGTACAAAAATGTAAGCAGTTCTTCATTGTTTGATTGCTTGTGATTATCGATCATCCTCTTGATTACATGCCAGATGTGTTCAATGGGGTTCAGGTCTGGAGATTGGGCTGCCCATGTCAGAGTTTTGATGTGGTGGTCTCTTAATTTTTGCCATAGTTGTATTTTTTATATTATTTACAGCCCTGCCAAATATTATTATTATTTATAGAGCACCATTGATTCCATGGTGCTGTAGATGAGAAGGAGTTAAATGCAAATTACAGGTATCACTTACAGTAAACAAATAATCACATACTGATACAGAGGGGAGAGGACCCTGTTCTTGCGGGCTTACATTCTACAGGATGGTGGGGAAGGATTAAACATTAAACTGTTATATTTTGTATACCTTATTTGAAAATCTTACATTTATGCATTTTCTCTTTTTGTAGACAAAATAGAAGATGAGCTGGAAATGGCAACAGTTTGTTATCGCCCAGAAGGGCTAGAACAGCTTGAAGCCCAAACAAATTTTTCAAAACAAGAGCTCCAAGTTCTTTACAGGGGTTTCAAAAATGTAAGTTTGTTTCCGGTGTTATAAAATCTTGGAATGTTTGATACGTCTGCAGTAAGATTTTTTTTTTAAAAGGATAGTGTAAAAATAAAATATTGTTATATTATGTCCATTAATTCATTTACAACCTTAAATGTATTCACACTTCCTTATCGCTAGGTTGTTACCGATCTTGGACATATGGATACGTCATAGCGATTTTGCTAGCACAAGGGGTTGTGCACGCGTTCGCCGCCAGTTGTCAGCTGATTCTGAGATCTGAAACCCGACACTCAGTGCCAGGAGCACTACACGCAACGCTCCAGGAACTTTAAACCCCTAAATGCTGTGACAGATATCAATCGCATAATTTAGAAGGCAGGCCTTTGGTCAACACCTACGTGATGTCATTGCAGGGGCCCAATCATTTCTATGGTGACCCGATGTTGTCCTTACAACATTCAGGTCACTAGGCACTAGCAAGATAGATATCTAACTTGTGTTTGCAGGGCTGACAGGCTATAAAGCACTGCAATGATCCTACATTGCTATGCTTTATAACTGCAATAAGACTGCAAAAAGTGAAAGTTTAAGTAAAAGATGAAACTAAGTAAAAAAGTATAAAAAGGAAAAATGTACCAATATTTATTTTAAAAATCACAATATATATATATATATATATACATATATATATACAGTGGGGCAAAAAAGTATTTAGTCAGTCAGCAATAGTGCAAGTTCCACCACTTAAAAAGATGAGAGACGTCTGTAATTTACATCATAGGTAGACCTCAACTATGGGAGACAAACTGAGAAAAAAAAATCCAGAAAATCACATTGTCTGTTTTTTTAACATTTTATTTGCATATTATGGTGGAAAATAAGTATTTGGTCAGAAACAAAATTTCATCTCAATACTTTGTAATATATCCTTTGTTGGCAATGACAGAGGTCAAACGTTTTCTGTAAGTCTTCGCAAGGTTGCCACACACTGTTGTTGGTATGTTGGCCCATTCCTCCATGCAGATCTCCTCTAGAGCAGTGATGTTTTTCAGCTTTTCGCTTGGCAACACGGACTTTCAACTCCCTCCAAAGGTTTTCTATAGGGTTGAGATCTGGAGACTGGCTAGGCCACTCCAGGACCTTGAAATGCTCCTTACGAAGCCACTCCTTCGTTGCCCTGGCGGTGTGCTTTGGATCATTGTCATGTTGAAAGACCCAGCCACGTTTCATCTTCAATGCCCTTGCTGATGGAAGGAGGTTTGCACTCAAAATCTCACAATACATGGCCCCATTCATTCTTTCATGTACCCGGATCAGTCGTCCTGGCCCCTTTGCAGAGAAACAGCCCCAAAGCATGATGTTTCCACCACCATGCTTTACAGTAGGTATGGTGTTTGATGGATGCAACTCAGTATTCTTTTTCCTCCAAACACGACAAGCAGTGTTTCTACCAAACAGTTCCAGTTTGGTTTCATCAGACCATAGGACATTCTCCCAAAACTCCTTTGGATCATCCAAATGCTCTCTAGCATACTTCAGACGGGCCCGGACATGTACTGGCTTAAGCAGTGGGACACGTCTGGCACTGCAGGATCTGAGTCCATGGTGGCGTAGTGTGTTACTTATGGTAGGCCTTGTTACATTGGTCCCAGCTCTCTGCAGTTCATTCACTAGGTCCCCCCGCGTGGTTCTGGGATTTTTGCTCACCGTTCTTGTGATCATTCTGACCCCACGGGGTGGGATTTTGCGTGGAGCCCCAGATCGAGGGAGATTATCAGTGGTCTTGTATGTCTTCCATTTTCTAATTATTGCTCCCACTGTTGATTTCTTCACTCCAAGCTGGTTGGCTATTGCAGATTCAGTCTTCCCAGCCTGGTGCAGGGCTACAATTCTGTTTCTGGTGTCCTTTGACAGCTCTTTGGTCTTCACCATAGTGGAGTTTGGAGTCAGACTGTTTGAGGGTGTGCACAGGTGTCTTTTTATACTGATAACAAGTTTAAACAGGTGCCATTACTACAGGTAATGAGTGGAGTAAAGAGGAGACTCTTAAAGAAGAAGTTACAGGTCTGTGAGAGCCAGAAATCTTGATTGTTTGTTTCTGACCAAATACTTATTTTCCACCATAATATGCAAAAAAAATGATAAAAAACAGACAATGTGATTTTCTGGATTTTTTTTTCTCAGTTTGTCTCCCATAGTTGAGGTCTACCTATGATGTAAATTACAGACGCCTCTCATCTTTTTAAGTGGTGGAACTTGCACTATTGCTGACTGACTAAATACTTTTTTGCCCCACTGTATATACAGCTCAAAAAAATAAAGGGAACACTAAAATACCACATCTTAGATATCTCTGAATTAAATATTCCAATTGCAAATTTTTATTCATTGCATAGTGGAATGTGTTCAGAACAATAAAACATAACAATTATCAATCTCAATCAAAATGAATATTCCATGGAGGTCTGGATTTGGAATGATACTCAAAATCAAAGTGGAAAATCAAATTACAGGCTGATCCAACTTCAGTGGAAATGCATCATGACAAGGAAACAATGCTCAGTAATGTGTGTGACCTCCACGTGCCTGTATGACCTCCCTACAACGCCTGGGCATGCTCCTGATGAGGAGGCGGATGGTCTACTGAGGGACCTCGCCAACTCCTGGACAGTCTGTGGTACAACGTAACGTTGGTGGATGGAGCAAGACATGATGTCCCAGATGTGCTCAATTGGATTCAGGTCTGGGAAACAGGTGGGCAAGTCCATAGCTTCAATGCCTTCATCTTGCAGGAACTGCTGAAACACTCCAGCCACATGAGGTCTGGCATTGTCCTGCATTAGATGGAACCCAGGGCCAACTGCACCAGCATATGGTCTAACAAGGGGTCTGAGGATCTCACGCGTCTGAGGATCTCACGCGACCAATCACAAGCCGCGATTCTTAGGAACGGAAGCATGGCGGTTGCAGCGGTGACAACCAGGGCGCGTCCGAGGGAGAGTATATCAATATTTTTAATTTTTTTTCTTTATTTTACATATGAATCTTAATCCCGATACCGATTCCCGATATCACAAAAATATCGGAACTCGGTATCGGAATTCCGATACCGCAAATATCGGCCGATACCCGAATACTTGCGGTATCGGAATGCTCAACACTAGTCACCACATTTTTGCTACAAGGTCTTCCAACTATGTCACTCATCCATGAGTCAACTGAGGTGACACTACTTCTTTCATTAGGCTGGGTACTTCCACCCCTTTTTTTGTCTACATTTCGGGTCAAATGTGGCAGCCTCTTCCATCAATTGAACGAAGCACTCCTGTAAGGCGCCGTCCTTCAACTCTTAGCTGCTGCAGTTCCTTCAAACATACCACACGATATTCCAAGAGTTCGTATTTCGCTAAGTCTGTCCTCTGTTCCCACAACGAAGAAGGGAACCATACCCTTTTTCCGAGGCAAATGTTCTTCGTGGACACCAGGTATTCTCAACCTCACCACTCCAGATTTATCCACCATTTCTTGCATGGCTTGACCATTCCTTCCAATGACTCTTTTTACCATAGATACGGTGTTAGGGCTAGTGGAACGCACAAAATAATAAGACAGATAGAGTATGGTACGTTCGCAGCCCGGGGTCCACCGTGCAGAGATGGAACCTGCTGCCAAGCAATGACGGACTATATGGCGGTACAAAGTGAATACACACATGGGCTAACCTCACCCTGTGTGAAGGAAGCGAACCCTGTTACGTCACAGGGCCGCGATACCGCACCAAGAGCGCAAGCAAGTAGTCTCAGAACTCAATCCCAAGGCACAGGATTTGTGTACATAAACCTCATGCGCTCGACACCGCTACTGGGGTGTCAGAGTGACAGCATAAGAAGCACGAGAGTGCATGCAGTGCCACACTGGCGAACGCCACTAACCACCCAGGCTTGGGTCAGGAAAGCGCTGAGAAAGCACACGGTGCCACACTGGCGGTCAAAGCAATAAGACGCTGTATTGTGTGTTTACGTGCTGATGGCTAAGTCGGGCGCTAGATAGCAAACCTACATTCGCGACCAGTCAACAACACTAGAAATTGGAATGATTAGGAGCTTTCATCCATCGACATACGTCCATCAACACACACACATTATCAAGTCTATACTAGCGCATGGCCGTGCGGTCATGCGCAGTTTATATAGTTGCAGCACGTTCAGGACCTTCCAATAAAGGACCAATGGGAAGCTGCTACCGAAGTTTTGCCCTTTCAGGACTTTCCTGGAGGACCAATGGGATGTGCTGCAATACCTGAGCATGTGACCCTCGATCTCCAACGGGAGATCTTGCCCTGGGCATGCTCAGAAAGAGAAAAGCAGTACTTAGCCCCAAAAGCATCTGCTCGCCGCTGCCCAACACTGACTTCAATGGCAGAAGCAGGAAAAGCAGCAGTAACTCTTTGTACAGAGTGAGACTGAGCAAGATGCTGGGACCAACGTCTCCGCTGAGCAGACTCCACTGCAGCTGGAGAAGAATGGGAGACTGCAGCGGAGATGGCTCGAGATTCCCCTTGTGCAGAAGTGGGACCTCGACACCTAACATTACCCCCCCTCCTAGGGCCCCCCCCTCCTTGGACCTCGCTACGCTCGAAGGCAGCAATGAGCTGTGGAGCCCGAATGTTTTCAGCAGGCTCCCTGGACCTGTCCTCTGGGCCATAACCCTTCCAATCCACCAAATAGAACTTTTTGCCACGTACCACCTTGCACCCCAAAATAGCGTTCACCTCGTAATCATCCATAGACGAACCCGATGTCCCGGCAGATGACTCGGAAAACCGGGACATGTATACGGGTTTCAAGAGGGACACATGAAAGGTGTCGGTGATACCCAAGCGTGGAGGAAGGGCCAGACGGTAGACCACAGGGTTAACCTGTTCAAGGACCTTGAAGGGACCCAAGTAGCGAGGTGCAAACTTAGTGGACTCAACACGCAGCCTGATGTTACGGGTGGAGAGCCACACTAAGTCGCCAGGAGCAAAGGTCGGAGCGGGGCGCCGATGAGCATCGGCGGAGGACCTTATTCTCTCCTTGGAGGCCCGAATGGCATCCTGAGTGCGGTCCCAAATGTCCCATGCCTCCACAGCCCAGTCTGCCACCCTGTAGTCAGCGGAAGACACATGCATGGGCACAGGGACACTCGGATGCTGGCCGTAATTTAGGAGGAATTCAGTCTGACCGGTGGAGTCGGCTACGACGTTGTTAAGCGCAAACTCTGCCCATGGTAGCAAGGATGCCCAGTCATCCTGCCTGGCAGAAACAAAATGTCGTAAATATGTGACCAAGGTCTGGTTGGCCCTCTCTACCAACCCATTCGTCTCGGGATGATATGCCGAAGAGTGATTCAACTCAATACTGAGTAGACGACAAAGCTCTCTCCAGAATCGAGACGCAAACTGGGGACCTCGGTCACTAACAATTTTGTCTGGCATACCGTATAGGCGAAAGATATGTTTGATGAACAAGACAGCCAAAGCCCGTGAAGAAGGTAGCCATGGAAGAGGCACCAAGTGCACCATTTTGGAAAAATGGTCGGTGATCACCCAGATAATGGTGCAGTTACGAGACTTGGGTAAGCCCACCACAAAGTCCATCCCGACCATCTCCTAGGGCCTGTCCGCCGCCGGCAGAGGGTAAAGCAAACCAGCTGGCCGTTGCCGAGGGGACTTGTTCTTGGTGCAAGAGACACATGCCCGAACATATTCTGCGACATCACGAGCCATATGCGGCCACCAGTATGTCCTCGCCAGTAACTCAGATGTCCTTTTGGAACCAAAATGTCCACCCACCCTGGAAGAGTGTGCCCAAGAGAGAACCTCCGGTCGCAAACTGGATGGTACAAAAGTCTTGCCCGGAGGCACAGACTCTAGCGAAACCGGGGCCACAGTTCTCAAGCTCTCGGTGGGGACAATAAGCCGAGGCTCCTGTTCCTCCTCCGCAGATGACACAACGGAGCGAGAGAGAGCATCGGCCCGAATGTTTCTCTCCCCAGAAAGAAAATGGAGGGTGAAATGAAACCGGGAGAAGAATAAGGACCATCTGGCCTGGCGAGAATTCAACCGCTGGGCTGTCTGCAGGTACACCAAATTTTTATGGTCTGTGAAGACTTGGAAGGGAAAACGAGATCCCTCGAAGAGATGTCTCCACGCCGAGAAAGCCAACTTCATGGCTAGCAACTCCCTGTCCCCGATGGAATAATTCCTCTCTGCTGGTGAGAAGGTCTTAGAAAAGAAGAAGCAAGGATGCTTCCGACCTTGAGCATCCTTTTGGAAGAGGACCGCTCCAGCACCAACAGAAGAGGCATCCACCTCCATGATAAATGGCTTATCAACATCGGGGCGATGTAGGATGGGAGCGCTAGCGAAGTGTGACTTTATGGAGTTAAAGGCCTTGGAGACCTCCTCAGATCACAATTTGGGATTTGCCCCCTTCTTGGTGAGGGCAACCAAGGGAGCTACCAAAGTTGAGAAGTGTGGAATGAACTGGCGATAATAATTAATGAACCCCATAAAGCGCTGCACCGCTTTAAGAGAATGGGGTTCCTGCCAGTCCATCACAGCCTGTAGTTTGGCAGGATCCATAGCCAATCCCTGGGCAGAGATGATATAGCCTAGGAAAGGTAAGGACTCCTGCTCGAACATACATTTCTCCAACTTGGCATAGAGGGAGTTTGCCCGTAGGAGGTCGAAGACTTTGCAAACATCTCTCCGGTGGGAGTCAATATCTGGAGAGTAGATGAGAATATCATCCAGATAGACTACGACCGAGGTGGAAAGCATATCCCGAAAGATGTCATTCACAAAGTCTTGGAAAACGGCTGGGGCATTACAGAGCCCGAAGGGCATCACCAGATATTCATAGTGCCCATCCCTGGTGTTAAAAGCCGTCTTCCATTCGTCCCCCTCACGGATGCGAATCAGGTTGTAAGCACCCCGCAGATCCAATTTAGTAAATACCCTTGTTCCCCGAAGCCTATCGAATAGCTCAGATATCAAGGGCAAAGGATACTTGTTCTTAACGGTGATGGCGTTAAGACCCCTGTAGTCTATGCATGGACGCAATTCCCCATTCTTCTTCTGCACGAAGAAGAACCCTGCCCCAGCAGGTGACACTGACTTCCTAATGAATCCTCTTGCCAGATTTTCCTGGATGTACTGTGACATTGCCTCCATCTCCGGGAGAGATAACGGATAGACTCGACCCCGGGGAGGCTCAGCACCAGGCAAGAGATCAATAGGACAGTCATAGGGGCGATGGGGTGGAAGGGTCTCCACCGCCTTTTTGGAGAACACGTCTGCATAAGACCAATACTGCTTGAGGAGAGAGGATAGATCTGCGGGTACTTCTGTAGTAGCAACCTGAACGCACTCCCTCTAACACCTACCCCCACAAGATTCGCCCCATCCCAGAATTCTGCCTGAGGACCACTCGATATGGGGAGAGTGGTACCGTAGCCAAGGCATTCCCAACAGGACCTCATCAATTCCCTCAGGAATGACGAGCAGAGATATAATCTCCTGATGAGATGGTGACATGGACAGAGTAAAAGGGATGGTCTGGTGTGTTGTCTGTGAGGGCAGTGTCGACCCATTCACCACTCGTACCATTACTGGTTGAGCTAGCATAACCAGGGGTATTGCGTGACGTTGGGCAAAGGCAGAAGACATAAAATTGCCCTCCGCCCCAGAATCCACATCTCTACAGAGAGGGAGAATGAGCCTATGATTATTGTCCCCTTAAAGGACAATTTGGAGGCAAACGTCGCCGTGTCTAGTGTACCTCCACCTACTACCACTAGACGCTGACGCTTCCTCGACCGCTGAGGACACCTGGTGGCTAGATGCCCTGACTGCTGGCAAACATGACAGACCTTGAGTGCACAAGCGGTCTGGGACTTAGATCCCGCTTGTGGCACCTCCATGGCCTCATGTGACTCAGGAATCAGGACCGGAGATTCCAGAGGTTTGGCGAAGGTAGGAGCCAGCCGAAACCTCTGCCTACACTGGGATCGCTCTAACCTCCGCTCGTTAAAACGGAGGTCAATTCGAGTAGAGACAGTTATTAACTCCTCCAGTGTGGCAGGAATCTCCCTAGTGGCCAGAGCGTCCTTAACGTGATCAGCCAGGCCCCTCCAAAATATGGGGATAAGGGCTTTATCCGACCACTCCAGCTCAGAAGCTAAAGTGCGGAATTGGGCGGAAAAATCACTGACCAAGGACTCACCCTGAGTTAATGCCAGCAGTTGGAGCGCAGTTTCATGGGTGACTTGAGGTCCTAAAAAGACCTGTTTCAGAGTGCTCAGAAACAGCGGAGCACTCTGCACCACATAATCGCCACGCTCCCACAGCGGCGTAGCCCATTCCAACGCCCTGTCTGACAAGAGTGACACTATAAATCCCACCTTAGCCCGCTCTGTGGGAAAACGTGCAGCCAGGAGCTCGAGGTGAATAGAGCAATGACTCACGAATCCCCTACAAAATTTGCTGTCACCAGAAAATTTTTCTGGCAGCAAGAGGCGAGACAATGTCGGAACAGGGGTGGCAATGGACAAGGTTGCTGCAGCCACGCTAGCAGCCTGTACAGCAACTGCGGTAACATCCACCGCTGAGGTTGAGCTCTCGAGAGCCGCCAACCTACCCTCCAGCTGCTGGATATACCGCAGGGATTGCTGTTTGTCCGTCATTACTAGCCAGACCCTGGCGCTAGTATAATGTTAGGGCTAGCGGAACGCACCAAATAATAAGACAGATAGAGTATGGTACGTTCGCAGCCCGGGGTCCACCGTGCAGAGATGGAACCTGCTGCCAAGCAATGACGGACTATATGGCGGTACAAAGTAAATACACACACGGGTTAACCTCACGCTGTGTGAAGGAAGCGAACCCTGTTGCGTCACAGGGCCGCGATACCGCACCAAGAGCGCAAGCAAGGAGTCTCAGAACTCAATCCCAAGGCACAGGATTTGAGTACATAAACCTCATGTGCTCGACACCGCTACTGGGGTGTCAGAGTGACAGCATAAGAAGCACGAGAGTGCATGCAGTGCCGCACTGACGAACGCCACTAACCACCCAGGCTTGGGTCAGGAAAGCGCTGAGAAAGCACACGGCGCCGCACTGGCGGTCAAAGCAATAAGACGCTGTATTGTGTGTTTACGTGCTGATGGCTAAGTCGGGCGCTAGATAGCAATCCTACATTCGCGACCAGTCAACAACACTAGGAATGGGAATGATTAGGAGCTTTCATCCATCGACATACATCCATCAACACACACACACATTATCAAGTCTCTACTAGCGCATGGCCGTGCGGTCATGCGCAGCTTATATAGTTGCAGCACGTTCAGGACCTTCCAATGAAGGACCAATGGGAAGCTGCTACCGAAGTTTTGCCCTTTCAGGACCTTCCTGGAGGACCAAAGGGATGTGCTGCAATACCTGAGCATGTGACCCTCGATCTCCAACGGGAGATCTTGCCCTGGGCATGCTCAGAAAGAGAAAAGCAGGACTTAGCCCCAAAAGCATCTGCTCGCCGCTGCCCAACACTGACTTCAATGGCAGAAGCAGGAAAAGCAGCAGTAACTCTTTGTACAGAGTGAGACTGAGCAAGACGCTGGGACCGACGTCTCCGCTGAGCAGACTCCACTGCGGCTGGAGAAGAATGGGAGACCGCAGCGGAGATGGCCCAAGATTCCCCTTGTGCAGAAGCGGGAACTTGACACCTAACATACGGGTACCTGTATTACAGTTTCCTGAAGACTCCGAGCTTTTCTCACATGCTCCAGTCGTCTAAAAGCGTCTTCATTCCGCAATTGGATCATCCACTTTGTGCGCACTTATCTCCAATGCATGTCACTCAGGGTAGCTACTCTCTTTGCTGTGACATCAGTTGTGGACAGTATAAATAACTGACTTGTTTCCGGGGTCCAGCTCACCTTACACGCCCCCACAGCCTTCTTGAACCCTTCATGCATAGACTCCCTGGCACATGCCTCTCAGGTCTTCAGGTACATCTATCATGCACTTAAACAAGGAACTTTCCTTCTCTTCTGCTCTCATTAGACACCCGTCTTGTTCAGCTTTCAGAGTCAACTTCCTTTGAATATCACCAGTTTCCAGATGTTTGGCCAGTATAGACACCTGCCGCTCCACCTTCTCCCAGGCTTCTTTATGCATTGAATGGCTTTCTTCCAGGGGACCTCTGAGCTCCGCCACCTCTTTCTCTAAGGCACTCACACGGCACTCAGCAGCCTGTCTCCAAAGCTCCTCTTGCTTTAACTGGGTTTCTACTTCAGGACCCACTCCTTTGGTGGCCTCCTTCACTTCTTCACAAGTTGCAACTGGCACCATTTCTTTGCCCCCTTTACGTCTCCAGCGACGGGAGGACTTTTCCTTCTGATGGGGCTCTTCTTTACTGAACTCCCTTACTTCCTCAGAGTCACAGTCACCCGCATAGTCTGTGTCATACCCCACAGTATGGTGAACTCCCAAGTCATACTCTTTCTGGGTGTCACCTCCACACGTTTTATCTACCACATCACAAACAGTTATATTGTAGAACACGTCAGGTGACATCATGTCCGTAAGTTGGGACCGTCCACCATTTTCCTTGGTCAAGCCTAACTTAGGACTGTCAACTATAGGGGCTGCATTCTCTGCATTAATTTTCATACACATTAATTCCGCAGACACTTTCCCTTTTATCCAACAGTCCCACAAGGTTTCCAAGTCTCGCTCTATTACCATAGTGTACAGTAGGTCCGGGACTACCCTTACTTTGTGGTACGTGGACTCCTCTGTCATGTCAATGTAAAGGAAGGCTGTCAAATGTCCTTTAACGTCCCCACCTGTGTCATTCACTCTTGTCCCTAACCCAGGTGACACAGTGCATTAAGAAGGGGTTCTCAGTAAAGTCGCTTCACTCCCTGGGTCTATCAGTCCCATCACACTTTCTCCATCTACAAAAAAGGAGCACTGTCATGATAAAATATTAGCTGAGCAATTCACAGTATAGCATGGACCTGCATAGCATAAATGCGCTTGGGGCCCACCGGTCTGCGCCACCCCTTTAACTTTGGGAGGGACCGCCCTTTTTTGGATCCCAACTCCCTTCAGAGTCACCACCCCTTTTTGTTCAACTACTACCTTTCAGGATACCGCCCCTTTTTGGACTCCGCTTCTTTTTTGGCAACCATTCCTGTTTTGGTTTTCCGCACCATTTTTGGGACACTACCCAACGGTATTCTCTGGCACCAGTTCACACAGTACAGGAAAAAAATGTCTCTTTGGGTGGCACTGACCCAAGAGTCTGCATGAAATGTGTTTTTTTTTTCAACTCTCCAGCTCCTGCTGGCACTACCACAGCTCCAGCTGCAGTCACAAACCCCCGACACCTCCAGCTGCCGATCACAAGCCGCTGCTGCTGAACCTCTTGCTGCAACTGCTGCTGCACTCCACAATGCTCTGTACTAGGGTTGAGCGACTTTTAGTTTTTTAGGATCGAGTCGGGTTTCGCGAAACCCGACTATCTCAAAAGTCGAGTCGAGTGGAATCGGCCGATTATCGCGAAAAGTCGGGGATCGACCGAAACACGAAACCCAATGCAAGTCAATGGGAGAGCATAGTCGGCAGTGAGTGGAGGCCAGGAAAACATGTACAGTGCCCATTTTAATGGCAAAAACATACATTCTTGTTACTGAAGCTTGTCAATCTTAATTTACCTTATAATAATAGTAAGGCATTGGAAATTGGGGGTCATTTTGCTAAAGTTGTGGGGGGTAGGGCTGGCTCAAGTATTTAGTGGGCCCAGGAAATCTGGACCACGTCACGGCAGTGGAGCAGGGAGAGGTAAGTATTTCAACTTTGCAAGTGCTGTGATCCTGAGCAAGCAGGGGGGGCCCACTCGTTGGCATTGGCACTATCACAGGGCCCCTCAAAGTACGGCGGTGTGTTTGCATGGCGGGGGCACCTCCCACCGGCAGCGACACTTTTGTGTACTATGATGCGCCCTGTGCCAGTGACGTCGCCAACGAGTATTCCTCCCCCCACCTGATGAAGGAACCTGCACTTTCATCTGCACCTTCCTCTTTGTCCCCGTGTAAGGTGGTATGGTATGCGGAAAGGGGAACCTGACTTTCAGCAGGGTCACAATCTTGCTGTGTAGCGTGCACGGGGAATGTTGTGTTATGGGTCAATGTACCAGCAGACTCATCTATCACTGGCTGGGCAATGGGCAGGATGAGGAGGAAACACAGATATAGGCCCAAAGAATAAAGTGGGCTAAATGCAGTTCAAAATTGGTAACAGGACTAACCAGGGGGCATTGCTTTGTTCAGTGGAGGACAACTGTAATGAGAGGCTGACACAGAGAGTAGGCCCAAATCAGTAAGTAGTCTAAATGCAGTTCAAAATTGGCAACAGTAGTAAACAGGCGGCACAGCTTTGTTCAGTGGAGGAGAACAGCAAGGAGCGGCAGACACCGATAGTAGGCCCCAACCCAACTAGTAGGCCAAATGCAGTCTAACATTAACAACTACTTAACGAGAGCCTGAAAATGGAATTTCAGGACAGGAAACCAGGAGAACAGCAAGGAGCGGCAGACACTGTTAGTGGGCCCCAACCCAACTAGTAGGCCAAATGCTGTTGTTCCATTTAACAATTATTTAACAAGAGCCTGAAGATAGAAGCTCAGGAAAGGCAACCAGGAGAACACCTTGGAGCAGCAGATACTGTTAGTAGGCCCCAACAAAACTAGTAGCCCCACTGCAGTTTTAAAATTCCGATAGGCTGAAAACCTGATAATTGCAGGTCATTTTTTTAAAGAGGACAGCTGTATTGAGTGGCACAGCCAGACACTGCAAGTAGGCCTTACACCACAAAGTTGGCTCGACGCAGGTTTAAAAAAGGTTACATGGGTACACGGTCTGCATTGGTGTGCTCAGTGGATGACAATTGGAAGGAAGGACCGCAGAAAGACTAAGTAGGCCTAAAATAACAAAATAGGCTCTATGCAGCTTCGATTATGTGGCAAGTGCAGTTGTTCGATTAAAAAACTTTTTAACACGAGCCTGAAGATTGAAGCTCAGGAAAGGCAACCAGGAGAACACCTTGGAGCGGCAGACACTGTTAGTAGGCCCCAACCAAACTAGTAGCCCCATTGCAGTTGTTCGATTAAAAAACTATTTAGCACGAGCCTGAAGATTGAAGCTCAGGAAAGTAAACCAGGAGAACACCTTGGGGCGACAGACAATGTTAGTAGGCCCCAACCAAACTAGTAGCCCCACTGCAGTTGTTCGATTAAAAAACTATTTAACACGAGCCTGAAGATTGAAGCTCAGGAAAGGAAACCAGGAGAACACCTTGGAGCGGCAGACAATGTTAGTAAGCCCCAACCAAACTAGTAGCCCCACTGCAGTTGTTCGATTAAAAAACTATTTAACACAAGCCTGAAGATTGAAGCTCAGGAAAGGAAACCAGGAGAACACCTTGGAGCGACTGACAATGTTAGTAGGCCCCAACCAAACTAGTAGCCCCACTGCAGTTGTTCGATTAAAAAACTATTTAACACGAGCCTGAAGATTGAAGCTCAGGAAAGGAAACCAGGAGAACACCTTGGAGCGGCAGACACTGTTAGTAGGCCCCATCCAAACTAGTAGCCCCACTGCAGTCTTAAAATTCCGATAGGCTGAAAACCTGATAATTGCAGGTCATTTTTTTAAAGAGGACAGCTGTATTGAGTGGCGCAGCCAGACACTGCAAGTAGGCCTTACACCTCAAAGTTGGCTCGACACAGGTTTAAAAAAGGTTACATGGGTACACGGTCTGCATTGTTGTGCTCAGTGGAGGACAATTGGAAGGAAGGACCGCTGAAAGACTTAGTAGGCCTAAAATAACAAAATAGGCTCTATGCAGCTTCAATTATGTGGCAAGTGCAGTTGTTCGATTAAAATACTATTTAACACGAGCCTGAAGATTGAAGCTCAGGAAAGGCAACGAGGAGAACACCTTAGAGCGGCAGACACTGTTAGTAGGCCCCAACCAAACTAGTAGCCCCACTGCAGTTGTTCGATTAAAAACCTATTTAACACAAGCCTGAAGATTGAAGCTCAGGAAAGTAAACCAGGAGAACACCTTGGAGCAGCAGACACCGTCTCTACAACCCAGACCCAACTTGTAGGCCTAATGCAGTGGTGTTTCAACAACTACTTAACAGGATCTTCAAGATAGAAGCGAGGGAGAGGCAGCAGAGAGAACACCTTGGAGCGGAAAACTCAGTATGTAGACCACAACGAAACTTGTGGCCCCAATGCAGTTTTATAATTCTGACAAGCTGAAAATCCGCCTTTTTTTTTTTTTTTTAGAGGAGGACAGCTGTTTTAAGTGGCGCAGACAGACACTGCTAGTAGGCTTTACACCACAAAGTAGGCTCACTGCAGGATGACAAAAAGTTACATGGGTACATGGTTGGCATTGGTGTGCTCAGCGGAGGACAAATGGAAGGAGGGACCGCAGACACACTTAGTAGGCCTAAAATAAAAAAATTAGGCTCAAAGCAGTTTCAATTATCTTGCAGGGGTACACAGGCAGTATTGTTGTGTTCAGCGGAGGACAATTGGAAGGAGGGACCGCAGACTGACTTAGTAGGCCTAAAATAAAAAAATTAGGCTCAAAGCAGTTTGAATTATCTTGCAGAGGTACACAGGCAGCATTGGTGTGGTCAGTGGAGGACTATTGGAAGGAGGGACCGCAGACAAACTTAGTAGGCCTAACATAAAAAAAGGTGGCTCAATGCAGTTTCAATTATCTTGCAGGGGTACACAGGCAGCATTGGTGTGGTCAGCGGAGGACTATTGGAAGGAGGGACCGCAGACGGACATAGTAGGCTTAGCATAAAAAAGGTGGCTCAATGCAGTTTCAATTATCTTGCAGGGGTACACAGGCAGCATTGGTGTGGTCAGTGGAGGACTATTGGAAGGAGGGACCGCAGACAGACTTAGTAGGCCTAACATAAAATAGTAGGCTCAATGCAGTTTCAATTATCTTGCAGGGGTACAAAGGCAGCATTGGTGTGGTCAGTGGAGGACTATTGGAAGGAGGGACCGCAGAAAGACTTAGTAGGCCTAACATAAAAAAGGTGGCTCAATGCAGTTTCAATTATCTTGCAGGGGTACACAGGCAGCATTATTGTGTTCAGCGGAGGACAATTGGAAGGAGGGACCGCAGACAGACGTAGTAGGCCTAAAATAAAAAAATTAGGCTCAAAGCAGTTTGAATTATCTTGCAGAGGTACACAGGCAGCATTGGTGTGGTCAGCGGAGGACGATTGGAAGGAGTGTCTGACACAGTTAGTACTCCCAAAAAATAAATAGATGTTAATGTCTCGCAAAACAACAAAACCAAAAAACAAAAGGGTGGCATTCTTAAGTACAGGGGTGGGCTCCTCTGCTGACATTCAGACATTGTTATTTGGCGCAAAGTATTTACTGGTGTAAATGTAGGACAGGGCCCCTGAATATTTTAACTAGCATCATACATGGCAACAAATTGGTATTATCAGTGCCAGGCATATTTAGGATTTCACCGCATAGACTAAACATTGGTGGAGCTGGGAGAGATAATTTTGCAAGTGGTAGAGCACTGTTTAAGCTGGGGGGGGGAACTCTTTTGTGGCCGGCGGTACAGACCCAGGGCCCCTCATGTTACAACGGTGTGTCTGACGTTGGGTGCGCACCACCACCGCCAGAGACACTTAATTGTACTATGAGGGACCCAGTTGCAGTGCCGTCGACCAAAAGCGGGCACACCCACCTCTTCAGACAAATGGCACTCTCACGGGTGCTTGCGCCATGTGGTGCGACCACGGCCCCGTGGGGGAAGTTAGCCCATTTAGGGAGGTGTAAACATGTTGTATGCTGGACAAACAGCTGCTGCAAATTAAGAGAATGGAACAGTCAGTAAGAGGACTCCACAAGCAAGACCTTTTTATAGGAAAGCTAGGTGTCAGCCGGGAAAGGTGGGGCAAAATAATTCCAAATCCATGAGTGGTTCATTTTAATGAAGGTTAGATCATCAACATTTTGGGTAGCCAGACGAATCCTTTTTTCGGTCAATATTGAACCAGCAGCACTGAATACTCTTTCTGATAGCACACTAGCTGCTGGGCAAGCAAGCTCCTGCAATGCATATTCTGCCAATTCAGGCCAGGTGTCTATTTTGGATGCCCAGTAATCAAATGGGAATGACAGTTGAGGGAGAACATCGATAAGGGATGAAAAATAGTTAGTAACCATACTGGACAAATGTTGTCTCCTGTCACTTTGAATTGATGCTGCAGTACCTGTCCTGTCTGTGGTCATTGCGAAATCACTCCACAACCTGGTCAGAAAACCCCTTTGTCCAACGCCACTTCTGATTTGTGCAACTCTAACACCTCTGCCCTGTTGCCCCCTGCAGCTCCTGTGAGAACCATCACCGGCACTGTGTGCTGGGAATGCCTGAATCAAACGGTCTACAAGAGTTGCTTATTTGGTTGCTAATATTTGTTCGAGGTTCTCATGTGGCATGATATTTTGCAATTTGCCTTTATAGCGAGGATCAAGGAGGCAGGCCAACCAGTAGCAGATCCAACCATGTATATACTCCAGCTCCAGATAAATGGTAAAAAACTTTTTCTTTATTGATCCAACGTAATAAAAACAGTATAATCCTTACAGATGGCAGACAGAATAAGTGATTGCGCAGAGAACGGCTACGCGTTTCGACCACAACGGGTCTTACTCATGCCTAGATAATCTCAGAAATGGTAGCTATATATATAGCACCCTAGAACCTATCACAAGCATTTCATCCATCACATGACTAAATACACTGGTCCTGGAAGTGCATAAAAGACAAATACAGATAGTATGGTAGCTATATATATAGCACCCCAGAACCTATCACAAGCATTTCATCCGTCACATGACTAAATACACAGGTCCTGGAAGTGCATAAAAGACAAATACAAATAGTGCATATAAAAGTAAAATAACGCATACATAAATGCAAAATATAAAATTGTCAAACCTACCTATTGCCCTAATTAGCAATAATGGTAAAGTATTTCGTTTCTTTTATTCATACCCGCGGGGAAGCGAGTGTTCAGACTGTACATCCAAAACGCCTCCCTAGTAAGTAGGCGTCTTTTTATATCACCCCCGCGGCTTTGAGGAAAAACTCTCTCTATGCCGTGTACTCTAAGAGCTGCGGTGTCTCCATTATGTGTCATACCGAAGTGTTTGGATACCATTGAGATATTCCTATTAATCATGTTGTAATTTTTTGCGTCCCTGAGATGTTCGGAGACGCGTGTTTTCAACTTTCTTGATGTGCACCCTATGTATGAAATTTGGCAAATTAAACAGTCTATTTTGTAGATCACATTTTTATTGTGACAATTTATAAAACTATTAATTTTGTAACTTTTAGTTTTTTCGGTATTTTGAAAGGTGTTGCCTACACAAGAATGCGCACAGGTACTGCAAGCCGCAGTGCCGCATCTAAAGAATCCCTTGCATTCAAGCCAGGTTTTGGATCCTGATTTAGTCAGAAACGAATTCGGAGCTACTAGATCCCCGATAGTTCGAGCCCTTCTCGCCACCACATTAACCCCATCTTTCAGAATATTCATGAGTGTATGGTCTTCATATAAAATAGGTAATCTATGATTGATAATTTTTTTGATATGATTAAACTGAGAACTGAACTGTAAACATACATGAGGTTTATCACTTAATCTCTTTTTATTAGATCCACTCATAGCACTATTTACCAAAAGATCTTCTCTGCGTTTTTTGTCCACTATATTTTTGGCCCTATTAATCGACCAATTGGGGTATTTACGGGCTTTTCATTTTTCGTTAAGTTCACTGAATTCTATTAGTTTATCCTCATCCCTACTGCAATTACGTTTTAACCTAGTAAACTCACCCACAGGTATAGATTTTATTGTGTGGGCTGGGTGGCTACTGGTCGCATGGAGAATAGTATTTCCACTGATGGGCTTTACATAGGTTTTACTAGCTATAGGTTCATCATCTATACCGTACAGATTTAAATCAAGAAAGGAAATGTTACTTTGATCAAAAACATAAGTGAACCTAATACCAAAATCATTTGTATTAATATAGTCAACAAATCCTGGTATGGCAGACACATCACCCCCCCAAATAATGAGCGTATCATCGATGTATCTGCCATACCAGGAAATGTGATCAATAAAGGGATTGTCTGGAGAATACAAATATTACTGTTCCCAATGGGCCATTGTCAAATTAGCTAAAGATGGCGAATATTTAGCCCCCATAGGAACTCCTGACTTTTGAACAAATATTTCATCACCAAATGAAAAAACATTGTGTCTCATAAGGAAGAAAATAACCTGCAACACAAAATTAATTAAGTCTTGTGAATAATGTCCATAATCTGTTAGATGAAACTGTAAAGCTCTCATAGCTACATCATGAGGTATATTTATGTACAAAGACACAACATCACAACTCAGCCAGACATAATTCTTTCTCCAAGTCCAGTTAGAAAGTATTTTTAACACCTCTCTTGAGTCTTTGATATAACCTGGCATTTCCGTGACTATAGGTTGCAGCAGTGAGTCAACCCACTCACACAGGTGTTCCGTCACGGATCCGATCCCGGATATGATGGGACGCATTGCTGGAAATCCATCACCCTTATGCATCTTAGGCAACCCATACATGATGGGTAATTTGGGGGATTGTACAAACAGATAGTCAGCCTGTTTTTTATTAATAACTGACAAATTTAGACCTTCCTCAATAATTTCTGCAATTTCTTCATTAAATTCTTTAGTTGGATTTCTTCCCAGTTTTTCATATATAGTTGTGTCTGACAATAGTTCACACATTTTATTTTTGTAGTCATTCTCATTCATCACAACGATGCTACCACCCTTATCACTTCTTTTAATTGTGATGTTTTTTAGTTGTTTCAATTCTTCCAATGCTTTCCATTGTTGCTGAGTTAAATTTCTCCGATTTTGTTTGTAATTCCAATCCTCCTGTAAATTTTTTAGATCTTTTTCAACCAATTCTTGGAACCTATCCATGCATTCAGCCCTTGTTTGGATGGGATAAAAATAGGGATTTTTAGTTTTAAATTTCTCCGAAGTGTTCAACAATCCTTCCGATAGATCCCCATGTTGTTCTCTCGATAATTTCAGCAGACAATTCAGGGTGACCTGTTCTTTAAAATCCAAATTCTCAAATTCGTTATTTTACGATACCACATCATGTGTGTGAATTGGTGTCTCTTCCGAAAAAAAATGCTTTTTAATGGTAAGATCTCTCACAAATTTATTTATGTCTAAAATTGTCATAAAGAGATTGAAATTAGTCTCTGGCACAAAATTAAGCCCAAGCGCCAATACGTCCAATTGCTCCTGGACTTGTATATGGGATGACAAGTTGACCACACTACTCTTTACTTGTGCTTCTTTCTGTGTCGTGTCATTATTCCTGAATGGCTTTTTGTGCTTCCTCCCGCCTCGTCTTTTCCGTTTTTTGCCGTTTTTCCATGCTTCTTATTAGTTTGTTTGAAGCTCACCATAGACGTATCTGATGTGCTGGCATTTGTATCAGAGGATTCGGGTTCGGTAGAGGAAAAAAACACCTGAGGCCTGTTGGTAAATTTGCGTCGAGTCTGGCTTTTTTTCAAAATTGATTTGGGTGACTTATATATATTTTCCCAATGTCCCCATTCATACACACAATCGGTAGAGTAATTATTGAGATCTCTCTCAAATTTACGCCTCTTTCTACTCATTATTTCATCTTCAAGAGTGCGTACATTTTCTTGCATTTGTTTTACCGACTGCTCATAATGCGGCAATGATTTATATTCATCCAAAGTAATTTTAATTTTCTCTACATTTCTTTGCGTTTCTTCCAATTTTGCTTCTTCATTTTTTATAATTAGTCTCATTAAATTCAGGGAACAATTAGTAAGGATTTGTTTCCATTCCCTTTTAAATTCATTTGAATTGAGGGTTGTGGAGATTTTTTTAATCCTTAAACCTCTTGGAACCATCTCCTTCGCCACATAGTTTTGGAGAGTGGTGTGATTCCACCATAATTTTGTTTCGCTTTTCATAAGTCTCTCAGCTTCATTTAGACATGTGGTGAAATCACAATTCCCCAGCAAGTCCACTCCTGTGTCTCTGAACACCTGCGCCACTTTAGCTAATCTATCCTGGGATTGCATAGTGGTAAATGCAGGAAACGAAATACAATGAACTATAGCAATACACTTAAAGTCCGCCTCTATTAAAACTGTAGGAATGTGGTTAGGAGACCTCGGCACAGTCAAATACTATAAAGCCAAAAAAAGAAAAATGGCTAACAAAAGCCGCAGCCAGCTCACCAACCAGACCATCAGATGTGGAGCACGAAAGTAAGTCCTGACTCGGGACTCCAAGCAGCAGCAGATCCAACCATGTATATACTCCAGCTCCAGATAAATGGTAAAAAACGTTTTCTTTATTGATCCAACGTAATAAAAACAGGATAATCCTTACAGATGGCAGACAGAATAAGTGATTGCGCAGAGAACGGCTACGCGTTTCGACCACAACAGGTCTTACTCATGCCTAGATAATCTCAGAAATGGTAGCTATATACAGTATATAGCACCCTAGAACATATCACAAGCATTTCATCCATCACATGACTAAATACACAGGTCCTGGAAGTGCATAAAAGACAAATACAGATAGTATGGTAGCTATATATATAGCACCCCAGAACCTATCACAAGCATTTCATCCGTCACATGACTAAATACACAGGTCCTGGAAATGCATAAAAGACAAATACAAATAATGCATATAAAAGTAAAATAACGCATACATAAATGCAAAATATAAAATTGTCAAACCTACCTATTGCCCTAATTAGCAATAATGGTAAAGTATTTCGTTTCTTTTATTCATACCCGCGGGGAAGCGAGTGTTCAGACTGTCATCCAAAACGCCTCCCTAGTAAGTAGGCGTCTTTTTATATCACCCCCGCGGCTTTGAGGAAAAACTCTCTCTATGCCGTGTACTCTAAGAGCTGCGGTGTCTCCATTATGTGTCATACCGAAGTGTTTAGATACCATTGAGATATTCCTATTGAGAAAGAAAAAGTTTTTTACCATTTATCTGGAGCTGGAGTATATACAGGGTTGGATCTGCTGCTGCTTGGAGTCCTGGGTCAGGACTTACTTTCGTGCTCCACATCTGATGGTCTGGTTGGTGAGCTGGCTGCGGCTTTTGTTAGCCGTTTTTCTTTTTTTAGGCCAACCAGTAATCGTCATCGGTCATCATTTTAATTATGCGTGGGTCCCTTTTGAGTATACGTAAGGCATAATCCGCCATGTGGGCCAAAGTTCCAGTTGTCAAATCTGCGGTTGTGCTGGGTTGAGGGGCAGTTTCAGGCAAATCTACGTCACTTGTCTCCCTAAAGAAACCTGAACCCGGCCTTGCAACGCCAGCAGTTGCTATTGGCCCCCGGAGAAGCTTCCTCATTCAAAAAATACTTATCCCCATCATCCCCCTCGTCCTCCTCCTCTTCGCCCGCTACCTCGTCCTGCAGACTGCCCTGACCAGACAATGGCTGACTGTCATCAAGGCTTCCCTCTTCCTCAGCTGCAGACACCTGCTCCTTTATGTGCGTCAAACTTTGCATCAGCAGACGCATTAGGGGGATGCTCATGCTTATTATGGCGTTGTCTGCACTAACCAGCCGTGTGCATTCCTCAAAACACTGAAGGACTTGACACAGGTCTTGTAGCTTCGACCACTGCACACCTGACAACTCCATGTCTGCCATCCAACTGCCTGCCCGTGTATGTGTATCCTCCCACAAATACATAACAGCACGCCTCTGTTTGCACAGTCTCTGAAGCATGTGCAGTGTGGAGTTCCACCTTGTTGCAACGTCAATGATTAGGCGATGCTGGGGAAGGTTTAAAGACCGCTGATGGTTCTGCATACGGCTGGAGTGCACGGGCGAACGGCGGATATGCGAGCAAAGTCTGCGCACTTGGACGAGCAGGTCGGGTAACCCCGGATAACTTTTCAGGAAGCACTGCACCACCAGGTTTAAGGTGTGAGCCAGGCAAGGAATGTGTTTCAGTTGTGAAAGGGCTATGGCAGCCATAAAATTCCTTCCGTTATCACTCACTACCTTACCTGCCTCAAGATGTACAGTGCCCAGCCATGACTGAGTTTCTTTCTGCAAGAACTCGGACAGAACTTCCGCGGTGTGTCTGTCGCCCAAACACTTCATTGCCAATACAGCCTGCTGACGCTTGCCACTAGGTGTCCCATAATGGGACACCTCGTGTGCAACAGTGGCAGCTGCGGATGGAGTGCTCGTGCGACTGCGGTCTGTGGACGAGCTCTTGCTTCTGCAGGAGGACGAGGAGGAGGAGGGGTGGCGCCTACAGCCAACTGTTTCCTAGACCGTGGGCTAGGCAGAACTGTCCCAATATTGCTGTCCCCTGTGGACCCTGCATCCTCCACATTAACCCAGTGAGCCGTGATGGACACGTAACGTCCCTAGCCATGCCTATTGGTCCATGCATCTGTTGTCAGGTGCACCTTTGTACTCACAGATTGCCTGAGTGCATGGACGATGCGGTCTTTTACATGCTGTTGGAGGGATGGGATGGCTTTTCTCAAAAAGAAGTGTCGACTGGGTAGCTCATAGCGTGGTTCTGCGTAGTCCATCAGGGCTTTGAAAGCTTCGCTTTCAACTAACCGGTAGGGCATCATCTCTAATGAGATTAGTCTAGCAATGTGGGCGTTCAAACCCTGTGCATGCGGATGCGAGGATGAGTACTTCCTTTTCCTAACGTGAGTCTCATGTAGGGTGAGCTGGACTGGAAAGCTGCAGATCGTGGAACTAGCGGGGGTGCCGGTGGACATGGCAGACTGAGAGAGGGTTGGAGACGGTAATCTTGCTGGTGCCCTACATGCAGTGTATCCTACTACGAAACTGGTGATTCCCTGACTGCTTTGGCCTGGCGACGAAATCTGCACATTTGCTGCAGGTGATGTGGGAAATGGTGGGCTTACAGTGAGGGAAGGGATGTAGCGTTGCTGACTAGCTTCATTGGCCGAGGGTCCTACAACCTTAAGGGACATTTGGTAGTGAGTCCAGGCTTGCAAATGCATGGTGGTTCAATGTCTACGCATGCAACGTGTATTTAGACTTTTCAGATTCTGACCTCTGCTTAAGGTAGTTGAACATTTTTGACAGATGACTTTGCGCTGATCATTTGGATGTTGTTTAAAAAAATGCCAGACTGCACTCTTTCTACTATTGGATACCTTTTCAGGCATTGCAGACTGAGCTTCGTTAACCAGATGTCCACGCTGTCCTACAACTGGTTTTGCCACGCGTTTTTGGCCAGATACGGGCCTGGCAGATGGAACCTGTTGCGATGTTGATGCCTTTTGCGGCTCCTCCTCCTCCGCTTCAGAGCTACTGCCGCCTGCACCCTGTTCCCCCAATGGCTGCCAATCGGGGTCAACAACTGGGTCATCTATGACCTCCTCTTCTATCTCGTGTGCAACTTCATCTGTGTCACCGTGTAAGCCGGTGGTATAGCGTTTGTGACGGGGCACCATAGTCTCATCAGGGTCTGCTTCTGGATCAGTACACTGCGAGGGCAATGTTGTGGTCTGAGTCAAAGGAACAACATAGTAATCTGGCTGTGGCTGTGCATCTGTGCACTCCATGTCCGATTCAACTTGTAATGGGCATGGCATGTTAATTGTTTCACTTTCTAACCCAGGAACGGTATGTGTAAAGAGCTCCATGGAGTAACCCGTTGTGTCGCCTGACGCATCCTTCTCTGTTGTTCTTGGTGAAGAAGACAAGGAAGCGACTTGTCCCTGACCGTGAACATCCACTAACGACGCGCTGCTTTTACATTTAGCAGTTTCAGAAGAGGAGGCGAAAGAGCTAGAGGCTGAGTCAGCAAGGAAATCCAAAACTTGTTCTTGCTGCTCCGGCTTTAAAAGCGGTTTTCCTACTCCCAGAAAAGGGAGCGTTCGAGGCCTTGTGTAGCCAGACAACGAACCTGGCTCAACAACTCGAGACTTAGGTGCTATATTGCTTTTCCCACGACCACCTGATGCTCCACCACCACTACCATCATTACCAGCTGGCAATGACTGCCCACGGCCACAACCTCTTCCATCAGACTTCCTCATTGTTTGAAAAACGTAACCAAACTAACGGTATTTGTTACTGTAAAACCAGTTACAAGGTGAACTCAAACTTCTGTTGGATTTATATATCCCTTTATAGGTGGGTCAGACTGCAGGGAAAATCAGACCCAATGTATAACAGTACACAGCTTCAGTGGCAGACAGATATGCCACTAACAGGAATGACGCTGATGCACACACTAACAATTCAAATCTCCCCCTTTTTATTTTTTCTGGGAGAATATTGAAGAAATGTGGCCCACTCTCATACAGTATATGTTCTGTGGCACAAAATTTGAGACAGGTGGCACACACAGGACTGGCACTGAAGCAGAAATGCCAATCTTAATCTCCCACTATTTTTTTTTTCAGGGAGAATTTAAAAGAAATCTGACCCAGTATTACACACTAGGTTTAATGTGGCACACAATTTGAGACAGGTGGCACACACAGGAGTGGCACTCAAGCAGAAATGCCAATCTTAATCTCCCACAATTTTTTTTTTCAGGGAGAATTTAAAAGAAATCTGACCCAGTATGATACACTAGATTTAATGTGGCACACAATTTAAGACAGGTGGCACACACAGGAGTGGCACTGAAGCAGAAATGCCAATCTTAATCTCCCACTATTTTTATTTATGGGAGAATTGGCAAGAAATCAGGCTCACTGTTAGACCGTATGTTTTCTGTGCCAGAAAATGAGACACAGATGCCACACACAGGACTGCCACTGATACAGATTTGCCAATTTTAATCTTTTCTTCTTCAGGGAGACTAATGAATAAATCTGGGCCACTGTATTAGAGTATATTTTCTGTGGCAGAAAGTGGCTTGAAGAGATACAATGAAACAAAAAAAGAAAAACAAGGGACTGTACTACAATTACTATCTCCCTGCAGTAATCTCAGCAATGTATGGCAGGCAGCAATAACAAGGAGTGGACTGCTGCACAAAAAAAGTCAACAGTGTGGACAAACAAACAAGGAAGCTGTGCAGAATGGAAGGAGCAACAGGATTTGTGCTTTGAAAAAAGCAATTGGTTTGCACAGCGGTGTACAAACAGCAATGCAACTATCTGGGAGCCTTCTAGGGCAGCCCAATGAGCTACAGCGCTGAGGGAATAAAAAATGTAGCCTCCACTGTCCCTGCTAAGAAAAGGTGGTGTTGGACAGTGGAAATCGCTACAGCACAAGCGGTTTGGGGGTTAATGGACCCTTCCTAACGCTATCCCTAGTTCTGACGAAGCGGCAGCAACCTCTCCCTATGCTCAGATCAGCAGCAGTAAGATGGCGGTCGGCGGGAACGCCCCTTCATAGCCCCTGTGACGCCGCAGAAAGAAAGCCAATCACTGCAATGCCCTTCTCTAAGATGGTGGGGACTGAGACCTATGTCATCACGGTGCCCACACTCTGCGTCCACCTTCATTGGCAGAGAAATGGCGCTTTTCGCATCATTGAAACGCGACTTTGGCGCAAAAGTCACGTACCGCATGACCGACCCCACACAGGGATCGGGTCGGGTTTCATGAAACCCGACTTTGCCAAAAGTCGGCGACTTATGAAAATGACCGACCCGTTTCGCTCAACCCTACTCTGTACGAATCCACCGCAGACTTCGTGGACCCGCCGATCCACAGCAAGACGCTTGTCACCTTCGTAACCCCGCCGAGTCACATTAAGACACTTGTCATCTTTGTAACCTCGCCGAGTTACAGCATTACAGCACAAACACAGTTTCTCACTGATCCCGATCAGTATAACACACAGTTGTCAGACCGTCGACTCCTCTAGCACTGCACATGTGCTTCTTGGACTGTTTTGCCCGCATTCGAACACCAATTGTAGCATTTCCCTTACTTCGGGTCTTGGGGGACACTCGCTTTACATGGGAATAATGCATACAGGCATGATATCTCACACAAATTAAGTCCATTCCAGTTTATTAACACGTCATATACCGCACCATAAGCCATGTTACACATCACCAGCTTACACATAGTCTGTTACTTTAACACGTGTGGCTTTACAAAGCATTCAATAGTCACGCCTTATCTCTCCAGTCACCAGGTGACTACACAGTTCAGCAACTGTCATATGTTAGCGCACAGTTCATTACAGTTCATTGTATGTATCAACGGAACATATTAACCACAGACAGTCTGTTCCAATGGCAGATATATTACAGGTTTTTTCCCATACCAGGGGTTACCTCTCAGGAGCTCCGGCTCCACACACTGACTCCTGCCAGTGCTGGCTCACAGGGAAACTGCCTCACTGTGATCACCCTCCTTGGGATCAGGGCACCTCGGATAGTCCAGACCCACAGTAAGAACTGTAGCTTCCCAAACACAGAAACCGTCTCAGGCTCTGTAGATGCAGCCTTTCCATGCGCTTCCAGAAAGTCCAATCACAGACACTTCCAACACACAGGCCATCAGTCCATGATCTTACCAGGTGCTTGCAGAACTCCAGTCCATCCCAGGACAATCCAACACCCTAACCATTCCAGGACTCACACTCTTACCAGGTGCTTGCAGGACTCCAGTCCATACAGGACAATCCAACACCTCGAACATTCAGTACATAGCCTCAGCAGTGCTTCCAGGACTCCAGCCCACTTCAGGACAATCCAACACAAAGGCTATTGCAGGACTCACTCTTATCCTTTGTTTGCTGGACTCCAGTCCATACCAGGACAATCCAACACCTCGAGCACTCAGTCCATAGCCTTAGCAGTGCTTCCAGGACTCCAGCCCACTTCAGGACAATCCAGCACCTTGGCTATTGCAGGACTCACTCTTCAGTGCTTCCAGGACTTCTCCACTGCCAGGAGACTCCAACATCGACCGTCCAGGACCTAGCACATGGACCAAACGGATCCATACACTCTGAACCCACTCCATGTGACCCACACCCTGGTCACATTATCTAGGTGTAACCACTCCCCTGGGTGGGAGTGTGGGTGTGTGTGGCTAGATTGACCCTCCCATCTCTCATAACTAGCCCTGCCAGGTCCCATTAGAATTGCACAATTATTTGTGGGACTACATGTCCCAGCACACCAACTTGACTTCAGACTGACAGCGCAGAGTGTCTTCCTCTGCAACACACACACCAGCCATTTACACTCCTGCCAGACTTTGTCTGATCACATTTATGCCCCCAAGTGTATCTTGAAGAACACACACAGCGCCTCCTGGCTGTAACGTGGGTCACTGCACCACATCTGCAACACACACACCAGGCATTTACATTCCTGCCGGACTTTGTCTCATAACATTTATGCCTCCAAGCGCATCTTGAATCACACACACAGCGCCCCTTGGCTGTAACGTGGGTCACTGCACCACAATATATATATATATATATATATATATATATATTCAAACAGAAAATAGGCAGCACTCCATAGTCTCAGATGTCTTGTGCAATTTATTCAGACCCACATGTCTTAATAGCAACGTTTCGGCTCAGACTGAGCCTTTCTCGGCTTGAGAAAGGCTCAGTCTGAGCCGAAACGTTGCTATTAAGACATGTGGGTCTGAATAAATTGCACAAGACATCTGAGACTATGGAGTGCTGCCTATTTTCTGTTTGAATCTATGGACTGAGGATAGCCGGTGGACGGGCTCCCTAAAGGCTTTGCACCCGCAGATAAGTTTAAAAGCTGTGCTGTTCCCTTTTTTACCTTTATATATATATATATATATATACACATATATATATAGCTATTTTACCATGAAGGCCTGCTGCACAAAGTCACCTGTTAACACTTGTTGAAAAGATGTGTCTGCTGCTAGGACTTTGTGTGGCATTGACCTGGTCTCTAATCTAGTAACATAGTAACATAGTAACATAGTAACATAGTTAGTAAGGCCGAAAAAAGACATTTGTCCATCCAGTTCAGCCTATATTCCATCATAATAAATCCCCAGATCTACGTCCTTCTACAGAACCTAAAAATTGTATGATACAATATTGTTCTGCTCCAGGAAGACATCCAGGCCTCTCTTGAACCCCTCGACTGAGTTCGCCATCACCACCTCCTCAGGCAAGCAATTCCAGATTCTCACTGCGCTAACAGTAAAGAATCCTCTTCTATGTTGGTGGAAAAACCTTCTCTCCTCCAGACGCAAAGAATGCCCCCTTGTGCCCGTCACCTTCCTTGGTATAAACAGATCCTCAGCGAGATATTTGTATTGTCCCCTTATATACTTATACATGGTTATTAGATCGCCCCTCAGTCGTCTTTTTTCTAGACTAAATAATCCTAATTGTAGCTCTCCCATCCCCTTTATTAATTTTGTTGCCCTCCTTTGTACTCTCTCTAGTTCTATTATATCCTTCCTGAGCACCGGTGCCCAAAACTGGACACAGTACTCCATGTGCGGTCTAACTAGGGATTTGTACAGAGGCAGTATAATGCTCTCATCATGTGTATCCAGACCTCTCTTAATGCACCCCATGATCCTGTTTGCCTTGGCAGCTGCTGCCTGGCACTGGCTGCTCCAGGTAAGTTTATCATTAACTAGGATCCCCAAGTCCTTCTCCCTGTCAGATTTACCCAGTGGTTTCCCATTCAGTGTGTAATGGTGATATTGATTCCTTCTTCCCATGTGTATAACCTTACATTTATCATTGTTAAACCTCATCTGCCACCTTTCAGCCCAAGTTTCCAACTTATCCAGATCCATCTGTAGCAGAATACTATCTTCTCTTGTATTAACTGCTTTACATAGTTTTGTATCATCTGCAAATATCGATATTTTACTGTGTAAACCTTCTACCAGATCATTAATGAATATGTTGAAGAGAACAGGTCCCAATACTGACCCCTGTGGTACCCCACTGGTCACAGCGACCCAGTTAGAGCTGCTGTTAACCTGCGATTTCTGAGGCTGGTGACTCGGATAAACTTATCCTCAGAAGCAGAGTTGACTCTTCGTCTTCCTTTCCTGGGGCGGTCTTCATTTGAGCCAGTTTTTTTGTGTGAGAAGGTGTGTCCAAACTTTTGTCTGTATTGTACACAGCTCTGGCAAAAATTAAGAGTACACTGCAAAATCTTCAGTTTGTCTAATTTTTCTATTCATAGGTATATTTTTGAGTAAAATGTAAAATTGTTCTATCATTGTTGTTCTATCATTCTATAAACTTCTGACAATATTTCTCCGAATTGCCAAGCAATAAATTTTGAATTTTTTTTCTGAAAAAGGAGAAATGGTCAAAATTAAAAAAAAACCAGTGCTTTCAGGCCTCAAATAATGCAAAGAAAACAAGTTCATAATCATTTAGAAACAACAATACTAATGTTTTAACTCAGGAAGAGTTCAGAAATCAATATTTTGTGGAATAACCAAGATTTTTAATCACAGCTTTCATGCGTCTTGGCATGCTTTCCACCAGTCTTTCACACTGCTCCTGGTGCAAAAATGTAAGCAGTTCTTCTGTGTTTGATAATTTGTGACTATCTATCATCCTCTTGATTACATTCCAGAGGTTTTCAGTGGGGTTCAGGTCTGGAGATTGACCTGCCCATGACAGAGTTTTGATGTGATGGTCTCTTAATTTTTGCCAGAGCTGTGCATATATATAAATAAATAAATATATATATATATATATATATATATATATATATATATATATATATATATATATATATATATATATATATATATATATATATACACAGTGGGTTTGGAAAGTATTCAAACCCCTTTAAATTTTTCACTCTTTGTTTCATTGCAGCCATTTGGTAAATTCAAAAAATTTCATTTTTTTCTCATTAATGTACACTCTGCACCCCATCATGACTGAAAAAAACAGATATGTAGAAATTTTTTCAAAGTTTTAAAAAAGAAAAGCTGAAATTTCACATGGTCATAAGTAGTGTTGAGCGATACCTTCCGATATCGGAAAGTATCGGTATCGGATTGGATCGGCCGATATTCAAAAAATATCGGATATCGCCGATAACGATACCCGATCTCAATGCAAGTCAATGGAACCAAAATATCGGAATTAAAATAAACCCTTTCTTTCCTTGTAGGTTCATTCTACATGAAGGAAAACAACTAAGAATAATGCAGGATGTATTTGGGGAGGTGGCGGAGACATTAAAGTCATAGAGGTTTAGCCCAATCAAATAGAATAGCATGTTTTGTTTTTTTTTTAAAGACGTTCGGAGTGACAAAGATATTGACTATGTAAATATTTTTTTTATTTTGTCAGATATTGATGTTTCACTATTCCACGCCCTTCCCTTTCTCTTTTTTTTTACTTTTCCCACACTTTCATCTTCATCATCATCAGCATCTTTGACATCAACTTCTTCTTCACCTTATTCATCTTCTTCTTCATCCTTTTCCTTTTTTTTTTTTTTATTACATTCTTCATATTCATTTTATTCAACTATTATTATTCTTCCTATTCTACATATTCATTTTATTCAACTGTTATTATTCTTCCTATTCTACTTCTTCATCATATTCTCATTTGTGACAGGCATTCCCGTAGTTGTTATCTATAAAAGTTGGAAGATTACACCTTCCGTTCTGCCAGTCACAAAAGTTACATTTGTCCGCATTCAGTTTGGCCTGCAGCATCAGGCTTTATCCAGGGGCACCACGAGGAGGAACGGACTCACCCCCATACACTGCTTAGTCTTCTTCTGCATATAATTTAGATAATATCTTTTGCTCTGATATTAAGTGTTATGCTTAATGTTCTTCTGCTCTTTGTTCTGCAGCCTCTTGTTCTTCTGCTTCTCGGTCTTCCATGTCGTCGTCTCCAGGGTCGTCGTCTCCAGGGTCGTCGTCTACGCCGTCGTCGTCTCCGCCGTCGTCGTCGTCATCGGGGTGGTCTTCCGGGTTGTCGACTTTAGGGTCTTCAACTTGGAAATGTAGCAGAAGGTACAAGAAGGCTGAGAAAATGCCAAGAACCAGCTGATGGAACTGGAACTCGGATGGCTACCCAAAGGTTCAAGAGCCTATGGAACTACCGAGGACCAGCTGACGTTACTGGAACCCGGTTACTAAGCAGGAGGTGCCCGTGCTAAAAAGCACTACCAAGGACCGCCTGACGTTGGCGGAACTCGGATACCCAGAAGGAGGCACCTAAGCCAAAGGCTCTGCCCAGAACCAGATGACGTTACTGGAACCAGGATGGGGAGCAGAAGGTACAAGAGCAAAAGACACTGCCGAGAACCAGCTGACGGTACTGGAACCCGGATGGGTAGCCGAAGGTCCAAGAGCCAATGGAACTACCGAGGACCAGCTAACGTTACTGGAACCCGGTTACTAAGCAGGAGGTACCCGTGCCTGAAAGCACTACCAAGGACCACCTGACGTTGGTGGAACTTGGATACCCAGAAGGAGGCACCTAAGCCAAAGGCTCTGCCCGGAACCAGCTGACGGTACTGGAACCAGGATGGGGAGCAGAAGGTACAAGAGCAAAAGACACTGCCGAGAACCAGCTGACGGTGCTGGAACCAGGTGGTGGACCCGAAGGTCCACAGGAGAGGAGAGAACAGCTAGGCCGCGAGGCAGCCGCAGTTACCGAACCCCAACAGTCCTACAGGGGGAGCTTGGCCTACTGGCACTACAGAACCAGCCTTGACTACCAATTCATGCAGCCCACATAGGAAGCTCCTAAACTGGAGGCACCCTGGAGTTGGCTAACCCGACCGCAACATGACGGGGCAAGCATAGGCGTCTCAGTGAGCTTGACACTACCCGGAAACAGCTGACGGTGATTGAACAAGGCTGGGCACGAGGGAGTACCCGTGACAAAAAAACACTGCCGAGAACCAGCTGGCGGTGCTGGAACCCGGATGTGTTGCCCCAGTGTGCAAGAGCCAATGGCACGACCGAGGACCAGCTGACGGTGCTGGAACCCGGTTACTAAGCTTTAGGTGCCTGCGCTTAAAAGCACTACCAAGGACTGGCTGACGTTGGCGGAACTCGGATACCCAGGAGGAGGCACCTAAGCCAAAGGCTCGGCCCGGAACCAGCTGACGGTGCTGGAACCAGGTGGTGGACCCGAAGGTCCACAGGAGAGGAGAGAACAGCTAGGCCGCGAGGCAGCCGCAGTTACCGAACCCCAACAGTCCTACAGGGGGAGCTTGGCCTACTGGCACTACAGAACCAGCCTTGACTACCAATTCATGCAGCCCACATAGGAAGCTCCTAAACTGGAGGCACCCTGGAGTTGGCTAACCCGACCGCAACACGACGGGGCAAGCATAGGCGTCTCAGTGAGCTTGACACTACCCGGAAACAGCTGACGGTGCTGGAACCAGGCTGGGCACGAGGGAGTACCCGTGACAAAAACACTGCCGAGAACCAGCTGGCGGTGCTGGAACCCGGATGCGTTGCCCCAGTGTGCAAGAGCCAATGGCACGACCGAGGACCAGCTGACGGTGCTGGAACCCGGTTAGTAAGCTGTAGGTGCCCGCGCTTAAAAGCACTACCAAGGACCGCCTGACGTTGGCGGAACTCGGATACCCAGGAGGAGGCACCTAAGCCAAATGCTCGGCCCGGAACCAGCTGACGGTGCTGGAACCAGGTGGTGGACCCGAAGGTCCACAGGAGAGGAGAGAACAGCTAGGCCGCGAGGCAGCCGCAGTTACCGAACTGTTGTGAATTCTGTGGCAGAGTTCACTCCTGTGGTCACAAGTGGTACTTCGGCTGATTCTCTCTGGGAGCTTCCGTTTGTGGAGGAAAGTGGTACTGCAGCTTCTGAGTTTCCTCCCTCAGGTGATCTGGTGAGGTCGTTAGCTGCTTCTCTACTTACCTCCACCTAATGCTTTGATCCATGCTTCCTGTCAATGTTCCAGTGTTGGACTTGGGTTTCTCTGGATCATTCCTGTGGCCTGCTGCTCTGCATAGCTAAGTGCTTCTTTGCTATTTGTTGCTATTTTTTCTGTCCAGCTTGTCTATTTGTTTTGCTGGAAGCTCTGGGACGCAAAGGGTGTACCTCCGTGCCGTTAGTTCGGTACGGAGGGTCTTTTTGCCCCCTTTGCGTGGTTTTCTTTAGGGTTTTGTGTAGACCGCAAAGTTATCTTTTCTATCCTCGTTCTGTCTAGAATATCGGGCCTCACTTTGCTGAATCTATTACATAGTAACATAGTAACATAGTTAGTAAGGCCGAAAAAAGACATTTGTCCATCCAGTTCAGCCTATATTCCATCATAATAAATACCCAGATCTACGTCCTTCTACAGAACCTAATAATTGTATGATACAATATTGTTCTGCTCCAGGAAGACATCCAGGCCTCTCTTGAACCCCTCGACTGAGTTCGCCATCACCACCTCCTCAGGCAAGCAATTCCAGATTCTCACTGCCCTAACAGTAAAGAATCCTCTTCTATGTTGGTGGAAAAACCTTCTCTCCTCCAGATGCAAAGAATGCCCCCTTGTGCCCGTCACCTTCCTTGGTATAAACAGATCCTCAGCGAGATATTTGTATTGTCCCCTTATATACTTATACATGGTTATTAGATCGCCCCTCACTCGTCTTTTTTCTAGACTAAATAATCCTAATTTCGCTAATCTATCTGGGTATTGTAGTTCTCCCATCCCCTTTATTAATTTTGTTGCCCTCCTTTGTACTCTCTCTAGTTCCATTATATCCTTCCTGAGCACCGGTGCCCAAAACTGGACACAGTACTCCATGTGCGGTCTAACTAGGGATTTGTACAGAGGCAGTATAATGCTCTCATCATGTGTATCCAGACCTCTTTTAATGCACCCCATGATCCTGTTTGCCTTGGCAGCTGCTGCCTGGCACTGGCTGCTCCAGGTAAGTTTATCATTAACTAGGATCCCCAAGTCCTTCTCCCTGTCAGATTTACCCAGTGGTTTCCCGTTCAGTGTGTAATGGTGATATTGATTCCCTCTTCCCATGTGTATAACCTTGCATTTATCATTGTTAAACCTCATCTGCCACCTTTCAGCCCAAGTTTCCAACTTATCCAGATCCATCTGTAGCAGAATACTATCTTCTCTTGTATTAACTGCTTTACATAGTTTTGTATCATCTGCAAATATCGATATTTTACTGTGTAAACCTTCTACCAGATCATTAATGAATATGTTGAAGAGAACAGGTCCCAATACTGACCCCTGCGGTACCCCACTGGTCACAGCGACCCAGTTAGAGACTATACCATTTATAACCACCCTCTGCTTTCTATCACTAAGCCAGTTACTAACCCATTTACACACATTTTCCCCCAGACCAAGCATTCTCATTTTGTGTACCAACCTCTTGTGCGGCACGGTATCAAACGCTTTGGAAAAATCGAGATATACCACGTCCAATGACTCACCGTGGTCCAGTCTATAGCTTACCTCTTCATAAAAACTGATTAGATTGGTTTGACAGGAGCGATTTCTCATAAACCCATGCTGATATGGAGTTAAACAGTTATTCTCATTGAGATAATCCAGAATAACATCCCTCAGAAACCCTTCAAATATTTTACCAACAATAGAGGTTAGACTTACTGGCCTATAATTTCCAGGTTCACTTTTAGAGCCCTTTTTGAATATTGGCACCACATTTGCTATGCGCCAGTCCTGCGGAACAGACCCCGTCGCTATAGAGTCCCTAAAAATAAGAAATAATGGTTTATCTATTACATTACTTAGTTCTCTTAGTACTCGTGGGTGTATGCCATCCGGACCCGGAGATTTATCTATTTTAATCTTATTTAGCCGGTTTCGCACCTCTTCTTGGGTTAGATTGGTGACCCTTAATATAGGGTTTTCATTGTTTCTTGGGATTTCACCTAGCATTTCATTTTCCACCGTGAATACCGTGGAGAAGAAGGTGTTTAATATGTTAGCTTTTTCCTCGTCATCTACAACCATTCTTTCCTCACTATTTTTTAAGGGGCCTACATTTTCAGTTTTTATTCTTTTACTATTGATATAGTTGAAGAACAGTTTGGGATTAGTTTTACTCTCCTTAGCAATGTGCTTCTCTGTTTCCTTTTTGGCAGCTTTAATTAGTTTTTTAGATAAAGTATTTTTCTCCCTATAGTTTTTTAGAGCTTCAATGGTGCCATCCTGCTTTAGTAGTGCCTAAATTTTCATCCCTACGTTTGTCTTTTCATCTTACTCACAGTCATTATATGTGGGGGGCTGCCTTTTCCTTTGGGGTATTTCTCTGAGGCAAGGTAGGCTTATTTTTCTATCTTCAGGCTAGTTAGTTTCTCAGGCTGTGCCGAGTTGCATAGGTAGCGTTAGGCGCAATCCACGGCTGCCTCTAGTTGTGTTTGGAGAGGATCAGGAATTGCGGTCTACAGAGTTCCCACGTCTCAGAGCTTGTTCTATTATTTTGGGTTATTGTCAGATCACTGTATGTGCTCTGATCGCTATGTACATTGTGTTACTGAATTGCCTATCATAACAGTACAGGAAGCCAAAAGTACTAATGTTTCTCAATAGAGGGAAAAAAGAAGTTCTGAGACCATTTTTTTCCCTTTGCACTGTGTTTTGTCTTTTTTTTTTTCCCCTAGACATTTGGGTGGTTCAGGACACAGGTGTGGGCATGGATATTCAGGGTCTGTGCTCTTCAATGGATAATCTCGTTATAAATGTACAAAAGATTCAAGACTTGGTGGTTCAGAAGCCTATGTTAGAACCAAGAATTCCTATTCCTGATTTGTTTTTTGGTGATAGAGTCAAGTTTATGAATTTCAAAAATTATTGCAAGCTGTTTTTGGCCTTGAAACCTCACTCCTCTGGTGACCCAGCTCAACAAGTGAGAATTATTATTTCTTTTTTGCGTGGTGACCCTCAAGACTGGGCATTTTCCCTTGCGCCGGGAGATCCTGCATTGGGTAATATTGATGCGTTTTTCCTGGCGCTCGGATTGCTGTACGATGAGCCTAATTCAGTGGATCAGGCAGAGAAAAATTTGCTGGATCTGTGTCAGGGTCAGGATGAGATAGAGGTATACTGTCAGAAATTTAGAAAGTGGTCTGTACTCACTCAATGGAATGAAGCTGCGCTCGCAGCGATTTTCAGAAAGGGTCTCTCTGAAGCCCTTAAGGATGTCATGGTGGGATTTCCTATGCCTGATGGTCGGGGCAAGCATAGGCGTCTCAGTGAGCTTGACACTACCCGGAAACAGCTGACGGTGCTGGAACCAGGCTGGGCACGAGGGAGTACCCGTGACAAAAACACTGCTGAGAACCAGCTGGCGGTTCTGGAACCCGGATGCGTTGCCTATTAAAGATTGTCTTCCTAGAGCCCCAACTAGCGGTGTTGGAGCAAAGGGTAATCAGGGGGAGCAGAGTGTAGGCCGAAGCCTGCACTGGAGGCAGCTTTGTGTCTGCGTTGCGTTTGCAGGACACTTTGCCGGCTACATAGTGGGGGAACAGCTGGCATTGCTGAACCCCACTGACACAATGGCGGGTGTTTTTCTCTGTGCAGCTAGCACTTCCGGGCAAAAACTAGCGGTGTTAGAGCCCAGGGGCAGCAGGAGGAGGAGAGGAGCAGAGTGTAGGCCGAAGCCTAGTTGAACCAATTTCAAAGGAAACCTTTAACCCCCCCTCAGGTGTTACAAAGTACAAGAGACACACCTTGTGCAGTATTAATGCTGCACAAGTCAAAGGTTGCTCTATTAATTTGTCTACTTGCACACGCTGAATGAAAGACGTACACAATTTAGTCCACTCTACAGTCAAACTGTAGTGGAGGCGTGACTTGTCTTTTTAAGGAGACGCAGCACAGGTGTCCCAAATAACGCCTTGGTGCTTGGCGCAGCTTCCTGAGCGTTGTTATTTGCTGTACAGGAGTCTGCGCTCTTGTGTTATCCCTTGGCAATGCCCTGTTAGCGCTGCCCGTCTTATGACCTCATTTCATGTTGGCCGGTGCGGTTAACGATGGCCATAAATCCCAGACCCACAGTGCCTTTTCATAAAGTCACACTGCGGTGCTGGGATTCGTGGCCTTGAGCAGTAAATATTTTCGCCGCTCACACACGTCCTTACACCTGCTTCAGACTGGGCGGCCTCTGCTGATCCCTTCTCGCATGCCGCGGCCATGAGGCTGCACAGTCTGAAGAAGGCGGAAGGAGATGAGTGACGACAGGCGAACATATGCACTGCTCGTGCCCATAAACCACACCCTCGCTGACAAAATAAATAAAAAACCGAGGGGCGTTGTTTCGAGCAGGGCGGATGCACAGGCGCAGCCAGCTAACCAATGATGTCAAAAGACAGGAAGCGCTACCAAGGGTGGTGCTGCGTATCATTAGAAAGGAAAGTCACACCTCAGGGACAGTGGAATGGTCTCAATGAGACACATTTTGGACGTGTTGAGTTCCACGTGGGCAAGTAGAAAAAGTCAGCCACCTTGTACAAATGCAGCAGTACTGCTGTACAAGGTGGCTGTTATACATAGAAACAATGTATTTTCGCCGCTCACACACGTCCTTACACCTGCTTCAGACTGGGCGGCCTCTGCTGATCCCTTCTCGCATGCCGCGGCCATGAGGCTGCACAGTCTGAAGAAGGCGGAAGGAGATGAGTGACGACAGGCGAACATATGCACTGCTCGTGCCCATAAACCACACCCTCGCTGACAAAATAAATAAAAAAACGAGGGGCGTTGTTTCGAGCAGGGCGGACGCACAGGCGCAGCCAGCTAACCAATGATGTCAAAAGACGGGAAGCGCTACCAAGGGTGGTGTTGCGTATCATTAGAAAGGAAAGTCACACCTCAGGGACAGTGGAATGGTCTCAATGAGACACATTTTGGACGTGTTGAGTTCCACGTGGGCAAGTAGAAAAAGTCAGCCACCTTGTACAAATGCAGCAGTACTGCTGTACAAGGTGGCTGTTATACATAGAAACACCTGGGGGTGGGGTGCAGGCTCCCTTCAATTTCAGTTCATGTGCCTGCGTGGCGTTTGCAGGTCACGTTGCCGGCTACACAGCAGGGGAACAGCTGGCGGTGCTGAACCCCACTAACACATTGGCTGGTGTTTTTCTCTGTGCAGCTAGCACTTCCGGGCAAAAACTAGCGGTGTTTGAGCCCAGGGTCAGCAGGAGGAGGAGAGGAGCAGAGTGTAGGCCGAAGCCTAGTTGAACCAATTTCAAAGGTAACCTTTAACCACCCCTCAGGTGTTGCAAGGTACAAGAGCCACACCTTGTGCAGCATTAATGCTGCACAAGTCAAAGGTTGCTCTCTTAATTTTGCTCCTTGCACACGCTGAATAAAACACGTACAATATTTAGCCCATTATACTGTCTTACAGTAGTGGAGGCGTGACTTGTCTTTTTAAGAAGACGCAGCACAGGTGTCAAAATTTACACCTAGGTGCTGGGCGCAGATTCCTGAGCGTTGTTATTTGCAGTACAGTAGTCTGTGCTCTTGTGTTATCCCTTGGCAATACCCTGTTAGTGCAGCCCGTCTTATGACCTCATTTCATGTTGGCCGGTGCGGTTAACGATGGCCATAAATCCCAGACCCATAGTGCCTTTTCATAAAGTCACACTGCGTTGCTGAGATTCGTGGCCTTGTGCAGTAAATATGTTCGCCGCTCACACATGTCCTTACACCTGCTTCAGACTGGGCGGCCTCAGCTGATCCCTTATCGCCTGCCACGGCCATGAGGCCGCACAGTCTGAAGAAGGCGGAAGGAGGGGAGTGAAGACAGGCGAAGATATGCACTGCTCGTGCCCATCAATCACACCCTCGCAGTCAAAATATATGAGACAACGAGGGGCGTTGTGTCGGGCAGGGCGGACGCACAGGCACAGCCAGCCAACCAATGATGTCAGAAGACAGGCAGCGCTAACAATGGGGGTGCTGCGTGTCATTAAAAAGGAAAGTCACACCTCAGGGACATTGTAATGGTCTCTAATGAGACACATTTTGTTGGTGTTGAGTTCCACGTGGGCAAGGAGAAAAAGTCAGCCACCTTGTACAAATGCAGCAGTACTGCTGTACAAGGTGGCTGTTATACATAGAAACACCTGGGGGTGGGGGGCAGGCTCCCTTCAATTTCAGTTCATGTGCCTGCGTGGCGTTTGCAGGTCACGTTGCCGGCTACACAGCAGGGGAACAGCTGGCGGTGCTGAACCCCACTAACACATTGGCTGGTGTTTTTCTCTGTGCAGCTAGCACTTCCGGGCAAAAACTAGCGGTGTTTGAGCCCAGGGTCAGCAGGAGGAGGAGAGGAGCAGATTGTAGGCCGAAGCCTGCACTGGTGGCAGCTTTTGGTCGGTTGTGCCAGCGTGGCATGTGCTGGACACGATGCCGGCTACACAGCAGGGGAACAGCTGGCGGTGCTGAACCCCACTAACACATTGGCTGGTGTTTTTCTCTGTGCAGCTCGCATTTCCGGGCAAAAACTAGCGGTGTTAGAGCCCAGGGTCAGCAGGAGGAGGAGAAGAGCAGAGTGTAGGCCGAAGCCTAGTTGAACCAATTTCAAAGGTAACCTTTAACCCCCCCTCAGTTGTTGCAAGGTACAAGAGCCACACCTTGTGCAGCATTAATGCTGCACAAGTCAAAGGTTGCTCTCTTAATTTTGATCCTTGCACACGCTGAATAAAACACGTACACTATTTAGCCCATTATACTGTCAAACAGTAGTGGAGGCGTGACTTGTCTTTTTAAGGAGACGCAGCACAGGTGTCCAAAATAACACCTTGGTGCATGGGCACAGCTTCCTGAGCGTTGTTATTTGCTGTACAGGAGTCTGCGCTCTTGTTATTCCTTGGCCATGCGCTGTGAGCGCTGCCTGTCTTCTGACCTCATTTCATGTTGGCTGGTGCGGTTAGCAATGGCCATGAATCCCAGGCCCACAGTGTGTTTTCAAAAAATCACACTGCGTGGCTGGGATTCGTGGCCTTGTGCAGTAAATATGTTTGCCGCTCACACATGTCCTTACACCTGCTTCAGACTGTGCGGCCTCAGCTGATCCCTTATCGCCTACCACGGCCATGAGGCCGCACAGTCTGAAGAAGGCGGAAGGAGATGAGTTAAGACAGGCGAACATATGCACTGCACATGCCCATCAATCACACCCTCGCAGCCAAAATATATGAGACAACGAGGGGGGTTGTGTCGGGCAGGGCGGACGCACAGGCACAGGCAGCCAACCAATGATGTCAGAAGACGGGCAGCGCTACCAAGGGGGGTGGTGCGTGTCATTAAAAAGGAAAGTCACACCTCAGGGACATTGTAATGGTCTGTAATGAGACACATATTTTACGTGTTTAATTCAACGTGGGCAAGGAGAAAAAATCAGCCACCTTGTACAAATGCAGCAGTACTGCTGTACTAGGTGGCTGTTATACATAGAAACACCTGGGGGGGTGGGGCCAGGTTCCCTTTAATTTCAGTTCAGGTGCCTGCATGGCGTTTGCAGGACACGTTGCCAGCTACACAGCAGGGGAACAGCTGGCGGTGCTGAACCCCACTGACACATTGACTGGTGTTTTTCTCTGTGCAGCTAGCACGTCCGGGCAAAAACTGGCGGTGTTATAGCCCAGGGTCAGCAGGAGGAGGAGAGGAGCAAAGTGTAGTCCGAAGCCTGCAGTGGTGGCAGCTTTTGGTCTGTTGTGCCAGCGTGGCTTGTACTGAACACGATGCCGGCTACACAGCAGGGGAACAGCTGGCGGTGCTGAACCCAACTAACACATTGGCGGGTGTTTTTCTCTGTGCAGCTAGCACTTCCAGGCTACAACTGGCGGTGTTATAGCCCAGGGTCAGCAGGAGGAGGAGAGGAGCAAAGTGTAGGCCGAGGCCTGCACTGGTGGCAGCTTTTGGTCTGTTGTGCCAGCGTGGCTTGTGCTGGACACGATGCCGGCTACACAGCAGGGGAACAGCTGGCGGTGCTGAACCCCACTAACACATTGGCTGGTGTTTTTCTCTGTGCAGCTAGCACTTCCAGGTTACAACTGGCGGTGTTATAGCGCAAGGGCAGCAGGAGGAGGAGAGGAGCAGAGTGTAGGCCGAAGCCTGCACTGGTGGCAGCTTTTGTTCTGTTGTGCCAGCGTGGCTTGTGCTGGACACGTTGCCGACTACACAGCAGGGGAACAGCTGGCGGTGCTGAACCCCACTGACACATCAGCTAGTGTTTTTTCTGTGTAGACAACACTTCCAGGTGGCAACTGACAGTGTTGAAACCCAGGTAATCAAAGAGGAGCAGAGTGTAGGCCGAAGCCTGCAGTGGAGCAAGTTGAAAGGGAACCTTTAACCCCTCCCCCCCCATCTTGTACAGCAGTAATACTGCACATGGAAAATGGTGGCTCCTAAAATTATGCTCCTTGCAAACGCTGAAGTACACACTCATATAATGTGTCCCCTCACACCGTCAAACCGTCCCGGAAGTGGGACTTTCCGTTGTAATGTGACACAGCACAGCCGTCATTCCAACCCCCTTGGTGCCGTGCGCCTCCTCCTCAACGTTGTTTGGTTCTGTCACGGAGCCTGCGGTGTAATGTTATCCCTTGGCCATGCACAGTTAGCGGTGCCCGTCTTCTGACATCATTTAGGTGTCAGGCTGGCAGTGCCTGTGCGTCCAAGCTGCCCGAGATCCAACCTCGCAGTGTCATCTAATGTAATCCCACTGCGGGCCAGGGATCCATGGGCATGCGCAGTGCATATCATCGCCTCTCACTCACCTCCTTCCTGCTTCTTCAGACTGTGCGGCGTCAAGGCCATGGCATGCTATTAGGGATCATCTGACGCCGCCTAGTCTGAAGAAGCGTGAAGAAGGGGAGTGAGAGGCTAGTATATGCACTGCGCATGGCCATGGATACCAGACCCACTGTGGGATCACATTAGACAACACTCCGAGGTGGGATTTCAGGCAGCGTGGACGCACAGGCGCAGCCAGGACGACAACAAATGATGTCAGAGGACGGGCAGCGCAAACTGTGCATGGCCAAAGGATAACATAACAGCACAGGGTCCATGACGGAATCAAACAATGCTAAGGAGGCAGAGCACGGTGCCAAGGGGGTAGCAATGACGGCTGTGCTGTGTCACATTACAAAGGAAAGTCCCACCTCCGGGACGGTTGGACGGTGTGAGGGGACACATTACATGAGTGTGTAGTTCAGCGTTTGCAAGGAGCATAATTTCAAGAGCGTCCTTTTCCTTGTGCAGTATTAGTGCTGCACAAGGTGGCTCTTTCAGTAACAAACGCCTAGGGGGGGGGGGACAGGTCCCCTTACATTTTAGTTGTGCCAGCGTGGCGGTCGCATGACACATTGCCGGATACACAGCTGGGGATCAGCTGACTTTACTGAACCCCAATAACAGAGGAGCGACTGTTGACTGTGCAGACAGCACTTCCAGGTACCAACTGGCGGTGTTAGAGCCCAGGGACAGCAGGAGGAGCTGATTGGAGGTATTGCCGCACACACAGCTGGGGATCAGCTGACGTTACTGAACCCCAATAACAGAGGAGCGACTGTTGACTGTGCAGACAGCACTTCCAGGCACCAACTGGCGGTGTTAGAGGCCAGGGACAGCAGGAGGAGCAGATTGGAGGTATTGCCGCACACACAGCTGGGGATCAGCTGACGTTACTGAACCCCAATAAGAGAGGAGCGACTGTTGACTGTGCAGACAGCACTTCCAGGTACCACCTGGCGGTGTTAGAGCCCAGGGACAGCAGGAGGAGCTGATTGGAGGTATTGCCGCACACACAGCTGGGGATCAGCTGACGTTACTGAACCCCAATAACAGAGGAGCGACTGTTGACTGTGCAGACAGCACTTCCAGGCACCAACTGGCGGTGTTAGAGCCCAGGGACAGCAGGAGGAGCAGATTGGAGGTATTGCCGCACACACAGCTGGGGATCAGCTGACGTTACTGAACCCCAATAACAGAGGAGCGACTGTTGACTGTGCAGACAGCACTTCCAGGCACCAACTGGCGGTGTTAGAGCCCAGGGACCGCAGGAGGAGCAGAAGAACAGAGTGTAGGCCGAAGCCTGATTGGAGCAAGTTGAAAGGGAACCTTTAACCCCCCCCCCAAGACGTTTGTAGCTGAAAGAGCCATCTTGTGCAGCACTAAGGATGCAAAAGGAAAAGGTTGCTCTTTTAATTATGCTCCTTGCAAACACAGAAGTAAACACTAAAAATGTGTCCCCTTATACCGTAAAACCGTCCCGGAGGTGGGAATTTCCTTCGTAATCGGACGCAGCACAGCTGTCATTCCTATCCCCTTGGTGCCGTGCGCTGCCTCCTCAGCGTTGTTTTAAGCTGTCACGGAGCCTGCGCTGTTCTGTTATCCCTTGGCCATGCCCAATTTGCGCTGCCTGTCTTCTGACATAATTTGGTGTCAGGCTGTCAGTGCCTGTGCGTCCACGCTGCTCCAGATCTCACCTCGCAGTGTCGTCTATTGTTATCCCACTGCGGGCCTTGGATCCATGGACATGCACAGTGCATATCCTCGACTCTCACTCCCCTCCTTCCCTCTTCTTCAGACTGTGCGGCGTCACGGCCGTGGCATGCTATTAGGGATCAGCTGACGGCGCACAGTCTAAAGAAGGTGGAGGGAGATGGGCGAGAGCCCGAGGTGAAGATATGCACTGCGCATGCCCATGGATCCCAGGCTCGCAGTGTGATTCAATCAGAAGACACTGTGAGGCGGGTTCTCGGGCAGCGCGGGCGCACAGGCGCAGCCATCCTGACACCAAATTATGTCAGAAGACAGACAGCGCAAACTGGCCATGGCCAAGGGATAACAGAACAGCGCAGGCTCCGTGACAGCTTAAAACAACGCTGAGGAGGCAGCGCATGGCACCAAGGGGGTAGGAATGACGGCTGTGCTGCATCACATTATGAAGGAAAGTCCCAGCTCCGGGACGGTATAACGGTATCAGTGAACACATTTTATAAGTGTTAAGTTCTGCGTGTCCAAGGAGCTAAAATAAAAGAGCTACCTTTTCCTTGTGCAACATTACTGCTGCACAAGATGGCTCTTTCATTAACAAACGCCGAGGCGGGGGGGGACAGGTTCCCTTACATTTAGGTTGTTGTGCCAGCGTGGCGGTCGCAGGACACATTGCCGGCTACACAGCTAGGGATCAGCTGACGTTACTGAAATCCAATAACACTGGGTCGTATGTTTAGACTGTGCAGCCTGCACTTCTGAGCCGCAACTGGCGGTGTTGGAGCCCAGGAATAGCAGTTCAGGTGGTAGAAAGATGAACACATCAGGAGACCTGGATGACACCCAATTACTTAATCAGGCAGAGGAGTGGCAAATTCCTGCGAGATCCAGGCCTGGTTCATTTTCAGGAAAGTAAGCCGGTCAACGTTATCGGAGGATAGTCGCATGCGACGGTCTGTTAGTACACCACCTGCCGCACTAAAGACACGTTCCGATAAGACACTAGCCGCATTGCAAGCCAGCACCTCCAATGCATACTGGCTTAGCTCTGGCCATGTATCCAGCTTAGAGACCCAAAACTTGAACGGGGAAGAGCCGTCTGGGAGTACAGTAAGAGGGCAAGCCATGTAGTCTGTCACCATCTGACGGAACCGTTGCCTCCTGCTGACTGGAGCCGCCGGTGATGATGTAGACATTTGGGGCGGGCACACAAAAGTTTGCCACAGTTGTGCCATACTTGGCTTGCCTTGGGCAGAGGCACTGCTTCTGCTCCCTCTTTGTGCAGAGCATCCTCCTCCACTGCCTCAACGCACTGAGCTGCTTTGTAAAGCACTAGCAGCACTCCTCTCAGTTGGACTGGAGAAGATGATGGAATTCACCAGTGTGTCGTGGTACTCCCGCATTTTACGCTCCCGTGTCAACGCCGGGATGAGGTTTTGGACATTGTCACGGTAGCGAGGATCGAGGAGGGCGTACACCCAATAATCAGGCACGTTGAGAATGTGGTCGATGCGGCGGTCGTCTCTCAGGCACTGCAACATGAACTCAACCATGTGCTGCAGACTGCCAACTGGCCCAGAAACGCTGTCCCCTGCTTGAGACATGATCTCTGCCCGCTCTTCATCACCCCACCCTCGCTTTACACACTGACCACTGGACAATGGTGGAACTCCCTCCTCTGGACGTAGCTCTTCCTCGTCCATTGACTCCTCCTCATCCTCCTCACAAAGGGTCCCCTGCCGACCCCTTTGTGAGGAACCACGTGGCGCTGACTGTCCAGAACCTGATGGAAAAGGTGACTCCTCATCCTCCACCTCTTCCACATCATCCCTTATCCCTTGCAGGGTTTCTTGAAACAAGCAGATAAGGTGGACAGTCATGCTGACTAGTGCATCATCTGCACTTGCCATCCGCGTGGAATAATCAAAAGGACGCAAAACCTGGCAGACGTCCTTTATAGTGGCCCACTCTGTGGTTGTGAAGTCTGAGCGGCGCTGACTGCGACTTTTTTGCGCCTGATGCAGCTGGTACTCCATTACTGCTTGCTGCTGCTCACACAACCGCTCCAACATATGTAACGTGGAATTCCACCTGGTAGGTAGGTCACATATGATGCGATGTTCAGGAAGGCGAAACCGACGCTGCAGAGCAGCAATGCGGGATCTTGCCAAGCTGGAACGCCGCAAGTGAGCACACTCTAGGCGGGCCTTGTGCAGAAGTGCATCAAGATCCGGATAGTCCCTCAGAAAACTCTGCACAACCAAATTGAGCACATGTGCCAGACATGGGATGTGAGTGAGGTTGCTAAGGCCTAAAGCTGCCACCAGATTTCGGCCATTGTCACACACTACCATGCCTGGCTGGAGATTCGCTGGCACAAACCACACATCGCTCTCCTGCTTTAGGGCATTCCAGAGCTCCTGCGCTGTGTGGCTTCGATTCCCCAAAGAAACTAATTTCAAGACGGCCTGCTGACGTTTGGCCACGGCTGTGCTCATGTCAGTCGTAACAGGTAAACGTTCACGGGTCCATGTGGAGGTGGACTGTGACGGATCCTGCAGCGAGGAATCTGAGGAACTGGTGTAAGAGGAGGAGTCAATGCGTACAGACTGGATTACTGCAATCCTTGGAGTGGGCAGGACACGTCCTGCGCCACTCGCACGGTCTGTACCCGGCTCAACAACATTAACCCAATGGGCAGTGACGGAAAGGTATCGCCCCTGTCCATGTTGACTGGTCCACGCATCGATGGTGAGGTGGACCTTGCTACTGACGGCGTTCAGTAGCGCATGTTTTATTTGTCCCTCCACATGCTTGTGCAGGGCAGGGACAGCTTGCCTGCTGAAGTAAAAGCGGCTGGGCACCTGGTACTGTGGGACTGCCAATGCCATCAAGTCACGGAAGCTGTCAGTCTCCACCAGCCTGAATGAGAGCATTTCCAGGGACAGAAGTTTGGCAATGCCTGCATTCAGAGCCTGTGCTCGGGGGTGGTTTGCCGAGAATGCCCGCCTTTTCTCCCATGCCTGTACTACCGATGGCTGTAGACTAGGCTGGGAGTGTGAGGATGACTGGGAACGTGGTGCTGTGGGTGGAATTACACTAGGTCTCTGGACAACAGTGCCAGAGGTTCTTCCATGGCAATCCAAGGAGGAAGCCGAACCAGCTGTGCGTGAGCTGGAGGAAGAAGCAACATGAGCTGAAGAGGTGGTAGCTGCCGCTGTTGGTTGGCTTAGGTCTTCAGTGTGTTTTTGGAACTCCACCACGTGCCTGGTCCGCACATGTTTCCACATATTTGTGGTATTGAGGTTGCTGACACTTTTACCTCTTTTTACTTTCTGATGACACAGCTTGCATTTGACAAAACAAAAGTCATCTGCAACTGTGTCAAAAAAGGACCAGGCACTGCAAGTCTTGGGAGCGCCCTTTTTGGCTTTTGAAAGAGACAGGCTCCTAACTGGTGCCAAAGTGGAGGCAACAGGCTCCGCAGTCTTCCCCCTCCCTCTCCCTCTTTGGCCCGTTAGGGGAATCTCTTCCTCTGAGCTGCTCCCACCACCTTCCTGTTCCTCACGCCACGATGGGTCAATGACCTCATCATCTCCACTACCCTCTGCCACCAACTGCTCCTCCTGGGTAGTCTCGGCAGCACAGTACACACCAGAAAGCACTACATCACTACATCAACCAGTGGGAGAAAAATATTGGCCTCAGGGCTTGTGTGCCACTCCTGACTCCTGTGTGTGCCATCTCTCACTCAGTGGGCCATAGAAAGCCTATTTATTTTTTTGCTTGATTTGGGTTCTAAAATCTACCTGAAAAAATCACTACATCAATCAGTGGGAGAAAAATATTGGCCTCAGGGCTTGTGTGCCACTCCTGACTCCTGTGTGTGCCATCTCTCACTCAGTGGGCCATAGAAAGCCTATTTATTTTTTTGCTTGATTTGGGTTCTAAAATCTACCTGAAAAAATCACTACATCAATCAGTGGGAGAAAAATATTGGCCTCAGGGCTTGTGTGCCACTCCTGACTCCTGTGTGTGCCATCTCTCACTCAGTGGGCCATAGAAAGCCTATTTATTTTTTTGCTTGATTTGGGTTCTAAAATCTACCTGAAAAAATCACTACATCAATCAGTGGGAGAAAAATATTGGCCTCAGGGTTTGTGTGCCACTCCTGACTCCTGTGTGTGCCATCTCTCACTCAGTGGGCCATAGAAAGCTTATTTATTTTTTTGCTTGATTTGGGTTCTAAATCCTACCTGAAAAAATCAATAAATCAATCAGTGGGAGAAAAATATTGGCCTCTGGGCTTGTGTGCCACTCCTGACTCCTGTGTGTGCCATCTCTCACTCAGTGGGCCATAGAAAGCCTATTTATTTTTTTGCTTGATTTGGGTTCTAAAATCTACCTGAAAAAATCACTACATCAATCAGTGGGAGAAAAATATTGGCCTCAGGGCTTGTGTGCCACTCCTGACTCCTGTGTGTGCCATCTCTCACTCAGTGGGCCATAGAAAGCCTTTTTTTATTTTTTTTTATTTGGTTTCTAAATTGTCATTGAAAATATCATTTTATTTTGTTTGGTTTTTAAATTCTTCCTGAAAAAATCATTTTATTTTATTTTGTTTCTAAAGTCTCCCTGAAAAAAAATAAAATAAATAAAACAGTGGGAGATTAATATTCCCTTTCTGCTTGTGTGCCAGTCTTGACTCCTGGGTGTGCCATCTCTCTCTCTCTCTCAAATTGTGGGCCATAGAAAGCCTATTAATTTTTTTTGCTTGATTTGGGTTCCAAAATCTACCTGAAAAAATCACTACATCAATCAGTGGGAGAAAAATATTGGCCTCTGGGCTTGTGTGCCACTCCTGACTCCTGTGTGTGCCATCTCTCACTCAGTGGGCCATAGAAAGCCTTTTTTTTAATTTTTTTTTATTTGGTTTCTAAATTGTCATTGAAAAAATCATTTTATTTTATTTGGTTTCTAAATTCTTCCTGAAAAAATCATTTTATTTTATTTTGTTTATAAAGTCTCCCTGAAAAAAAAAATAGGTGGGAGATTAATATTGCCCTTTCTGCTTGTGTGCCAGTCTTGACTCCTGGGTGTGCCATCTCTCTCTCTCTCTCTCTCTCAAATTGTGGGCCATAGAAAGCCTATTAATTTTTTTGCTTGATTTGGGTTCCAAAATCTACCTGAAAAAATCACTACATCAATCAGTGGGAGAAAAATATTGGCCTCTGGGCTTGTGTGCCACTCCTGACTCCTGTGTGTGCCATCTCTCACTCAGTGGGGCATAGAAAGCCTTTTTTTATTTTTTTTTATTTGGTTTCTAAATTGTCATTGAAAAAAATCATTTTATTTTATTTGTTTTCTAAATTCTTCCTGAAGAAATCATTTTATTTTATTTTGTTTCTAAAGTCTCCCTGAAAAAAAATAAAAAAAATAAAACAGTGGGAGATTAATATTGCCCTTTCTGCTTGTGTGCCAGTCTTGACTCCTGGGTGTGCCATCTCTCTCTCTCTCTCTCCCAAATTGTGGGCCATAGAAAGCCTACCGTATATACTCGAGTATAAGCCGACCCGAGTATAAGCCGACCCCCCTAATTTTGCCACAAAAAACTGGGAAAACTTATTGACTCGAGTATAAGCCTAGGGTGGAAATGCAGCAGCTACCGGTGAATTTCAATAATAAAAATAGATCATTATTTCTCCATAGCTGCCCCATATAGTGCTCTGCGCCGTTCATTATTGCCCTATAGCTCTGCCCCATATAGTGCTCTGCACCGTTCATTATTGCCCTATAGCTGTGCCCCATATAGTGCTCTGCACTGTTCATTATTGCCCTATAGCTCTGCCCCATATAGTGCTCTGCACCGTTCATTATTGCCCTATAGCTGTGCCCCATATAGTGCTCTGCACTGTTCATTATTGCCCTATAGCTCTGCCCCATATAGTGCTCTGCACCGTTCATTATTGCCCTATAGCTCTGCCCCATATAGTGCTCTTGCACCGTTCATATTGCCCCATAGAAAGCTCTGCCCCATATAGTGCTCTTGCACCGTTCATATTGCCCCATAGAAAGCTCTGCCCCATATAGTGCTCTTGCACCGTTCATATTGCCCCATAGAAAGCTCTGCCCCATATAGTGCTCTTGCACCGTTCATATTGCCCCATAGAAAGCTCTGCCCCATATAGTGCTCTTGCACCGTTCATATTGCCCCATAGAAAGCTCTGCCCCATATAGTGCTCTTGCACCGTTCATATTGCCCCATAGAAAGCTCTGCCCCATATAGTGCTCTTGCACCGTTCATATTGCCCCACATAAATCTCTGCCATTGTCGCTGCTGCTGCAGTAAAAAAAAAAAAACCACATACCTCTCTTGCTTGCAGCTCCCGGCGTCTCGTTCCGGCGTCTCGTCCCGGCGTCTCCGCTCTGACTGTTCAGGCAGAGGGCGCCGCGCACACTATATGCGTCATCGCGCCCTCTGACCTGAACAGTCAGAGCGCAGACGCCGGGAAGATGGAGCGGCGCCCGGCGGCTGGAACGCGGACAGGTGAATATTACATACTTACCTGGTCCTGGCGTCCGGCTCCTTCCCCCGTACAGCTGTCTTCGGTGCCGCAGCTTCTTCCTCTATCAGCGGTCACCGGCACCGCTGATTAGAGAAATGAATAGGCGGCTCCACCCCTATGGGAGGTGGAGCCGCTTATTCATTTCTCTAATGAGCGGTCCCACGTGACCGCTGATAGAGGAAGAACTGCAGCACCGAAGACCGTGGGACGGCAGGGGGAGCGCCAGGATCGCTGGGACTAGGTAAGTATGCCTCAGCGCCCTCACCCCCTCACCCGCCGACCCCACCGCTACCGTGACTCGAGTATAAGCCGAGAGGGGCACTTTCAGCCCAAAAATTTGGGCTGAAAATCTCGGCTTATACTCGAGTATATACGGTATTAATTATTTTGCTTGATTTGGGTTCCAAAATCTACCTGAAAAAATCACTACATCAATCAGTGGGAGAAAAATATTGGCCTCTGGGCTTGTGTGCCACTTCTGACTCCTGTGTGTGCCATCTCTCACTCAGTGGGCCATAGAAAGCCTTTTTTTATTTTTTTTTTATTTGGTTTCTAAATTGTCATTGAAAAAATCATTTTATTTTATTTGGTTTCTAAATTCTTCCTGTAAAAATCATTTTATTTTATTTTGTTTATAAAGTCTCCTGGAAAAAAAAAAAAATAGGTGGGAGATTAATATTGACATTTGTGCTTGAGTGACAGTCCTGCGTGTGTGGCATCTCTGTGATTTGGTGCCACAGAAAACAGAGTGTGTAACATTGTGCCTGATTTTCCTTGTGGTCTCACCAACCTGTAAAGGGATATTGAAATCATACTGAAGTTATAGGTCACCGTGTAAGTTGTTTGACAGCAACAAATAAAGTTACTTTGGTTAAGTTTTTAAAACAATGAGGAAGTCTGGTGCAAGAGGTCGTGGCCGCGGGCGTTCATTGTCAGCTGGTAATGATGGTAGTGGTAGTGGAGCATCAGGTGGTCGTGGGAAAAAAAATATTCCACCTAAGTCTGGAGCTGTGGAGCCAGGTTCGTCGTCTGGCTACACAAGGCCTCGAACGCTCTCTTTTCTGGGAGTAGGAAAACCGCTTTTATAGCCGGAGCAGCAACAGCAAGTTTTGGCTTACCTTGCAGACTCAGCCTCTAGCTCTTTTGCCTCCTCTTCTGAAACTGGTAAATGTAAAAGCAGCGCATCGCTTGTGGATGTTCACGGTCAGGGACAAGTCGCTTCCTTGTCCTCTTCAGCAAAAACAACAACAAGAGAGAAGGATGCAGCAGGCGACACAACGGGTTACTCCATGGAGCTCTTTACACATACCGTCCCTGGCTTAGAAAGTGAAACACTTAACAGGCCATGCCCATTACAAGTAGATTCTGACATGGAGTGCACTGATGCACAGCTACAGCCAGACTACTATGCTGGTCCTTTGACTCAGACCACAACATTGCCCTCTCAGGGTACTGATCCACAATCAGACCCTGATGAGACTATGTTGCCACGTCATGAACGCTATACCACCGACCGACACGGTGACACAGACGAAGTTGCACACGAGCTAGAAGAGGAGGTAATAGATGACCCAGTTGTTGACCCCGATTGGCAGCCATTGGGGGAACAGGGTGCAGGCGGCAGTAGTTCAGAAGCGGAGGTGGAGGAGGGGCCGCAGCAGGCATCAACATCACAACAGGTTCCATCTGCCGGGCCCGTATCTGGCCCAAAACGCGTGTCAAAGCCAAAACCTGTTGGAGGACAGCGTGGCCATCCGGTTAAAGCTCAGTCTGCAATCCCTGAAAAGGGATCCGATGCTAGGAAGAGCGCAGTCTGGCATTTTTTTAAACAACATCCAATTGATCAGTGCAAAGTCATCTGTCAAAAATATTCAACTAGCTTAAGCAGAGGTCAGAATCTGAAAAGTCTCAATACAAGTTGCATGCATAGATATTTAACCACCATGCATTTTCAAGCCTGGACTAACTACCAAACGTCCCTTAAGGTTGTAGCACCCTCGGCCAATGAAGCTAGTCAGCAACGCAACATCCCTTCCGTCACTGTAAGGCCACCATTTTCCGCACCACCGGCAGTATCTGTGCAAGTTTCTTTGCCAGCCAAAAGCAGTCAGGGTCAGGAAATCACCAGTTTTGTAGGAGGAAATATTGCATCTAGGGCATCGGCGGAAACAATACCGTCTCCAACCGTCTCTCAGTCTGCCATGTACACCGGCACACCCGCAAGTTCCACGATCTCCAGCTCTCCAGTCCAGCTCACCCTACATGAGACTCTGGTTAGAAAAAGGAAGTACTTATCCTCGCATCCGCGTACACAGGGTTTTAACGCCCACATAGCTAGACTAATCTCGTTAGAGATGATGCCCTACCGGTTAGTTGAAAGCGAAGCTTTCAAAGCCCTGATGGAGTACGCTGAACCACGCTACGAGCTACCCAGTCGACACTTTTTTTCCAGAAAAGCCATCCCAGCCCTGCACCAGCATGTTAAACAGCGCATCGTCCATGCACTCAGGCAATCTGTGAGTACAAAGGTGCACCTGACTACAGATGCATGGACCAGTAGGCATGGCCAGGGACGTTACGTGTCCATCACGGCACACTGGGTGAATTTGGTGGATGCAGGGTCCACAGGGGACATCAATTTCGGGACAGTTGTGTCTAGCCCACGGTCTAGGAAACAGTTGGCTGTAGGCGTTCGCACCCCCTCCTCCTCCTCCTCGTCCTCCTGCAGAAGCGACAGCTCTTCCACAGACCGCAGTCGGCCAACCACTCCATCGGCAGCTGACACTGTTGCACACCAGTTGTCCCATTATGGGGCAGCTACTGGCAAGCGTCAGCAGGCTGTATTGGCTATGAAGTGTTTGGGCGACAACAGACACACCGCGGAAGTTCTGTCCGAGTTCTTGCAACAAGAAACGCAGTCGTGGCTGGGCACAGTAGATCTTGAGGCAGGCAAGGTAGTGAGTGATAACGGAAGGAATTTCATGGCTGCCATCTCCCTTTCCCAACTGAAACACATTCCATGCCTGGCTCACACCTTACACCTGGTGGTGCAGTGCTTATTGAAAACGTATCCTGGGTTCTCTGACCTGCTCCTCAAAGTGCGTGGACTTTGCTCACATATCCGACGTTCGCCTGTACACTCCAGCCGTATGCAGACCTATCAGCGGTCTTTGAACCTTCCCCAGCATCGCCTAATCATAGACGTTGCAACAAGGTGGAACTCAACACTGCACATGCTTCAGAGACTGTGCCAACAGAGGTGGGCTGTTATGTTTTTGTGGGAGGTTACACATACACGGGCAGTCAGTAGGATAGCAGACATGGAGTTGTCAGGTGTGCAGTGGTCGAAGATACAAGACATGTGTCAAGTCCTTCAGTGTTTTGAGGAATGCACACGGCTGGTTAGTGCAGACAACGCCATAATAAGCATGAGCATCCCCCTAATGTGTCTGCTGATGCAAAGTTTGACGCACATAAAGGATCAGGCGTCTGCACCAGAGGAAGAGGAAAGCCTTGATGACAATCAGCCATTGTCTGGTCAGGGCAGTGTACAGGACGAGGTAGCGGGCGAAGAGGAGGTGGAGGATGAGGAGGATGATGGGGATGAGTATATTTTTAATGAGGAAGCTTTCCCGGGGGCACTGGAAATTGGTTGCGTGGCAAGGCCGGGTTCTGGTTTTTTGAGGGAAACAAGTGACGTAGATTTGCCTGAAACTGCCCCTCAACCAATCACAACCGCAGATTTGATAACTGGAACTTTGGCCCACATGGCGGATTATGCCTTAGATATCCTCAAAAGGGACACACGCATTACTAAAATGATGAACGATGGCGATTACTGGTTGGCCTGCCTCCTTGATCCACGCTATAAAGGCAAATCGCAAAATATTATGCCACATGAGAACTTGGAACTAATATTAGCAACCAAACAATCAACTCTTGTTGACCGTTTGCTTCAGGCATTCCCAGCACACAGCGCACGTGATCGTTCTCACACGAGCTCCAGGGGGCAGCAGACCAGGAGTGTTATGGGTGCACACATCAGAAGTGGCGTTGGACAGAGGGGTTTTCTGACCAGGTTGTGGAGTGATTTTGCTATGACCGCAGACAGGACAGGTACTGCTGCATCAATTGAAAGTGACAGGAGACAACATTTGTCCAGTATGGTTACTAACTATTTTTCATCCCTTATCGATGTTCTCCCTCAACCGTCATTCCCATTTGATTACTGGGCATCAAAATTAGACACCTGGCCAGAATTGGCAGAATATGCATTGCAGGAGCTTGCTTGCCCGGCAGCTAGTGTCCTATCAGAAAGAGTATTCAGTGCTGCAGGTTCAATATTAACCGAAAAAAGGACTCGTCTGGCTACCCAAAATGTTGATGATCTAACATTCATTAAAATGAACCACAACTGGATTTCGAATTCTTTTGCCCCACCTTGCCTGGCAGACATCTAGCTTTCCTATGAAAAGCTCTTGCCTGTGGACTACTGTGAATTACTTTTCTAATGTCTAATTTGCTGCAGCTGATTGTCCAGCATACGACATGTTTACACCTCCCTAAATGGCCAAACTCCCCACACGGGGCCATGGTATCGCGACTTGGCACAAGCACCCGTGAGAGTGCTGTTTGTCTGAAGAGGTGGGTGTGCCCGCTTTTGGTCGACGGCACTGCCACTGGGTCCCTCATAGTACAATCAAGTGTCTCTGGCGGTGGTGGTGCACACCCAACGTCAGACACACTGTTGTAACATGAGGGGCCCTGGGCCTGTACCGCCGGCCACTAGAGAGTTCACCCAACCCCAGGTCAAACATTGCTCTACCACTTCCACAGTTATCTCTCACACTTCCACCAATGTTTAGTCTATGCGCTGACATCCTTCCATTCCTGCCACTGACAATACCATTGTGTTGACATGTATGATGGTACTTAACATAGTCAGGGGCAGTGTCCTCTATTTACCACAGTAAATACTTTGCGCTAAATTAGTAGGTCTGAAACTACGCAGAGGATCCCACCCCTGAACCTAATGATTGCACCCTTTAGTGTTTTCGTTTTGTTTTAATGCGAGACATTCACATTTATTTATTGTTTTGGACTACTAACTGGCAGACACTCATTACAATCGGCCTCCGCTGACCAGACCACTGCTGCCCGTCTACCCCTGGAACCAATTTTAAATTGCCTACAGCCAGCCCATTTTATTATGTTAGGCCTTCGAAGCCTGTCTGCGGCCCGTTCTTTCTACTACTACTACACTGACCAGTCTACTGCTGCCTGTGTACCCCTGGAACCTATTTAAAAGTGCCTACAGCCCAATTTTTTTATGTTAGGCCTTCGAAGCCTGTTTGCGGCCCGTTCTTTCTACTACTACTACACTGACCAGTCTACTGCTGCCTGTGTACCCCTGGAACCAATGTTAAAGTGCCTACAGTCCAATATTTTTTTATGTTAGGCCTTCGAAGCCTGTCTGCGGTCCCTCCTTCCACTAGGCCTCCACTGACCTGTCTACTGCTGCCCGTCTACCCCTGGAACCAATTATAAAGTGCCTACAGCCTGTCCAATTTTATTATGTTAGGCCTTCGAAGCCTGTCTGCGGTTCCTCCTTCCACTAGGCCTCCACTGACCTGTCTCCTGCTGCCCGTGTACCCCTGGAACCAATTATAAAGTGCCTACAGCCTGTCCAATTTTATTATGTTAGGCCTTCGAAGCCTGTCTGCGGTCCCTCCTTCCACTAGGCCTCCACTGACCTGTCTCCTGCTGCCCGTGTACACCTGGAACCAATTATAAAGTGCCTACAGCCTGTCCAATTTTATTATGTTAGTTCTTCGAAGCCTGTCTGCGGTCCCTCCTTCCACTAGGCCTCCACTGACCTGTCTACTGCTGCCCGTGTACCCCTGGAACCAATTTTAAATTGCCTACAGCCAGCCCATTTTATTATGTTAGGCCTTCGAAGCCTGTCTGTGGCCCGTTCTTTCAACTACTACTACACTGACCTGTCTACTGCTGCCCGTGTACTCCTGGAACCAATTATAAAGTGCCTACAGCCTGTCCAATTTTATTATGTTAGGCCTTCGAAGCCTGTCTGCGGTCCCTCCTTCCACTAGGCCTCCACTGACCTGTCTACTGCTGCCCGTGTACCCCTGGAACCAATTATAAAGTGCCTACAGCCTGTCCAATTTTATTATGTTAGGCCTTCAAAGCCTGTCTGCGGTCCCTCCTTCCACTAGGCCTCCAATGACCTGTCTACTGCTGCCCGTGTACCCCTGGAACCAATTTTAAATTGCCTACAGCCAGCCCATTTTTTTATGTTAGGCCTTCGAAGCCTGTCTGCGGCCCGTTCTTTCTACTACTACTACACTGACCAGTCTACTGCTGCCCGTGTACCCCTGGAACCAATGTTAAAGTGCCTACAGTCCAATATTTTTTTATGTTAGGCCTTCGAAGCCTGTCTGCGGCCCGTTCTTTCTACTACTCCTACACTGACCAGACCACTGCTGCCCGTCTACCCCTGGAACCTATTTTTTATTGCATAGAGCATCCTTTTTTTAATAGTAGGCGTACAAAGTCTGTCTGCGGTACACTATTGAAATTGTCCTCCACTGCCCAGAGCAATGCTGCCTGTGTACCCCTGTAACCTTTTTTAAGCTGCAGTGAGCCACATTTTTGGTTTAAGGCCTACTACCTGTGTCTGTCTGCGCCACTCAATTCAGCTGTGTTCCTTTGAAAAAAGCTGAGCGTCAATAGTCTTGTTTTCAGCCTCTAGGAATTTTAAAACTGCATTGGGGGTACAACTTTGGTAGGGCCTACTAACGGTGTCTGCCGCCCCAAGGTGTGCCCCAGGTTTCGTCCACATTGCTTCGGTCTTCCGACTATCGTTTAGTAGTTGTAGAAAACTACACTGCATTAGGCCTACAAATTGGGTATGGGGTGTAGAGAGATGGTGTGTTACACTCCAAGGTGTTCCCCAGGTTTCGTCCACATTGCTTCGGTCTTCCGACTCTCGTTTAGTAGTTGTAGAAAACTACACTGCTTTAGGCCTACAAATTGGGTATGGGGTGTAGAGAGATGGTGTGTTCCACTCCAAGGTGTTACCCAGGTTTCCTCGCCATTGCTTCGATCTTAATGCTCTCGTTTAGTAGTTGTTGGAAACTACACTGCATTAGGCCTACTAAATGGGTATGGGGTGTAGAGAGATGGTGTGTTCCACTCCAAGGTGTTCCCCAGGTTTCCTCGCCATTGCTTCGATCTTAATGCTCTCGTTTAGTAGTTGTTGGAAACTACGCTGCATTAGGCCTACAAATTGGGTATGGGGTGTAGAGACGGTGTGTTCCACTCCAAGGTGTTCTCCAGGTTGCCTTTCCTGAGCTTCTATCTTCAGGCTTTTGTTAAATAGTGATTAAATGGAACAACTACATTTGGCGTACTAGTTGGTTTGGGGCCTACTAACAGTGTCTGCCGCTCCTTGCTGTTCTCCTGGTTTCCTGTCCTGAAATTCCATTTTCAGGCTCTCGTTAAGTAGTTGTTAATGTTAGACTGCATTTGGCCTACTAGTTGGGTTGGGGCCTACTATCGGTGTCTGCCACTCCTTGATGTTCTCCTCCACTGAACAAAGCTGTGCCGCCTGTTTACTACGGTTGCCAATTTTGAACTGCATTTCGACTACTTACTGATTTGGGCCTACTCTCTGTGTCAGCCTCTCATTCCAGTTGTCCTCCACTGCAATGCCCCCTGGTTAGTCCTGTGTTACCAATTTTGAACTGCATTTAGCCAACTTTATTCTTTGGGCCTATATCTGTGTTTCCTCCTCATCCTGCCCATTGCCCAGCCAGTGATAGATGAGTCTGCTGGTACATTGACCCATAACGCAAAATTCCCCGTGCACGCTACACAGCAAGATTGTGACCCTGCTGAAAGTCAGGTTCCTCTTCCCGCATACCATACCACCTTACACGGGGACAAAGAGGAAGGTGCAGATGAAAGTGCAGGTTCCTTCACCAGGTGGGGGGAGGAATACTAGTTGGCGACGTCACTGGCACAGGGCCTCTCATAGTACGCAAATGTGTTGCTGCCGGTGGGAGGCGCCCCCGCCGTGCAAACACACCGCTGTACTTTGAGGGGCCCTGTGCCAGTGCCAATGCCAACTAGTGGGCCCCCCCCTGCTTGCTCAGGATCACAGCACTTGCAAAGTTTAAATACTTACCTCTCCCTGCTCCACTGCCGTGACGTGTTCCAGATTTCCTGGGCCCACTAATTACTTGAACCAGCCCTACCCCCCACAACTTTAGCCAAATGACCCCCAATTTCAAATGCCTTCCAATTATGATAAGCTAAATTATGATTGACAAGCTTCAGTAACAAGAATGGATGTTTTTGCCATTAAAATGGGCAGTGTAGGTGATTTCCTGGCCTCCACTCACTGCCGACTATGCTCCCCCATTGACTTGCATTGGGTTTCGTGTTTAGGGCGATACCCGACTTTTCGCGATAATCGGCCGATTCCACTCGACTCGACTTCTAAGATAGTCGGGTTTCGCGAAACACGACTTGACTCTAAAAAGGTCAAGGTCGCTCAACCCTAGTAGAGACGGCTCCTGTCCTGGGCTCTCTGACTGCCTGGCCAATTTGGCAGGTGGTGAAGAGACAGATGGCTGCTCTCCAGTGGTCTGTGCCTGAGAGGATGTGGCACTAATTGAAGTCGATGCGTTAGCTGCCATCCATCCGACAACGGCTTCAATTTGATCTTCACGCAGCAGCGGTGCACGGCGCTCTCCGACAAAGCTGCGCATGAAGGACTGTTCCCTGCTGAAACTGGGTGATGGTGAGTCACCGGTGCCCGCAGCAGGCACAGAATCACCACGTCCTCTCCCTGCTCCTCTCCCTGCTCCACGCCCACACCCACGACCCTTACTCCCTGCCCTCTTCATCTTGGTTGACAGATAAAGATAAGCAGAAAAGTACTAAGGCCTTAGTGTGCTTATTCCGGAAATGCTCCTCCTAACAGGTGTAAGAAACACTAATGTTGTAAAGTGTGGACTAGACTTTATTATTGATAAAATGTGGCCTACACAAGTGTTAAGTGGTGTTTGGTGAACTTTACTTTTTTGGGGGGGGCAGATCGGGCTACAGAGCGAGTTTAACTCACACGGAGACCGTGCAGACAGCCGTAAACGGCGCTGCAAGGCCCAAAAACCCTCCTCTAGGTTATCCTATCTAGTGTTTTTCCACTATTTTGCTGGAGACGGGTGAAAAGACACTAATAGGAAATTGTTTACAAAATTTTCAACAGGCTGCACTAGTTGAAAAAAAAAAGAAAAGTTATTTAACGGTATGAGGCAGTGACAAACCCTGAGCTGAATACAACGGGCTGTCGCTGCACACAGACTACAGGGCGAGGTACGCTCACACGGAGACCGTGCAGACAGCCGTAAACGGCGCTGCAAGGCCCAAAAACCCTCCTCTAGGTTATCCTATCTAGTGTTTTTCCACTATTTAGCTGGAGACGGGTGGAAAGACACTAATAGGAATTTTTTAAATAATTTTTAAACAGGCTGCACTAGTTGAAAAAAAGGAAAAGTTTTTTAATGGTATGAGGCAGTGACAAACCCTGAGCTGAATACAACGGGCTGTGGCTGCACACAGACTACAGGGCGAGCTGCGCTCACACGGAGACCATGCAGACAACCGTAAACGGCGCTGCAAGGCCCAAAAACCCTCCTCTAGGTTATCCTATCTAGTGTTTTTCCACTATTTTGCTGGAGACGGGTGGAAAGACACTAATAGGACATTTTTAAAAAATTTTTCAACAGGCTGCACTATTTGAAAAAAGGACAAGTTATTTTACAGTATGAGGCAGTGACAAAACCCTGAGCTGAATACAACCAGCTGTGGCTGCACACAGACTACAGGGCGAGCTGCGCTCACACGGAGACCGTGCAGACAGCCGTAAACGGCGCTGCAAGGCCCAAAAACCCCCCTCTAGGTTATCCTATCTAGTGTTTTTCCACTATTTGGCTGGAGACGGGTGGAAAGACACTAATAGGAAATTTTAGAAAAAATGTGCAGCAGGCTGCACTATGAGCAAAAAAGGACAATGGATAGAACTGTGTGAGGCAGTGTGAACCCCCCCTGAGCTGAATACAACCTGGTATATGGCTGCACACAGACTACAGAGTGAGCTGCACACACACACACACACACACAGAGACCTTGCAGAACGCTGTTAAAACAGCGCTGCAAGGCAAGAGCAAGGTGAACTGAACAGTGAACACAGCGTTTGCTAAATTAGCCTTGGAAAAGCAAAATAAAGCAATTAGCTATCTCAACTGGCCCTCAGTTAGAAAACACAGCGTCCTGTCCCTAACTGAAATCACAGCAGAGTGAGCGCAAAATGGCGGCAGCGTTTTTTATAGTGCAGAGTGACATCATTTCAGCAGCCAATCACAGCCTTGCCAGTACTTACATGCCCACCATGCTAAACAGGATGTGCCCACACTTCCATTCATTCCTCATTGGCTGCTGCGTGCAGTTTGAATTCTGGGAACTTCCGATTCCGGTATCCGATACGCGGTAAGCATCGGAATTCGGTATCGGAATTCCGATACCGCAAGTATCGGCCGATACCCGATACTTGCGGTATCGGAATGCTCAACACTACTAGTGAATAAATCTGGCCCACTGTTTTACAGTATTGTTTCTGTGGCAGAAAATGACAGACAGATACCACAGACTGGACTGGCAGAGATGCAAAGATTTGCCAATATTAATCTCCCCTTCTTCTTTTTTTTGATGGGAGACTAGTGAATAAATCTGGCCCACTGTTTTACAGTATTGTTTCTGTGGCAGAAAATGACAGACAGATACCACAGACTGGACTGGCGGAGATGCACAGATTTGCCAATATTAATCTCCCCTTCTTTTTTTTTTTTTTGATGGGAGACTAGTGAATAAATCTGGCCCACTGTTTTACAGTATTGTTTCTGTGGCAGAAAATGACAGACAGATACCACAGACTGGACTGGCACAGATGCACAGATTTGCCAATATTAATCTCCCCTTCTTTTTTTTTTTTTTTGATGGGAGACTAGTGAATAAATCTGGCCCACTGTTTTACAGTATTGTTTCTGTGGCAGAAAATGACAGACAGATACCACAGACTGGACTGGCACAGATGCACAGATTTGCCAATATTAATCTCCCCTTCTTTTTTTGATGGGAGACTAGTGAATAAATCTGGCAAACTGTTTTACAGTATTGTTTCTGTGGCAGAAAATGACAGACAGATACCAGAGACTGGACTGGCAGAGATGCACAGATTTGCCAATATTAATCTCCCCTGTTTGTTTTTATATGGAATACTAGTGAATAAATCTGGCCCACTGTTTTACAGTATTGTTTCTGTGGCACAAAATGACTGACAGACAGATACCACAGACTGGACTGGCACAGATGCACTGATTGGCAATATAAATCTCCCTTTTTAGGTGTGGGACAGTGCAGAAAAATACAGGCCCACTGTTTCACACTACACAGTTTCAGGGGCAGAAAGTGGCTTGAAGATATATATATATAAAAAAAAGGGACTGTACTACAATTACTATCTCCCTACAGTAATCTCAGAAAAGTATGGCAGGCAGCAATAAAAAGGACTGCTGCACACAAAAGTGTGGACAAACAAGCAAGATAGCTGTGCAGAAAGGAAGGCGCAACTGGATTTGTGCTTTGAAACAAGCAGTTGGTTTGCACAGTGGCATACAAACAGCAATGCAGCTATCAGGGAGCCTTATAAGGCAGCCTAATAAGCTACAGAGCTGATGCACAGAAATCTAGCCGCCACTGTCCCTGCAAGGAAAAGGTGGTGTTGGACAGTGAAAATCGCTACAGCACAAGCGGTTTGGGGATTTATATTCCCTGCCTAACGCTATCCCTGCTTCTGACGAAGCGGCAGCAACTTCTCCCTATGCTCAGATCAGCAGCAGTAAGATGGTGGTCGGCGTGCACGCCCCTTTATAGCCCCTGTGACGCCGCAGAAAGCAAGCCAATCACTGCCATGCCCTTCTCTAAGATGGTGGGGACCGAGAACTATGTCATCACGCTGCCCACACTCTGCGTCCTCCTTCATTGGTTGAGAAATGGCACTGAACGTGTCATATGAAACGCGACTTTGGCGCGAAGGTCGCGTACCGCATGGCTGATCCCACGCTGGGATCGGATCGGGTTTCATGAAACCCAACTTTGCCAAAAGTAGGCGACTTATGAAAATGACCGATCCATTTCGCTCAACCCTAGTCACGAGTGGGATCCAAGTCCCGATCCGCTCATGCACTTAAGGTTTGTCATGTTTGCCGGCAGTCAGGACACCTTGCCTCCAGGTGTCCTCAGTGGTCGGGGAAACGTCAGCGTCTAGTAGCAGTTGGAGGAGGTACACTAGACACGGCGACATTTACATCAAAGGCTATGTTCACACTTTGCGGATTTTGCTGCGGATCCGCAGTGGATTTGACTGCTGCGGATCCGCAGCAGTTTCCCATGAGTTTACAGTACAATGTAAACCTTTGGGAAACGAAAAACGCTGTGCACATGCTGCGGAAAAAACCACGCAGAAACGCAGCGGATTACATTCCACAGCATGTCACTTCTTTTCTGCGGATTTTCACCTGCTCCAATAGGAAACTGCAGATGAAAATCTGCAGAAGAAACCACAGTAAAAACCGTGATAAATCCGCAGTAAAAACCGCAACGGGTTTTTGGAAATTTGGAAATCCACAGTGGAATCCGCAAAGTGTGAACTTAGCCTAAGTTGTCCTTCAAGGGGACAATTACCAAAGGCCGATCCACTCTTATGGCAGAGCTTTGCGTGGACTCTGGGGTGGAGGGTAATTTTATGTAATCCGCTTTCGCCCAACGACACGCTATACCCTTGGTGATGCTCGTCAAACCAGTTACCGTTCGAGTGGTAAATGGGTCGACACTACCCTCACAGATTATGCACCAACCATTCCTTTCACTCTTTCTATGTCTCCATCTCATCAGGAGATTATTTCTCTATTGGTCATTCCTAAGGGAATTGATGAGGTCCTGTTGGGGATATCATGGCTACGCTACCATTCTCCTCATATACAGTGGTCCTCAGGGAGAATTTTGGGATGAAGTAAATCCTGTGAGGGTAAATGTCAGAAGGAGTGCGTTCAGGTTGCTACAACCGAGGTACCTGCAGATCTTTCCTCTCTCCCCAAGTACTATTGGCCCTATGCGGACATGATCTCCAAAAGGACTGCGGAGACCTTCCGCCCCACCGCCCCTATGACTGTCCTATTGACCTCTTGCCTAGTGCAGAGCCTCCCCAGGGTCAAGTTTATCCATTATCTCTCCCGGAGACAGAGGCAATATCTCAGTACAACCAAGAGAATCTGGCAAGAGGATTCATTAGGAAGTCAGTTTCACCTGCAGGGGCTGGGTTCTTCTTTGTACACAAGAAGAGTGGAGAACTGCGACCATGCATAGACTACAGGGGTCTTAACGCTATCACTGTTAGGAATAAGTACCCACTACCCCTGATATCTGAGCTTTTTGATAGGCTACGGGGAGCAAAGGTATTTACTAAATTAGATCTGCGGGGTGCTTACAACCTGATTCGCATCCGTGAGGGGGACGAATGGAAGACAGCTTTTAACACCAGGGATGGGCACTATGAATATCTGGTGATGCCCTTCGGGCTCTGTAATGCCCCAGCCGTTTTCCAAGACTTTGTGAACGACATCTTCTGGGATATGTTTACCACCTTGGTCGTAGTCTATCTGGATGATATTCTCATCTACTCTCCAGATATTGACTCCCATCGGAGAGATGTTCGCAAAGTCTTCGACCTATTACGGTCAAACTCCCTCTACGCCAAGTTGGAGAAGTGTGTGTTTGAGCAGGATTCCTTGCCTTTCCTTGGATATATCATCTCTGCCCAGGGTTTGGCTATGGATCCTGCCAAGATACAGGCTGTGATGGACTGGCAGGAACCCCATTCTCTTAAAGCGGTGCAATGCTTTATGGGGTTCATTAATAACTATCGCCAGTTCATTCCACACTTCTCAACTTTGGTAGCTCCCTTATTTGCCCTCACCAAGAAGGGAGCAAATCCAATGTTGTCGTCAGAGGAGGTCTCCAATGCCTTTCTCTCGATTAAGTCACACTTCGCTAGTGCTCCCATCCTACATCGTCCCGATGTAGATAAGCCATTTATCAAGGAGGTGGATGCCTCATCCTTTGGTGCTGGAGCAGTCCTTTTCCAAAAGGATGCTCAAGGTCGGAAGCATCCTTGCTTCTTCTTCTCCAAGACCTTCACACCGGCGGAGAGGAATTATTCCATCGGTGACAGGGAGTTGCTAGCCATGAAGTTGGCTTTTGCAGAATGCAAACACCTCTTGGAGAGAGCTCGCTTTCCCTTCCAAGTGTTGACTGACCACAAGAACTTGGAACAGACGGCCCAACGGCTGAATTCTCGCCAGGCTAGATGGTCCCTGTTCTTCTGGTTTCATTTTACTCTCCATTTTCTCTCCGGGGAGAAAAACACTCGTGCTGACACTCTCTCCCGCTCCATAGTGTCATCTGAGGAGGACGAGCCTCGGCTTAATGTCCCGTCTGAGAGCCTGAGAACTGTGGCTCCGGTTTCGCTAGAGTCCGTGCCCCTGGGCAAGACTTTTGTACCAGAAAATTTGTGACCGGAGGTTCTCTCTTGGGCTCACTCGTCCAGGGTGGGTGGACATTTTGGGACCAAGAGGACATCTGAGCTTTTGGCGAGGACGTACTGATGGCCGCATATGGCTCGTGACGTTGGGGTCTATATTAGGGCGTGTGTCTCCTGCGCCAAGTATTGGTTGCTGCTGCTTTTCCAGCTTCTGTCATTGAAGCCAGTGCTGGGCAGCGGCGAGCAGACGTTTTTGGGACTAAGTCCTGCTTTTCCCCTTCTGAGCATGCCCAGGGCAAGATCTTTCATTGGAGATCGAGGGTCACATGCTCAGATACTGCAGCAATTCCTATTGGTCCTCCAGGAAAGTCCTGAAGGTGCTCAACTTCTGTGGCAGCTTCCCATTGGTCCTTCTGGGAAGGTCCTGTACATGCTGCAGCTATAAAATGTTCGCATGACCGCACTGCCATGCGCTAGTGTCATTTTATGTATGAGCTCAGCGCCAGTGTGGTCGTATTTGTATGAAGTCAGGGACCCGGCTGAAATAAGCCCCTAGAATGCTGGCACCTCTGGTGAGGAGTTTCATGTGAGTGAATTCAGGACTGGCGTATAGCCATTAGAATTCCGGCTCCACCGGAGAGGAGCTGCGTGTTTGCATTTGACTGCATGACCACTAACTGCTCTGCTAAGTAGCTGTGTTCCTCTGTGAGCTAAACAGGGCACAGCGTTCTCTTTGCTAACAGACTCTGTGAAGTAACAGAGTTTGTTTATACTACTATATTGTACCGCCATATCTAGCAGCAGGTTCTTTCCTGCACGGTGGATCCCGGGTTGCGAACGCACCTTCTTCTACTAATAAATATATATATTCGGTGCGTTCCGCCAACCCTAACATAGTTAGAAATTGTAATTTCTCCTATACAGGAGGATCTAATTAGATGGAGAGTACGAGACTGCACTAGGAGATAGTGTATACGGTGATATGAGTTGTGGGGTGGTGAGAAAAGTTTTGTAGTGGGGAAAAACAACACCAAGCGTCTATCAAGTGTAAAAAATTTAATTTATTTAACAATTTTTGTCTCAACCTCTGAGATATGGGGGAAGAGCAGCTAGAGGCATCAATATCAGATTGAAATATCACATTTAAATCTCCTCCCACAATCAGGACACCTTCTTTAAAGAGGTGGAGTGTATCTAGTGTTTTGAAAACAAGCAAGATTGCCTTGTGCAGGCATGTATTAGGGAGAACAGAGAATGAACTTCAATCCAATATTGCAGCCAGCATGCAACCAGCGGGTAAGGAAAGGGTGAATCAAACACCCGAAAACCCCGCCTCCATGGCTGAAAATTGTTCCCTCCAAATTCAGGTGACAGAGTCCCTTTAACCCCTTCATGACCCAGCCTATTTTGACCTTAAAGACCTTGCCGTTTTTTGCAATTCTGACCAGTGTCCCTTCATGAGGTAATAACTCAGGAACGCTTCAATGGATCCTAGCGGTTCTGAGATTGTTTTTTCGTGACATATTGGGCTTCATGTTAGTGGTAAATTTAGGTCAATAAATTCTGTGTTTATTTGTGATAAAAACGGAAATTTGGCGAAAATTTTGAACATTTCGCAATTTTCACATTTTGAATTTTTATTCTGTTAAACCAGAGAGTTATGTGACACAAAATAGTTAATAAATAACATTTCCCACACGTCTACTTTACATCAGCACAATTTTGGAAACAAAATTTTTTTTTGCTAGGAAGTTATAAGGGTTAAAATTTGACCAGCGATTTCTCATTTTTACAACGAAATTTACAAAACCATTTTTTTTAGGGACCACCTCACATTTGAAGTCAGTTTGAGGGGTCTATATGGCTGAAAATACCCAAAAGTGACACCATTCTAAAAACTGCACCCCTCAAGGTGCACAAAACCACATTCAAGAAGTTTATTAACCCTTCAGGTGCTTCACAGCAGCAGAAGCAACATGGAAGGAAAAAATGAACATTTAACTTTTTAGTCACAAAAATGATTTTTCAGCAACAATTTTTTTATTTTCCCAATGGTAAAAGGAGAAACTGAACCACGTAAGTTGTTGTCCAATTTGTCCTGAGTACGCTGATACCTCATATGTGGGGGTAAACCACTGTTTGGGCGCACGGCAGGGCTTGGAAGGGAAGGAGCGCCATTTGACTTTTTGAATGAAAAATTGGCTGCACTCTTTAGCGGACACCATGTCACATTTGGAGAGCCCCCGTGTGCCTAAAAATTGGAGCTCCCCCACAAGTGACCCCATTTTGGAAACTAGACGCCCCAAGGAACTTATCTAGATGCATAGTGAGCCCTTTAAACCCCCAGATTCTTCACAAATTGATCCGTAAAAATGAAAAAGTACTTTTTTTTCACAAAAAAAGTTTTTTAGCCTCAATTTTTTCATTTTCACATGGACAACAGGATAAAATGGATCCTAAAATTTGTTTGGCAATTTCTCCTGAGTACACCGATACTTCACATGTGGGGGTAAACCACTGTTTGGGCACATGGTAAGGCTCGGAAGGGAAGGAGCGCCATTTGACTTTTTGAATGAAAAATTATCTCCATCGTTAGCGGACACCATGTCGCGCTTGGAGAGACCCTGTGTGCTTAAACATTGGAGCTCCCCCACAAGTGACCCCATTTTGGAAACTGGACCCCCCAAGGAACTTATCTAGATGACTAGTGAGCACTTTAAACCCTCAGGTGCTTCACAAATTGATCCGTAAAAATGAAAAAGTACTTTTTTTTCACAAAAAATTTATTTTCGCCTCAATTTTTTCATTTTCACATGGGCAACAGGATAAAATGGATCCTAAAATTTGTTGAGCAATTTCTCCCGAGTACGCCGATACCTCATATGTGGGGGTAAACCACTGTTTGGGCACACGGCAGGGCTCGGAAGGGAAGGCGCGCCTTTTAACTTTTTGAATGGAAAATTAGCTCCAATTGTTAGCGGACACCATGTCGCATTTGGAGAGCCCCTGTGTGCCTATGCAATGGAGCTCCCCCACAAGTGACCCCATTTTGGAAACTAGACCCCCCAAGGAACTTACCTAGATGCATACTGAGCACTTTAAACCCCCAGGTGCTTCACAGAAGTTTATAATGCAGAGCCATGAAAATAAAAAATAATTTTTCTTTTCTCAAAAATGATTTTTTAGCCTGGAATTTCCTATTTTGCCAATGGTAATAGGAGAAATTGGACCACAAATGTTGTTGTCCAGTTTGTCTTGAGTATGCAGATACCCCATATGTGGGGGTAAACCACTGTTTGGGCGCACGGCAGGGCTCAGAAGGGAAGGCACGCCATTTGGCTTTTTAAATGGAAAATTATCTCCAATCATTAGCGGACACCATGTCGCGTTTGGAGAGCCCCTGTGTGCCTAAACATTGGAGATCCCCCACAAATTACCCCATTTTGAAAACTAGACCCCAAAGGAACTAATCTAGATGTGTAGTGAGCACTTTGAACCCTCAAGTGCTTCACAGAAGTTTATAACGCAGAGCCATGAAAATAAAATAAAAAAAATTATTTTCTCAAAAATGAATTTTAGCCCGCAATTTTTTATTTTCCCAAGGGTAACAGGAGAAATTTGACCCCAAAAGTTGTTGTCCAGTTTCTCCTGAGTACGCTGATACCCCATGTGTGGGGGTAAACCACTGTTTGGGCACACGTGGGGGCTCAGAAGGGAAGTAGTGACTTTTGAAATGCAGACTTTGATGGAATGGTCTGCGGGCGTCACGTTGCATTTGCAGAGCCCCTGGTGTGCCTAAACAGTAGAAACCCCCCACAAGTGACCCCATTTTGGAAACTAGACCCCCAAAGGAACTTATCTAGATGTGTGGTGAGCACTTTCAACCCCCAAGTGCTTTACAGAAGTTTATAACGCAGAGCCGTGAAAATAATAAATACGTTTTCTTTCCTCAAAAATAATTTTTTAGCCCAGAATTTTTTATTTTCCCAAGGGTTACAGGAGAAATTGGACCACAAAAGTTGTTGTCCAGTTTCTCCTGAGTACGCTGATACCCCATGTGTGGGGGTAAACCACTGTTTGGGCACACGTGGGGGCTCAGAAGGGAAGTAGTGACTTTTGAAATGCAGACTTTGATGGAATGGTCTGCGGGCGTCACGTTGCGTTTGCAGAGCCCCTGGTGTGCCTAAACAGTAGAAACCCCCCACAAGTGACCCCATTTTGGAAACTAGACCCCCAAAGGAACTTATCTAGATGTGTGGTGAGCACTTTCAACCCCCAAGTGCTTTACAGATGTTTATAACGCAGAGCCGTGAAAATAATAAATACGTTTTCTTTCCTCAAAAATAATTTTTTAGCCCAGAATTTTTTATTTTCCCAAGGGTTACAGGAGAAATTGGACCACAAAAGTTGTTGTCCAGTTTCTCCTGAGTACGCTGATACCCCATGTGTGGGGGTAAACCACTGTTTGGGCACACGTGGGGGCTCAGAAGGGAAGTAGTGACTTTTGAAATGCAGACTTTGATGGAATGGTCTGCGGGCGTCACGTTGCGTTTGCAGAGCCCCTGGTGTGCCTAAACAGTAGAAACCCCCCACAAGTGACCCCATTTTGGAAACTAGACCCCCCAAGGAACTTATCTAGATATGTGGTGAGCACTTTGAACCCCCAAGTGCTTCACAGACGTTTACAACGCAGAGCCGTGAAAATAAAAAATCATTTTTCTTTCCTCAAAAATGATGTTTTAGCAAGCAATTTTTTATTTTCTCAAGGGTAACAGGAGAAATTGGACCCCAGTAATTGTTGCGCAGTTTGTCCTGAGTATGCTGGTACCCCATATGTGGGGGTAAACCACTGTTTGGGCACACGTCGGGGTTCGGAAGTGAGGGAGCACCATTTGAATTTTTGAATACAAGATTGGCTGGAATCAATGGTGGCGCTATGTTGCGTTTGGAGACCCCCTGAAGTGCCTAAACAGTGGAAAGCCCTCAATTCTACCTCCAACACTAACCCCAACACACCCCTAACCCTAATCCCAACTGTAGCCATAACCCTAATCACAACCCTAACCCCAACACACCCCTAACCACAACCCTAACCCCAACACACCCCTAACCCTAACCACATCCCTAATTCCAACCCAACCCTAAGGCTATGTGCCAACGTTGCGGATTCGTATGAGATTTTTCAGCACCATTTTTGAAAAATCCGCGGGTAAAAGGCACTACGTTTTACCTGCGGATTTTCCGCGGATTTCCAGTGTTTTTTGTGCGGATTTCACCTGCGGATTCCTATTGAGGAACAGGTGTAAAACGCCGCGGAATCCGCACAAAGAATTGGCATGCTGCGGAAAATACAACGCAGCGTTCCCGCGTGGTATTTTCCGCACCATGGGCACAGCGGATTTGGTTTTCCATATGTTTACATGGTACTGTAAACCTGATGGAACACTGCTGTGGATCCTCAGCCAAATCCGCACCGTGTGCACATAGCCTAATTCTAAAGGTATGTGCACACGCTGCAGAAAATGCTGCGGATCCGCAGCAGTTTCCCATGAGTTTACAGTTCAATGTAAACCTACGGGAAACAAAAATCGCTGTACACATGCTGCGGAAAAACTGCACGGAAACGCAGCGGTTTACATTCCGCAGCATGTCACTTCTTTCTGCGGATTCCGCAGCGGTTTTACAACTGCTCCAATAGAAAATCGCAGTTGTAAAACCGCAGTGAAATGCGCAGAAAAACCGCGGTAAATCCACCATAAATCCGCAGCGGTTTAGCACTGTGGATTTTTCAAATCCGCTGCGGAAAAATCCGCATAGGACCAGAATATGTGTGAACATACCGAAACCCTAACCCTAGCCCTAACCCTACCCCTAGCCCTAACCCTAACCCTAACCCTACCCCTACCCCTAACCCTACCCCTAACCCTAACCCTACCCCTAACCCTACCCCTAACCCTATCCCTACCCCTACCCCTAACCCTAGTTCTTACCCCAACCTTAGTGAAAAAAAAAAAAATTCTTTATTTTTTTATTGTCCCTATCTATGGGGGTGACAAAGGGGGGGGGTCATTTACTATTTTTTTTATTTTGATCACTGAGATAGGTTATATCTCAGTGATCAAAATTCACTCTGGAACGAATCTGCCGGCCGGCAGATTCGGCGGGCGCACTGCACATGCGCCCGCCATTTTGGAAGATGGCGGCGCCCAGGAAAGAAGACGGACGGACCTCGGGCGGCCAGGTAAGTATAAGGGGGGGGAGATCAGGGCACGGGGGGGAGATCAGAGCACGGGGGGGTGGATCGGAGCACGGGGTGACGGATCGCTGTGCGGGGGGGTGGATCGGAGCACGGGGGGGGGGGGTCGCTGTGTGCGGGGGGGGGACCGGAGTGCGGGGGGGTTTGATTGGAGCGCGGGGGGTGTGATTGGTGCACGGGGGAAGCGGACAGGAGGACGGGGGAGCGGAGCACAGGACCGAGGGGAGCGGACCACAGATCGGGGGCTGGGGGGCGATCGGAGGGGTGGGGTGGGTGCACATAAGTGTTTCCAGCCATGGCCGATGATATTGCAGCATCGGCCATGGCTGGATTGTAATATTTCACCAGTTTTTTAGGTGAAATATTACAAATCGCTCTGATTGGCAGTTTCACTTTCAACAGCCAATCAGAGCGATCGTAGCCACGAGGGGGTGAAGCCACCCCCCCTGGGCTAAACTACCACTCCCCCTGTCCCTGCAGATCGGGTGAAATGGGAGTTAACCCTTTCACCCGGCCTGCAGGGACGCGATCTTTCCATGACGCATATGCTGCGTCATGGGTCGGAATGGCACCGACTTTCATGACACAGCGTATGCGTCAAAGGTCGGGAAGGGGTTAATGGTGAGAAGACCTTGGTGTGTTTTACAGGAGAATTGATTCACTTAACATTAAACAAGGCCACAGTGATTGAGTACGTACCTACCCAACTAGTCGCCATCAATCCAGTCTCTAGTTAATTAATTAAAGTCTCTAGTCACATCTAGGAGCCTGGAAAAAAAATTGAAAAAGTAAAGTAGCCAACTATATGCAGTATATGCTCGCTCATCGCAGGGGAGATTTCAAATACCCAAACATAGGCGAGGTAGTCCAAGTGGTGATTTTAGAAACAGTAATACATTTAAAGAAAAGAGAAAGAAAAGAGGTCCGAGGGGACCAGTAAAGGAACTGAGAATGAGATCAGAAAACGGATCTGTCAAAAACGAAAACATGAGAATGACAAAAATAGCCAGGAGAGCTTTCCCGCTTCCAAAAAAAAAAAAGACAATCAATTTCCGCCAAATCTGAAGAGAAATCTAGAAGAATTAAACACTAACAAACTTATCCTGTTCAAAATAATATATAGAGTGATCAGTAGTGTTGAGCGATACTGTACCTTCCGATATCGGGAATTATCGGATAGGATTGGATCGGACCGATACCCAAAAAATATCGGATATTGCCGATTCCAATACCGGAAACCAATGCAAGTCAATGGGACACAAATATCAGAATGAAAAAAAACCCTTTCTTTCCTTGTAGGTTAATTCTACATAAAGGAAAACAACTAAGACTAATGTAGAATGTATTGGGGGAGGTGAAAGAGACATTAAAGTCATAGAGGTTTAGCGCAATCAAATGGAATAGCAGGAATTAATTTTTTTTAAAGACGTTCGGAGTTACAAAGATATTGATGTTTCACTACTTCCATGCTCTTCGCCTTCTTTTTTACTTCTCCGACACTTTATCCTTCATCATCCTCAGCAGCAGCATCTTTTTTATCAACCTCTTCTTCACCTTATTCATCTCCTTCTTCTTCACCTTCTTCCTATTGTTCTTTTTTTTTACATTCTTCATATTCTTCTTGTTCAACTATTATTCTTCTTCATATTCTACTTCTTCATCTTCTTCATATTCTTTTTCTTCATCATATTATTTGTGACAGGCATTCCTGTAGTTGTTATCTATAAAAGTTTGAAGATTACACCTTCCGTTGTGCCTGTCACAAAAGATTTACAACAGGATTTATCCTGCGCCAGCAGGTATTTTCCAGGGGCACCATGAGGAGGAATGGACTCACCCCCATACACTGCTTAGTCTTCTTCTGCTTATAATTTAGATAATATATTTTGCTCTGATTTTTAGTCTTATGCTTAATGTTCTTCTGCTTTTTGTTTTGCAGCTTCTTGTTCTTCTGCTTCTTGGTCTTCTGTCTCTTGTTCTTCTGTATCTTGGTGGTTGTCTTCTTGTTCTTTGTCCTCTTGGTCATCTTCTTCAGGGTCATCTTCTTGGTGTTCTTTGTAGTGGTCTTCAGGGTCGTTGTCTTCAGGGTCGTCGTCTTCTTCAGGGTGGTCTTCAGGGTCGTTGTCTTTGGGGTCGTCTTCTTCAGGGTGGTCTTCAGGGTAGTCGTCTTCAGGGTCGCCGTCTTCGGGGTCATCATCTTCTTCAGGGTGGTCTTCAGGGTCGTCGTCAGGGAGATCCAGAGTGATTACAAAAACCATTTCAAAAAGCTTGAACTTGGAAATGTAGAAGAAGGCACAAGAAGGCTGAGGAACTGCCGGGAACGAGCTGAAGGTACTGGAACCCAGATGGGTAGCAGATGGTACAAGAGCCAATGAAACTACAGAGGACCAGCTGGTGGTACTGGAACCCGGTTCCTAAGCAGGAGGTACCTGTGCCAGAAAGCACTACCAAGGACCAGCAGACGTTGGTGGAACTCGGATACCGAGAAGGAGGCACCTAAGCCAAAGGCACTGCCTGGAAGCAGCTGATGTTACTGGAACCCAGGGGGACATATTCAAGATTGACTTCCAAAGCACCCAATGGGTACTGGAACTCAGATAGGCAGCAGAGGGTACACATGAAAAAAAAAGTTGCAAGGCCGCGAGCCGGCCGGAGTTACTGAAACCCACAGTCCTATTGGCACTACGGAACCAGCCTTCATTGCCAGATCCCGCAGCCCACATAGGAAGCACCTAAACTGCAGGCACCATGGAGTCGGCTAACCCGACCACAACCCGACAGGACAATGTATTGGAGGCAAAGTGACCTACCTGGAAACAGCTGGCGTGCTGGAACCAGGCTGGGCAGGAGGGAGTACCCGTGCCAAAGACATTGCAGGGAAACAGCTGGCGGTGCTGGAGCCCAGGGTCAATACTAGAAACAGAGTGTAGCCAGAGGCCTAAATGGAGCAAGTTTAAATTCAGTAGTAGTGTAAATGTGGACAGAGCAGGAGAAATTGCCGGACACTCAGCAGGGGATCTGTTATGATCCAGTGACCTTGGAGCAACATGAAAACTTTCACTGGAGTAGGTGGTAACTATACTGACCGCAAATCCTGATCTTAACAGCACAACTAGAAGTAGCCGTGGGGTGTACCTAACAAACCCTAGACACCTCGTCAGAGCCGGAGGACTAAATACCCCTATAGATGGAAATAGGAATTCTACCTTGCCTCAGAGCAGAACCCCAAAGGATAGGCAGCCACCCACAAATATTGGCTGTGAGTAGGAGAGGAAAGACACACACAGGCAAAAAACAGGATTTAGCACAAGAGGCCACTCTAGCTAAAAAGGATAGGACAGAGTACTGTGCGGTCAGTATTAAAACCCTTCCAAAAATATCCACAGCAGATTATACAAAAATTCCTCCATCTAACTAAAGACGTGGAACATATATCTGCAACTCCAGAGAATCCTACACTCAGAGCAGGAATACAATAAAAAAACAAGCACACAGCAAGTGTACCATAGAAAAATAAACAGACACTTATCTTTGCTGAATTGGCAGCTAAGCAGGAGAAGCCAGACAGAGGTCCAACACCTCCCAAGAAACATTGACAACTTTCAAGGACTAATGAGTCCTGCAAACCTAAATACCCCAGTCAAAATTGCAATCAGCAGATACACCTGTCCAGGACTGCAGCCCAGGGACAACTGCATTACCACCTACAACCACCGGAGGGAGCCCAAAAGCAGAATTCACAACATGGATCAGCTGACGTTACTGAACCCAATTAACATTGGAGCATGTGTTGATTGTGCAGATGGCACTTCTGAGCAGCAACTGGCAGTGTTGGAGCCCAGGGATTAAAGTTCAGGTGGTAGAAACATGAACACAACAGGAGACCTGGATACTGTTGCCAACCAATTATTTAGTCTGGAAGAGGATTGGCAAATTCCTCCGAGATCCAGGCTTTGTTCATTTTCAGAAAAGTAAGCCGGTTAACATTATCAGAGGATAGTCGCATGCGATGGCCTGTTAGTACATCACCTGTGGCACTAAGGAAGCTAATACACTAGCAGCAGGGCAAGCCAGCACCTCCAATGCATACTGGCTAAGCTCTGGCCATGTATCCAGCTTAGAGATCCAAAACTTGCAGGGGGAAGAGCCGTCTGGGAGTACACTAAGAGGGCAAGAAATGTTGTCTGTCACCATCTGACGGAAACATTGCCTCCTGCTGACTGGAGCCATCTGTGATGGTGTAGACATTTGTGGTAGGGACACAAAACTTTGCCACATTTGGGCCATACTGGTCTTGCCTATTGCTGAGGCGCTGCTTCTGCTCCCTCTTTGTGCAGAGCTTCCTCCACTGCCTCGATGCACTGAGCTGCTTTGTAAAGCACTAGCAGCACTGCTCTTAGGTGGAATGGAGAACATGATGGAATGCACTAGTGTGCCTTAGTACTCCCGCATTTTACGCTCCCTATTCAACGGTGTTATGAGGCTTTGTAAGTTGTCCCGGTAGCGAGGATCTAGGAGGGTGGACACCCAATTATCAGCCGTGTTGAGAATGTGGACGACGCGGCGGTCGTTTCTCAGGAACTGCAGCATGAAATCAACTGTGTGCTGCAGACTGCCAACTGGCCTAGAAACGCTGTCCCCTGCTTGAGGCGTCATCTCTGCCTGCTCTGCATCACCCCACTCTCGCTCTACATACTGACTACTAGAGCATTGTGTACCTCCCTCCTCTGAACAGATGTCTTTCTCCTCCATTGACTCCTCCTCATCCTCCTTACAAAGTGTCCCCTGCCTAGGCCTTTGTGAGGAACCACATTGTGCAGACTGTCCAGAAGAAGATGGCATTTGTGACTCCTCATCCTCCACCTCTTCCAAAACCTCCTCCCTTAGTGCTTGCAGTGTTTTTTCAAGCAGGCAGATAAGGGGGATAGTCATGCTGACTAGTGCATCATCTGCACTCGCCATCCACGTGGAATCATTGAAAGCACGCAAAACGTGATGCCTTCATAGAGGCCCACTCAGTGGTGGTGAAGTGTGAACGGCGCACAGTGTGACTTGTTTGCGCCTGATGCAGCTGGTACTCCTTTACTGCTGCCTGCTGCTCACACAACCGATCCAACATATGTAACATTGAATTCCACCTTGTTGGTAGGTCACATATGATGCGATGTTCCGGAAGGCGGAATTGGCGCTGCAGAGCTGCAATGCGCGATCTTACTATGCTGGAATGCCGCAAGTGAGCGCACTCTAGGCGGACCTTGTGCAGCAGTGCATCAAGATCCGGATAGTCCCTCAAAAAATTCTGCACGACCAAGTTGAGCACATGTGCCAGACATGGGATGTGAGTCAGGTTCCCTAGGACTAGAGCTGCCACCAGATTTCGGCCATTGTCACACACTACCATGCCTGGCTGGAGATTCGCTGGCACAAACCACACGTCGCTCTGCTGCTTGATGGCATTCCAAAGCTCCTGCGCTGTGTGGCCTCGATTCCCCAAATAAATTAATTTCAATATGGCCTGTTGATGTTTGGCAACGGCTGTGCTCGTATCGGTCGGAACAGGTAAGCGTTCACGAGTCCATGTGGAGGTAGACTGTGACGCTCCTGCAGTGCTGTTTCAGAGGAACTGGAGTATGAGGAGGAGTCAATGAGTACAGAATGGATTCCTGCAATCCTTGGAGTTGGCAGAACATGTACAGCGCCACTCTCAAGATCTGTACCTGGCTCCACAATATTTACCCAATGGGCAGTGAGGGGAAGGTATCGTCCCTGTCCATGGTTACTGGTCCACGCATCGGTGGTCAGGTGGACCTTGCTACTGATGGCGTTTAGTAGTGCCTGTTTAATTTTTCCCTCCACAAGCTTTTGCAGGGCAGGGACGGCTTGCCTGCTGAAATAAAAGCGGCTGGGCACGTTGTATTGTGGGACTGCCAATGCCATGAAGTTACGGAAGGTGTCAGTCTCCACCAGCCATAATGAGAGCATTTCAAGTGACAGTAGTTTTGCAATGCCAGCATTCAGAGCCTGTGCTCGAGGGTCGTTTACCAAGTATGGATGCCTTTTCCCCATGCCTGTGCTACCGATGGCTGTAGACTGGCCTGGAAGTGTGAGGATGACAGGGAACATGGTGCTGTGGGTGGAATGACACTCTGTCTCTGTACAACAGTGCCAGAGGTTCTTCCATGGTGATCCTGTGAGGAAGCCGAACCAGCTGTGTGAGAGCTGGAGGAAGAGGCTACAGCATGAGCTGAAGAGGTGGTAGGTGGCGCTGTAGGTTGGCCTAGGTCTTCAGTGTGTCTTTGTAACTCCACCACGTGCTTGGTCCGCACATGTTTCCACATATTTGTGGTATTGAGGTTGCTGACATTTTTCCCTTTTTTCACTTTCTGATTTCTTAGCTTGCATTTGACAAAGCAAATGTCATCTGCAACTGTGTCAAAAAAGGACCAGCCACTACAAGTAGTGGGAGCGCCCGTTTTGGGTTTTGGAAGAGGCATGCTCCTAATGGGTGCCGATGTGGAGGCTACAGCCAACCAAGTCTGCGCCCTCCCTCTCCCTCCTTTTTGGGCCGTTCGGGGAATCTCTGTTATGACCTGGTGGTTAGGAGCACCCGGAATGACCTGATAGTTAAACCTCATACAGGACGAGCTCTGGGATGTGGGAGCTCTGCTGACCGCAAGCCCTAATCCTATCACACACACTAGAAATAGCCGTGGAGCACTCCTGACCAGACCTAGGCACCTCGTCACAGCCTAAGAACTATCTAGCCCTAGAGATAGAAAATAAAGCCTACCTTGCCTCAGAGAAATTCCACAAAGGTAAAGGAAGCCCCCCACATATATTGACTGTGAGTAAAGATGAAAGTCACAAACGCAGAAATGAAACAGGTTTCAGCAAAGGGAGGCCAGACTTACTAAATAGACAGAGGATAGGAAAGGTAACTTTGCGATCAGCACAAAAACCTACAAAAGACCACGCAGAGTGTGCAAAAAAGACCTCCGCACCGACTCACGGTGCAGAGGGGCCACTCTGCATCCCAGAGCTTCCAGCTAGCAAGACAAAATCATGAAAACCAGCTGGACAAGAAAACAATGAACAAATAATGACTATCAGGAACTTAGCTTCTGCAGGAGAAGGCAGGTCACCAGAGAGATCCAGGAGCGAACTGAACCAATGCAAAAACATTGACAGCTGGCATGGAGTAACGATCTGAGAGGAGTTAAATAGAGCAGTCAACCAAAGGATAAACCACGTCACCTGTGTAAGGAACCTCAGAAGCAGCAGCTTCACTCACAGCCACCAGAGGGAGCCCATAGACAGAACTCGCCGAAGTACCATTCATGACCACAGGAGGGAGTTCGACAACAGAATTCACAACAGTACCCCCCCCCCTTGAGGAGGGGTCACCGAACCCTCACCAGAGCCCCCAGGCTGTTCAGGATGAGCAAAATGAAAGGCACGAACAAGATCAGCAGCATGAACATCAGAGGCAAAAGCCCAGGAATTATCCTCCTGACCATAACCCTTCCACTTGACCAGGTACTGGAGTTTCCGTCTCGAAACACGAGGATCCAAAATCTTCTCCACCACATACTCCAACTCCCCCTCGACCAACACCGGGGCAGGAGGATCAACGGAGGGAACCATAGGTGCCACGTATCTCCACAACAACGACCTATGGAACACATTATGGATGGCAAAAGAAGCTGGAAGATCCAAACGAAATGACACAGGATTAAGAACTTCAGAAATCTTATATGGTCCAATGAAACGAGGCTTAAACTTAGGAGAGGAAACCTTCATAGGAACGTGACGAGATGACAACCAAACCAAATCCCCAACAAGAAGTCGGGGACCAACACAACGCCGGCGGTTAGCGAAACGTTGAGCCTTCTCCTGGGACAATGTCAAATTGTCCACCACATGAGTCCAAATCTGCTGCAACCTGTCCACCACCGCATCCACACCAGGACAGTCCGAAGGCTCAACCTGCCCTGAAGAGAAACGAGGATGGAAACCAGAATTACAGAAAAAAGGAGAAACTAAAGTAGCCGAGCTGGCCCGATTATTAAGGGCGAACTCAGCCAAAGGCAAGAAAGACACCCAATCATCCTGATCAGCAGAAACAAAGCATCTCAGATATGTCTCCAAAGTCTGATTAGTTCGTTCGGTTTGGCCATTAGTCTGAGGATGGAAAGCCGAAGAAAAAGACAAATCAATGCCCATCTTAGCGCAAAAGGACCGCCAAAACTTTGAAACAAACTGGGAACCTCTGTCTGAGACGATGTTCTCTGGAAAGCCATGCAAACGAACCACATGCTGGAAAAACAATGGCACCAAATCAGAGGAGGAAGGCAGTTTAGACAAGGGTACTAAATGGACCATCTTAGAGAAGCGATCACAAACCACCCAAATGACCGACATCTTTTGAGAAACAGGGAGATCAGAAATAAAATCCATGGAAATATGCGTCCGGGGCCTCTTCGGGATCGGCAAGGGCAAAAGCAACCCACTGGCACGAGAACAGCAGGGCTTAGCCCGAGCACAAATCCCACAAGACTGCACAAAAGAACGCACATCCCGTGACAAAGAAGGCCACCAAAAGGATCTAGCCACCAAATCTCTGGTACCAAAGATTCCAGGATGACCAGCCAATACTGAACAATGAATCTCCGAGATAACTCTACTAGTCCATCTATCAGGGACAAACAGTTTCTCCGTAGGACAACGGTCAGGTCTATCAGCCTGAAACTTTTGCAGCACACGCCGCAAATCAGGGGAAATGGCAGACAAAATTACCCCTTCTTTAAGAATACCCGCCGGCTCCGGAACACCCGGAGAGTCAGGCACAAAACTCCTTGACAGGGCGTCAGCCTTCACATTCTTAGATCCCGGAAGGTATGAAACCACAAAATCAAAATGGGAGAAAAAGAGCGACCATCGAGCCTGTCTAGAATTCAACCGTTTGGCAGACTCGAGATAAGTTAAATTCTTGTGATCCGTCAAGACCACCACGCGATGCTTAGCTCCTTCAAGCCAATGTCGCCACTCCTCGAATGCCCACTTCATGGCCAACAACTCCCGATTGCCCACATCATAATTGCGCTCAGCAGGCGAGAATTTTCTAGAAAAGAAGGCACAGGGTTTCATCACCGAGTCATCAGAACTTCTTTGCGACAAAACAGCCCCTGCTCCAATTTCAGAAGCATCAACCTCCACCTGAAAAGGGAGCGAAACATCTGGCTGGCACAACACAGAGGCAGAAGCAAAACGACGCTTCAACTCCTGAAAAGCCTCCACAGCCGCAGAGGACCAATTGACCACATCAGCACCTTTCTTGGTCAAATCAGTCAACGGCTTAGCAACACTGGAAAAGTTAGTGATGAAGTGACGATAAAAATTTGCAAAGCCCAGGAACTTCTGCAAGCTCTTCACAGATGTCGGCTGAGTCCAATCGTAAATGGCCTGAACTTTAACAGGGTCCATCTCGATAGTAGAAGGGGAAAAAATGAAACCCAAAAATAAAACCTTCTGAACTCCAAAGAGACACTTTGACCCCTTCACAAACAAGGAATTCGCACGAAGGACCTGAAACACCATTCTGACCTGCTTCATATGAGATTCCCAATCATCCGAAAAGACCAAAATGTCATCCAAATATACAATCATGAATCTATCCAGGTACTCTCGGAAGATGTCATGCATAAAGGGCTGAAGCACAGATGGAGCATTAGAAAGCCCGAATGGCATAACCAGGTACTCAAAATGGCCCTCGGGCGTATTAAATGCCGTCTTCCATTCATCACCCTGTTTAATTCGCACAAGATTATACGCCCCTCGAAGATCTATCTTGGTGAACCAACTAGCCCCCTTAATCCGAGCAAATAAATCAGACAGCAGCGGCAAAGGATACTGAAATTTGACCGTGATCTTATTAAGAAGGCGGTAATCAATACAAGGTCTCAAAGAACCATCCCTCTTGGCCACAAAAAAGAACCCTGCTCCCAATGGTGACGACGACGGACGAATATGACCCTTCTCCAAGGATTCCTTTACATAACTCCGCATAGCGGCGTGCTCTGGCACAGATAAATTAAACAGACGGCCCTTAGGAAACTTACTACCAGGAATCAAATCAATAGCACAGTCGCAATCCCAATGAGGAGGTAGGGCACCAGATTTGAGCTCTTCAAATACATCCCGGTAATCTGATAAAAACTCAGGGACTTCAGAAGGAGTGGAAGGTGAAATTGAGAGCAATGGAACATCACCATGTACCCCCTGACAACCCCAGCTGGACACAGACATAGATTTCCAATCCAACACTGGATTATGGACCTGTAGCCATGGCAACCCCAAAACGACCACATCATGCAGATTATGCAACACCAAAAAGCGAATATCCTCCTGATGTGCAGGAGCCATGCACATGGTCAATTGAGTCCAGTACTGAGGCTTATTCTTGGCCAAAGGCGTAGCATCAATTCCTCTCAATGGAATAGGATACTGCAAGGGCTCCAAGAAAAAACCACAGCGTCTGGCAAACTCCAAGTCCATCAAATTCAGGGCAGCGCCTGAATCCACAAATGCCATTACAGAATAGGATGACAGAGAGCAAATCAGAGTAACGGACAAAAGAAATTTAGACTGTACCGTACCAATGGTGGCAGACCTAGCGAACCGCTTAGTGCGCTTAGGACAATCGGAGATAGCATGAGTGGATTCACCACAGTAAAAACACAGCCCGTTCTGACGTCTGTGTTCTTGCCGTTCAGCTCTGGTCAAAGTCCTATCACACTGCATAGGCTCAGGCCTATGCTCAGAGAATACCGCCAGATGGTGCACAGCTTTGCGCTCACGCATGCGCCGATCGATCTGAATGGCCAAAGACATAGACTCATTCAGACCAGCAGGCGTGGGAAATCCCACCATGGCATCCTTAAGGGCTTCAGAAAGACCCTTTCTGAAAATTGCCGCCAGGGCACATTCATTCCACTGAGTAAGCACAGACCACTTTCTAAACTTCTGACAGTACACCTCCGCTTCATCCTGACCCTGACACAAAGCCAGCAAGATTTTCTCTGCCTGATCCACTGAATTTGGTTCATCATAAAGCAATCCAAGCGCCAGAAAAAACGCATCAACATCACGCAATGCCGGATCTCCTGGCGCAAGGGAAAATGCCCAGTCTTGAGGGTCACCACGCAACAAAGAAATAATGATTTTTACCTTTTGAACGGGGTCACCAGAGGAGCGGAGTTTCAAAGCTACAAACAGTTTACAATTATTTTTGTAATTCAAGAACCTAGATCTATCCCCAGAAAATAAGTCAGGAATAGGAATTTTAGGCTCTAACATAGGATGGAATAAATGGCGCTATAACAATAAATAATAATAATAATAATAATTCTGAACCACAAAATCTTGAATGTTTTTTACCCTTGCAGAGAGATGATCCATACAAGAGGACAGACCTTGAATGTCCATATCTACACCTGTGCCCTGAACCACCCAAAGGTCTAGGGGAAAAGAAAGACAAAACACAGTGCAAAGAAAAAAAAATGGTCTCAGAAGTTCTCTTATCCCTCTATTGAGATGCATTAATACTTTGGGCCAGCTGTACTGTTATGACCTGGTGGTTAGGAGCACCCGGAATTACCTGATAGTTAAACCTCATACAGGACGAGCTCTGGGATGTGGGAGCTCTGCTGACCGCAAGCCCTAATCCTATCACACACTAGAAATAGCCGTGGAGCGCTCATGACCAGACCTAGGTGCCTCGTCACAGCCTAAGAACTATCTAGCCCTAGAGATAGAAAATAAAGCCTACCTTGCCTCAGAGAAATTCCCCAAAGGTAAAGGAAGCCCCCCACATATATTGACTGTGAGTAAAGATGAAAGTCACAAACGCAGAAATGAAACAGGTTTCAGCAAAGGGAGGCCAGACTTACTAAATAGACAGAGGATAGGAAAGGTAACTTTGCGATCAGCACAAAAACCTACAAAAGACCACGCAGAGTGTGCAAAAAAGACCTCCGCACCGACTCACGGTGTGGAGGGGCCACTCTGCATCCCAGAGCTTCCAGCTAGCAAGACAAAATCATGAAAACCAGCTGGACAAGAAAACAATGAACAAATAATGACTATCAGGAACTTAGCTTCTGCAGGAGAAGGCAGGTCACCAGAGAGATCCAGGAGTGAACTGAACCAATGCAAAAACATTGACAGCTGGCATGGAGTAACGATCTGAGAGGAGTTAAATAGAGCAGTCAACCAAAGGATAAACCACGTCACCTGTGTAAGGAACCTCAGAAGCAGCAGCTTCACTCACAGCCTCCAGAGGGAGCCCATAGACAGAACTCGCCAAAGTACCATTCACGACCACAGGAGGGAGTTCGACAACAGAATTCACAACAAATCTCTTCCTCAGAGCTGCTCCCACCACCTTCCTGTACCTCACGTCATGATGGATCAAGGACCTCATCATCTACACTACCCTCTTCAAACAACTGCTTCTACTTGGTAATCTCGACAGCACAGTACACACCAGAAAGTGGCACCTGAGTCTCTTCATCAGATGCATACTGAGGTGTGCTGACCATAGGCATTGGCCCACCTGCCTCTTCAGATTCAGAGAGACAAGGCAGTTGAGCATCACTGCATACTGCCTCCTCTTCAATTTCTAGAATGCTGCTTGGCTGGCCCCCTCTTTCCAAGCCAAGAGATTCAGAGAACAGAAGTAGAGATGACTCCTGTCCAGGGCTCTCTGACTGCCTGGGCAATTTGGCAGGTGGTGAAGAGACATATGAGTGGACATGAGAGGATATGGAACTAATTGAAGTCGATGTGTTAGCTGCCATCCATCCGACAACGGCTTCAATTTGTTCCTCCCGCAGCATTGGGGTACGGTGAGCTCCTACAAAGCTGCGCATAAAGGACTGTTCCCTGGTAAAACTGGGGGATGCTGAGTCACTGGTGCCCGCAGGAGGCACAGAATCCCCACATCCTCTCCCTGCAGAAATTCCACACCTGCGACCACATGCCTTACTCCCTGCCTTCTTCATCTTGGTAGACTGACAAAGATAGGCAGAAAAGTACTAAGGGCTTATTGTGCTTATTCCTGAACAGCTGCTAACAGGTATAAGAAACACTAATTTTATAAATTGTGGACTCGACTTTAATATAAGCTAATGTGGCCTACGCAACTGTAAAGTGGAGTGTTTGGTGAACTTTATAAACTTTTTTTTTTCACAAAAAGACACTGGATGTGCCCAAAGATGTAAAACCGATAGTATCACAAACTTTTTGTAGCTATTACAATGCAGGAAGGTAACCTACAATGCAATAGATGAGGCTCCAAAAAATAGTCTAATACTAATCTGGCTGGGGCTGGAGGGCACAAGACTGCATAAAGGCTGCTCTATCTACTCCTATATAGTTTTTTGCAAGCAATCTAGCTGGATATGGATAGAACCACACTAACAGGAGAAATTCAGGAAAAATGAGCAGCACTAATGCAAAAAAGGACAATGTATAAGGCAGTGACGCACGCTGAGCAAACTACAACCGGAGGTGGCTGCAGAACACACTACAGCGTGAGCTGCATTCACAGACAGAGACCTCGCAGACAGCCGTGAACAGTGCCGAGAACTGTTCACTAGCGCTGCAAGGCTGCAGAAAGGCTCCTCTATCTACTCCTATATAGTGTTTGCAAGCAATCTAGCTGGATACGGATGAAACCACACTACTAGGAGAAATTCAGGAAAAATGAGCAGCACTAATGCAAAAAAGGACAATGTATGAGGCAGTGACGCACTCTGAGCAGACTACAACCGGAGGTGGCTGCAGAACACACTACAGCGTGAGCTGCATTCACACACAGAGACCTCGCAGACAGCCGTGAACAGTGCAGAGAACTGTGCAATAGCACTGCAAGGCTGCAGAAAGGCTCCTCTTTCTACTCCTATACAGTGTTTGCAAGCAATCTAGCTGGATACCGATGGAACCACACTAATAGGAGAAATCAAGAAAAATGAGCAGCACTAATGCAAAAAAGGACAATGTATGAGGCAGTGACGCACTCTGAGCGGACTTCAACCGGAGGTGGCTGCAGAACACACTACAGCGTGAGCTGCACTCACACACAGAGACCTCGCAGACAGCCATGAACAGTGCAAAGAACTGTGCACTAGCGCTGCAAGGCTGCAGAAAGGCTCATCTATCTGCACCTATATAGTATTTAAAAGCAATACAGCTAGATAAGGATGAAACCACACTAATAGGAGAAATCAGGAAAAATGAGCAGCACTAATGCAAAAAAGGACAATGTATGAGGCAGTGACGCACGCTGAGCGGACTACAACCAGAGGTGGCTGCAGAACACACTACAGCGTGAGCTGCACTCACACACAGGGACCTCGCAGACAGCCGTGAACAGCGCTGCAAGGCAAAAGAAAGCTTCTCACACAATGGTTGATAAAGTAGCCTGGGTAAAGCACAATAAAGCAAATTGCTAGCTCAAACTGTCCCTCAGAACAGCAGTGTCCTGTCCCTAACTGAATTCACAGCAGAGTGAGCCCAAAATGGCGACGGCTTTCATAGTGCATCATGACATCATTTCAGCAGCCAATCACAGCCATGCCATTAGTTAACATGCCTAACAGGATGTGCCCACACTTCTTAGGATCCTCATTGGCTGAATAAAATCAAACTCGCTCATTGCATTATGGGAACTTCCGATTCTGGTATTCGATATTCTAAAAGTATAGGAACTCAGTATGAGAACTTCGATACCGCAAATATCGGTCGATACTCGATATTTCAGTATCGGAATGCTAAACACTAGTGATCAGAAAAGGCGGTGGGTAAAGGTCAAATGGGGAAGACTCCTGACAAAACTGCATCCATCACAGGGATTTATGAACGTTCAGGTTGGATGAATCCTGGAGGCATTCTTTCTAGGTTTAGGAGAGGCATGCTTTTTCTTGAAAGACGATTCCAGTGGTTTCATCAGCTGGGGAAGGTTCCAATCTGTGTCGACTGGCAACCAAGAAGGTTGTTCAGGCATTGAACAAATCAGCTGGTGTACGAATTGTGACCTGATGGTTACCCATGTTGATGGCAAGACCAAAAGGGTATAGCCATTTGTAAACCAAACCCAGTGATTGCAGTTCCGTTAGAAGTGGTTAAAAGATTTGCCTCTTTGCAAGAGTAGAGGGAGCGAGGTCTTGAAAAATTTGGATTTGGGAAGAGTCATATAAAAGGTAATCTTGTTCTTTAGCACTGGCTAAGATGGCAGCTGTGTCTAAAAACTTAAGAGATCGCAAATGATGACTCTAGGAGGGTCATTTTGCTTTTGCTTGGGTTTAAGGGCACGATGAAATCTTTCTTTTTCTTTTAATGTTCTTTGAATCAGCGTATTACAAACATTTTCATGAAATAACTGTAACAGGTTATAGTAGTCAACTAAATGTAATATAGGCATAGTAATCAACATGTATCGGAAATTATTCAACCAAATCCCGTATTATTATAATTTATGGTTATCTTCTTGTTTATAAACATATTTTAAACATCAGAGTAAGAAAAAAGTAGAAATGAAAAAGAAAAGGGCCTCTGACTAGAGGATAGGGAGATAGAGAGGGAGGAGGAAGAGGGAAAGGGGAAGAAAGATGCAGGGGAGAGTGGGGGGAGGGGGGTTGTTGAGGTGACACCTTGGGATGGGATGTGATTACATTGAGATTGTCGCAAAATAGGTTGACTGAGACCTAAATTGGGTCCATGGTGTCCAGACGTTAAGGAATGTAGTGACGGTGTGGTTAACCCTTGCTGCTAGCTCTTCCACTTGAAACAATTTATCAATTTTAGAGTACAATTGCTGGCTCGTGGGTGTTGTAGATGAGTTCCAGTTGATCGGGATAAATGATTTCCCAGCCACAAGTATAAATTGAGCTAGTTTATTGGCACGATCATCATTAGACCAGATTGGCAGATTTAGGAAGACATTTTCTGGTTTCAGAGTGACACCTTTCCCCAGCAACTTACTTATAATTAATGACACCTCCTTCCAGTATAGACATAAATGCGGGCAAGACCACTAGATGTGTACATAGTCGCCTATGCTAGCTCCGCATTTCCAACAATCAGTGTTTGAGGTATGGTGCCAACTGTGGATCTTTTTTGGTGTGATGTACCATCTAGTACATCTGGTGCCAATATTCAAAAAGGGCTCTAAAAGTGAACCTGGAAATTATAGGCCAGTAAGTCTAACCTCTATTGTTGGTAAAATATTTGAAGGGTTTCTGAGGGATGTTATTCTGGATTATCTCAATGAGAATAACTGTTTAACTCCATATCAGCATGGGTTTATGAGAAATCGCTCCTGTCAAACCAATCTAATCAGTTTTTATGAAGAGGTAAGCTATAGGCTAGACCACGGTGAGTCATTGGACGTGGTATATCTCGATTTTTCCAAAGCGTTTGATACCGTGCCGCACAAGAGGTTGGTACACAAAATGAGAATGCTTGGTCTGGGGGAAAATGTGTGTAAATGGGTTAGTAACTGGCTAAGTGATAGAAAGCAGAGGGTGGTTATAAATGGTATAGTCTCTAACTGGGTCGCTGTGACCAGTGGGGTACCGCAGGGGTCAGTATTGGGACCTGTTCTCTTCAACATATTCATTAATGATCTGGTAGAAGGTTTACACAGTAAAATATCGATATTTGCAGAAGATACAAAACTATGTAAAGCAGTTAATACAAGAGAAGATAGTATTCTGCTACAGATGGATCTGGATAAGTTGGAAACTTGGGCTGAAAGGTGGCAGATGAGGTTTAACAATGATAAATGTAAGGTTATACACATGGGAAGAAGGAATCAATATCACCATTACACACTGAATGGGAAACCACTGGGTAAATCTGACAGGGAGAAGGACTTGGGGATCCTAGTTAATGATAAACTTACCTGGAGCAGCCAGTGCCAGGCAGCAGCTGCCAAGTCAAACAGGATCATGGGGTGCATTAAAAGAGGTCTGGATACACATGATGAGAGCATTATACTGCCTCTGTACAAATCCCTAGTTAGACCGCACATGGAGTACTGTGTCCAGTTTTGGGCACCGGTGCTCAGGAAGGATATAATGGAACTAGAGAGAGTACAAAGGAGGGCAACAAAATTAATAAAGGGGATGGGAGAACTACAATACCCAGATAGATTAGCGAAATTAAGATTATTTAGTCTAGAAAAAAGACGACTGAGGGGCGATCTAATAACCATGTATAAGTATATAAGAGGACAATACAAATATCTCGCTGAGGATCTGTTTATACCAAGGAAGGTGACGGGCACAAGGGGGCATTCTTTGCGTCTGGAGGAGAGAAGGTTTTTCCACCAACATAGAAGAGGATTCTTTACTGTTAGGGCAGTGAGAATCTGGAATTGCTTGCCTGAGGAGGTGGTGATGGCGAACTCAGTCGAGGGGTTCAAGAGAGGCCTGGATGTCTTCCTGGAGCAGAACAATATTGTATCATACAATTATTAGGTTCTGTAGAAGGACGTAGATCTGGGGATTTATTATGATGGAATATAGGCTGAACTGGATGGACAAATGTCTTTTTTCGGCCTTACTAACTATGTTACTATGTTACTATGTATATCCTGCTTGGCTGCTGCCGTGGGGCGTTCTTCCCATCTCCAGGCGTTCTGTGTTATTTGTGAGCAGATTTTTACCCACTATTATTGTTTGATTCCTTATATTATATTATATTTAATAAAGATTTTGGCATTATTTTTGGACTTTTCTGCACCAGTTCTTGGCATCTTTTTGCTATGTGTGTTTGCTTATGCAGTTTGTGGTGTGTCCTATACCAGTCCTTTGACAGGCGACAATTTCTTCCTACATATGTTCTACTTTTGTTATTATGAGTAGGGAGTACATATGGTTTTGCCTGTTATGTTTTCCCAGTCTTTATCTTCTCCAAAAGGGCTGCAGAGACCCTTCCACCTCACTGCCGCTATGACTGTCCTACTGACCTCTTGACTGGTGGTGAGCCTCCCCGGGGTCGAGTCTATCCGTCATCTCTCCCGGAGTCGGAGGCAATGTATATCTGAGAGAATCTGGCAAGAGGATTCATTAGGAAGTCAGTGTCACCTGCACGGGCTGGGTTCTTCTTCGTACACAAGAAGAGTGGAGAACTGCGACCATGCATAGACTACAGGGGTCTTAACGCCATCACCGTTAGGAATAAGTACCCACTACCCCTGATATCTGAGCTTTTTGATACGCTATGGGGAGCAAGTGTATTTACTAAATTAGATCTGCGGGGTGCTTACAACCTGATTCGCATCCTTAAGGGGGACAAATTGAAGACGCCTATTAACACCAGGGATGGGCACTATGAATATCTGGTGATGCCCTTTGGGCTCTGTAATGCACCAGCCGTTTTCCAAGACTTTGTAAATGACATCTTCTGGAATATGCTTTTCACCTTGGTAGTAGTTTATCTGGATGATATTCTCATCTACTCTCCAGATATAGACTCCCACCGGAGAGATGTTTGCAAGGTCTTCGACCTCCTACAGGCTAACTCCCTCTATGCCAAGTTGGAGAAGTGTGTGTTTGAGCAGGAGTCCTTGCCTTTCCTTCGCTATATCATCTCTGCCCAGGGATTGGCGATGGATCCTGCCTAGCTACAGGCTGTGATGGACTGGCAGGAACCCCATTCTCTCAAAGCGGTGCAGCGCTCTATGGGGTTCATTACTATCGCCAGTTCATGCCCCTCTTTTCAACTTTGGTAGCTCCCTTTGTGGCCCTCACCAAGAAGGGGGCAAATCCCAAGTTGTGGTCGGACGAGGTCTCCAAGGCCTTTCTCTCAATTAAGTCACACTTTGCTAGCACTCCCATCCTACATCGCCCCGATGTAGATAAACCATTTATTATGGAGGTGGATGCCTCATCCGTTGGTGCTGGAGCAGTCCTCTTCCAAAAGGATGCTCATGGTCGGAAGCATGCTTGCTTCTTCTTCTCTAAGACCTTCACACCAGCAGAGAGGAATTATTCCATAGGGGACAGGGAGTTGCTAGCTATGAAGTTGGCTTTCTCAGAGTGGAGACATCTTCTGAAAGGAGCTCGCTTTCCCTTACAGGTGTTCACAGATCACAAGAACTTGGTGTATTTACAGACAGCCCAGTGGCTAAATTCTCGTCAGGCTAGATGGTCCGTGTTCTTCTCCCGGTTACATTTCACCCTCCATTTTCTTTCCGGGGAGAAGAACGTTTGTGCCCTCGCTCTCTCTCGCTCTGTAGTGTCATCATCAGAGGAGGAGCCTCAGCTTATTGTCCCTTTAGAGAGCCTGAGATTTGTGGCTCCGGTTTCGCTAGAGTCTGTGCCCTCAGGCAAGACTTTCTTTCCATTTAATTTGTTCTTTCTTTGGCTCACTCGTCCAGGGTGGGTGGAAATTTTGGGACCAAGAGGACATCTGAGCTCTTGGCGAGGACGTACTGGTGGCGGCATATGGCATGTGACGTTGCAGACTATGTTCGGGCATGTGTCTCCTGCGCCAAGAACAAGTCTCCTCGGCAATGGCCAGCTGGGTTGCTTTACCCCCTGCCAGTGGCGAACAGGCCCTGGGAGATGGTCGGGATGGACTTTGTGGTGGACTTACCCAAGTCTCGTAGCTGCACCATTATCTGGGTGATCACCGACCATTTTTCCAAAATGGTGCACTTGGTGCCTCTTCCACGGCTACCTTCTGCATGGGCTCTAGCTGTGTTGTTCATCAAACATATATTTCGCCTACATGGTATGCCGAACAAAATTGTCAGTGACCGAGGTCTCTAGTTTGTATCTTGATTCTGGAAAGAGCTTTGTCGTCTACTCAGTATTGAGTTGAATCTCTCTTCGGCATATCATCTCGAGACGAATGGGTTGGTAGAGAGGGCCAACTACACTCTGGTGACATATCTACGTCACTTTATTTCTGCCCGGCAGGATGACTGGGCATCCTTGCTACCTTGGGCGGAGATTGCGCTTAAAGCCGTAGCCGACTCCACCGGTCAGACTCCATTACTCCTTAATTACGGCCAGCATCCGCGTGTCCCTGTGCCCATGCCAGTGTTTTCTGCTGACTCCAGGGTGGCAGACTGGGCTGTGGAGGCATGGGACATTTGGGACCGCACTCAGGATGCCATTCGGGCCTCCAGGGAGAGTATGAGGTCCTCCGCCGATGCTCATCAGCGCCCCACTCCGACATTTGCTCCTGGAGACTTAGTATGGCTCTCCACCCATAACATCAGGCTGCATGTTGAGTCCACTTAGTTTACACCTTGCTACTTGGGTCCCATCAAGGTCCTCGAACAGGTTAACCCTGTGGTCTACCATCTGACCCTTCCTCCACGCCTAGGTATTACATCACCTTTCATGTGTCCCTCTTGAAGCCCGTATACATGTCCCGGTTTTCTGAGTCATCTGCCGGGACATCGGGTTCGTCTACGGACGATTACGAGGTGAATGCTATTTTGGGGTGCAAGGTGGTGCGTGGCAAGAAATTTTATTTGGTGGACTGGAATAACAGGACCTGACCATGTGACCCCCGACTTCCAATGGGAGGTCGTCCCATGGGCATGATCAGTATGGGAAAAGCAGGACTTAAAGGGAACCTGTCACCTAAATTTGGCGGGACCAGTTTTGGGTCATATGGGCGGAGTTTTCGGCTGTTTGATTCACCCTTTCCTTACCCGCTGGCTGCATGCTGGCCGAAATATTGGATTGAAGTTCATTCTCTGTCCTCCGTAGTATACGTCTGCCTTGCGCAGGCGTGTATTACGGAGGACAGAGAATGAACTTCAATCCAATATTGCGGCCAGCATGCAACCAGCGGGTAAGGAAAGGGTGAATCAAACACCCGAAAACTCAGCCCATATGACCCAAAACCAGTCCCGCCAAATTCAGGTGACAGGTTCCCTTTAATCCCAGTAAGACCTGCTCGCTGCTGAGCATTGCTGGCTACAAAGACAGAGCCTGGAAGGGCAGTAGTAACTAGTCATCCAGTATCAGCCTGAGCTACACAGTGGGGCTGATGTCTCAGCTGAGCAGGCTCCACTGCGGCCGGAGAAGAATGGGAGACTGCAGCAGAGATGGTCCGAGATTCCCCTGTGTAGAGGTGGGAACTTGACACCTAACACATACTGTTAAAAGTTGTGATGGAGGTATCATTAGAAATATTGGTCTTTTAGTAAACCTTGCTTTCCTTCATGCAGGGTAATATTAGTAATCTATTCCATCTGGTGCTTGGGGATAGGGGCAGCATGGGCCTGTATGATTTCAAATGCCAGGGCTGAAATTCAGCTCCAGTCCATACGTGCTTGTGTGTGCAGGAGCTCTTTACATGTGCCTCTGGTCTCCAGTGCGGTCAGGACATGCCCCCCCACGATGAACTCTTTCAATGACAATAGAATCAACTCTCTCTTTTCCAAGGAGATTAGTGAATATTTCTCTAGACACCTTGTCAAGGGATTCACGGGTCAAGGATTCAGGAATACCTCTCAGCCTAATATTTTTCCCCCTACTTCGATTTTCCTGGTCTTCCACTTCCAGAAGAACTGTATTTAGTTGATGTTGTTGTTGGAGAATTTTGGTCACGTAAGCAGGATATGGCCTCTACTGCTTCAGTATTGGCGGACTCTAAAACCTCTACCCTTTAGCTCATTTGTTGTAAGTCTGCACGTAATCCAGATATTTTGTCCAGGAGTGGTTGCATGCTTTGAGCCAATAAGTTTTTCATGAAGGCTCTAGAAATTGGAGCAGAATCTTCCAGGGTGGATTCATAATCTGAACCATCTCCGCTAGAGTCTGAGTCTTCCATAATATCTGGGGAAGCAGGTCTCTTAGAGGATTTTTTAAGGGGACTGCAATGTATCAGGTCTTTTCTTTAGATATTTGTCCAGGTCACCATGAGATTTGTGTTTTTGTTCCTCAGTTGAGGTTTTTGTGGTATGCTTTTCACGCTCTTTATTTGTTCTGACCATATTGAAGCTTCTGGTAGCGTGATATGTAGTGATCACCACTTGAACATATGGAAAGAGGATTATCTCGCCATAATATTATAGGGAGCGATTTTATGGAAACTGAACAGTAGGTGTCGCTCTTGTGTCAGCCAGAGGAAAGACTTGGTGTGACTCAGAGAGGTAAAAAAAAACAGGTATAATATGAAAAGAAAGAATAAAAAAGTAAAAAAAAAGAAACCAAAAGAAGCAGCAAGTAGTTATTTGTGGTAGGGCTATAATCAATTCTAGCCAAAATGTTGCACTGGGGCTGTAGGAGGCAGTATGATTAGTGTGCCTTGCTCCACAGTGCCCAAAAGAAAATGTCGCCGGCCTCGTGAGGACACCAGTGGGGGAGGGATCCCGCACCCCAATTCACTTTTCTCCGCTAATCGAGGGATGATGAGAGGGGGTTACAGGCCTGAAGTGCCGCCGTCTTCCCACCGCACACCATTCAGATGTCGAGTCAAGCTGCTTCTAATGGAGCCAGCAACTTCGGGCGTCAGGTACTGCCATCGCTTCACCGCAGATCCAGCTCCCCGGGTGTCGCTTCTCCCCGTCACGGCCTGGAAGGTCGTTCGCTTCTGCAGCGGCTGAAGTCGCCCAGACCGGGTCTCATGGATCGGTGAGTACCGCGGGCGGCGTCGCTTGTAAAAGGGGACCTGAGGCTTCAGTCCGGAGAGGCTCTGATCAGAGCTCTCATTCACCAAGTCACATGTGGTGGCCGCAATATACGCTCCACCAGGAGCTGATTGCAGGGTCCATTTTCAGCCTCCGGGATTACCACTGTGGCTAGCTTCCCTTAGGGTGCAGGGGGGTACGATCCAAGGTGGTTTTGCAAGAAAAAAGGCCTTTTTGGGTCACAAACTAAGTGAAATTTCTGGCCTTGGGACGGGAGCTGAAAGAGCACATGACCGTCCTTACAGCAGCCCAGGCCACGCCTCCCACCTCTTGCTTTTTCATGGTTTAATTAACCCCTTTACCCCCAAGGGTGGTTTGCACGTTAATGACCGGGCCAATTTTTACAATTCTGACCACTGTCCCTTTATGAGGTTATAACTCTGGAATGCTTCAACGGATCCTGATGATTTTGACAATATTTTCCCGTGACATATTTTTCTATGTGACAGTTGTGAAATGTATTTGATATTACCTGTATTTATTTGTGAAAAAAACTGAAATTTGGCAAAAAGTTTGAAAATTTCGCAATTTTCCAAATTTGAATTTTTATGCCCTTAAATCACAGAGATATGTCACACAAAAACCTTAATAAGTAACATTTCCCACATGTCTACTTTACATCAGCACAATTTTGGAACCAAATTTGTTTTTTAGGGAGTTATAAGGGCTAAAATTTGACCAGCAATTTCTCATTTTTACAACACCATTTTTTTTCACATCACATTTGTAGTCACTTTGAGGGGTCTATATGATAGAAAATACCCAAGTGTGACACCATTCTAAAAACTGCACATCTCAAGGTGCTCAAAACCACATTCAAGAAGTCTATTAACCCTTCAGGTGTTTCACAGGAATTTTTGGAATGTTTAAAAAAAAATAAACATTTAACTTTTTTTCACACAAAATTTATTTCAGCTCCAATTTGTTTTATTTTACCAAGGGTAACAGGAGAAATTGAACCCCAAAATTTGTTGTAAAATTTGTCCTGAGTACGCCGATACCCCATATGTGGAGTAAAATCACTGTTTGGGCGCATGGCAGAGCTCGGAAGGGAAGGAGCGCCGTTTGACTTGCAAAATTGACTGGAATTGAGATGGGACGCCATGTCGCATTTGGAGAGCCGCTGATGTGCCTAAACATTGAAACCCCCCACAAGTGATACCATTTTGGAAAGTAGACCCCCTAAGGAACTTATCTAGATGTGTGGTGAGCACTTTGACCTACCAAGTGCTTCAGAGAAGTTTATAATATAGAGCCATAAAAATATAAATCATATTTTTTCACAAAAAAGATTTTTCGCCCCCAATTTTTTATTTTCACAAGGGTAGCAGAAGAAGCTGGACAATAATATGTGTTGTGCTATTTGTCTTAAGTATGCTGATACCCTGTATGTGGGGATAAACCACTGTTTGGGCTCATGGCAGAGCTCGGAAGGGAAGGAGCGCCATTTGACTTTTCAATACAAAATTTACTGGAATTGAGATGGGACGCCATGTCGCGTTTGGAGAGCCCCTGATGTGCCTAAACATTGAAACCCCCTACAAGTGACATCATTTTGGAAAGTAGACCCCCTAAGGAACTTATTTAGATGTGTGGTGAGCACTTTGACTCACCAAGTGCTTTACAGAAGTTTATAATGTAGAGCCATAAAAATAAAAAAAAATCAATGAAAAATTATATTTTTGCCTCCAATTTTTTATTTTCCCAAGGGTAACAGAAGAAATTGGACCCCAAAAGTTGTTGTAAAATTTGTCCTGAGTACGCTGATACCCTATATGCGGGGGTAAACCACTGTTTGGGCGCATGGAAGAGCTCGGAAGGGAAGGAGTGCCGTTTGGAATGCAGACTGGATTGGTCTGCAGGCGTCACATTGCATTTGCAGAGCCCCTGATGTACCTAAGCAGTAGAAACCCCCCACAAGTGACCACATATTGGAAACTAGAGCCCCCAAGGAACTTATCTAGATGTGTGGTGAGAACTTTGAATGCCCAAGTGCTTCACAGAAGTTTAGAATGCAGAGTCGTGAAAATAAAAAATATTTTTTTTCTCCACAAAAAAGATATTGTAGCCCCCAAGTTTTTATTTTCACAAGGGTAACAGGAGAAATTGGACTGCAATAGTTGTTGTCCAATTTATCCCGAGTACGCTGATGTGCCATATGTGGGGGTAAACCACTGTTTGGGCGCACGGCAGAGCTCGGAAGGGAAGGAGCGCCTTTTTGGAATGCAGACTTTGATAGAATGGTCTGTGGGCATTATGTTGCGATTGCAGAGAACTTTGAACCTCCAAGTGTTTCTCTACAGTTTATAACACAGAGCCATGAAAATAAAAAAAGAAATTTTCCACAAAAATTATTTTTTAGCCCCCAGTTTTGTATTTTCCCAAGGATAACAGGAGAAATTGGACCCCAAAAGTTGTTCTCCAATTTGTCTTGAGAACACAATATGTTGGGGTAAACCCCTATTTGGGTGCACGGGAGAGCTTGAAAGGGAAGGAGCACTGTTTTACTTTTTCAATGCAGAATTTGCTGGTATTGAGATCGGACACCATGTTGAGTTTGGAAAGCCCCTGATGTGCCTCAACATTGAAACCCCCCACAAGTAATACCATTTTGGAAAGTAGACCCCCTAAGGAACTTATCTAGATGTGTGGTGAGTACTTCGACCCACCAAGTGCTTCACAAAAGTTTATAATGTAGAGCCATAAAAATAAAAATTCATATTTTTTCCACAAAAACCTTTTTTCCCGACCATAACCCTAACCACACCCCTAACCCTAATCCCAACCGTAAATGTAATCCAAACCCTAACTTTAGCCCCAACCCAACCCTAACTTTAGCCCCATCCTAACCCCAACTTTAGCCCCAACCCTAACCCTAATGGGAAAATAGAAATAAATACATTTTTTAAAATTTTATTATTTTTCCCTAACTAAGGGGGTGATGAAGAGGGGTTTGACTTAGTTTTATTGCTTTTTTTTAGCGGATTTTTATGATTGGCAGCCGTCACACACTAAAAGACGCTTTTTATTGCAAAAAGTAGTTTTTGTGTCTCCACATTTTGAGTGCTATAATTTTTCCATATGTTGGTCCACAGAGTCATGTGAGGTCTTGTCTTTTGCAGGACGAGTTGATTGTTTTATTGGTACCATTTTCGAGCATGTGACTTTTTTGATCGGTTTTTATTCCAATTTTTGTGAGGTAGAATGAACAAAAACCAGCTATTCATGAATTTCTTTTGGGGGGCACTGATACCATTCCACGTTTGGTAAAATTGATAAAGCAGTTTTATTCTTCGGGTCAGAACGATTACAGCGATACCTCATTTATATCTTTTTTTATGTTTTGGCGCTTTTATACGATAAAAACTATTTTATATAAAAAATAATTATTTTTGTATCGCTTTATTCTGAGGATTATATCTTTTTTATTTTTTCGTTGATGTATGGTGGCTTGTTTTTTGCGGGACAAGATGACGTTTTCAGCGGTACCATGGTTATTTATATCCGTCTTTTTGATCGCATGTTATTCCACTTTGGTTTGGCGGTATGATAATAAAGCATCAGTTTTTGCCTCTTTTTTTTTTACTGTGTTCACTGAAGGGGTTAACTAGTGGGTAGTGTTGAGCATTCCGATACTGCAAGTATCGGGTATCGGCCGATATTTGCGGTATCGGAATTCCGATACCGAGTTCCGATATTTTTGCGATATCGGGAATCGGTATCGGGATGAAGATTGATGTGTAAAATAAAGAATATTGTGATTGGTCGCGTGAGCGGTCACATGAGCGGTCACGCGACCAATCACAAGCCGCTATGTCATCGAAGGTCCTTCACGCGCTCATTCTTAGGAAGGGAATCATGGCGGTTGCAGCGGTTACAACCAGGGCACGTCCGAGGGTGAGTATATCAATATTTTTTATTTTTATTCTTTATTTTACACATGAATATGGATCCCAGGGCCTAAAGGAGAGTTTCCTCTCCTTCAGACCCTGGGAACCATTACAGGATACATTCCGATATTTGTGTCCCATTGACTTGTATTGGTATCGGCGATATTCGATATTTTTCGGATATCGGCCGATACAATCCGATACCAATACTTTCAAATATCGTAAGGTATCGCTCAACACTACTAGTGGGACAGTTTTATTGGCGATAACTAATATGTGTACTTTTATTGTTTGTTTTTTTTTAGGTAAAGAAATGTATTTATTGGAACAATATTTTTTTTTCTATATTTAGGAATTTTTTTTTAACACATGTAAATACAGTATTATTTTTTTTACATTGCCCCGGGGGGACATCACATTATAGTTACAGATCGCTGATCTGAAACCTTGCAGTGCACTGTGTCATATTAACAATCACACAGGCACTGCAGGGAGGCTTCCCGGCGCCTGTTCTGAGCAGGCGCTTGAAAACCAGGATGGAAGGCCCCCGCAGCCATTTTGGATCTGAGCCTGCAGGAAGGAGGAGGTAGGAGACCCTTGGAGCAACGCGATCACATCGCGTTGCTCTGAGGGTCTCAGGGAAGTATGCAGGGAGCCCCCACCATGCGCAATGCTTCCCTATGCCACCGGAACGTTGCGATCATGTTTGATCGCAGTGTGTCGGGGATTAATGTGCCGGGAGCAGTCCGTGACCGCTCCTGGCACATAGTGTCGGATGTCGGCTGTAATAATCATCTGACACCGGCGGCTATCGGCCACGCTCCCCCGATGAGCGCAGCCAATCGCCTATTACATCTATAATATAACGCTGGGAGCGTCACTCTGTCCGAAGCCTCTATAGACTGCGCAAGCGCAAGCGCCGGCGCAGTCTGGGCCTCACAGAGCGACGCTCCCGGGAGATCGCGGTGTGCGTTCACACTGAACGCACACCGCGATCTCCACCGCAGAAGCAGGGACCGCCAGGAGGGTGAGTATCGGCCTATATTCACCTGTCCCCGTTCCATCGCTGAGCGGCGCCATCTTCCCGGTCTTCGGCCTGTGACCTTCAGTTCAGAGGGCGCGATGACGCGCTTAGTGCGCGCCGGCGCCGCCCTCTGACTGAACAGTCACAGCCAGGAGACCGGGAAGATGGCGGTGCTCAGCGATGGAACGCCGGACAGGTGAGTATAGTAAGTGCTGGGGGGGCCTGAGCTGGCGGCGATACCGGCACCTGACCCCCACAGCGTGCCGGTGTCCCCGCCTGCTCAGGCCCCCCAGCACTCGGCGCCGAGCGGGTCAGAGGCAGTATGGGGACGCAGGATGGAGCAGCACATAAGGATGGGGACGCAGGATGCAGCAGCACATAAGGATGGGGACGCAGGATGGAGCAGCACATAAGGATGGGGACGCAGGATGCAGCAGCACATAAGGATGGGGACGCAGGATGGAGCAGCACATAAGGATGAGGACGCAGGATGAAGCAGCACATAAGGATGGGGACGCAGGATGGAGCAGCACATAAGGATGGGGACGCAGGATGGAGCAGCACATAAGGATGGGGACGCAGGATGGAGCAGCACATAACAGTATGGGGACGCAGGATGGAGCAGCACATAAGGATGGGGACGCAGGATGCAGCAGCACATAAGGATGGGGACGCAGGATGGAGCAGCACATAAGGATGGGGAAGCAGGATGCAGAAGCACATAAGGATGGGGACGCAGGATGGAGCAGCACATAAGGATGGGAACGCAGGATGGAGCAGCACATAAGGATGGGGACGCAGGATGGAGCAGCACATAAGGATGGGGACGCAGGATGGAGCAGCACATAAGGATGGGGACGCAGGATGGAGCAGCACATAACAGTATGGGGACGCAGGATGGAGCAGCACATAAGGATGGGGACGCAGGATGGAGCAGCACATAAGGATGGGGACGCAGGATGGAGCAGCACATAAGGATGAGGACGCAGGATGGAGCAGCACATAAGGATGGGGACGCAGGATGGAGCAGCACATAAGGATGGGGACGCAGGATGGAGCAGCACATAAGGATGGGGACGCAGGATGGATCAGCACATAAGGATGGGAACGCAGGATGGAGCAGCACATAAGGATGAGGACGCAGGAAGGAGCAGCACATAAGGATGGGGACGCAGGATGGAGCAGCACATAAGGATGGGGACGCAGGATGGAGCAGCACATAACAGTACGGGGACGCAGGATGGAACAGCACATAAGGATGGGGACGCAGGATGGAGCAGCACATAACAGTATGGGGACGCAGGATGGAGCAGCACATAAGGATGGGGACGCAGGATGGGAGCAGCACATAAGGATGGGGACGCAGGATGCAGCAGCACATAAGGATGGGGATGCAGGATGCAGCAGCACATAAGGATGGGGACGCAGGATGGAGCAGCACATAAGGATGGGGACGCAGGATGGAGCAGCACATAACAGTATGGGGACGCAGGATGGAGCAGCACATAAGAATGAGAACGCAGGATGGAGCAGCACATAAGGATGGGGACGCAGGATGGAGCAGCACATAAGGATGGGGACGCAGGATGGAGCAGCACATAAGGATGGGGACGCAGGATGGAGCAGCACATAAGGATGGGGACGCAGGATGGAGCAGCACATAAGGATGGGGACACAGGATGGAGCAGCACATAAGGATGGGGACGCAGGATGGAGCAGCACATAAGGATGGGGACGCAGGATGGAGCAGCACATAAGGATGGGGACGCAGGATGGAGCAGCACATAAGGATGGGGACGCAGGATGGAGCAGCGCATAAGGATGGGGACGCAGGATGGAGCAGCTCATAAGGATGGGGACGCAGGATGGAGCAGCACATAAGGATGGGGACGCAGGATGGAGCAGCACATAAGGATGAGGACGCAGGATGGAGCAGCACATAAGGATGGGGACGCAGGATGGAGCAGCACATAACAGGATGGGGACGCAGGATGGAGCAGCACATAAGGATGGGGACGCAGGATGGGAGCAGCACATAAGGATGGAGACGCAGGATGGAGCAGCACATAACAGGATGGGGACGCAGGATGAAGCAGCACATAACAGTATGGGGACGCAGGATGCAGCAGCACATAAGGATGGGGACGCAGGATGGAGCAGCACATAAGGATGGGGACACAGGATGCAGGATGAACATAAGGATGGGGACGCAGGATGGAGCAGCACATGACAGGATGGGGACGCAGGATGGGAGCAGCGCATCACAGGATGGGAGCAGCGCATCACAGGATGGGGACGCAGGATGGGAGCAGCACATAAGGATGGGGACGCAGGATGGAGCAGCACATAAGGATGGGGACGCAGGATGGAGCAGCACATAAGGATGGGGACGCAGGATGGAGCAGCGCATAAGGATGGGGACGCAGGATGGAGCAGCACATAAGGATGGGGACGCAGGATGGAGCAGCACATAAGGATGGGGACGCAGAATGGAGCAGCACATAAGGATGGGGACGCAGGATGGAGCAGCACATAAGGATGGGGACGCAGGATGGAGCAGCACATAACAGGATGGGGACGCAGGATGGAGCAGCACATAAGGATGGGGACGCAGGATGGGAGCAGCACATAAGGATGGGGACGCAGGATGGAGCAGCACATAAGGATAGGGATGCAGGATGGAGCAGCACATAACAGGATGGGGACGCAGGATGGAGCAGCACATAAGGATGGGGACGCAGGATGGGAGCAGCACATAAGGATGGGGACGCAGGATGCAGCAGCACATAACAGGATGGGGACGCAGGATGGAGCAGCACATAACAGTATGGGGACGCAGGATGCAGCAGCACATAAGGATGGGGACGCAGGATGGAGCAGCACATAAGGATGGGGACACAGGATGCAGGATGAACATAAGGATGGGGACGCAGGATGGAGCAGCACATGACAGGATGGGGACGCAGGATGGGAGCAGCGCATCACAGGATGGGAGCAGCGCATCACAGGATGGGGAGGCAGGATGGGAGCAGCGCATCACAGGATGGGGACGCAGGATGGGAGCAGCGCATGACAGGAAGGGGAATGCAGGATGGAGCAGCACATGACAGGATGGGGACGCAGGATGAAGCAGCGCATGACAGGATGGGGACGCAGGATGGAGCAGCACATGACAGGATGGGGATGCAGGATGGAGCAGCGCATTTCAGGATGGGGACGCAGGATGGAGCAGCACATACCAGGATGGAGACAATATACCAATATAAATGCTCGCCACCCGGGCGTAGAACGGGTTCAATATCTAGTACTATTATATCCATGGGATATCATCGACATGGATGGAATAGTACGTCTAATGGCAGAAAGGGGTTAATTGTCTATTGTTATTCATTCCTACTGTATTCAGGGAGGTATCAGATGCACTGCATTTAGTATCAGAATAATCCGAGTCAGAAGAAGTGAATGCTACATGTAGCATGCTAGTCGGGTTAGCTTGAGTCTGGCTATACTTGAGGATTGATCTAGGGGTTTTAGGTGTTCTTTTCCATTGGCCCCATTCATATGTTTTGCCGGTAGCATAATCATTAAGGTCTCTTGCAATTTTTTCTTTTTACGACTCATGATGTCTTCCTCAAGTGCAGACAAATTATTTTTCATTTTCTCCAAAGATGAATCATATTGTGATAATGTCTTAAATTCTTCCACAAAATTTTTAAAATTCTCAATTTCACCTTGAATATCCACGAGTTTCATTTCTTCTTATGTAATAATTTGCTTAATTAGATTCAAGGAACAATTGGAAATCCGTACTATATACTATAGTCGGCACTTTATTTAAGCATAACCTTCTTGGAGTCATTTCTTTTGCCACATAATTATGTAGTGTAGTAAAGTCCCACCAAATCTTAGTTTTTTGCACAGTTAATTTTTCAAATTGTGCCATATGTGTTGTAAAGTTCAAAAAGTCATCAGTTTTGATCGGTTCCTCACCAAACACCTGTGCAGCTTTTTTCTCCTGGCTTCAGAGCAGGATATAGACATAATCATGATGTATAAAAATTCAGTGCCTCTAGTGCAGCTATTCACATAAAAATTATATCAAATGAAAATACAAAAACACACAAGCGCTACCTGACCATGCTGCAGAAAACCACCGCTAGAATCCCCTCAGCTGTTGAGGTCAGTAAGGGGTAGGTGACAGCCTTATAGAAAGATAGACAAGTGTTAAATAGACCGACCGTGCTCCAGGAGAGAATAGCACAGAGCAAAATAAGTGGGCCAAATGAACAAAGAATGTACAGAGACAGGTAGCCGTCCAATAAATCAAATACTAGCCCCAGATGGCACTCCAAGAGGGAATCGGGGAATCGCAAAGAGCAAGCTAAGTAGATTTGATAAACAAAATCTAGCAACCAGGCAACCCCCACATGTACTTATGCTGGCTAACAGATGTAAATCATTCAGCTGCGGCACTAAAAACTATAACTCCGAGCACAGTTAAGTTTTGTCACCCACAGAAAGTAATGTTATATTCAAACAAATAACTAGATTAAAATACAAATATATGTTGCTTAACATTGGTGAATGAAGTTGTGGTGCTATTAGTCATTTTTTATATATTTTGTGTGACTTCCATGAGCTTGAAGGACTGCATCCATGCATTTCAACAATGATTCATACAATTTAATAATGAAGTCATCAGGAATAGCAAAGAATGCAGTCTTACATGACTCCCAGAGTTCATCTAGAGTCTTTGGTTTTGTCTTCCAAGCTTCCTCTTTTATCCTACCCCAAACATGCTCAATGATGTTCATGTCTGGTGACTGGGCTGGCCAGTCCTTGAGTACCTTGATATTTTTTGCCTCGAGATACTCTGATGAAGAGATGGATGTATGAGATGGAGCACCATCCTACTGCAGAATTTTACCCATTTCATGATTTGGAATATAAGAGGTAGCTAATACTTCTTGATATTTTAAGCTATTGATATTGCCTTCCACCTTGCAAATGTTTCCCACACCCCATACTGAATGTAACCCCAGACCATGATCTTTTCACCACCAAACTTAATTGTTTTCTGGGTGTATTTTGGATCCATGCAGGCTCCAGTAGGTCTCCTGCAGTATTTGCGGCAAGTGTGGTGTAATTCTACTGAAGTTTCATCAGAGAAATCCACTTTCTGCCACTTTTCCAGCGTCCATCTGTGGCAGGCTGTGGCACTTTTCAAATTCCACACTTTTTTTATTTGCCTTTTGTTTAGTGCTGGCTTCTGGGCACTGATTCGACAATGGAGGCCATTTCAAGACATAATCCTACAAACTGTTCTAGTTGACACAGGGACTTGAGGTGACCAGGCCTGTTGGAGCTCTTATGCAGTGGAAGAGGGGCTTGCTTTGGATTTTCTAACCAACAAATGTTCCTCCTGAGCAGTTGTCTTGAGGGGTCTCCAGGACCTGGGCTTGTCAAACACATCTCCTGTCTCTTCAAATCTTTATTTAATTCTTTGTACATGACGCTGAGACACATTAAAGGTGGGGATAAACAAGGATCCCTAAAATATAACTTTTAATCCATAAAGTTAAAAACAATTATTCCAAATTTGAAGACATTACCACATATAGGTTACCATGGGGAAAGTAAAACACTTAAATGTGGACTATCAGGCCCTGTCGGTACCCTAATACTGGTCCCTGCTTGACTGTGGAGGTTGGCACCCTAAGTTTCAGCGGTAGGCACCCCCACTCAGTGGCGGCTTACCCTGATAACCCTAATTCCTGTGGTCATAAAAAATCGTGTCCCAATACACCCATTGCCCAAAAAGGAAAGAAGTAAAAAAAACAAGCAAAATTGAAGAAATAATAGAAAAAATTAGGAAAACAGAACAAAACAAAAAAACACAAATTTTTTTTTTCTGCTCTTAAAAATCCCTAGAAGAGTCCAAATATATATAAATACATGCCATCTGGGTAAATGTGTAAATGTCTCATTTGTCCAAAAAGTGAAATGCAAAAACTCCTCTTCCGATAACTTATAGGTCAATCATACCCATAACAGAAATATGTCTACCCATGATGGCCGTGTACTTTAATTTACAGACAGCATGGCCCAGTGACCCCTCAAAAATGGGTAATAATCAAAGCAGAGAGAAAAGAAAAAACTCACAGAGACCACCAATCAGGCTTCGTGCAAATAATTATTTAGATGTCAGTGCCCCATTTGCGATCCTTAAACATCAAATTTCCATAATAGGACTACACACTGCCCCATGCATAATTATTTGAATCCACATGAGCAGTGTAAATAGCGCTATACTCATCTGAGCCAAAATGCACCATCTTTAGCGCAGGGGACACCATTCAGTAGAGCCATCAGTGAAGCCTCATATGGGAAAATCATCCCTAGCAATGCCCAACGCGTTTCCCCCCCCTCCGTGGGAGTGACGCGGGTTCATCAAGGGGATGCTGACCATTAAAGGTGCCAGCCTCCTCTGAAGTGGATCTGGTCTTCAGCCTCTTGATAATCCAGGCTTTGGTCGCAGGGTGGATTTTTGGCATATTGTCAGAGCTCAAGTTGCAGTTCAAGTAATGGTCTGGGGTGCTGGGTTTCTTTTTATACACACAAACTAATTAACTGATCATTTACTGAGCTCAGGTGAGGATGTAAACTAGGATTGGGTGCATTATATGACCAGGCAACAAATCTTTTGTCTTGTCAAAATCTGACCATTCTGTGTCCATTAAATGATCAATATTTCTACATTGATGCCAATTTATTTTCTTAACCTAAACCACATTTCGGAGGGTTTCAGCTTTCAAAAGAATAATTTAAACAACCAATGGATAAATTTAACGTCAGGTCACAAGCTTTTATTTACATAACATGAATAACATGGATGGTTTCTTGAGGCGTCCAAATATTAGTTTAATCATTTTTAATACTCCTTGAAATTCTTGACTATTACCCTAATAAATAACCCCCCCTTCCCCCTCCCCTTTCACAAATTTTGCTATCCTAATTTAGTCAGGGAAATTGCTTTTAAAGTATTTTTTCTTAATCTTAAAAATTCTTAATTAAAAAAAAAAATTCTAATACATAATTATCTTGATATAGGTTTTATTTAAGGAACACCAAAGTGGTGTCTCCAAGCATCTTTTTATTTGTTACATCCTACCTGGCTGTTCTTGACTCACTGTTTTTGATTTTAAAGGCTAATGTAGCATTAGGCTGCCATCACACTAGCAGTATTTGGTCAGTATTTTACATCAGTATTTGTAAGCCAAAACCAGGAGTGGAACAATTAGAGGAAAAGTATATTAGAAACATATGCACCACTTCTGCATTTATCACCCACTCCTGGTTTTGGCTTACAAATACTGATGTAAAATACTGACCAAATACTGCTAGTGTGACGGCAGCCTTAGAAGGATTTTTCAATTGTTCTTGTCATGGATGCGCAGTATAAGCATTTTATATATCATCTATCACTGCATCACACCTTTGGCTTCCTCTAATCATAAAAACTGGAGGTTTATTCAAGGCATTTTAAAGCTTATTGCAGTCAATGAGTGGGTTAATTGACATACTCCTCAGGTTATTTAGAGGCAGCTAAGGCAACTTTCACACTTCCGTTTTTTGGGGTCTGTTGTGGTGCAGTAAAATGACGTATAGACGGACGTCATGAAAATAGGTACAAACGTGTGCGACAGATCCAGTGTAATGATGGATCCGTTGTACAGAAATTCCGAGAATTAAATGTCCGGGGATGAGAAAGAGATAGAGATCCCAGACTTGAAATTCCTTCCGGGCATGCTCAGAAGGGAAAAACTGGATCCGTCGGTGGATTCCTGTGTGTGACGGTCAGCGACGGATCCTGCGTCCATAAGCTTCCATTGTAGCTGATGACGGGCAGCGCAGGATGCGTCGCTGACCGAATTTCTGACGTGCACAAAAACGTTACAATGAGCATTTTCTCTGCACGACGGACCGCTATTTTACGACGGATCCAGTGCACGACAGATGAAACGGATGGCCATCCATCACAATCCATCGGTGAAACAAGTCTGTGGGAAAATTTTTTGTCAGGATCCTGCATTCTCAAAAATCGACGGATTTTGACAGATCTGAAAAGACAGAAGTATGAAAGTAGCCTTAGGTTACTTTAACATTAGCGTTGTTGGCTGTACATCGCAATGTGTCATATAGGAGAAAAAACACATCCTGCAAAGTTGTCTGCAGGATGCGTTTTTCCCCATAGACTAACATTAGCGACGGTGGTGTCGTGTTTTGGTGGACTATCGGCACAAAAAAAGTTACATGTAACTTTTTTTTGCGCATCGTGTCCGCCATTTTCCACCGCGCATGTGAGGCTGAAACTCCGCTCCCTCCTCTCTGGACCTTACAATGGGGCAGCGGAAGCAGCGTAAGACTGCTTCTGCTGCCCACGTCGGGAATTATTTTCACAACGTGCGTCGGCACGTCGGGCTGACGCATAGCGACGGCTCCGGGCCGACGCTAGTGTGAAAGCAGTCTTACTGGATGCAGGATCACCCTGACAAAGAAGGCAGCTCTGCATTTGAAATGCGTTGGTTGGTTTCCTGGCTCTTGTACTGCCCTGTAGTTTGTGTGACATCACACGCTCAGGGAGTTTGCTCCCAGGGGTTTCACTTTCAGTTTCACAGGCATTTGGGGAACACTGCTGGCCGGAGCTTCCCTGGATCTGCCTGATATAATTGCTGTCCTGCTCTACTGCTATCTGCATCTGAAATCCACAGAATTATCTCTGTGGACTTGCCAGCTCACACATGACACCTTCCACTGAACGGTAAGGACTAGGGTTGAGCGACTTTTACTTTTATAGGATCGAGTCGGGTTTCGCGAAAAGTCGAGTCGAGTGAAATCGGCCGATTGTCGTGAAAAGTTGGGGATCGACCGAAACACGAAACCCAATGCCCATTTTAATGGCAAAAACATCCATTCTTGTTACTGAAGCTTGTCAATCTTAATTTACCTTATAATAATAGTTAGGCATTGGAAATTGGGGGTCATTTCGCTAAAGTTGTGGGGCGTAGTGCAGGTTCAAATTTTTAGTGGGCTGTTGTGAATTCTGCTTTTGGGCTCCCTCCGGTGGTTGTAGGTGGTAATGCAGTTGTCCCTGGGCTGTAGTCCTGGACAGGTGCATCTGCTAATTGCAATTCTGACTGGGGTATTTAGGTTTGCAGGACTCATTAGTCCTTGCCAGTTGTCAATGTTTCTTGGGAAGTGTTGGATCTCTGTCTGGCTTCTCCTGCTTAGCTGCCAATTCAGCAAAGATAAGTGTCTGTTTCTTTTTCTTTGGCACACAAGCTGTGTGCTTGTTTTTTGATTGTATTCCTGCTCTGAGTGTAGGAGTCTCTGGAGTTGCAGATATACGTTCCACGTCTTTAGTTAGATGGTGGAATTTTTTGTATAATCTGCTGTGGATATTTTTGGAAGGGTTTTAATACTGACCGCACAGAACTCTGTCCTATCCTTTCCTATTTTAGCTAGTGTGGCCTCTTGTGCTAAATCCTGTTTTTCTGCCTGTGTGTGTCTTTCCTCTCCTACTCACAGCCAATATTTGTGGGGGGCTGCCTATCCTTTGGGGTTCTGCTCTGAGGCAAGGTAGAATTCCTATTTCTATCTATAGGGGTATTTAGCCCTCCGGCTGTGACGAGGTGTCTAGGTTTTGTTAGGTACACCCCACGGCTACTTCTAGTTGCGGTGTTAAGATCAGGATTTGCGGTCAGTATAGTTACCACCTACTCCAGAGAAAGTTTTCATGCTGCTCCAAGGTCACCGGATCATAACAGTGGGCCCAGGAAACGTGGACTACGTCACCGCGGTGAAGCAGGGAGAGGTAAGTATTTCAACTTTGCAAGTGCTGTGATCCTGAGCAAGCAGGGGGGACCCACTCATTTGCATTGGCACTGGCACAGGGCCCCTCAAAGTACGGCGGTGTCTTTGGACGGCGGGGGTGCCTCCCACCGGCAGCGACACTTTTGCATACTATTAGGGGCCCTGTGCTAGTTACGTCGCCAACGAGTATGCCCCCCCACCAGATAAAGGAACCTGCAGTTTCATATGCACCTTCCTCTTTGTCCCCGTGTAAGGTGGTATAGTATACGGGAAGGGGAACCTGACTTTCAGCAGGTTCAAATTCTGGCTGTGTAGAGTGCAAGGGGAATGTAGTGGTCTTGGTCAATGTACCAGCAGACTCATCTAGCAGTGGCTGGGCAATGAGCAGGATGAGGAGGAAACACAGTTAGAAGGCCCAAAATAAAAAAGTAGGCTAAAAGCAGTTCAAAATTGGTAACAGGACTAAACAGGCGGCATAGCTTTGTTCAGTGGAGGACAACTGTAATGAGTGGAGCAGACACAGTTAGTAGGCCCAATATAAAAAAGTAGGCTAAATGCAGTTCAAATTTGGTAACAGGACTAAACAGGCGGCATTGATTTGTTCAGTGGAGGACAACTGTAATGAGAGGCTGACACAGTGAGTAGACCCAAATAAGTAAGTAGGCTAAATGCAATTCAATATTGGTAACAGTAGTAAACAGGCGGCACTGCTTTGTTCAGTGGAGAACAGCAAGGAGCGGCAGACACTGTTAGTAGGCCCAACCAAACTAGTAGGCCAAATGCAGTTTACAATTTGTAAATATAGGCCGAAAGCCTGAAGATTGAAGGTCAGCTTTGTTCAGTGGAGGAGAAAAGCAAGGAGCGGCAGACACCGTAGTAGACCCAACCAAACTAGTAACCCAAATGCAGTTTCATATTAAAAATATAGGCCGAAAGCCTGAAGATTGAAGCTCAGGAAAAAAAAACAGGAGAACACCAAAGAGCGGCAGACACCGTTAGTAGGCCCCAGCCAAACTAGTAGGCCAAATGCAGTTTAAAATTTGTAAATATAGGCCGAAAGCCTGAAGATTGAAGGTCAGCTTTGTTCAGTGGAGGAGAAAAGCAAGGAGCGGCAGACACCGTAGTAGACCCAACCAAACTAGTAGCCCAAATGCAGTTTCATATTAAAAATATAGGCCGAAAGCCTGAAGATTGAAGCTCAGGAAAAAAAAACAAGAGATCACCAAGGAGCAGCAGACACCGTTAGTAGGCCCCAACCAAACTAGTAGCCCCAATGCAGTTTTCAAATTCCGATAGACAATTGAAGCTCAGCTTTTTTCAGAGGAGGACAGCTGTATTGAGTGGCGCAGACAGACACAGGTAGTAGGCCTGAAACAGAAAAGTTGGCTCAATGCAGTTTAAAAAAGGTTACAGGGGTACACAGGCCGCATTGTTGTGGTCAGCAGAGGACAATTGGAAGGAGTGGCGCAGACTTACTAGACCTAAAATAAAAAAGTAGGCTCTATGCAGTTTTAAATAGGTTACAGGGGTACACAGGCAGCATTGGTGTGATCAGAGGAGGACGATTGCAAGGAGGGACCACAGACAGACTTACTAGGCCAAAAATAAAAAAGTAGGCTCTATGCAGGTTTAAATAGGTTACAGAGGTACACAGGCAGCATTGGTGTGGTCTGCGGAGGACAATTGGAAGGAGTGGCACAGACTTACTAGGCCTAAAATAAAAAAGTAGGCTCTATGCAGTTTTAAATAGGTTACAGGGGTACACAGGCAGCATTGGTGTGGTCAGCGGAGGACGATTGCAAGGAGGGACAGCAGACAGACTTACTAGGCCTAAAATAAAAAAGTAGGCTCTATGCAGGTTTAAATCGGTTACAGGGGTACACAGGCAGCATTGGTGTGGTCAGCGTAGGACAATTGGAAGGAGTGTCTGACACAGTTAGTAGGCCAAAATAATAAAGTGAGGTTAATGTCTGGCAAAAAAATTTTCTCACAAATAAACAGGGGGCATACCTAGGTACAGGGGTGGGCTCCTCTGCTGACTTGCAGACAGTGGTAGTTGGCGCAAAGTATTAACTGGTGTAATTGTAGGACAGGGCCCCTGAATATTTTTACTAGCATCAATCATGTCAACAAATTTTTATTGGCAGTGCAATTGAAGGATTTAACAGCACAGACTAAACAGTGGTGGAGCTGTGAGAGGTAATTTTGTAAGTAATAGAGCTGGGGGGGACATTCTCTCGTGGGCGGCGATACTGGCCCAGGGCCCCTCATGTTACGACGTGTGCCTGACATTGGGTGTGCACCACCACCACCACCAGAGACACTTCATTGTACTATGAGGGACCCTGTGCCAGTGCCGTCGCCCAAAAACGGGCACACCCACCTGTTCAGACAAATGGCACTCGCACGGGTGCTTGCGCCAAGTGGTGACCACGGCCCCGTGGGGGAGTCAGCCCATTTAGGGAAGTGTAAAAATGGCCTATGGTGGACATACAGCAGCTGCAAATGGAGAAATTGGAGCAGTCAGTAAGACGAGTTCAAAAGCAAGACCTTTTTACAGGAAAGCTAGGTGCCAGCAGAGGTAAGTGGGGCAAATTAATTAGAAATCCATGATTGGTTCATTTTAATGAAGGTTAGATCATCAACATTTTGGGTAGCCAGACGAGTCCTTTTTTCGGTGAGTATTGAACCAGCAGCACTGAATACTCTTTCTGATAGCACACTAGCAGCTGGGCAAGCAAGCTCCCGTAATGCATATTCTGCCAATTCAGGCCAGGTGTCTATTTTGGATGCCGAGTAATCAAATGGGAATGACGTGTGAGGGAGAACATTGATAAGGGAGGAAAAATAGTTAGTAACCATACTGGACAAATGTTGTCTCCTGTCACTTTGAATTGATGCTGCAGTACCTGTCGTGTCTGCGGTCATTGCGAAATCACTCCACAACCTGGTCATAAAAGTCCTCTGTCCAATGCCACTTCTGATTTGTGCACCTCTAAAACCTCTGCCATGTTGCCCCCTGCAGCTCGTGTGAGAACCATCACCGCCGCTGTGTGCTGGGAATGCCTGATCCAAACGGTCTACAAGAGTTGTTTGTTTGGTAGACAATATTTGCTCAAGGTTCTCATGTGGCATGATATTTTGCAATTTCCCTTTATAGCGTGGATTAGATAGATTAGCGAAATTAGGATTATTTAGTCTAGAAAAAAGAAGACTGAGGGGTGATATAATAACCATGTATAAGTATATAAGGGGACAATGCAAATATCTCGCTGAGGATCTGTTTATACCAAGGAAGGTGACGGGCACAAGGGGGCATTCTTTGCGTCTGGAGGAGAGAAGGTTTTTCCACCAACATAGAAGAGGATTCTTTACTGTTAGGGCAGTGAGAATCTGGAATTGCTTGCCTGTGGAGGTGGTGATGGCGAACTCAGTCGAGGGGTTCAAGAGAGGCCTGGATGTCTTCCTGGAGCAGAACAATATTGTATCATACAATTATTAGGTTCTGTAGAAGGACGTAGATCTGGGGAATTATTATGATGGAATATAGGCTGAACTGGATGGACAAATGTCTTTTTTCGGCCTTACTAACTATGTTACTATGTTACTATGTTACTATGATCCAGGAGGCAGGCCAACCAGTAATCATCATAGGTCATCATTTTGATAATGCGGGGGTCCCTTTTTAGGATACGCAAGGCATAATCCGCCATGTGGGCCAATGTTCCAGGTGTCAATTCCCGGCTTGTGCTGGGTTGAGGAGCACTTTCTGGCTAATCAACATCACTTGTCTCCCTCAAAAACCCTGTACTTGACCTTGCAATGCCACCAGTTTCTATTGCCCCCTGAGAAGCTTCATCCTCCCATAAATATTCATCCCCATCATCCTCCTCATCCTCCTCCTCTTCGTCCGACACCTCGTCCAGGAGACTTCTCTGAGCAGAGAATGGCTGACTTTCATCAAGGCTTCCCTCGTCCTCAGCTGCATATGCCTGCTCCTTTATGTGCGTCAAACTTTGCATCAGCAGACGCATTAGGGGGATGCTCATGCTAATGATGGCATCGTCTGCACTAACCAGGTATGTGCATTCCTCAAAACACTGAAGGACTTGACACAGGTCTTGTAGCTTCGACCACTGCACACCTGACAACTCCATGTCTGCCATCCAACTGCCTGCCTGTGTATGTGTATCCTCCCACAAATACATAACAGCAAGCCTCTGTTCGCACAGCCTCTGAAGCATGTGCAGTGTGGAGTTCCACCTTGTTGCAACTTCGATTATTAGGTGGTGCTGGGGAAGCTTCAAAGATCGCTGATGGTTCTGCATACGGCTGGAGTGTACGGGCGAACGGCGGATGTGTGAGCAAAGTCTTTGCACCTTCAGGAGCAGGGCGGGTAACCCCGGATAACTTTTCAGGAAGCACTGCACCACCAGGTTCAAGGTGTGAGCCAGGCAAGGAATGTGTTTCAGTGGTGAAAGGGCTATGGCAGCCATAAAATTCCTTCCGTTATCACTGACTACCTTGCCTGCCTCAAGATGTACACTGCCCAGCCATCACTGAGTTTCTTGCTGCAAGAACTCGGACAGAACTTCCGCGGTGTGTCTGTTGTCACCCAAACACTTCATTTCCAACACAGCCTGCTGACGCTTACCACTAGCTGTTCCATAATGGGACACCTCGTGTGCAACACTGGCAGCTGCGGATGGAGTGGTCATGCGACTGCGGTCTGTGGACGAGCTCTCGCTTCTGCTGGAGGACAAAGAGGAGGGGTGGCGAACGCCTACAGCCAACTGTTTCCTAGACCGTGGACTAGGCAGAACTGTCCCACTATGGCTGTCCCCTGTGGACCCTTCATCCACCACATTAACCCAGTGTGCCGTGATGGACACGTAACGTCCCTGGCCATGCCTACTGGTCCATGCATCTGTTGTGGGATGCACCTTTCTACTGACTGATTGCCTGAGTGCATGGACAATGCGGTCTTTGACATGCTGGTGGAGGGCTGGGATGGCTTTTCTCGCAAAGAAGTGTCGACTGGGTAGGTCATAGCGTGGTACTGCGTAGGCGATCAGGGCTTTGAAAGCTTTGCTTTCAACCAACCGGTAGGGCATCATCTCTAACGAGACTAGTCTAGCAATGTGGGCGTTCAAACCCTGTGTATGCTGATGAGAGGATGAGTACTTCCTTTTCCTAACGAGAGTCTCTTGTAGGGTGAGCTGGACTGGAGAGCTGCATATGGTGGAACTAGTGAGGGTGGTGGTAGACATGGCAGACTGAGAGAGGGTTGGTGATGGTATTCTTGCTGTTGGCCTACATACAGTGTTTCCTACCAAGAACCTGGTGATTCCCTGACTGCTCTGGCCTTGCGACGATACCTCCACATTTGCTGCAGGTGGTGTCTTAAACGGTGGGCTTACAGTGAGGGAAGGAATGTAGCATTGCTGACTAGCTTCATTGTGAGCGGGTACAACAACATTAAGGGACGTTTGGTAGTTAGTCCAGGCTTGCAAGTGCATAGTGGTTAAATGTCTATGCATTATTATTATTATTATTATTATTATTTATTATTATAGGCATGCAACTTGTATTTAAATTTTTGACATTCTGACCTCTGCTAAAGGTCCTTGAGCATTTCTTACAGATCACTTTGAACTGATCATTCGGATCTTGGTTAAAAAATTGCCAGACTGCACTCTTCCTGCTATCGAATACCTTTTCAGGCATTGCACACTGAGCTACTTAACCGGATGGCCACGCTGTCCTACAACTGTTTTTGGTTTTGACACAAGTTTTTGGCCAGATACGGGCCTGCCAGATGAAAGCTGTTGCGATGTTGATGCCTGCTGCGGCTCCTCCTCCTCTGCTTCAGAGCTACTGCCAGCGGCACCCTGTTCCCCCAATGGCTGCCAATCGGGGTCAACAACTGGGTCATCTATCACCTCCTGTTCTATGTTCTGTGCACCTTCCTCTGTGTCACCATGTAAGCCGGTGCTATAGCGTTCGGGACGGGGCACCATAGTCTCATCAGGGTCAGATTCTAGCTCAGTACACTGTGAGGGCAATGTTGTAATCTGAGTCAATGGAAGAGCATAATAATCTAGCTGTGGCTGTGCATCTGTGCACTCCATGTCCGATTCATCTTGTATTGGGCATGGCCTGTTAACAAACTCCCTTTCTAACCCAGACACGGTATGTGTAAAGAGCTCCGTGGAGTAACCTGTTGTGTCGCCTGACGCATCCATCACTGTTGTTCTGGGTGAAGGAAGCGACTTGTTCATGACCGGGAGCATCCACTCACGACACGCTGCTTTTAAATTTTACACTTTCCGAACCGGAGGCGAAAGAGCTAGAGGCAGGGTCAGCAAGGAAAGCCAAAACTTTTTCGTGCTGCTCCGGCTTTAAAAGCGGTTTTCCTACTCCCAGAAAAGGGAGCGTTCGAGGCCTTGTGTAGCCAGATGATGACGCTGGCTCAACAACTTGAGACTTAGGTGCTATATTGCTTTTCCCACAACCACCTGATGCTCCACCACCACTACCATCATTACCAGCTGGCAATGACCGCCCACGGCCACGACCTCTTCCACCAGACTTCCTCATTCTTGGAAAAATGTAACCAAACTAACAAACGTTATATGGTACTGTAAAACCAGGTAGAAGGTGTACGTAAACTTGTTGTGAATTTAAATCTCCCTTTATAGGTGTGGGAGACTGCTGGGATAATCAGGCTTACTGTATTACACTACACAGTTTCAGTGGCAGAAAGTGGCTGACTGATATGCCACAAAAAGGATGGACGCAGATGCATTTAGTGTCAATAGAAATTTCCCTTTATAGGTGTGGGAGACTGCTGGGAAAATCAGGCCCACTGTATTACACTACACAGTTTCAGTGTCAGAAAGTCGCTGACAGATATGCCACAAACAGGACTGATGCAGATGCACTTAGTGGCAATAGAAATTTCCCTTAACAGGTGTGGGAGACTGCTGGGAAAATCAGGCCCACTGTATTACACTAGACAGCTTCAGTGGCAGAAAGTGGCTGACAGATATGCCACAAACAGGACTGACGCAGATGCATTTAGTGGCAATAGAAATTTCCCTTTATAGGTGTGGGAGACTGCTGGGAAAATCAAGCCCACTGTATTAGACTACACAGTTTCAGTGGCATAAATTGGCTGACAGATATGCCACAAACAGGAATGACGCAGATGCACTTAGTGGCAATAGAAATTTCCCTTTATAGGTGTGGGAGACTGCTGGGAAAATCAGGCCCACTGTATTAGAATACACATTTTCAGTGTCAGAAAGTGGCTGACTGATATGCCACAAACAGGACTGATGCAGATGCACTTAGTGGCAATAGTAATTTCCCTTTATAGGTGTGGGAGACTGCTGGGAAAATCAGGCCCACTGTATTACACTACACAGTTTCAGTGTCAGAAAGTGGCTGACTGATATGCCACAAACAGGACTGATGCAGATGCACTTAGTGGCAATAGAAATTTCCCTTTATAGGTGTGGGAGACTGCTGGGAAAATCAGGCCCACTGTATTACACTAGACAGCTTCAGTGGCAGAAAGTGGCTGACAGATATGCCACAAACAGGACTGAGACAGATGCACTTATTGGCAATAGAAATTTCCCTTAATAGGTGTGGGAGACTGCTGGGAAAATCAGGCCCACTGTATTACACTACACAGTTTCAGTGTCAGAAAGTTGCTGACAGATATGCCACAAACAGGACTGACGCAGATGCACTTAGTTGCAATAGAAATTTCAGTTTATAGGTGTAGGAGACTGCTGGGAAAATCAGGCCCACTGTATTACAATACACAGTTTCAGTGTCATAAAATGGCTGACAGATATGCCAAAAACAGGACTGATGCAGATCCACTTAGTGGCGATAGAAATTTCCCTTAATAGGTGTGGGAGACTGCTGGGAAAATCAGGCCCACTGAATTACACTACACAGTTTCAGTGTCAGAAAGTGGCTGACAGATATGACACAAACAGGACTGACGCAGATGCACTTAGTGGCAATAGAAATTTCCCTTTATAGGTGTGGGAGACTGCTGGGAAAATCAAGCCCACTGTATTAGACTGCACAGTTTCAGTGGCAGAAATTGGCTGACTGATATGCCACAAACATGACTGATGCAGATGCACTTAGTGGCAATAGAAATTTCCCTTTATAGGTGTGGGAGACTGCTGGGAAAATCAGGCCCACTGTATTACACTACACAGTTTCAGTGTCAGAAAGTGGCTGACTGATATGCCACAAACAGGACTGATGCAGATGCACTTAGTGGCAATAGAAATTTCCCTTAACAGGTGTGGGAGACTGCTGGGAAAATCAGGCCCACTGTATTACACTAGACAGCTTCAGTGGCAGAAAGTGGCTGACAGATATGCCACAAACAGGACTGACACAGATGCACTATTGGCAATAGAAATTTCCCTTAATAGGTGTGGGAGACTGCTGGGAAAATCAGGCCCACTGTATTAGACTACACATTTTCAGTGTCAGAAAGTGGCTGACTGATATGCCACAAACAGGACTGACGCAGATGCATTTAGTGGCAATAGAAATTTCCCTTTATAGGTGTGGGAGACTGCTGGGAAAATCAAGCCCACTGTATTAGACTACACAGTTTCAGTGGCAGAAATTGGCTGACAGATATGCCACAAACAGGAATGACGCAGATGCCCTTAGTGGCAATAGAAATTTCCCTTTATAGGTGTGCGAGACTGCTGGGAAAATCAGGCCCACTGTATTAGAATACACATTTTCAGTGTCGGAAAGTGGCTGACTGATATGCCACAAACAGGACTGATGCAGATGCACTTAGTGGCAATAGAAATTTCCCTTTATAGGTGTGGGAGACTGCTGGGAAAATCAGGCCCACTGTATTAGAATACACATTTTCAGTGTCAGAAAGTGGCTGACTGATATGCCACAAACAGGACTGATGCAGATGCACTTAGTGGCAATAGAAATTTCCCTTTATAGGTGTGGGAGACTGCTGGGAAAATCAGGCCCACTGTATTACACTACACAGTTTCAGTGTCAGAAAGTGGCTGACTGATATGCCACAAACAGGACTGATGCAGATGCACTTAGTGGCAATAGAAATTTCCCTTAACAGGTGTGGGAGACTGCTGGGAAAATCAGGCCCACTGTATTACACTAGACAGCTTCAGTGGCAGAAAGTGGCTGACAGATATGCCACAAACAGGACTGACACAGATGCACTTATTGGCAATAGAAATTTCCCTTAATAGGTGTGGGAGACTGCTGGGAAAATCAGGCCCACTGTATTACACTACACAGTTTCAGTGTCAGAAAGTTGCTGACAGATATGCCACAAACAGGACTGACGCAGATGCACTTAGTGGCAATAGAAATTTCACTTTATAGGTGTAGGAGACTGCTGGGAAAATCAGGCCCACTGTATTACAATACACAGTTTCAGTGTCATAAAATGGCTGACAGATATGCCAAAAACAGGACTGATGCAGATCCACTTAGTGGCGATAGAAATTTCCCTTAATAGGTGTGGGAGACTGCTGGGAAAATCAGGCCCACTGAATTACACTACACAGTTTCAGTGTCAGAAAGTGGCTGACAGATATGACACAAACAGGACTGACGCAGATGCACTTAGTGGCAATAGAAATTTCCCTTTATAGGTGTGGGAGACTGCTGGGAAAATCAGGCCCACTGTATTAGACTACACATTTTCAGTGTCAGAAAGTGGCTGACTGATATGCCACAAACAGGACTGACGCAGATGCATTTAGTGGCAATAGAAATTTCCCTTTATAGGTGTGGGAGACTGCTGGGAAAATCAGGCCCACTGTATTACACTACACAGTTTCAGTGTCAGAAAGTCGCTGATAGATATGCCACAAACAGGACTGACGCAGATGCACTTAGTGGCAATAGAAATTTCCCTTAACAGGTGTGGGAGACTGCTGGGAAAATCAGGCCCACTGTATTACACTAGACAGCTTCAGTGGCAGAAAGTGGCTGACAGATATGCCACAAACAGGACTGACGTAGATGAATTTAGTGGCAATAGAAATTTCCCTTTATAGGTGTGGGAGACTGCTGGGAAAATCAAGCCCACTGTATTAGACTGCACAGTTTCAGTGGCAGAAATTGGCTGACATATATGCCACAAACAGGAATGACGCAGATGCACTTAGTGGCAATAGAAATTTCCCTTTATAGGTGTGGGAGACTGCTGTGAAAATCAGGCCCACTGTATTAGAATACACATTTTCAGTGTCAGAAAGTGGCTGACTGATATGCAACAAACAGGACTGATGCAGATGCACTTAGTGGCAATAGAAATTTCCCTTTATAGGTGTGGGAGACTGCTGGGAAAATCAGGCCCACTGTATTACACTACACAGTTTCAGTGTCAGAAAGTGGCTGACTGATATGCCACAAACAGGACTGACGCAGATGCACTTAGTGGCAATAGAAATTTCCCTTAACAGGTGTGGGAGACTGCTGGGAAAATCAGGCCCACTGTATTAAACTAGACAGCTTCAGTGGCAGAAAGTGGCTGACAGATATGCCACAAACAGGACTGACACAGATGCACTTATTGGCAATAGAAATTTCCCTTAATAGGTGTGGGAGACTGCTGGGAAAATCAGGCCCACTGTATTACACTACACAGTTTCAGTGTCAGAAAGTTGCTGACAGATATGCCACAAACAGGACTGACGCAGATGCACTTAGTGGCAATAGAAATTTCACTTTATAGGTGTAGGAGACTGCTGGGAAAATCAGGCCCACTGTATTACAATACACAGTTTCAGTGTCATAAAATGGCTGACAGATATGCCAAAAACAGGACTGATGCAGATCCACTTAGTGGCGATAGAAATTTCCCTTAATAGGTGTGGGAGACTGCTGGGAAAATCAGGCCCACTGAATTATACTACACAGTTTCAGTGTCAGAAAGTGGCTGGCAGATATGACACAAACAGGACTGACGCAGATGCACTTAGTGGCAATAGAAATTTCCCTTTATAGGTGTGGGAGACTGCTGGGAAAATCAGGCCCACTGTATTAGACTACACATTTTCAGTGTCAGAAAGTGGCTGACTGATATGCCACAAACAGGACTGACGCAGATGCATTTAGTGGCAATAGAAATTTCCCTTTATAGGTGTGGGAGACTGCTGGGAAAATCAGGCCCACTGTATTACACTACACAGTTTCAGTGTCAGAAAGTCGCTGATAGATATGCCACAAACAGGACTGACGCAGATGCACTTAGTGGCAATAGAAATTTCCCTTAACAGGTGTGGGAGACTGCTGGGAAAATCAGGCCCACTGTATTACACTAGACAGCTTCAGTGGCAGAAAGTGGCTGACAGATATGCCACAAACAGGACTGACGCAGATGCATTTAGTGGCAATAGAAATTTCCCTTTATAGGTGTGGGAGACTGCTGGGAAAATCAAGCACACTGTATTACACTTCACAGTTTCAGTGGCAGAAAATGTCTGACAGATATGCCAAAAACAGGACTGTTGCAGATCCACTTAGTGGGGATAGAAATTTCCCTTAATAGGTGTGGGAGACTGCCAGGAAAATCAGGCTCAGTGTATTACACTACACAGTTTCAGTGTCAGAAAGTTGCTGATAGATATGCCACAAACAGGACTGACGCAGATGCACTTAGTGGCAATAGAAATTTCACTTTATAGGTGTAGGAGACTGCTGGGAAAATCAGGCCCACTGTATTACACTACACAGTTTCAGTGTCAGAAAGTGGCTGACAGATATGCCAAAAACAGGACTGACACAGATGCACTTAGTGGCAATAGAAATTTCTCTTTATAGGTTTGGGAGACTGCTGGGAAAATCAGGCCCACTGTATTACACTACACAGTTTCAGTGTCAGAAAGTGGCTGACAGATATGCCACAAACAGGACTGATGCAGATGCACTTCGTGGCAATAGAAATTTCCCTTAATAGGTGTGGGAGACTGCTGGGAAAATCAAGCCCACTGTATTAGACTACACAGTTTCAGTGTCAGAAAATGGCTGACAGATATGCCAAAAACAGGACTGATGCAGATCCACTTAGTGGCGATAGAAATTTCCCTTAATAGGTGTGGGAGACTGCTGGGAAAATCAGGCCCACTGTATTACACTACACAGTTTTAGTGTCAGAAAGTGGCTGACAGATATGCCACAAACAGGACTGACGCAGATGCACTTAGTGGCAATAGAAATTTCCCTTTATAGGTGTGGGAGACTGCTGGGAAAATCAGGCCCACTGTATTACACTACACAGTGTTAGGGGTCGAGTTCCTGCCCCTGCACAGGGGGAATCTTGGGCCATCTCCGCTGCGGTCTCCCATTCTTCTCCTGCCGCAGTGGAGCCTGCTCAGCAGAGACGTCGAACCCAGCATCTCGCTCAGTCTGACTCTGCGCTAAGAGTTACTGCTGCATTTCCTGCTTCTGCCATTGAAGACATTGCTGGGCAGCGGCAAGCAGACGCTTCTGGGACTAAGTCCTGCTTTTCACGTTCTGAGCATGCCCAGAGTAAGATCTCTCAGTGGAGATCGTGGGTCACATGATCAGATACTGCAGCTAAGGTCATTGATCCTTCTTGGAAGGTCCTTGTAGGTGCTATGACTAAATCCTGCTTTGCACTCTGAGCATGCTCTGGGCAAGATCTCTCAGTGGAGATCTGGGGTCACATGCTTAGGTACTGCAGCAACTCCATTGGTCCTTCTTTGAAGGTCCTAAACATGCTGCAACTATTTAAGGCTCACATGGCTGCATGACTGAGACCTATGTCATCACGCTGCCCACACTCTGCATTCACCTTCATTGGCTGAGAAATGGCGCTGAACGTGTCATATGAAACGCGACTTTGGTGCGAAGATCGCGTACCGCATGGCCGATCCCACACTGGGATCGTCTCAGGTTTCACGAAACCTGACTTTGCCGAAAATCGGCGACTTATGAAATCGACCGATCCGTTTCGCTCAACCTTAGTAAGGACATCATTGCCTTTCTTATTATAAAGGGGATCTGTGTGCCAGTAGTATTGTTACCATCTGGGTCTAGGAATTGATTTACTGGACGGCTACTAGGTTATGATATACATTTTATAGTTTATCAAATCTACTTAGCTTGCTCTTAGCTCTTCTCTCTTGGAGTGCCATCTGGGGCTAGTATTTGATTTATTGGATGGCTTCCAGTCTCTATACATTCTTTGTTCATTGGACCCACTTAGTTTGCTCTGTGCTATTCTCTCCTGGAGTGCGGTCAGTCTATTTAACAAAAATTATATCAGTTTATACAATGAGGATATTCATGTTAAATGTTATTAAAAATGTTATTTGCAAATGTTTACCAATAATAAATGAAGATGAGACTCCAGCTTAAATTCTTGAATTGGGAGTGAATGTTGTAGCCAGGATAGCTCCCACTATTGGAAAAAGAGTGTCTCCGGGATTATTTTCATTGAAACCATCTGTGCAAAATTGGGTGAATATCAAGGGCTTCTTTAAATGTGGAACAACTAACTGTAAAACATGCAAATATGCTGAAACAACAAAAACATTTAACAAATCACAATGAGACACAGACCTACAATATTAATCAATTTTTTAACTGTAACACAATAAATGTGATACATAAAATAGAATGCACTATTTGTCACTTAGTATACAGTGCTCAAAATAAAGGGGAAACTAAAATACCACATCCTAGATATCTCTGAATGAAATAATCCAGTTGCAAATTTTTATTCATTGCATAGTGGAATGTGTTCAGAACAATAAAACATAACAATTATCAATGTAAATCAAAATGAATATCCCATGGAGGTCTGGATTTGGAATGATACTCAAAATCAAAGTGGAAAATCAAATTACAGGCTGATCCAACTTCACTGGAAATGCCTCATGACAAGGAAAAGATGTTCAGTATTGTGTGTGGCCTCCACGTGCCTGTATGACCTCCCTACTGTACAATGCCTGGGAATTCTCCTGATGAGGCAGTGGATGGTCTCCTGAGAGATCTCCTCCTAGACAAAAGCATCCGCCAACTCCTGGACAGTCTGTGGTGCAACGTGATGTTGGTGGGTGGAGCTAGACATGATGTCCCAGATGTGCTCAATCAGATTCAGGTCTGGGGATCAGGCAGGCCAGTCCATAGCTTCAATGCCTTTATCTTGCAGGAACTGCTGAAACACTGCAGCCACATGAGGTCTGGCATTGCCCTGCATTAGGAGTATCCCAGGGCCAACCACACCAGCATATGGTCTCACAAGGGGTCTGAGGATCTCATCTCGGTACCTAATGGCAGTCAGGCTACCTCCGCGAGCAAATGGAGGGCTGTGTCACCCCACACAATTACTGACCCACTGCCAAACCTGTCATGCTAATGGATGTTGCAGGAAGCAGATTGCTCTCCAAGGCATCTCTGTCACATCTGGCACATGCTCTGTGTGAACCTGCTTTCATCTGTGAAGAGCACAGGGTGCCAGTGGCGAGTTTGCCAATCCTGGTTTTCTGTGGCAAATGCCAATCTCCTGCACGATGTTGGGCTGTGAGCACAACCCCATCTGTGGACGTCGTGGACGTCGGGCCCTCAGACCATCCTCATGGAGTCGGTTTCTAACCATTTGTGCAGACACATACACATTTGTGGCCTGCTGGAGGTAATTTTGCAGGGCTCTGGCAGTGCTCCTCCTGATCCTCCTTGCACAAAGGTGGAGGTAGAAGTCCTGCTGCTGCGTTGTTGCCTTTCTACGGCCCCCTCTACGTCTCCTAGTATCGCCTCCAGCCTCTGGACAATACACTGAGAGACACAGCAAACCGTCTTGCCACATCTTGCATTGATGTGCCATCCTGGATCAGCTGCACTACCTGAGCCACTTGCATGGGTTGTAGAGTCCGTCTCATGCTACCGCGAGTGTGAAAGCACAACCAACATTCAAAAGTGACCAAAACGTCTGCCAGAAATCATTGGTACTGAGATGTGGTCTGTGGTCTCCACCTGCAGAACCACTCCTTTATTGAGTGTGTCTTGATAATTGCCAATAATTTACGTCTGTTGTCTCTTCCATTTGCACAACAGCATGTGAAATTGATTGTTAATCAGTGTTGCTTTCTAAGTGGACAGTTTGATTTCACAAAAGTTTGATTTACTTGGAGTTATATTCTGTTGTTTAAGTGTTCCCTTTACTTTTTTGAGCAGTGTATATTGGATGCACCACGAGAAAACTAAAAACTCGTATTTCAGCACACATCAGAGATATAAATAATAATAATAATAATAATAATAATAATGTTATTCGGAATATATCTATGGCTGCCAAACATTTCGTTGAGCATCACAATAGCAATACTTTATCTTTAAAAGTTTCAGGCATAGAGTACCTTAAAAACTCGAAGCGTGGTGGGGATATAAAAAGACATCTATTAACATGAGAGGCGTTCTGTATCTACAACTTGGGAAAAAGACATCCCACTGGTCTCAACAAGAGGAATGAAATTATGTTTCATCACTGATGATGTTTTTAAGATAAATGTAATGTATTGTGTTTGTTTATTTTATATTCTGTAATTTACACAGCATATTGGTACAATGCATCAATCATCGCACAATTGATCTGTCAGGACCTTGATGTGTTCAATCACATGATGTCTGAAATTCATTTGATTTGCTTGTATCATGCATAAAATGCTTTGACTTGTTTAGCTTTGACAAAGATCCATTGCAGGATCAAAACACGTTGCTGGACTGTCAGTGCCTGCTATGCACATTCACATCCAATGGAGATTCTGCCTATCACCATGTTTTAATCGTTGACGAATAAAGAATTTGTTTTAGGAGATGGAACGTCTACCTTTGTATTCCTGTATTCTCATGCTGGTAAGGGGCTATGGATATTGGACCCTCCCCCCACCCCCCCAGCCTGAAAATAGCAGCCCACAGCAGGCCAGAAATAGGTACTTTTATTAGATGCACCATTTCTGGCACTTTGCCTAGCTATTTCCACTTGCTCTGTAGTGGTGGTAAGTGGGGTTCATATTTGTCTGGTTGATGTCACCTTTGTATTGTCAGGTGACATCAAGCCCAATGATTAGTAATGGAGAGGTGTCTACAATTATTTACAACTAGTTATTTATAACTATTATTTACTATAGTTATATGGTAAATAAAGACACAGCAAGAACATATTCCTTTATTAGACATAAAACAAAACACATTTTTCCATTTTTATTTAAAAATCACAAACACAGTTATACTCGCCTGCCGCCTAATTCCATTGAATCACTCATCTCCGGTAAGAAAACAAAAATAAAAAACAACAATATCCCTCACCTCTCCATTGTTCTGTCCCATGCTGTTATCCATGTCTGTTGGATAAATAGTTTTCAACCTGCAGATTAAGGTAAGAAATTCTCACAGTGTTCTGCTATGAAGTCACTGAGCTTGAACTGCAGTGATCTCATCACTGACATTTTCCCATGGTGCTGAGGTCAGCGCATTTCAGTATGGCTGGTAACACAGCCTCAGTGATCAGAGGTAACGTTGATGACGTCATCGCTAGTCACCGACGCTATGCTCACAGCAGCTCATTCACAGTTTGTTCTCAGCATGGATTGTCGCATCTTGGCACCATCCAGGTTGAAAACTGTTTATCCCCCAGACATGAATTACAGCATGGGACAAAACAATGGATACTTGAGGGATATTGTTGTTTTTATTTTTGATTTATTACAGGAGACGAGGGATTCAGTGGAATTATAAGAAAAACTACTGAAGGCTCTACAAAATAATCCTCAGGATCACTAACCTTACACTTAGTGAAGCATGGAGAAGAAAGAGAAAAATAAGTTTGTATAGAACAGCTTGGATAACCAATATAAACAAAATATATCCAATTTATTATCATACAATTAACCCCTTAGCGACCGCCAATACGCCTTTTAACGGCGGCCGCTAAGGGTACTTAAACCACAGCGCCGTTAATTAACGGCGCTGTAGAAAAAGTAAATAGCGCCCCCCAGAGGCCGATTTTCTCCGCGGTCTCGGCTGCCGAGGGTAGCCGAGACCCCAGAGAACATGATTCGGGGGTTTTTTAACCCACCCCGCATTTGCGATCGCCGGTAATTAACCGTTTACCGGCGATCGCAAAAATAAAAAAGCGATCTCTTTTTAATTTCTCTGTCCTCCGATGTGATCGCACATCGGAGGACAGAGAAAAGGGGTCCCAGGTGGCCCCCCAATACTCACCTAGCTCCCCCGATGCTCCTCGTGTCTCCCGGTGGGCGCCGCCATCTTCAAAATGGCGGGCGCATGCGCAGTGCGCCCGCCGGCCGGCACCGGGAGAATCTTTGGGGTCTCGGCTGCCGGGGGTAGCCGAGACCCCAAAGAGCATGATCGGGGTCGGTTTTACCGACCCCTGTTTTGCGATCGCCGGTAATTAACTGTTTACCGGCGACCGCAAAAAAAAAAAAAAAAAAAAAAGTAAAGTGTAATTCTCTGTCCTCTGATGTGATCGCACATCAGAGGACAGAGAAATAGGGGGATTCGGGGACCCTACAATACTCACCTGTGTCCCTGGATCCTCTTGCTGCTCCTCCTGGCCGCCGGCAGAAGAAAATGGCGGGCGCATGCCCAGTGCGCCTGCCATCTGTCTCCATCTGCCGGCCGGCAGGAGAACAGCAGTTGGGGCTAAAATTAGGGTTAGGGTTAGGGTTAGGGTTAGGGGTAGGGTTAGGGTTAGGGTCAGGGTTAGGGGTAGGGTTAGGGTTAGGGGTAGGGTTAGGGTTAGGATTAGGGGTAGGGTTAGGGTTAGGGGTAGGGTTAGGGGTAGGGTTAGGGGTAGGGTTAGGGGTAGGGTTAGGGGTAGGGTTAGGTTAGGGTTAGGGGTAGGGTTAGGGGTAGGGGTAGGGTTAGGGTTAGGGCTAGGGCTGGGGCTAAATTTAGGGTTAGGGTTGGGGCTCAATTTAGTGTTAGGGTTGGGGCTAAATTTAGGGTTAGGCTTCTTTCACACTTACGTCAGGACGGGGCCGTCGCAATGCTTCGGCCCGACATACCGACGCACGTTGTGAAAATTGTGCACATCGTGGGCAGCAGCTGTAGTTTTTCAACGCATCCGCTGCCCAATCTATGTCCTGGGGAGGAGGGGGCGGAGTTACGGCCACGCATGCGCGATCAGAAATGGCAGATGCGACGTACAAAAAAACGTTTCATTGAACATTTTTTGTGCCGACGCTCCGCCAAAACACAACTGATCCAGTGCACGACGGACGCGACGTGTGGCCATCCGTCACGATCCGTCGGCAATACAAGTCTATTGGCAAAAAACGCATCCTGCGGGCACATTTGCAGGATCCGTTTCTTGTCCAAAACGACGGATTGCGACGGAATGCCAAACGACGCAAGTGTGAAAGTAGCCTTAGGGCTAGGGTTAGGGTTGGGGCTAAAGTTAGGGCTAGGGTTGGGGCTAAAGTTAGGGTTAGAGCTGGGATTAGGGTTAGGGTTTGGATTAGGGTTGGTATTAGGGTTAGGGTTGGCATTAGGGTTACGCTTGGGATTAGGGTTAGGTTTGAGGTTAGGGTTGAGATTAGGATTAGGGGTGTGTTGGATTTAGGGTTTTGATTAGGGTTATGGTTAGGGTTGACATTAGGGTTGTTTTGGGGTAAGGGTTGTGATTATGGTTAGGGTTAGTGATTAGGATTATGGATCAGGTTGGGATTAGGGTTAGGGGTGTGTTGGGGTTAGGGTTGGAGCTAGAATTGGGGGGTTTCCACTGTTTAGGTACATCAGGGGGTCTCCAAACACGACAGCCAATTTTGCGCTCAAAAAGTCAAATGGTGCTCCCTCCCTTCTGAGCTCTGCCGTGCGCCCAAACAGTGGGTTACCCCCACATATGGGGCATCAGCATACTCGGGATAAATTGGACAACAACTTCTGGGGTCCAATTTCTCTTGTTACCCTTGTGAAAATAAAAACTTGGGGGCTACAATATCTTTTTTGTGAAAAAAAAAATATTTTTTATTTTCACGACTCTGCATTCTAAACTTCTGTGAAGCACTTGGGCATTCAAAGCTCTCACCACACATCTAGATAAGTTCCTTGGGGGGTCTAGTTTCCAAAATGGGGTCACTTGTGGGGGGTTACTACAGTTTAGGTATATCAGGGGCTCTGCAATCGCAACATAATGCCCACAGACCATTCTATCAAAGTCTGCATTCCAAAAAGGCGCTCCTTCCCTTCCGAGCTCTGCCGTGCGCCCAAACAGTGGTTTAATCCCACATATGGTGCATCAGCGTACTCGGGATAAATTGGACAACAACTATTGCAGTCCAATTTCTCCTGTTACCCTTGTGAAAATAAAAACTTGGGGGCTACAATATCTTTTTTGTGGAGAAAAAAAATATTTTTTATTTTCACGACTCTGCATTCTAAACTTCTGTGAAGCACTTGGGCATTCAAAGTTCTCACCACACATCTAGATAAGTTCCTTGGGGTTCTAGTTTCCAAAATGGGGTCACTTGTGGGGGGTTACTACAGTTTAGGTACATCAGGGGCTCTGCAATCGCAACATAATGCCCAAAGACCATTCTATCAAAGTCTGCATTCCAAAAAGGCGCTCCTTCCCTTCCGAGCTCTGCCGTGCGCCCAAACAGTGGTTTACCCCCACATATGGCGCATCAGCGTACTCGGGATAAATTGGACAACAACTATTGCAGTCCAATTTCTCCTGTTACCCTTGTGAAAATAAAAACTTGGGGGCTACAATATCTTTTTTGTGGAGAAAAAAAATATTTTTTCTTTTCACGACTCTGCATTCTAAACTTCTGTGAAGCACTTGGGCATTCAAAGTTCTCACCACACATCTAGATAAGTTCCTTGGGGGGTCTAGTTTCCAAAATGGGGTCACTTGTGGAGGGTTTCTACTGGTTAGGTACATCAGGGGCTCTGCAAACGCAACATAATACCCGCAGACCATTCTATCAAAGTCTGCATTCCAAAATGGCGCTCCTTCCTTCCGAGCTCTGCCATGCGCCCAAAACAGTGGTTTACCCCCACATATGGGGTACCAGCATACTCAGGACAAATTGGACAACTTTTGGGGTCCAATTTCTCCTGTTACCCTTGTGAAAATAAAAACATGGGGGCTAAAAAATCTTTTTTGTGGAAAAAAAAAATATTTTTTATTTTCACGGCTCTGCATTATAAACTTCTGTGAAGCACTTGGGCATTCAAGGTTCTCACCACACATCTAGATAAGTTCCATGGGGGGTCTAGTTTCCAAAATGGGGTCACTTGTGGGGGATTTCTACTGTTTAGGCACATCAGGGGCTCTCCAAACGCGACATGGCGTCCGATCTCAATTCCAGCCAATTCTACATTGAAAAAGTAAAACGGCACTCTTTCTCTTCCAAGCTCTGCGGTGCGCCCAAACAGTGGTTTACCCCCACATATTGGGTATCGACGTACTCAGGAGAAATTGCACAACAACTTTAGTGGTCTAATTTCTCCTGTTACCCTTGTGAAAATAAAAATTTGTGGGCAAAAAGATCATTTTTGTAGAAAAAATGCAATTTTTTTTTTCACGGCTCTATGTTATAAACTTCTGTGAAGCACATGGGGGTTCAAAGTGCTCGCCACACATCTAGATAAGTTCCTTAAGGGGTCTAGTTTCCAAAATGGTGTCACTTGTGGGGGGTTTCCACTGTTTAGGCACATCAGGGGCTCTCTAAACGTGACACGGCGTCCAATCTCAATTCCAGCCAATTCTACATTGAAAAAGTAAAACGGCACTCCTTCTCTTCCAATCTCTACGGTGCGCCCTAACAGTGGTTTACCCCCTCATATTGGGTATCAGCGTACTCAGGAGAAATTGCACAACAACTTTTGTGGTCTAATTTCTCCTGTTACCCTTGTGAAAATAAAAATTTGTGGGCAAAAAGATCATTTTTGTAGAAAAAATGCGATTTTTTTTTTCACGGCTCTACATTATAAACTTCTGTGAAGCACATGGGGGTTCAAAGTGCTCACCACACATCTAGATATGTTCCTTAAAGGGTCTAGTTTCCAAAATGTGGTCACTTGTGGGGGGTTTCCACTGTTTAGGCACATCAGAGGCTCTCCAAACGCGACATGGCGTCCAATCTCAATTCCAGCCAATTCTACATTGAAAAAGTAAAACGGCGCTCCTTCACTTCCAAGCTCTGCGGTGCGCCCAAACAGTGGTTTACCCTCACATATGGGGTATCGACGTATTCAGGAGAAATCGCACAACAACTTTTGTGGTCTAATTTCTCCTGTTACCCTTGTGAAAATAAGAATTTGTGGGCAAAAAGATCATTTTTGTGTAAACAAAAGCGATTTTTTATTTTCACGGCTCTACGTTATAAACTTCTGTGAAGCACATGGGGGTTCAAAGTGCTCACCACACATCTAGATAAGCTCCTTAAGGGGTCTAGTTTACAAAATGGTGTCACTTGTGGGGAGTTTCCACTGTTTAGGCACACCAGGGGCTCTCTAAACGTGACATGGCGTCCGATCTCAATTCCAGCCAATTCTGCATTGAAAAAGTCAAACGGCGCTCCTTCACTTCTAAGTTCTGCGGTGTGCCCAAAAAGTGGTTTACCCCCAAATATGGGGTATTGGCGTATTCAGGAGAAATTGCATAACAAAATTTATGGTTACATTTCTGTTTTTACACTTGTGAAAAAAAAAAATGGTTCTGAATTAAGATGTTTGCAAAAAATAGTTAAATGTTCATTTTTTCCTTCCACATTGTTTCAGTTCCTGTGAAGCACGTAAAGGGTTAATAAACTTCTTGAATGTGGTTTTGAGAAGCTTGAGGGGTGTAGTTTTTAGAATGGTGTCACACTTCATTATTTTCTATCATATAGACCCCTCAAAATGACTTCAAATGTGATGTGGTCCCTAAAAAAAAATGGTGTTGTAAAAATGAGAAATTGCTGGTCAACTTTTAACCCTTATAACTCCCTAACAAAAAAAAATTTTGTTTCCAAAATTGTGCTGATGTAAAGTAGACATGTGGGAAATGTTATTTATTAACTATTTTTCGTGACATATCTCTCTGATTTAAGGGCATAAAAATACAAAGTTTGAAAATTGCAAAATTTTAAAAATTTTCGCCATATTTCCGTTTTTTTCATAAATAATCGCAAGTAATATCGAAGAAATGTTACCACTAACATGAAGTACAATATGTCACGAAAAAAAAATCTCAGAATCAGCGGGATCCGTTGAAGCGTTCCAGAGTTATAACCTCATAAAGTGATAGTGGTCAGAATTGCAAAAATTGGCCTGGTCATTAAGTACCAAATTGGCTCTGTCACTAAGGGGTTAAATAAGCAAGACAAAAACACACATGTAAAAAACAATTAAAAAGCCATTGGGGCTATCGTAACCAGACTCCTTCACTGTGTGCACCTGGGGTAAGCAAGAGCTACTATGCACCAAAACAAGTCCTCAGAGAAAAGTTGTTAAAAAAAAGGTGGCAGTAAATCCAGTACATAGTAACAAACTGTACACATAGATAAACTTGAACAGATAAAGGATAGTCCTAAGCATATAAGCCCCAAAGCAGAAATAAATCCCAAAGAGTAATTACTGGGAGAGGGAATAAATCAAGTGGTATCCTATGAGCAAAGTATACAACACATGCTATGGAAGGACAAAAGAGGACCCAGGAGAAAAAACCTGCATAAGACCTGTATGTGGATGCGGTGCATAAAAAACACCCGGTCACATCATGATATGTGGAGGAAGGAGCCCTATGCGTATCGCCACAGAGCGTGGCTAATTATCAAAAATACAGTTTTTTTATATAATTATATATTTACAGTGCAGGAGCTGGCTGATGAATACAGCCCTCGCTGTTTTTCGTGACAGCAGGCATGGGCTGATGGGAGCTGTAGTCCCATCAGCTGACACCATTGACCGAAAGTAAACTTTATATCTTATATCACAGCTGTGTGCTCACACTCTTTTGACAGTGTGGATTCTGTGGCTTTCTGACCGGCGGTGATGATTTCACTACCGATCAGAAGCGATGTATGCTGCGCTCTCATGCACATGACAGTATGGCAAAAACCCGGTGTTCGGGCAGCCAATCACAGTAATGCCACACCAAAGATGGTGCCGAAATTCCTGTGATTGCAAGCAAATAAAGTGTACCAAATTAATTGACAAGTAACGAATAGCCCGAATAACGTACTATTCGTGCGAGTAACGAATGGTGCCAAATGTATTCAATCATCACTAGTTATAAACTTCTGAAAAGCACCTGGGAGTTCATGGTGTTCACCACACATTTACATAAGGTCCCTGAGGGGTCTAGTTTCCAAAATATGGTCACTTGTGGGGGGTTTGCCCTGTTTAGGCACACAGGGGCTATCCAAACACGACATGGCATCCGCTAACTATTACAGCAAATTAGACATTCAAATAGTCAAAGAAGCTCCTTACCTTCCAAGCTCTGTCTTGTGCCCAAACAGTGGTTTTCAACCACATATGGTTTACTGACATGCTCATGATAAATTGCACAACAAATTTTGATGTCTATTTTTCCTGTTATCCTTGCTAAAATAAAACAAAGTTGAGTCTAAACAAACTTTTTTCTTCCACATTCCATTAACTACTATGAAGCACCTGAAGGGTTAATAAAACTTCTTGAATGTGGTTTTGAACACCTTGAGGGGGGCAGTTTTTAGAATGTTGTCACTTTTGGGCATTTTCTGTCATATAGGTGCCTCAAAGTCACTTCAAATGTGATGTAGTCCATAAAAAAATGATTATGTAAATTTTTTGAAAAAAATTGAAATCGTTGGTCAACTTTTAATCCTTACAACTTCCTACCAAAAAAAGTATGCATAAAATATTGTGCTGATGTAAAGTAAACATGTGGAAATGTCATTTATTAACTATTTTGTGTGATATAACTTTCTGATTTAAGGGCATAAAAATAAATTGCTACATTTTCTAAATTTTGGCCAACAATTTTTTTTTAAACATTTATTCATATCAAAGAAGTTTTAGTTTTACCACAATCTAAAGAAACAGTCTCAGAATCAGTGGCATTAAAGCATTCCAGAGTTATCACCACATAAATTGACATGGGTCAAAATTGTAAAATTCGGCCTGGTCAGTAAGGTGAAAACAGGCTTCGTGGTGAAGGGGTTAAAGATTTTGTGTCCACCTATTAAGTTTGTGAGTGAGCTAAGATCTCTCATAATCTTCCTCCATGACTCCATTGCCAATTCCAGAAAGACCACGGACTCATCTGTTCATGGGTTTCAGAATCAATTTGCTTTAGTCTGAAGGGGAAAACTGTTATTTGGGTAGTGGTTGACAGAGATGAGCCAACTTTTGAAGGCTCGGATCACCGAAAGTACCCGAACCCCATTACAATCAATTGAGGCCAAACATATATGCAACACCTTAAGGGGTGATAAAAAGCTTCTAAAACAGCTAAAAGAAGGGGAAAACACAAAAAAGTGGCATCAATTGACTCACAGTACAAATTTGCAAATGACACAGTGGCAGTCAGCCATGGGCAATGTATGAGGTATCAGGGTCTGGACCAGCATATACAGCTTGGAATTGAAGTTTTAATGAAACCTGGTGGGAACAATGTAAGCTTTCTTAGCTGGGAAGTCTGATACCTCATGCAACACCTCCAATTTTTTTTTTTTTATTCCAGCGACACTCAGATAGCACAACCATCAGTTTCATACAGAAATATTGGCAGAAAAATGTAAGGAAAGTAGCCCAGGTAGTTGACAGCAAGTAAGTGTAGGCCTGCCTGTCTGGAATACCTACTTATGCAGGCAACCCACCAGATGGAGACCCAACTTGAAATCTCCACATTTCAAAAAATAGTTGTCAAGCACCACTAAAGTGGCATCAATTACCACATAGTATAATAGGCCTCTTACACACCTTCAACCACAGGCAATCCACCAGACACCCTACTTGGAGTCTCCACATTTCAAAAAAATGTTTGTAACATTAGCAGCAGTAGCAACAGCAGGCATAGAAAACACCACAAAGATGGCACAGACTGTAATAACGCAAGATCAATGCATTACATTAAAAACAACACCATCGCCTAGTATGCCCAGTCTGTGACTGTTGTGCAAAAGTCATTGGCATCCATGACTTGTTCATTTTAATAAAAGTTAGGCGGTCTACACTTCCAAGGGGCAGCTGAATGTGCTTATCTGTCAGGACACCTCCAGCAGTGCTGAAGACATGTTCTGTGAGAATGCTCGCTGCTTGGCATGACTAAACCTCCAAAGCATGACAGGCATGCTCAGGCTACTCTTACATTTTTGAATACCAAAATGCAAAAGGGTCCAAACCTCTTGTGATGCCATTGACATTGAGCTCCAGATACTCTTGCACCATCCTCTCCAGTCATTCTGCACCATCCTCTCCAGTCGTTCACAACGTATCAGACTTGTACTCTGGTGCATGGTCTGGTTTAACCCTAGAAAGCATGATGTTAAAATTATACATATTAATGTATTGGGGGCCTTTTAGGCCCCCATGCACATAATGTAGAAAAACACACTTAAATAACTTTCACAAGTTTATTTCAAAATTGCTCAATAAAATATGAATAGTGGACAAAATTTTAATTATAATTTTTCACCGAAAACACATTTCACACAAAGACAAGAAAACACACAAAAAACGCATAGAAATCTATAGCAAACTAGTTGCAGCTACATTTTTATTCTAACTTTATTTTCTATTATATTAGTCTTCCAAACAATTCTGACATGATATTTTTTCAGAAGTTTTGTGCAATTTTTGATAAATATGTTCCAGATATAACTGATAGGGGCTAATTTGTCTGTTTGAAACCTCGCTGCACGAGTTCGCTTATCATCAAAGCGAATGATTCTTCTAATTTCCTCATATCTGCCCACTGACATTGTCACCTTTTAGTGTGGATCAGAAAGTGGGTCCAGAAATAATTCTCGTATTGGGACATCATACGATTTTTGACTCCCTGCCAGCAGTAAAAGTCCAATATATGCATAAAGTTCCTTTTTTGAGATATTTTTCCAGGACTTATTTTTTGCAGAAGCGATACGTCTTCCTTCTAGGTTTGAACATAATAGGACCTCTTCTGCAATATTGTCAGAAAAATAAGTACAGAATACATCTTTAGGGGTAAAGTAACTGGGACTTCCCACAGCTCCTTGAGCCTGTCTCACAATATTGTGTGTTGGAGTACGTCCGACTAATGTAGGATTACTGTCCTAAAAAACACTTGTTTTGGATGTTCTGCTTATCACTTCTTGAGGATCCACTAGATTCACTTCTTCATCATCAGAAGAATCACTGGATGAGGATGTTTGATTAGCTGGAGGCAGATATTCTTCATCAGACAAAGATAGTTCACTTTCATCATCGCTTTGAAACATAATCGCTTCAATCTCTTGATCAGTCAGACACTTGGAGGAAGAGTGTGCCATCGCTGACTAGATGTTAGCAAACTAAAAGCAAAAACAATGAACAGAATCAGGGTTGTCCACTATTTGCTTGTGTGTGACACCCTGTAAGTGTAATGTCCCCCCTTCTTCCTCTCACCCTCAGCAGCTCTTACCTTTTATACTTTTAGGTGGTGTACAATTCTCTGGATTTTTGTGGCTCACAAGCTCTAGCCTTTGCAAGCTTCTTAGAAACAGAAACTGAAAATGAATCAGATTTCCTCTCAACAGCTTATCTTATCACAGGTCCTTCAGCAATTAGCTGACAGTGTATACTGTCCTCAATACTCTATACACAGCTCATTACTGTGTTCCGAAGGACCTGAGATGATGTCATGGCCTTATCACTCCCTCCAAAAATCACATGACATCCTCACATGTTATTATCCACACCCTGGCCCCTCCACCAGCATTACTGAGTACAAATAAAGTAACTTGAGACACAAACACTACTGAGAACATGATAAAAATAGCGGGGGCCTAAAAGGCCCCCAATTCGTACAGATGTAGTTTTCACCAAACAAGCATTGTTACACCATAATGCCTATGAAAAAAATTATATGAACAACTGGATATTATCAACAACGACATACTTGAGGAATACCTGGAGTTTCAAAATTATAACTAAAGTAATTTTGCAGATAATAGCAAAAATGTAAGCATGGGGGCCTAAAAGGCCCCCAATATGTGTTCTAGGGTTAAAATAATGTGTGAAACGACTCAAAGAAATTGCTTGTGCCACTTACACTGCTGCTGCTAATGTTTTGGCAATGACGCGTTGACATTCCTGGGGTTGAACGTCTAGAACTGTGATTCATACTGTGTGCCTCAGTCATGTCTTGGGGAAAAACACTCTTAAGACAGTCTACAAATACGTTTTGAAACTCCAGCATGCACTCTTTCTTTTCCAGGGGGGAAGAATCTGGCTAAATTTACTCTTGTACCATGGATCTAACAGTGGCAACTCAGTAGTCAGCACTATTTCTAACCCTAAAAATACGGGCATCGTTTTGAAGATAGTGCAGCAAGGAGGCGCTTATGTGTAGTTCCATGAGATCAAAGTCCATTGTGTGGTGATGGTGGGGTAACAGGATAGGTTGCTGCCTCCATTCCCTCCCACCAACCAAGTACACAGAGAGGGGATCATTGTCCTCTTCATCTCCTGACTGTTATTAGAACAAATCAGGGGTACCTCCCAAAACAATTTTTAATTATCCAAATATCTCACTATATATCTGTATATATATGCATATAATTCAATATATTTAACTGACATGTATCAAATATCTAGGAGGTACTGTATATCCACAAATAAAGGACAGCCGGTAATGCAATCAAATACCCCAGCGAAAACAGACCGACTAATAAAGTCCAAGTTGGTATTAAAAACATACAGTTTTTATTAAGAATGGTTTAAAAACAAAAAAATTACAAAAATTATTCAAATATATAAAAAAAAAATATTATTCCCTGTATATTACTCTAAGGATGCAGACACTCCAGTATAACAAAGATTTGTAGAGTACACTGACATTAATAGTAGGCTTAATAAACGTGTTTAATACCGTATAAAAAAATGCCAAAGTGCATAAATGATGTGCAAATCATGTATCTAATAGATAATAAACGATTAAATGTGCATTTAAAGCAAAAAAAAAGTGCAAGAAGAGCAATTATGAAAGCCACCAGTAAGGGTCAGTGTTTCCCCATATATATTTTAGTCAGACCAGGACGACAATAATACTCCAAGCTGCATATTTCTAATTGCAACCCCACATCAGGGGAATGATAAATAATAAAATACTTACAGGGCAATAGTATCCACCTGGTCTCCTGGAATGACGTCCGCCACCCGATGCGCGTTTCAGCACGTTGCCTTCGTCAGGGGCCCCTGAGGAAGAAGCAGCTGATGGGACGGCCGGTGGTCGGCGAGGCACTTTTAGTGCAGTGGGATTTCCAGACAAAGGGATATTGATTGTGCATGTGCCGGTTCATGTATGTTATTGTCAAATTATTGTAGTTTTTGCCTCTACTGATTTTTTTTTGCAAATTTACAGATAATGTGTGTTGGGTCATCTTTAGCAGTCTCAGAAAGGGTCAGGATAGGCAACCATTGCAGCCCCTGTGAACTCTATGCTCATGACCGATGCTGGCCACAGCCAGAGTTAGGGATGAGGATGCAATGCTTGTCATGGTTGCATCACTTTGCGTCTGTGTGGGAATTCGAAATATAACCTCCTCATCTTCCTCCATCTCCAGCTTTTCTGCTGAGCTACTCAGCTGTGTACATCTAGATTCACACCAAGTGAGATCTGCAACCCTTCTCTTCATCCTCTCTATTCTCACACTCCTCACATTGAGAGTCACCCTCCTCCTCTTCCTGCCCTGACACCACACTACAGTCCGTTTTCTCCTCTGTTATCTTAGTCTCATCAGATCACCTTCATTCTTGGTGATTAAGGTTTGGCGATGAGGGTCTGGATTCTGCTAGAAACATAGTTAGCAAAAGCTCAAAAAAATGATTGTGCATTTACACCTGTGCCACTAAAAACTCCCAGGGAGGGTCATTAACATGTGAAAAAATATACATTTATAAATGACTAAAAGTATAGACACATGAGTAAATATGTATATAAGTATATACATACACACTCCCAAATTAGCACAGGCATAAAATAAGGCCTATAGTGACCAATCGGAGATGAGAAATATAAGACCAAAAAAGAAAACCCTAAAAAAGTCAATAATTATCAGCATGTAAACAAACCAGAATGAGGATGCTAATCAAGGTGTGTGCTCCTCCTCCCCAAATCCATTTTGTTTCTCTCTGTGCCAGCATTTTGCTAATATTACCACCACAGATCAATGGGATGATATTATCAAATCCTCTTACCATTAGTAAAAACGGATCACAGTTGTCGTGCATGTTGAAATGTTTAGGAATTGTGTTCAATTGGAATGTCTTTTTAGTAGTGATGAGCGAACGTGCTCACCACTACTCATTACTCGCGCGAGTATCACTATGCTCGGTGTACTCGGTGACCATTGAGCTTTTCTGGGATTACTCGGCGGGAACTGGTGTCTCCACCCAGCCTTTTTGGCAGACTTTAGAGACCCAATCACGCTGCAGGGATTGCCTGCCAGGCCATGAAACGCCGCAGTCATCTTTGTTGTGGTCGTACAGTGATTGGCTTGGCCACACAGCATCATCACAAGTATAAGAGACCTGGTGCTGCCCTGCTCGCCGCATTCTGCTCTGGAGTTAGCTAGTGTAGGGAGAGCTGCTGCCGAAATAGGGTCAGAATCATGCTTTTAAGAGTTAGTGTAAATCTGCAACTGTTCAGTCCGCAACTCCTGAGAAACCAACAGTCCTATTTAGCGCTAATTCGTGGGTCCGAGATTGCAACGCTAGGTAGGCAGGGCACAGCATATCCACATCAGTACAAGGCCTGCAGGCACTGTATGTATGTATCTCGCTGCAGTTTTCTTTTTTTTTTCCAAAAATTCACCCAAACCCCCCCAAAAATGTATACAGTCTGTAATGTCAGACTGAGGCCTGGTGTATCTGTTTAGAAATCATAGTTTTGCAAGCATACGTAGCATACTTGTGTGTGCTAGCCTTGTTTTATTCTTTTTTTCTTTCTTTCTTTTTTTTTTTAATTCACCTAAAAGCCAAAAAAAAAATAATACTGACTGTTATGTTAGGCTGAGGGCTAATGTTTCTGTTTTTGAAAAATTGTGTTTTGCAGGCATACATAGCATAGTTCTGTGTGGTAGCCTTGTGCCACTTTTTTTTTGTTATTTCAGGCTGAGGACTGTTGTATCTTGTTTTGGAGAAATCGTAGCTTGACAGGCATAAATTTCATAGGTCTGTCTGCTAGCCTTATTATTTATTTATTTTTTTTGATTCTACAAAATACAGAAAAAAAAAATAATACAGTCTGTTATGTCAGGCTCAGGCCTGTTGTATCTGTGCATCACAGGGCCGTGATACCGCACAGAGAGCGCAAATAAAGGGTCACAGAACTCTGTCCCAAGACACGGAGAAAGAGTTCCTCTAGACCTCTTACGCTCGACACCGTTACTGTTGTGTCAGGGAGAGAACTAAACTAATAATAATAATTTATCGCACAAGAGTGCGTACAACGCCACTAATCACCCTAACCAGGGCCCGGAAAGTGAACTAAGCGCACGGTGCCTTACTGGCGGTCACTGCTGAGAGACGAATTGTGTGCTGGATGTGCAGAGTAGCACTGTCTGGTGCTAGGTAGCTTCCACCATTAGCGAGCATGCAACAACACTAGGGATGGGAATGATTTGGAGCTTTCATCCATCGACAGGCATTCATCTACACACACACACAAGTAAATAAGTTTACACTAGCGCATGGCCGAGCGGCCATGCAAACCTTTTATAGCATACTATAACAGAATTTAGGGCACCACCACAAATATATCCATAAAATTAGGTCCCGGATCTACCAAAACATGAAAAATCACAGACCCGAACACATAGAAAAAGACGTGTTATAGTGGAGATCAACAGATTAGATATAGAATATAAATTTTATTGAAGTAAACTGAGCAAGCTTAAACATTAAAAACAATTAAAAAGCAGAAAATGCCCACAATGACCAAGGGGAAAAACCAAATAACGAGTCATAATAGACAGCAGTAAGAATCAGGGTTTCCACAACGAAAGCATTATCGTAGAAAGAGCTCCATACTTATTCAGTTCAGTCAGGTGAGGAGATCCATATATGCAACAGAGGTCTCTCCAGTCAGTCAAACCTATCAGTCCTATCGGTCAAGGTGCCTGAAGTCCGTGGGGCTGTGCAGCCCAATGCGTGTCGCCACACATGGTGGCTTCATCAAGGGCAAGTGACCTTCTCATAGATACTTTTATCTTAAATATGCATACCGATTGAAAGGATCAAAATCAGCTGCAGGGAGCTCTGGCTGCGAAACCGGAAGGGACATTGGCCTTGTTCTGGGGTTTGTGTGCAGGCGCTCGAGCACCAAATGGTGTAGACACAAGATGCTGGCCATCTGACCGGAAATGACATCGGCATGATTCAAAACCATGACGCGTGGGATAACAAATGCAGGATGCCGGCCACATGACCGGATATAACGTCAGCATTATTCAAAACCCTGACGCGCATTTTGCATATAACACATACAGAGAATGTAAGCCACATGATCAAATGAACCTTTTATAGCAGTAGCGCTCCAGGACCTTCCTGGTGGTCCAATAGGAGCCGCAACAGGACCTGAACATGTGACCATCCCGTGGGCATGCCCAGTATGGGAAACGCAGGACTTAGCTCGAGAAAGACCTGCTTGCTGCTGATCAGTGCTGGCTACAAAGGCAGGGCCTGTAAAGGTAGCAGTAACCATTCGCACAGTATCAGTTTGAGCCAGATGCTGGGACTGATGTCTCTGCTGAGCAAGTTGCACTGCGGCTGGAAGAGAATGGGAGACCGCAGTGGACATGGTTTGAGATTCCCCCTGTGCAGCGGCAGGAATTTGACACCTAACAAGAGCTGCAGCTACATTTCTTTTCTAACTTTTTCTTTTCAATTTTATTGGTCTTCCAAACAATTTTCACATGTTATCTTTTGTGAAGAATGTTCTTTACAGACGTTTTCCCCACAAGTGGTACAATATAACTTTTTATTCCATACTTGGCTGGTTTACTGGACATGTATTGTATGGACATGAAACGTCCTCTGACGGGTGCAAGTTGCTCATCTACTGTAACATTAGTACTAGAATTGTAAAGTTTGGTGCAATTTTTGATAAATATGTTCCAGATATAACTGATAGGGGCTAATTTGTCTGTTTGGAATCTCTCTGCACGAGTTTGCTTATCATCAAATCGAATGTTTCTTCTAATTTCCTTATATCTGTCCACTGCCTTTGTCGCTTTATAGTGTGGATCAGAAAGCATGATCCGAGCAGTTATTCAAGGATGGGACACTCCTTTCACTTCAAGAAATTCACAAAGTCCCTGGGCTCTCGGGCCTAACCTTCTTACAACATGGCAAACTCTCCCAGAACGAAAACCTGTCATGTGCTTTGCCCCTTTTGGAATGAGGTAACCTCAACAATACATAAGTTATTGGGCAAGTGTACTATCTTAAAGCCAGAAAATGTCTTTCTAAATCTTCCAATTTGGCCAAATGATAAGTATGCTACTAAATTAGATCAGTTCATTATGGCGGCGGGGAAATCATTGATCCCGTCAAACTGGAACTTATACCATATAGAGGAATTAGCAGCTTGAGTCAACCACACCTCTGCTAACTTTCATAGTAGAAGTCTTGGACCCAATTCAGGACACAGTCCTTATTTTACTCTGCTATATTGCCATAATTTCTTATTCATCCCAAGGTGCTATTTCAATCCCACAATCGTGTTTTCAACTCTTTTTTTCTCACTCGACCACCTTACCCCTACTTCTTCTACTCGCTCTCTTCTATTCTGTCGATAAAGATATTTTCTTGACTAAATTAAAAGTATCTGATAATGCAATAGTAATGGTAAATAGGTTTTCATATGATAAATACTAGAAGTTTGTTTTACCAGTAATACAACTGAATATTTGCATTCTGTTACGGTTACTTTTTTCAGAAGATGTATGTTATTCATTAACTCTCAATAAAAAGAACATTGAAAGAAGAAATCATGATCCACCCCCTGTCCCCACCACCAGCAACCCTGACTACAAATAAAATAACTTGAGACACAAACACTGCTGAGTACATGATAAAAATATCAGGGGTCTAAAAAGCCCCCATTCCGTACAGATGTAGATTTCCCCAAAAAAGCATTGCTACACCAAAATGCCTAACAAAAAAATTATATGAACAACTGGATATTACCAACAACAACATACTTGAGGAATACATAGAGTTTCAAAATTGTAACTAAATTAATTTTGCAGATAAGGGCAAAAAAGTACACACCGGGGCCTAAAAGACCTCCGATAAGCATTCTAGGGTTAAAATGGGCAAGGCAAGGGACGGGGAAGTGGACGTGCATGCATAGGACGAGGCCGTGGCCAAGGTGAAAGTGGGCCACAGCAAAGACCCACATCTTCTCGCTCGACCTTCCTGTCCCAGTTTCTAGGGGACCGCAGCACACCACTATTAAAGCCAGAGCAGTGTGAAACGGTTGTTGGTTGGATAGCGGATAATGCTTCCAGTCACTTAGCCACGACGACCACCACCATGTCTTCCACATGGTCAAGGCTGAGTAGCCGTGATTGTGGCCTGAATATTCCTCACCCTGACCCTCCTTCCTCCTATCATGCCGAGTGCTCTGAGACAACTGATCCCACACTTGGACTCTCCGAAGAGCTGTTCAGTTTTCCCTTTCAATATTCTGTACTCTCAGCAGGTCAAATTGAAGTGGGGCCAGATGAGATCGCATGTAGCGATGCCCAAAGCTTTGTTCAGCAACGGTCACATGAAGGTGATGGTGGGAAAGTGTCACGAGAGGTGGATGATGATGAGAAACAATTGCCAGAAAGTAAGGAGGATGAGCAGGGTGCAGATGTGGAAGACGAAGTGGTGGATGACATAGTGACTGACCCATCCTGGCAGGAGGACATGCAGAAAAAAGAGCAGCACACATGGGGAAAGAGGCATATCACCCCAATAAGCAGGGAGGAGCAGTGTGGTTATTCTACCCATATACAGCAATACTTTGCATTGAAAAACAAACACACGATGCATATTTGGCAGAGTGGTATTTACGTGAAAGGCCTCATATCTGCATGCCCAAGTTTGGGCATTTTAGGCCAGTTTTCCACTGTTTTTGATGTCTGTTACTCTACTTATTGACAGAACTATTTTTTAGACCACCCCAAAAAGTACAGGCCACATATTTGGCAGTGTGCTATTTCCGTGAAAGACCTCATATATCTGCGTGCTCCAAGTTTGGGCATTTTAGGCCGGTTTTCCACTGTTTTTGCTGTGTGTTACTCTACTTGTATATGAAGAGCCCCCAGACACAGGGCCACGGGGTACTTGGTCCGGGCTTGTCACGGTGGCTAGACCCGGCCTGTGACCCTGCTAAGGGGCGTTCAATGAAAGGGTGATGGTGCGTAGTGCGAGGAATAACGAGGACACAGGCATGCAGTTTCTTTACCTTTTACTGAAGGTTTCAGGATCCTCAATCCAGGGCACTGTCAACAGGGCTGTCTGAGACCGGCCGGTCCAAAGGCACATCCAGAGTTCCCTTTGCAGGTGGAAATCAGTGTCTACCCACTAGCGCCTGTGTGTTGTAGTGCTTCCTTGCTGAGCATTCAGGATAGTCCTCACAACTTCTGTTCTCGTTCTTTCTAGATCTTTCTCTTCTCCGTCCCCCAGGTATGTTATGGCTAGGACGCACCTTTTATGACAGGTAGGCCTGGAGTTATTCTGGAACCCTTGTGTCGCCCCTCTCCCACGATTGCCTCCTATGTCCTTCTTAGGTGTTGTATGGTAGACAGCCAACCTGTAGTGTTGAGCGATACCGTCCGATACTTGAAAGTATCGGTATCGGATAGTATCGGCCGATACCCGAAAAATATCGGATATCGCCGATACCGATATCCGATACCAATACAAGTCAATGGGACATCAAGTATCGGAAGGTATTCTCATGGTTCCCAGGGTCTGAAGGAGAGGAAACTCTCCTTCAGGCCCTGGGATCCATAGGGATGTGTAAAATAAAGAATTAAAATAAAAAATATTGATATATTTACCTCTCCGGCGGCCCCTGAACTCAGCGCGGGTAACCGGCAGGCTTCTTTGTTCAAAATCAGCGCTTTTAGGACCTGAGAATCACGTCCCGGCTTCTGATTGGTCGCGGGCCGCCCATGTGACCGCCACGCGACCAATCACAAGCCGCGACGTCACCGCAAGCTATTTGCGCGCTCATTTTTGAAAAATGAGCGTGTTAATGACTTTCAAAGACGTAGCGGCTTGTGATTGGTCGCGGCCACGCGACCAATCACAAGCCGCGACGTCACCGCAAGCTATTAACGCGCTCATTTTTAAAAATGAGCGCGTTAATGGCTTTCAAAGACGTAGCGGCTTGTGATTGGTCGCGTGGCCGCGACCAATCACAAGCCGCGACGTCACCGCAAGCTATTAACGCGCTCATTTTTAAAAATGAGCGCGTTAATGGCTTTCAAAGACGTAGCGGCTTGTGATTGGTCGCGTGGCCGCGACCAATCACAAGCCGCTACGTCTTTGAAAGTCATTAACGCGCTCATTTTTAAAAATGAGCGCGTTAATAGCTTGCGGTGACGTCGCGGCTTGTGATTGGTCGCGTGGCCGCGACCAATCACAAGCCGCTACGTCTTTGAAAGTCATTAACGCGCTCATTTTTCAAAAATGAGCGCGCTAATAGCTTGCGGTGACGTCGCGGCTTGTGATTGGTCGCGTGGCGGTCACATGGGCGGCCCGCGACCAATCAGAAGCCGGGACGTGATTCTCAGGTCCTAAAAGTGCTGATTTTGAACAACGAAGCCTGCCGGTTACCCGCGCTGAGTTCAGGGGCCGCCGGAGAGGTAAATATATCAATATTTTTTATTTTAATTCTTTATTTTACACATCTCTATGTATCCGATACCGATACCCGATACCACAAAAGTATCGGATCTCGGTATCGGAATTCCGATACCGCAAGTATCGGCCGATACCCGATACTTGCGGTATCGGAATGCTCAACACTACCAACCTGTAATTAACTGTCCTGCCTAGGGTTGAGCGACTTTTGTTTTTATAGGATTGGGTCGGATTTTACGAAACCCTACTTTTTCAAAAGTCGGGTCGAGTGAAATCGGCCGATCCTATAGAAAAGTCAGGGTCGGGGTCGGCCGAAACACGAAACCCAATGCAGTGCATTGGGTTTGTAATAGTTCACAGGGTCTGAAGGAGAGAAAACTCTCCTTCAGGCCCTGTGATCCATATTAATGTGTAAAATAAAGAATAAAAATAAAAAATATTGCTATACTCACCCTCGGACGCGCCCTGGTTCTCACCGGGAGCCTTCCTTCCTAAGAATCAGAGCTTATAGGACCTTTAGATGACGTCGCGGCTTGTGATTGGTCGCGTGAGCGGTCACATGGGCGTCACGCGACCAATCAGAAGCCGTGACGTCATCGAAAGGTCCTTCAAGCGCTGATTCTTAGGAAGGAAGGCTCCGGGTTACAACCAGGGCGCGTCCGAGGGTGAGTATAGCAATATTTTTTATTTTTATTCTTTATTTTACACTTAAATCTGAATTCCGATACCAATTCCCGATATCTTAAACATATCGGGAATCGGTATCGGAATTCCGATTCCAGTTCAGAAGATCGCCGACTTCATGGCCGACCCCACACAGGGGTCGGGTCGGGTTTCATGAAACCCGACTTTTCCAAAAGTCGGCGACTTCTGAAAATGGCCAAACCGTTTCGCTCAACCCTAGTCCTGCCGCTGTTTGAAGTAATGCGTGGAGACTGTTACTTCCTCGGTGCTCCGGTCACCGGCCATGCGCCTCAATAGGATGTTGCCGTTCTCGGGGCACGACTCCTACTGGCTCTCCTTTGTACTTGATTTTGTTTTCTCACTGTCCACAATATCCTTTGCTTTGTGTCCTTTCTTTAGAAACCGCCGCAAGGTAGTGCAGGCGCGGTTCTGTAACAATCTGTCCTTTCGCTAGGTACCTGCCATATTTCCCAGTTCTGACAAGTCCTCCCTGGAGCACTCCCAGGCTTCCTTCTGCCAAACTTCCTGTCCAACCCTTAGTTTTACCAATGTGAGGAGTGGCCCAATAAATAAAGTCTTTTACTCCCCCTAGTGGCCGGAGTGTGAAGTGTAATGTGTGCTGGTGATACCTGGTCAGTAGAACTCCTTTAGTGCAATCAGATGTACCATCACTCCCCTTAGTGGCAGAGCGACGTTACTGCAACGACCAGATCTCTGGGGCGCTGCACTCCCCCCCGGTTAAAACCAGTACTCCCGGACTGGGAAAAGAAGAATAACAATACATGTTAATAGAAAACACACAAAAATTCGTATGTATACTATGAAAAAATAAGTATAACAGTGCTTTCCGTTATGGAAGGTAAGGACGCTTGAATGTTGCAAAAGATTGGTCATGCACAGTACATGACTCCCAGTTCAGTCAGTGCAACCATAGAACAGCAGGGACCCCGGGTAAACAAAGGGGCTCCTGTGAAAGTTTTGGAGTGATTCACTGTCCATCACACCATTGTCCATTTTAACCTATAGCACAGATATTTACACAAGCATTTTCAACCAAATAGCAACTATCATTAATATCGCCAAGGTCTATAACGAAGTGGAGTCTGATTCTTGGTGCTACGCGTGGACCTCCGCAGCGCAGGGGTTGCTACTGGCCTGACAGGACCCGCTATGCTTGCTATCGCTAGTGTAGTGCACTGTCTTCTAGCTACACTTCTAGTGAGACTGGGCAGCACTGGCATACTGCAGTCCTCAGTGCTGCCACTATTAGTGGTGGGCATGGCAGATTCACCGATGACAGAGGGAGGACCCTCTGGTCCGACCGTTGGCATCGCATCTTCTGGTGGGGTTGGCTGCGCTTGCGGGTCCAGCTGCCCTGGCACCTGTGAGAAAACTGTATAAAATAAGTAGTAGTTTCTCTGCCTGTTAGCACCATAGCTGAGGGATTTTTGGCACTTCTGTCCATGGTTCCAAAAAAAACACATGGCAGACCCTGGGCTCAAAACCCCCCCTTCCCATTACTTCAGAGTTTAGCTTTCCTTCTCAGAGAGTGTGGGGGTTTTAGGAGAGCCAAGGTATTTACGACCGGCATTTCCTGCTGTGTAAGCTCTTGTCCAGCTATAAGTGAACTAGAAACTTCTAGGACCCATGAAAGTTCTTTGTTTGGTTTTTATAAGATATTAGGCCGACCGTTTACGTTACGAACACGAAAATATATATTCTTAATCTCACTCAGTGGACCCATCCCTCGAAACGCGGGCTTCTAACTCCGTCTGGTAAAGAAGTAGGGATTTCTCTGTAAATATGTATCCCAGATAGGACATATTTGATCTCATTAGAATGCTCACGTTAATCCGAGATGAATGCTGGGTTTGTTATGACTATGACATGTTTGGTAGCGAAGTTATAGAAAGTCGATAAATTTAAGGTTGCAGTACTCAGAATGTAGACAGAGGAGGGTCTGGATAAGCCATCCTTTCTGTGATGTCACAGGCTGCAGGTTTTTTAAATCTCTGCCAGATCCCCAGCTCTTCCTTGCTTGCTTGCTTCTTCTTCTGGAAAGCCCTGCGCACGTCCAATGAGCTGGGATGTATGGTTGCCTGCCATGCAATGAACTGAGAACATGTGAGTGTTATCTTTTCTCATTTAATCCCTGTTTATTTTATAATTACCCTTGTACATATTTGCAATTGTCTTATTTGTAACATCTTTATAAAATATTTTTGATAAAGCACTGCCTAATTTTTATGGGATATAATATTTAATCTTAGTTCATTCTCCATGCTCTAAACGTGCCCTAAGTCTTCTGAAAGGAAATACGCTACTGTTGTGTTGGGTTAGCTTCGGACCCGTTTAATCGAAGCTGGTGGCAGTGATACCGTGTGCAGACTTTTGGGTTATGTTGTAGCGACTGCGGCGTTGATAATTATTGTTCCTGCCTGAGTGGGAGTAGATTATTGCATCGCTGCAGCGTGCCCAATAGTCAGTGCATAGCAGGCAGCCTGTCTGGCGACTAATTACCCAGGGTGCAGTACCTAATCTGACCTGAGAGTAAAGGGGGCGCCAGAGAGCTGCAAGGGTTAAGTGGAACTGTAAGCGGGATATACATAAATCCCTGCAGTTCATGGTATATTGAAGAGCAGTGGGATACCTACAATAAGCCTCTGCTGTAACCTAAGAGGTCAATAGCCTTGTGTGTGTTTTTTCATCGCATTGTTAGCAGTGGAGGGATAACTAAGATAAGCCCCCCTGCACATGTGATAGCCGTCTGTTGGCCTAAAGTCACCCCGACCCGTGACGTAGGGGTGATGGTCACGGTGTGAATCGTGACAAATTGGTGGCAGCGGTCAGGAATCGTGACAAATTGGTGGCAGCGGTCAGGGGATTCCTGACAGCACCACATTTAGTTCTGGCGGTCTCGGTTGATGGAACGTTAGGACAGGTACCATAGTGGCCTGATATATTTGAGTCCAGGATTGGGGAAAATCGCCAAGAACAGTGTGTATTATCATCTCTTCTTCCACGGGCGGAGAAGTCCTGGGATCTACTTCCCCAATTTTTAAATTATCAGGGCATATTTTCAGGTGGTCTCTGGATATGGCCGCTGAGGTCTCTCCTCCTCCTTTACTGATGAGACAGACCTTTGTATTGTCGAAATCGGAGGGGAGAATGGTATACGGTTCCGCTTCCCATTGATTATCAAGCTTGTGTAGCCTCCTCTTTCTTTTGAGTACTTGCTCACCAGGTGCCAATGGAGCCGCAGGAGCATGCTGGCTGTAGTCACTCTCTTGCTTCTGTCTGGCCTGAGCGAGACTCTTTTCCACACATTCCTGTACTTTGCGGTACCTCTGCTGCCTCTCCTTATCCCAATCCGCATCTGGTGATATATCTTCGGGGGTCAGCACCCCCATATCCAAATCGACAGGTAACTTGCTAGACCTTCCTCGCATCAGGTACGCTGGGGTGCAGTTGGTGGAATTCACCGGGATGTGGTTGTACATGTCTACCAAGTCTGGTAACTCTGTAGGCCACAAGTTCCGCTCCTCTACAGGTAAGGTTTTCAGTAAGTTGATCACCACTTGGTTCATCTTCTCACACATCCCGTTGGTCTGTGAATGGTACGGCGTGGTTCTGATCTTCTTACACCCGTACAAATTGCAGAACTCCTGGAAAACCTCCGCTTCAAATGCCGGCCCTTGATTGGTCAACACCTTCTCTGGGTACCCATGGGGTCGACAGAAGTACTGCTGGAAGCTTTTGGCAGCCGTCCTAGCCGTCAGATCTTTGACTGGTACGAGTACCAGGAATCTGGAAAAGTTGGAAAAGTGGTCCACAATGGTGAGAGCGTAGATATACCCTGACCGGCTAGGTGTTAGCTTTACGTGATCCAGCACGACCAACTCGAGCGGCCGTGTGGTGATGATGGGCTGCAAGGGAGCCCGTTGGCTGTCACGATCCTTCTGGCGTAGGCTACAGGGACCACACTCTCGACACCACTTCTTGATGGCCTTCCTCATACCGATCCAGTAGAACCTCCCACAGAGTACCCTCTCCAGCTTCCTCCATCTGAAGTGTCCTGCCCCATCGTGGTACGCTCCCAGGACCATGGGCACATCTTATCTGGGGACCACAATCTGCCACACCAATTCGTGAGTGCGGGGGTCGATGCTCCTTCGGCACAGCTTGCCATCGCAAATAAACAGTTTGCCCCTCTCCTTCCACAACTGTAATGTCTCCGGTGGATCATCCGGGCCAGGATGCAAACCTGCCTGCGTCATGAGCTCTATCACCCGATGGACAGCAGGGTCACCATCCTGGTTCTCTGTCCACCCATGGTGGGGCAGGGGATTCAACGGGGCGCCCTGTTTGTTTCTACGCCTGTTCTCCACCTAATGGGAACACTGAGTTGCCTTGGGACGATGGAAAGCGGGCAGCTCCACTTCTTCAATGACTCCACTAATGACTTTAGACTAACCTCTGCACTAATCCGTACCTCCCACTCCCGACTCCAAGACTTCTCCCGTGCTGTGCCAATCCTCTGGAATGCTCTACCCCAAGATATTAGGACCATCCATAATTTGCATAGTTTTAGACGCTCGCTCAAAACACATTTGTTCAGAGTGGCCTATCACGTTCACTAGTCAAAGTCATTTTATGTTTGTGTGTGTGTGTGTGTGTAGCCCATTCAATATCCCTATCTATTACCCAACCCCTGAAGATGGCTGGACCATCATTGTAAATATATCATTGTAAATACACACCTGTACTTTGTATCTCCCCCACCCCATTGTAGATTGTAAGCTCTCACGAGCAGGGTTGTCTTATTTTGCTTTAATTATTGTATTGTTAATGTTGTTACTTATGACTTTTGTGTTTGAAACTGTAAAGCGCTGCGGAATATGTTGGCGCTATATAAATAAAGATTATTATTATTATTATTCAAATGCTTCTGGGTCTTCCTCCGTTTCGGGTAGGTGAGGCATTCGGGACAATGCATCGGCATTCGCATTCTTGTGCCCCCGCCCGGTACTTGATGGTAAAGTCGTAATTGGACAACTGGTCCATCCACCGCTGCTCCAAGGCGCCGAGTTTCGCTGTGTCCAAGTGCGTAAGTGGATTATTATCCGTGAAGACGGTGAATTTCGCTGACGCCAGATAGTGCTTGAACCTCTCCGTCACGGCCCAAACGACGGCGAGGAACTCCAGCTTAAAGGAACTGTAGTTGTCTGGGTTCCTTTCAGTGGGGCGAAGCTTCCTGCTGGTGTAAGCGATTACTCGTTTCTTGCCCTTCTGGACCTGGGACAGCACCGCTCCCAGCCCCACGTTGCTTGCGTCTGTATACAATACAAACGCTTGGTCGTATTCCGGGTAGGCTAGTACTTCTTCTCCCGTCAGTGCCGATTTTAAGCAAGTGGACGATCCTTTCAGTCCGTCGTTCCAATCCAACGGGGTATTCTTACCTTTGGGTTTCTTGGGCTGGCCCACCAACAGGTCTTGCAACGGCGCGGCCTTCTTGGTGAAGTCCTTGATAAACCTCCGGTAGTAACCCACCAACCCGAGGAACTGCCGGACTTCATGAAAGTTACTGGGCTGCGGCCAGTCCTTGATCACCGTGACCTTGTCGGGGTCTGGGGCCACTCCTTCGGCACTCACCACATGGCCCAGGTACTGTACTTTGGGTTTGAGCAGATGGCATTTGGACAGTTTCACCTTTAAGCCAAAGTTGGACAGCGCTTCAAATACCTCGGCCAGGTGTTTCAAATGGTCCTCATAGGTCTTAGAGAAGACAATGACATCGTCCAGATACAGCAGCACAGTCTCAAAGTTCTTGTGTCCCAAACAGCACTCCATCATCCTCTGGAACGTCCCCGGGGCATTACACAATCCGAAGGGCATGTAGTTGAACTCGCAGAGACCGATAGGCGTTGTGAAGGCTGTCTTTTCCTTGTCCGCCTCTGCCACGGGAACCTGCCAATACCCACTGGTGAGATCTAAAGTAGAGAAGTAATTAGCAGACTTTAACGCAGCCAAGGACTCCTCTATCCTAGGCAGGGGGTATGCGTAATGCGGTTTAATTGCCTATAATCCACACACATCCTCATGGTGCCATCTTTCTTCCTAACGAGGACTAACGGAGCTGCCCAGGGGCTACAGCTGTCTCTCACTACCCCAGCATCCTTCATCTCTCGTAACATGTCCTTGGCACATTGATAATGAGCTGGGGGTACAGGACGGTATCTTTCTTTTACGGGTGATCTCCGGTGGGGATGTGATGTTGAATCCCTTTTACCCGCCCGAAATCAAGGGGGTGTTTGCTGAATACCCGCTCATACTCGTGAACCACCCTGTAGGCCCCCTGTATCTGGTGAGATGGAGTTGCATCAGTGCCCACATGTAATTCGTGACACCAATCTTTTGATTGCTCTGCAGAGCCGTTGTCCTCCGCCGACTTGGACGGAGCCAAGGGCCCGGGTGCCTGTATCACACTATTATTAACAGTAAACAGCTTGGCAAGTGTGACATATTTGGTTTGGTGGACTTCCTCCTCCCCCGCAGTTAAGAACATGCACCGGCTCCCTCCCCTTGCGGACGTCAACCACCCCTCTGGCTGTCAGGAGGGTAGGCCTATTCTCTGAATACACAGGTTCTACCAGGGCCTGATAGTCCTTACCCCGAGGCCTATGGCTGCCCGACACCATATTAACATTTCACTCCTGGGGGGTATTGCAATGGGATTCGAATCACTCACTGTGACCCGGCCAATTTCACCAGCAGTCAGCTCCACTTGCTGTCTCCGCATTAGGGCTCTGATTTCTTTCTGCAAAGCACGTTGTTCACTGTGACCAGCTGTCTCTGCTACTTGCTGCAACAAGACAATAACTTCTGCAAGACAGTTTTCTATGACATTAGTACCGATGGTCATCATGGGGTAACGTTCACGTCGGTCAATATCAACAATGACCATTCCTTGGGCCTCCAATTCTACCCGCCCCACCTTAATAGTGACCTCTTTATATCCCACCTGCGGCAGTGGCTGACCACTGCTAGCTATTATGGTGAAGTCATCATCAGGGGCACGGGTAATGTCAGTGTCCTCCCAATAACGTCTATAACGAATGTAGGGCATAGTTGTCACCTGGGAACCGGTGTCCAGCAAAGCGTTCATGGGGATACCGTTGATCACGATGGGGAGAACAGGACGCCCCCTGACGTATTTGGCTCTCCAATTTTGTGGGCCTGGGTGTTCTACTCCTGGGGGTTGGCCCTTGGCCCCAGGGGTTGCTCGTTTAACTGACAGTACCTTGCAAGATGGCCCACCTGGTGGCAGCGGCGGAAGATAGGTCGTCCATCCCGATGAAAACGATCGTCGTCTCTGCCTCTGGTCGATGGAACTCTCCTTGGTCGTTGCCAGGGGACATCTTCTGGTCGGGAAGCCAGCTGGATCTTCTCCTTGGGGGCCTCCTGTAGGGACTGGACGGTCCGGGCTAGGGCAGCAACGCTCCTGATCAGTTCTTGTACCTGGAGGCGCAGTCCTGCAGGGGAGTCGTCTTCCAGGATCTGGGCATCGGCCTCGGCGGCGACAGGTGTGTCCGGCGCCACCTCCTGGTGGTACGTGAGGGCTTGTTGCCTGGGAAGTGTGGCACGGCTGGGCTGCCGCTCCGGTAGCGCCTGGATAGCTTTATCTTTGAATTGCGCGAAAGTCAGGTCTGGATTCTGCATGGCCAGGAAGTGTAGCTGGGCTCTTTGGTTACTGCACGGGAGCCCTTCGACGAACCGCTCCTTCAGGAGTTTATCTTCATCTTGCATGCTGTTTGGGTCACTTTGCATGATGGCCCGCAGCGCCTCCTGCAGATTAAGGGCATAGTCCCATAAGCTATCCTGCGGCTGCTGCTTGCACCCATAGAACGTCAATTTAATTTCCGTAGTGGTGCGGGTGTCAAAGGTGGTTTTAAGCTTGGCAAATACTTGTTGCGCAGTTTTCTTGTCTGCAGCGGGCCAGGACTTTACTTCCTTCAATGCAGCTCCAAAGAGTTGGCCGATTATCATATGAACCTTCTGAGGCTCCGTCAAGGGATAAAACTCGAGCAGGCTACAAATCCCTTCTTTAAAGTCAGTTAACGATGAGCTTCTCCAAAGTATCGCGGGAGCCAGGCGGCCCCTGGTAGGTACGGCATAGAGAAGGGCATTAATGCTGCTGTAGCGGCGGCAGTATCCAGCTGGTTGGTGGGAGCGGTAAGCCCCACGGCCTCTAGCGGTGATACCGGGTTTGTGGCTGCGCTTACTGCGGAATCCGGAAGTGCTCCCGAGTCTGCAGCTGTGGCCGCCGCCTCCGCTCCTCCAGAATCCAATATGGCCGTTCCTCCCCCTTGCTAATCTGTTGGGGTTCTCCTTCCGGGGTCGGGTCTCACCGTGTCTTCCGCTCCACGCGTTTTTCCAGCCGGCTCCACCCACGAAGGTATGGCTCCTCCCTTCACGCTCCACAGCGCGGCAATGGCGGATTTTTGGCGGCAAGTAGCAATACACAGTCTTTGCAATAAGTCACAGTTCCAAGGCACACAGGACCTGATTCCTCAGGCTTAAGTACATCCTGTTTGTGATGCCAAAGTTGAAGCGCCCCCAGACACAGGGCCACGGGGTACTCGGTCCGGGGTTGTCACGGTGGCTAGACCCAGCCTGTGACCCTGCTAAGGGGCGTTCAATGAAAGGGTGATGGTGCATAGTGCGAGGAATAATGAGGACACAGGGATGCAGTTTCTTTATCTTTTACTGAAGGTTTCAGGATCCTCAATCCAGGGCACTATCAACAGGGCTGTCTGAGACCGGCCGGTCCGAAAGGCACATCCAGAGTTCCCTTTGCAGGTGGAAATCAGTGTCTACCCACTAGCGCCTGTGCGTTGTAGTGCTTCTCTGCTGAGCATTCAGGATAGTCCTCACAACTTCTGTTCTCATTCTTTCTAGATCTTTCTCTTCTCCGTCCCCCAGGTATGTTATGGCTAGGATGCACCTTTTATGACAGGTAGGCCTGGAGTTATTCTGGAACCCTAGTGTCGCTCCTCTCCCACGATTGCCTCCTATGTCCTTCTTAGGTGCTGTATGGTAGACAGTCAACCTGTAATTAACTGTCCTGCCGCTGTTTGAAGTAGTGCTTGAAGACTGTTACTTCCTCGGTGCTCCGGCCACCAGCTATGCGCCTCAGTAGGATGTTGCCGTTCTCGGGGCACGACTCCTACTGGCTCTCCTTTGTACTTGATTTTGTTTTCTCACTGTCCACAATATCCTTTGCTTTGTGTCCTTTCTTTAGATACCGCCGCAAGGTAGTGCAGGCGTGGTTCCGTAACAATCTGTCCTTTCGCTAGGTACCTGCCAGATTTCCCAGTTCTGACAGGTCCTCCCTGGAGCTCTCCCAGGCTTCGTTCTGCCTAACTTCCTGTCCAACCCCTAGTTTTACCAATGTGAGGAGTGGCCCAATAAATAAAGCATTTTACTCCCCCTAGTGGCCAGAGTGTGAAGTGTAATGTGTGCTGGTGATACCTGGTCAGTAGAACTCCTTTAGTGCAATCAGACGTACCATCACTCCCCTTAGTGGCAGAGCGACGTTACTGCAACGACCAGATCTCTGGGGCGCTGCATATACAGCACTATTTTGCATTAAAAAAATACAGGCCAGATATTTGCAGTGTGGAATTTCCGTGACAGGCCTCATATATCTGCGTGCTCCAAGTTTGGGCATTTTAGGCAGATTTTCCACTGTTTTTGCTGTCTGTTACTCTACTTATATGCAGCACTATTTTGCATTAAAAAAAAATACAGGCCACTTATTTTACAGTGTGGTATTTCTGAGACAGGCCTCATATATCTGCTTGCTCCAAGTTTGGCATTTTAAGCCAGTTTTCCACTGTTTTTGCTGACTGTTATTTTCAGGGGTTTGAACATTTTTGATTACCTTTTGGTCATTACTGTCCTTTTCCAAGATGGCATCTTTGGTCTCTTGTGCACTGTGTTTTCCTGCTTTATAACTCCACCCCAGCCTTTAGTCTATGCTGGAGTATTCTGCCTTTCATCCAGCTTCTGACCCTCGTGGCTTCCTGGCTTTGTACCTGCTCCTGTGAACCTGTGTGGAGATCGTGCTACTCAGCTTTGAGTTTCTGCTGCATACACCAATTTTTAGTAATCCTCCTTCATCTGGCTGCTTGTGTTTACTTCCAACTGCATTTGTTGGACATGTAAGCTGTTGCTGCTCTGAAAAAACCTGAGACTATTACCCAGGCCTTCCTGGTTGAGCTAAGACATTATTTGAACTGGCTTATAGGTATATCTATCTGTGTTTGGACGAAACAAGGACTTACTCATGTCAAGTATCCTCAAATATAACTGTGCTTCATAGACTTTCTGCTTGATTGCATTTTCCTCTGAAGTTCCTTATAGACTGTTAATCCCTTAGGCCCCGAGGGTGGTTTGCACGTTAATGACTGGGCCAATTTTTACAATTCTGACTACTGTCCTTTTATGAGGTTATAACTCTGAAACGCTTCAACGGATGCCAGTGATTCTGACTATGTTTTCTTGAAACATATTGTACTTCATGATCGTGGTAAAACTTAATTGATATTACCTGCATTTATTTGTGAAAAAAACGGAATTTTGGCAAAACTTTTGAAAATTTTGCACTTTTCCAACTTTGAATTTTTATGCCCTTAAATCACAGAGATATGTCACACAAAATACTTAATAAGCAATATTTCCCACATGTCTATTTTACATCCGCACAATTTTGGAACTAAAATTGTTTTTGTTCGGGTTAAAATTGACCAGCAATTTCTCATTTTTACAACACCATTTTCTTTTAGAGACCATGTCACATTTGACGTCATTTTGAGGGGTCTATATGATAGAAAATAACCAAGTGTGACACCATTCTAAAAACTGCACCCCTCAAGGTGCTCAAAACCACATTCAAGAAGTTTTTATGAACCCTTCAGGTGTTTTACAGGAATTTTTGGAATGTTTAAAAAAAATGAACATTTAATTTATTTTCACAAAACAATTCTTTCAGCTCCAATTTGTTTTATTTTAGCAAGGGTAACAGGAGAAAGTGGACCCTAAAAGTTGTTGTACAATTTGTCCTGAGTACTCTGATACCCCAAATGTGGGGGTAAACCCCTGTTTGGGCGCATGGCAGAGCTCGGAAGGGAAGGAGCGCCATTTGACTTTTCAATGAAAAATTTGGCTGGAATTAAGATGGGACGCCATGTTGCATTTGGAGAGCCACTAATGTGCCTCAACATTGAAACCGTGCACAAGTGACACCATTTTGGAAAGTAGAACCCCTAGGGATCTTATCTAGATGTGCTGTGACAGCTTTGAACCCCGAAGTGTTTCACTACAGTTTAGAACGCCGAGCCGTGAAAATTAAAATTCTTTTTTTTTCCACAAAAATTATTTTTAGCCCCCAGTTTTGTATTTTGCCAAGGGTAACAGGAGAAATTGTACCCAAAAGTTGTTGTGCAATTTGTCCTAAGTACGCTGATATCCCAAATGTAGGGGTAACCACCATTTGGGTGCATGGCAAAGCTCGGAAGGGAAGGAGCGCCATTTGGAATGCAGACTTAGATGGATTGGTCTGCAGGCGTCATGTTGCATTTGCAGAGCCCCTGATGTACTTAAACAGTAGAAACACCCCCCACAAGTGACCCCATATTGGAACCTTGACCCCCCAAGGAACTTATCTAGATGTGTTGTGAGAACTTTGAACCCCCCAAATATTTCACTACAGTTTATAACGCAGAGCCATGAAAATAAATAATCATTTTTGTCCCACAAAAATGTTTTTTTCGCCCCCCAAATTTTTATTTTCCCAAGGGTAGCAAGAGAAATTGGACCCCAGAAGTTGTTGTCCAATTTGTCCTGAGTACGCTGATACCCCATATGTTGGGGTAGAGCCCTGTTTGGGTGCATGGGAGAGCACGGAAGGGAAGGAGCACTGTTTTACTTTTTCAACGCAGAATTGGCTGGAATTGAGATCGGATGCCATGTCGCGTTTGGAGAGCCCTGATATGCCTAAACAGTGGAAACCCCCAATTCTAACTGAAACCCTAACCCAAACACACCCTTAATCCAAACCACACCCCTAACTCCAATACACCCCTAACCCTAATCCCAACCATAACCCTAACCACACCCCTAACCCTGACACACCCCTAACCCGAATCCCAACCGTAAATGTAATCCGAACCCTGACCCTAGCCCCAACCCTAACCTTAGCCCCAACCCTAACCCTAGCCCCAACCCTAAAACTAGCCCTAACCCTGACCCCAACCCTAACCCTAGCCCCAACCCTAGCCCCAGCCCTAACCCTAACCCTAGCCCCCTAATAGGAAAGTGGAAATAAATACATTTTTTTTATTTTTTTTTATTTTTCCCTAACTAAGGGGGTGATGAAGGGGGGGGGGGTTGATTTAATTTTATAGCGAGTTTTTAGCAGATTTTCATGATTGGCAGCTGTCACACACTAAAAGACACTTTTTATTGCAAAAATATTTTTTTGCGTTATCACATTTTGAGAGCTATAATTTTTCCATATTTTGGTCCACAGAGTCATGTGAGGTCTTGTATTTTGCGGGACGAGTTGATGTTTTTATTGGTAACATTCTTGGTCACGTGCCATTTTTTGATCGCTTTTATTCCGATTTTTGCGGGGCAGTATGACCAAAAAACCAACTATTCATGAGTTTCTTTTGGGGGGAGCGCGTATACCATTCCGCATTTGGTAAAATGGATAAAGCAGTTTTATTCTTCAGGTCAGTACGATTACAGCGATACCTCATTTATATTTTTTTATGTTTTGGCGCCTTTATACGATAAAAAATATTTTATAGAAAAAATAATTATTTTGCATCGCTTTATTCTGAGGACTATAACTTTTTTATTTTTTCGCTAATGATGCTGTATTGTGGCTCGTTTTTTGCGGGACAAGATGACGTTTTCAGTGGTACCAAGGTTATTTATATCTGTCTTTCTGATTGCGTGCTATTCCACTTTTTGTTCAGCGGTATGATAATAAAGCGTTGTTTTTTGCCTAGGTTTTTTTTTTTTTACGGTGTTCACTGAAGGGGTTAACTAGTAGGACAGTTTTATAGGTCAGGTTGTTACGAATGCGGCGATACTAAATATGTTTACTTTTATTGTTTTTTTTAATTTAGATAAAGGAATGTATTTATGGGAACAATATTATTTTTTTCTTTATTTAGGAATTTAATTTTTTTTTTTACATCTGTGAATATTTTTTTTTTCTTTATAACATTACCTCAGGGGGGGGGGCATCATGTAATAGGATCAGATCGCTGATCTGACACTTTGCAGTGCAGTATGTCAGATCAGCGATCTGACATGTACTGCTCCTGGCTTGCCAGCGCTTGTTCGGGGCAGGTGCTTGGTAAGCCACCTCCCTGCAGGACCCAGATGCAGCCCCGTGTCCATTTTGAATCCAGGGCCTGCAGGGAGGAGATGCTCGGTACATGGTGAGCACATCGCCTTGTACCTCCATGGGCGATGCTTCCCTATACCGCCGTAACACTGCGATCATGTTTGATCGCAGTGTGCCAGGAGTTAGTATGCTGGGAGCGGTCCGTGACCACTCCTGGCACATAGTGCCGGATGTCAGCTGCGATAAAGTCCCAGGTCACCTTGGCGGGATAGTACGTCCAATCGGATTAAGGGGTTAAGCTGCATTTAATATTTACACCACGTGTTGTGGACTTTTCTGCACCTGTTTTGAATCACCGTGTGATATTATAGAATTTACCACTTATAAAACTGTGTTCTATAGTCTTGTTCCACACAAAGAGTCTCCTGAGTTATCCCCTATAATTATTACAGGATACTCTAGCCCCAAAAGAGTAGACTGCTGGAACAATAACTGCAGAAAGCAAATTAGAGCTGGTGTTCTCCATAATTAGATCACTGCAGAAAGATGTGAAAGGTCTGCAAAAGAAGTTTGGAAGCATTGAACGCAATGAACAAGGGTTTGGACAAACTTTGCAGAACTTAAGCACCCACATGGCAGCCCAGAAAAACAAACTTGCTGGCATAGAGTCCCTGCATGGACGGGCTTATCAGGACATAAGCACGCAAATAGCGGCACAAGCGACTTTACCCTCTGGGCAACCGCCACCAGCCAACCCACCTAAGTTGCCCCCATTCAGATTTAGTGGTGATCGTGACAAATTTCGTGGCTTTGTGAATCAATGTATACTATATTTTGATATGCATGCTGACCATTTCCCTAGTGATAGATCCAAAGTATTGTGTGTAATAATGCTGCTGACCTCACGAGCGCTTGCTTGGGCAAAGCCGATGATTAAGTCTCGTGACCCGTGGTTAAATAATTTTGATGATTTCTTGGCCACTATGGCATTAATTTTTGATGACCCTAATCGCTGTGCAACTGCTGAATCTGCTTTACTGTCTTTACGCCAGGGTAAATGTTCTGTAATTGAGTATGCTACTGAATTCAGGAGATTAGCGGTAGATAGTAACTGGGACCGTTATGCACAATTGCCTATTTTTAAAAGGGGTCTGTCTAGCATTGAAAAGGATGAATCAGCTCACTCTGAATCACCACAAGAGCTAGAAACATTTATACAGCATTATGTGCGCATTGACATTCGCCTTTCTGAGCGTAGGCAGGAGAAGTTTGCTGCCTTTAACCGTATGTCTAACTTTTCCCTTCCTTCCAAAGAGCCTGCAGGTAAAACATCTCGGGAGGTGGGGGAGGTGCCCATGCAAATTGATTCCATTCAGAGTAATGAGCGCCGGGAGCATCGCCTTCGTGAAAATCTATGTTTCTACTGCTGCCAGTCTGTCCACTTTTTATTCAACTGTCCCAAGTGTCCCAAGCGGCCTAACAAGGTGCTAGCAGAATAAGGGGAGTATGACAACTGTGATGATGAATCTGACGTCTCTGAATGTAGCCTGCCTTTAAACGCTATATTCCATTCACTTTCTATGACTTCACCCCCCAAGGAGCTGAAGGAAAAGAACTCTCACTGTTCTCTCCCTATTAAGATCCTGTGTTCAGGACAGTGGATTTATAGTGCAGCTATGATTGACTCTGGCACTGAAGGCAATTTTATAGATATCTGATTTGCCAAGGAACATGATATTGACATTCAGCAAAGAGACTCTCCAATTACCATGGAAACAGTTGGTGGGTCACCTTTAATCTCCTGGCCTGTTGATCAGGAGACCGTACGCCTTGAAATTTTGTTGGAGCCTAATCATCAGGAGCAACTCTCTTTCTTGCTAATTTCTTCTCCTCATTTTCCTGTGATTTTAGGCATTCCTTGGTTGCGTTCTCAAAACCCAACTATCAACTGGGAGACCAAGGAGATTATCTTTCCAACAAGGAGCAACTCAGTGTTATCTGAAGCTGTCCTTGAGTCCACAGCTATGGAACCACCTGTACAGGTATTTACTTTACCTTCAGCATATAAAGAGTTCTCTGACATCTGTGGCAAGAAGAGAGCAGATCAGCATCCTCCACATAGGCATTATGACTGTCCCATTGAATTGCTTCCTGGGGCAACTATTCCTTTTAGTAACGTATACCCTTTGGCAGCACCTGAGCTTCCAGCCTTAAAGAAGTATATTGACGAAAATCTGGGCAAAGGCTTCATACGTCCTTCTTCCTCACCAGCAGAGGCACCTATATTTTTTGTAAAAAGAAGGATGGGACCCTAAGACCCTGTATGGACTATTGAGAGCTCAAAAAGGTAACCATACGGAATCATTATCCTTTGCCTTTGATTACCGAATTATTGGATCGAGTCCGCTATGCTAAGGTGTTCTCTAAACTGGATCTTCGAGGTGCTTATAATTTGGTGTGTATTCGCCCAGGGGATGAGTGGAAGACAGCATTCAGATGTCGGTATGGACACTTTGAATATCTTGTGATGCCCTTTGGGCTTTGTAATGTCCCTGTGACGTTTCAACATCTTGCTAATGAAATTTTCAGAGATTTATTGGACCAGTTTGTGGTGAGCTATTTAGATTATTTTCTAATTTTTTCTGACTCTCTACAAGAGCATGAAGAACATGTTAAAGCTGTTTTAAATTGTCTGAAGGAGAACCATCTGTATATTAAGCCGGAGAAGTGCGAGTTCCATTGTTCTGAGATACAGTTTGTAGGTTATATTATCTCTCCCCAGGGGCTGAACATGGAATCTGGTAAGATTCAGGCAATCTTTGACTCACAGGTACCCAAGAATGTTGAAGAGGTCCAACGTTTTATCGGTTTTGCAAATTTCTATAGACGTTTCATTCGAAATTTTTCTGACATTGTCCATCCCATTACTTCCTTGACAAAGAAGGAATAGCCTGGTGATCACAGGCTCAAGAAGATTTTGATCGGCTTAAGACCTGTTTCACTTCTGCACTGCTGCTTATCCACCCAGACCCAGCACAGCCTTTCATTGTGGAGGTGGACACCTCTGATAATGCTTTTGGGGCTATTCTCTCCCAAAGAACTGGAGAGAAAGGTCTACTACATCCTTGTGCTTTCTTTTCCCTTAGACTTACCTCAGAAGAGAAGAACTACGATGTGGGAGACAAGGAACTGCTGGCTATTATTGCAACTTTCAAGGAATGGAGGCATCACCTGCAAGGAGCCGCACAACAGATCAGAGTGCTAACTGATCATTGCAATTTAGAGTTCCTTAGATCAGCTAGATGTCTTTCTCCTGGTCAGGCTTGTTGGAGTTTATTTTTAAATCAATTTAATGTTGTAATCTCGTACCATCCAGGCTCTTGTAATGGGAAGGCTGATGCGTTATCCCCAATCCATGCTGCAGATTCCGTACCTGGAGCCCCGTCCAAGACCATTCTATCTAATACCAACTTCATCAGAGTTATCCACAATCAGGACTTGTGGAAGGAGCTCAAGGAGGCTTATGACAGTGATGTATTTCTGGCCAATCCACCTGTTGATAGCAATCTTGTCCTTAGGGGTGGCATGTGGTTCAGAGATTGACGTATCTACGTACCGAAGGCCGTCCGTCTGCAGATCCTCAAGTTGGTCCATGACTCCAAGTTGTTTGGTCACAGGGGGGTACAGAAGACACAAGAATTCCTAAGCCAATTTTTCAGGTGGCCAACTTGCCTGAAGGATACTAAGGACTATGTTCTTTCTTGCGAGGTATGTGCTCGTTACAAGACTCCTCGTATATCACCTACGGGTCTTCTGCAACCATTACCTGTTCCATCCCGCCCATGGGGGTCTATCTCAATGGACTTCATTGTGATGTTACCTACATCAGGGGGCAAGAATACGATCCTAGTGGTGGTCAATTGCCTAAGGCTGCTCATTTTCTTTCATGCTCCGGCCTCCCCACAGCCAAGGATACAGTGAACCTGGTGATACAGAATGTTTTTCAGTTGCATGGGGTCCAGGATGAGGTCATCTCTGACTGTAGAATGCAGTTCACCTCAAGATTCTGGAAGGGGTTTTGCTCTGCACTGAATATTAAGGTCTGTCTTTCTTCCACTTTTCACCCCCCAGACAAATGGTCAGACTGAATGTACCAACCAGGTTTTGGAACAGTATCTACGATGCTACATTAGCCATCTCCAGGATGATTGGTTGGAGTTACTCCCGTTTGCTGAATTTTCATATTACAATTCACAGAGTGCCTCCACTAAGTTCACACCTTTCTATGCCAATCTGGGTTATCATCCGAGTTTCTTACCTTGGTCTCTGATTAATGCTCTGGTTCCGGCTGTAGAGGAAAGGCTGACTATGATGAGGCAAAATCTGTAGGTTCTGAAGGAATCTTTGACCACAGCTCAGGAACGTTATAAGAGATCGGCTGATAAATTTTGTAAATCGGCACCCATGTTAAAGGTAGGAGATTCTGTGTGGTTATCGACTAAAAATCTTAAATTGAACGTCCCTCTTCACAGAAACTTGGACAGAAATTCATCGGCCCTTTCAAGATCAAAGTTATTGTTAGCTCTGTGGCCTGCCGTCTGAAGCTGCCTAGGACTATGAAGGTACACCCAGTGTTCCATGTTTCCTTAATAAAGTCTGTACCTCCTAATACCTTCCAGGGATGTTTTGTGCCACCTCCGCAGCCTGTGGTGATTGAAGGACAAGAACAATTTGTGGTGGATGAAATTATTGATTCTAGGATTCACAGGAATCGGCTCCAATATCTGATAAGATGGCAGGGATATCCACTGATGAAGACTCTTGGGAACCTGTGGAAAACATTTTTTAGTTTCTTACTATTTATGTAGTTAAAGAATATTTGGGGATTATTTATACTCTCTCTGGCAATTAGTCTCTCTGTCTCAATCTTTGCTGCCTTGATTTGCTTTTTACAGAATTTATTTAATTTTTTTGTATTTATTTAATGCCTCCTCACTACCTACTTCCTTTAATTCTCTAAATGCTTTCTTTTTGTCACTTATTGCGCCCCTTACAGCTCTATTTAGCTATATTGGTTTCCTCCTATTTCTAGTATGTTTATTTCCATACGGTATATACTGTGCACAGGTCCTATCCAGGATTCTAATAAACGTCTCCCATTTTCTTTGTGCATTTTTGTGTCTCAGGATATCGTCCCAGTTAATTGCACCAAGATCCTCTCTCATCCGTTGGAAATTTGCCCTCCTGAAGTTTAGTGTCCTTGTAACCCCTCTACTACACATCTTTTTAACCCCTTACCGGCATCGGACGTACTATACCGTCCGATGCCGGCTCCCCTGCTTTGATGCAGGGCTCCGCGGTGAGCCCGCACCAAAGCCGGGACATGTCAGCTGTTTTGAACAGCTGACATGTGCCCGTAATAGGCACGGGCAGAATTGCGATCTGCCCGCACCTATTAACTAGTTAAATGCCGCTGTCAAACGCAGACAGCGGCATTTAACTACCGCTTCCGGCCGGGCGGCCGGAAATGACGTCATCGCCGACCCCCGTCACATGATCGGGGGTCGGCGATGCTTGTGAATGGTAACCATAGAGGTCCTTGAGACCTCTATGGTTACTGATTGCCCGTCGCTGTGAGCGCCACCCTGTGGTCGGCGCTCACAGCACACGTGCAATTCTGCTACATAGCAGCGATCAGCAGATCGCTGCTATGTAGCAGAGCCCATCGTGCTATGCCTGCTTCTAGCCTCTCATAGAGGCTATTGAAGCATGGCAAAAGTTTAAAAAAAAAGTTTAAAAAAATGTGAAAAAAATAAAAAAAACATAAAAGTTTAAATCACCCCCCTTTCGCCCCAATCAAAATAAATCAATAAAAAAAATATCAAATCTACGCATATTTGGTATCGCCGCGCTCAGAATCGCCCGATCTATCAAATAAAAAAAAGTATTAACCTGATCGCTAAACAGCGTAGCGGGAAAAAAATTTGAAACGCCAGAATTACGTTTTTTTGGTCGCCGCGACATTGCATTAAAATGCAATAACGGGCGATCAAAAGAACGTATCTGCACCGAAATGCTATCATTAAAAACGTCATCTCGGCACGCAAAAAATAAGCCCTCAACCGACCCCAGATGATGAAAAATGGAGACGCTACGAGTATCGGAAAATGGCGCAATTTTTTTTTTTTTTTTTAGCAAAGTTTGGAATTTTTTTTCACCACTTAGATAAAAAATAACTTAGTCATGTTTGGTGTCTATGAACTCGTAATGACCTGGAGAATCATAATGGCAGGTCAGTTTTAGCATTTAGTGAACCTAGCAAAAAAGCCAAACAAAAAACCAATGTGGGATTGCACTTTTTTTGCAATTTCACCGCACTTGGAATTTTTTTCCCGTTTTCTAGTACACGACATGCTAAAACCAATGATGTCGTTCAAAAGTACAACTCGTCCTGCAAAAAATAAGCCCTCACATGGCCAAATTGACAGAAAAATAAACAAGTTATGGCTCTGGGAAGGAGGGGAGCGAAAAACGAACACGGAAAAACGAAAAATCCCCCGGTCATGAAGGGGTTAAAGGATACATGAAAACTTATTATTTTGTGATCGCTATTCCCCAAGTGACCCCCAACCCTTATATTTGCTATGCGGTCTGGACTGTTGGTTAATATTAGGTCTAGCAGTGCCCCCTTTCTTGTTGGGTCCTGAACCAGTTGTGAAAGGTAATTGTCTCTCATAGTTGTCAAAAACTGATTACCTTTGCTGGAACTGCAGGTTTCTGTTCCCCAATCTATTTCAGGGTAGTTGAAGTCCCCCATAATAATGACTTCTCCTTGAGTCGCAGCTTCATCTATTTGCTTTACGAGGATATTCTCCATTGCTTCCATTATTTTTGGAGATTTATAACAAAGCCCTATCAGTAATTTATTATTTTTCCCCCTCCCCTTATCTCCATCCACAGGGATTCTACATTTTCATTAAATTCACCTATATTATCACGCAGGATGGGTTTTAAGGACGATTTTACATATAGACACACACCACCCCCTCGCTAATCTGTACGGTCATTTCTGAACAGATTATAGTCCTGAAAGTTAACAGCCCAGTCATGGCTCTCATCCAGCCATGTTTCAGATATCCCCACCATGTCATAATTATGCTCCAACAACATTAGTTCTAATTCGTCCATTTTGTTGGCGAGGCTTCTGGCATTAGTATACATGCACTTGATTTTCCTCTCTGTACCTCTATTCTTTCTTAAACTATTAACTGTTCTAACCCCACCCCCCATGCCACCGCCACCCCCAACTTCCTTATTTGTGCCCAGGTCTCTGCACTATCTTCCCCTCCTATAAATTGAATACCCTCCCCCCCAATCCCTAGTTTAACCCCTTAGTGACTGAGCCAAATTTTTGAAATCTGACCAGTGTCACTTTATGTGGTAATAACTCTGCAACGCTTCAACAAATCCCAGTGATTTTGAGATTGTTTTTTCGTGACACATTATACTTTATGATAATGGTAAATATAGTTCAACATTTTTTGTGTTTATTTATAAAAAATATAAAAAATTTGAGAAAAATTTTAAAAAATTAGCAATTTTCTAAATTTGAATGATTATCCCTTTAATCCAGATAGTCATACAACAGCAAACCATTAATAAATAACATTTTCCACATGTCTGCTTTACATCAGCACCATTTGTAAAATATTATTTTATTTTGTTAGCATTTTAGGAGGTTTAAAAATGTAGCAGCAATTTTTCATTTTTTCAAAGAAATTTACCACATTTATTTTTTTAGGGACTTATCCATGTTTAAAGTGACTTTAGGGGTCCCATATATTGGGAAACCCCCAAACGTGATACCATTTTAAAAACAGCACCCTAAACATATTGAAAACTGCTGTCAGGTAGTTTTTTAACCCTTCAGGTGCTTTACAGGAATTAATGTAAAATGGCATGACAGAAATGAAAATGTGTATTTTTACCACCTAAATGTTGCTAACTTCTAAACAGATTACTACAGCCGTCAGACTCTAAGGCCGCTATTTGGTCATGAATTGCCATCGCAAACATCAGGACAACAAAATCATGATCTGTGGGCACCAATTGGAATAAAGAAGAAGCCCCCACTGTTAACCATTTATAACGATGTACTCACTATTTACAGCAGCATCTAAGGGGTTAAACAGATTTAGAAGACGCAAATACTGATTGTGGCTGATACAGCAAGTTGTCAGCTATAGTGTACAACCAACAGATGCTGGATTGTCATCTGTATGGGGAGGCTATTCTCTTATATCTCAGGTCAGTTAAAAGACGTATTGGCGGTCATTAAGGGGTTAAACACTCCTCCAACCTTCTAAGATGATAAAGTATTGTTTCTTGCCTTGTTTTTTATTATGGTGTTCACTGATGGGGTCAACTAGTGGGACAGTTTTATAGGTCAGGTCATTACAGATGCGGCGACACCAACTATGTGAACTTTTATTGTTTAGATTTTTTTTAATTCAAATATTTATTTAATAATAGAGTATATATTGATTTTTTAGTATTATATTTTAATTTTTTTTATATTTTTACAATTATAAATGTATTTATTTTTTTCCTTTTTTTCTGACTTTTGTCCCATGATGGGCAAATATTTTTTGCAGGCTGATCCCTTCTATCGCATCAAGATGAAGCAGCATCTGCATGCTATAGAAGCTGTCAGTGCTGCATTTAGTGCACTGACGCTGAGAGACTTCCTGATCATGCACTGTGCATGACAGGAAGTTTCTTACCTCTGGTGACCTGGATGTATTCTTGATGACATCGTGTTACAATAGCAGCGATCAGGGCCTGTCACGATTCACACCGTGACCGTCACCCCTACGTCACGGGTTGGGGTGACTTTAGGCCAACAGATGGCTATCACATGTGCAGGGGGCTTATCTTAGTTATCCCTCCACTCCACAATGTGATGAAAACACACACACAAGGCAATTGACCTCTTAGTTTACAGCAGGGGCTTATTTTAGTTATCCCACTGCTCTTCAATATACCATGAACTGCAGGGATTTATGTATATCCCGCTTACAGTTCCACTTAAGACTTGCAGCTCTCTAGCGTCCCCCTTACTCTCAGGTCAGATTAGGTACTGCACCTGGGGTAATTAGTTGCCAGAAAGGCTGCCTGCTATGTACTGGCTATTGGGCACGCTGCAGCGATGCGATAACCTACTCCCACTCAGGCAGGAACAATAATTATCAATGCCGCAGTCGCTACAATGACACCCAACTACCCAGTACAAAACGTATGCTGCCACCAGCTTCGATTAAACGGGTCCGAAGCTAACCCAAACACAGTAGCGTAATTCCCTTCAGGAGACTTAGGGTACTTTTTAGAACAGGATGAACGAACTAGTATTAACCCCTTTACCCCCAAGGTTGGTTTGCACGTTAATGACCGGGCCAATTTTTACAATTCTGACCACTGTCCCTTTATGAGGTTATAACTCTGGAACACTTCAATGGATCCCAGTGATTCTGACAAAGTTTTCTCATGACATATTGTACTTAATGATAGTGGTAATAATTCTTTGATAGTACCTGCGTTTATTTGTGAAAAAAACGGAAATTTGGCGAAAATTATGAAAATTTTGCAATTTTCCAAATTTGAATTTTTATGCAATTAAATCACAGAGATAAGTCACACACAATACTTAATAAGTAACATTTCCCACATGTCTACTTTACATCAGCACAATTTTGGAACCAACATTATTTTTTGTTAGGGAGTTATAAGGGTTAAAAGTTGACCAGCAATTTCTCATTTTTACAACACCATTTTTTTTTTAGGGATCGCATGTCATTTGAAGTCATTTTGAGGGGTCTATATGATAGAAAATACCCAAGTGTGACACCATTCTAAAAACTGCACCCCTCATGGTGCTCAAAACCATATTCAAGAAGTTCATTAACCCTTCTGGTGCTTCACAGGAATTTTTGGAATGTTTAAATAAAAATTAATATTTAACTTTTTTTCACAAAAAATTTACTTCAGCTCCAATTTGTTTTATTTTACCAAGGGTAACAGGAGAAAATGGACCACAAAATTTGTTGTACAATTTGTCCTGAGTACACCGATACCCAATAGGTGGGGGTAAACCACTGTTTGGGCGCATGACAGAGCTCGGATGCGAAGGAGCGCCATTTGACTTTTCAATGCAAAATTGACTGGAATCGAGATGGGACACCATGTTGCGTTTGGAGAGCCCCTGATGTGCCTAAACATTGAAACCCCCCACAAGTGACACCATTTTGGAAAGTAGACCCCCTAAGGAACTTATCTAGAGGTGTGGTGAGCACTTTGACCCACCAAGGGCTTCACAGAAGTTTATAATGCAGAGCCGTAAAAATAAAACAAAAATGTTTTCCCACAAAAATTATTTTTTTAGCCCCCAGTTTTGTATTTTCCCGAGGGTAAGAGGAGACATTGGACCCCAAAATTTGTTGTCCAATTTGTCCTGAGTACGCTGATTCCCCATAAGTGGGGGGGAACCACTGTTTGGGCGCATGGGAGGGCTCGGGAGGGAAGGAGCGCCATTTGGAATGCAGACTTAGATGGAATGGTCTGCAGGTGTCACATTGCGTTTGCAGAGCCCCTAATGTACCTAAACAGTAGAAACCCCCCACAATTGACACCATTTTGGAAAGTAGACCCCCTAAGGAACCTATCTAGATGTGTGGTGAGCGCTTTGATCCACCAAGGGCTTCACAGAAGTTTATAATGCAGAGCCGTAAAAATAAAACAAAAATTTTTTCCCACAAAAATTATTTTTTAGCCCCCAGTTTTGTATTTTCCCGAGGGTAAGAGGAGAAATTCGACCCCAAAAGTCGTTTTCCAATTTGTCCTGAGTACGCTGATACCCCACTGTTTGGGCGCATGGGAGGGCTCGGAAGGGAAGGAGTGCCATTTGGATTGCAGACTTAGATGGAATAGTCTGCAGGCATCACATTGCGTTTGCAGAGCCTCTAATGTACCTAAACAGTAGAAACCCCCCACAAGTGACCCCATTTTGGAAACTAGACTCCCCAGGGAACTCATCTATATGTGTTGTGAGAACTTTGAACCCCCAAGTGTTTCACTACAGTTTATAACGCAGAGCCGTGAAAATAAAAAATCTTTTTTTTTTCCCACAAAAATTATTTATTAGCCCCAAGTTTTGTATTTTCCCAAGGGTAACAGGAGAAATTGGACCCCAAAAGTTGTTGTCCTATTTGTCCTGAGTACGCTTATACCCAATATGTTGGGGTAAACCCCTGTTTGGGCACACGGGAGAGCTCGGAAGGGAAGGAGCACTGTTTTACTTTTTCAACGCAGAATTGGCTGGAATTGAGATCGGATGCCATGTCATGTTTGGAGAGCCCCTGATGTGCCTAAACAGTGGAAACCCCCCAATTATAACTAAAACCCTAATGCAAACACACCCCTAACCCTAATTCCAACGGTAACCCTAACCACACCCTGACACACCCCTAACCCTAATCCCAACCCTATTCCCAACTGTAAATGTAATCTAAACCCTAACTTTAGCCCCAACCCTAACTGTAGCCCCAACCCTAACCCTAGCCCTAACCCTAGCCCTAACCCTAGCCCTAACCCTAGCCCTAACCCTAACCCTAACCCTAGCCCTAACCCTAGCCCTAGCCCTAACCCTATCCCTAGCCCTAAACCTAGCCCTAACCCTAGCCCTAGCCCTAATGGGAAAATGGAAATAAATACATTTTTTAAATTTTTCCCTAATGGGGTGATGAAGGGGGGTTTGATTTACCTTTATAGCGGGTTTTTTAGCGGATTTTTATGATTGACAGCCGTCACACACTGAAAGACGCTTTTTATTGCAAAAAATATTTTTTGCGTTACGACATTTTGAGAGCTATAATTTTTCCATATTTGGGTCCACAGAGTCATGTGAGGTCTTGTTTTTTGCGGGACGAGTTGACGTTTTTATTGGTAACATTTTCGGGCACGTGACATTTTTTGATCGCTTTTTATTCCGATTTTTGTGAGGAAGAATTACCAAAAACCAGCCATTCATGAATTTCTTTTGGGGGAGGCGTTTATACCGTTGCGCGTTTGGTAAAATTGATAAAGAAGTTTTATTCTTCGGGTCAGTACGATTAAAGCGACACCTCATTTATATCATTTTTTTATGTTTTGGCGCTTTTATGCGATAAAAACTATTTTACAGAAAAAATAATTATTTTTGCATTGCTTTATTCTCAGGACTATAACTTTTTTATTTTTTTGCTGATGATGCTGTCTGGTGGCTCATTTTTTGTGGGACAAGATGACGTTTTCAGCGGTACCATGGTTATTTATATCCGTCTTTTTGATCGCGTGTTATTCCACTTTTAGTTCGGTGGTATGATAAAAAAGCGTTGTTTTTTGCCTCGTTTTTTTTTTTTTTTCTTATAGTGTTTACTGAAGGGGTTAACTGGTGGGCCAATTTTATAGGTGGGGTCGTTACGGACGCGGTGATACTAAATATGTGCACTTTTATTGTTTTTTTTCTTTATTTAGATGAAGAAATATATTTATGGGAATATTTTATTTTTTTTTTCATTATTTAGGAATATATATATATATATATATATATATATATATATATATATATATATATATATATATATATATATATATATATTTTTTTTTTTTTTTTTTTTTTTTTACACATTTGGAAAAAATTTTTTTTACTTTTTTATTTTGTCCCAGTGGGGACATCACAGATCAATGATCTGACAGTTTGCATAGCACTCTGTCAGATCACAGATCTGACTTACATTGCTGCAGGCTTCACAGTGCCTGCTCTGAGCAGGCTCTGTGAAGCCACCTCCCTCCCTGCAGGACCCGGATCCGCGGCCATCTTGGATCCAGGCCTGGAGCAGGCAGGGAGGGAGGTAAGATCCCCGCAGCAACGCGATCACATTGCGTTGCTGCGGGGGCTCAGGGAAGCCCGCAGGGAGCCCCCTCCCTGCGCGATGCTTCCCTGTACCGCCGGCACATTGCAATCATCTTTGATCGCGGTGTGCCGGGGGTTAATGTCCGTGACCGCTCCTGGGACATAGTGCCGGATGTCAGCTGCGATAAGCAGCTGACACCCGGCTGCGATCGGCGGCGCTCCCCCCATGAGCGCTGCCGATCGCATATGACGTACTCTTCAGTCCATGGGAATTAAGGCCCACCCCACATGGATGGAATAGTACGTCTAATGGCAGAAAGGGGTTAAATAATATACCCCATCAAAAGTTTCAGGCAGTGTTTATATAAAAAGATGTTACAATATGAGACAATTTAAATATGTACAAGATAATTATAAAATAAACAGGGGTTAAATAAGAAAAGGTACAACTCACATGTTTTCAATTCATATCAGTTCAGGCAAAAACCATGCTGGTGGGGGGCTTCCATCTGTCCCAGTGCATTAGAACAGCTCTTCAGATCAGGCTCACATGTTCTTCCAACAGCAGACTGCCTGCTGGGATCTGGCCAGACAGTTATAGCTGCAGCCTGTGACATCCCAGAAAGGGGTTGGATCACCTCGTCCCTCCTACCTCTTCAGTCTTAGTAATTCAACCTTAAATTTGTCTAATTTCTATAACTCCGCTCCAGAAAATGTCATGGTCATAACTAGTGTTGAGTGATACCTTCCGATATCGGAAAGTATCGGCATCGGATTGGATCGGCCGATATTCAAAAAATATCGGATATCGCCGATACCGATACCCGATCCCAATGCAAGTCAATGGGACCAAAATATTGGAATTAAAATAAACCCTTTCTTTCCTTGTAGGTTAATTCTACATGAAGGAAAACAACTAAGAATAATGCAGGATGTATTTGGGGAGGTGGCGGAGACATTAAAGGCATAGAGGTTTAGCCCAATCAAATAGAATAGCAGGAATTTTAAATTTTTTTTTAAGACGTTCGGAGTTACAAAGATATTGACTATGTTAAGATTTTTTTTATTTTGTCAGATATTGATGTTTCACTATTCCACGCCCTTCACCTTTTTTTTTTTTACTTTTCCCACACTTTCATCTTTTTCAACTATTATTATTCTTCCTATTTTACTTCTTCATCATATTCTCATTTGTGACAGGCATTCCCATAGTTGTTATCTATAAAAGTTTGATGATTACACCTTCCGTTCTGCCTGTCACAAAAGTTACATTTGTCCGCGTTCAGTTTGGCCTGCAGCATCAGGCTTTTTTCCAGGGGCACCACGAGGAGGAACGGATTCACCCCCATACACTGCTTTGTCTTCTTCTGCATATAATTTAGATAATATCTTTTGCTCTGATATTAAGTGTTATGCTTAATGTTCTTCTGCTCTTTGTTCTGCAGCCTCTTGTTCTTCTGCTTCTCGTTCTTCCATGTCGTCGTTTCCAGGGTCGTCGTCTCCAGGGTCGTCGTCTCCGCCGTCGTCGTCGTCATCGTTGTCATCGGGGTCGTCTCCAGAGTCGTCGTCATCTCAGTGGTTGTCGTCTCTGGTGTCATCATTTTAGGGGTGGTCTTCCGGGTCGTCGTCTTTAGGGTCTTGAACTTGGAAATGTGGCCACAGGAATGATCCAGGAGGAAGCAAGACCAATACTAGAACATTGACTGGAGGCCAGGATCAAAGCACTAGGTGGAGTTAAATAGAGCAGCACCTAACTACTTAACCTCATCACCTGAGGAAGGAAACTCAGAAGCCGCAGTACCACTCACATCCACTAACGGAAGACCATAGACAGAATCAGCCGAAGTACCACTTGTGACCACAGGAGGGAGCTCGACCACAGAATTCACAACAGTACCCCCCCCTTGAGGAGGGGTCACCGAACCCTCACCAGAGCCCCCAGGCCGACCAGGATGAGCCATTTGAAAGGCACGAACAAGATCGGCAACATGGACATCAGAGGCAAAGACCCAGGAATTATCTTCCTGACCATAACCCTTCCACTTAACCAGATACTGGAGTTTCCGTCTCGAAACACGAGAATCCAAAATCTTCTCCACTATATACTCCAACTCCCCCTCCACCAAAACCGGGGCAGGAGGATCAACAGATGGAACCATAGGTGCCACGTATCTCCGCAACAATGACCTATGGAATACGTTATGGATGGAAAAAGAATCTGGAAGGGTCAAACGAAAAGACACAGGATTAAGAACCTCAGAAATCCTATGCGGACCAATGAAACGAGGCTTAAACTTAGGAGAGGAAACCTTCATAGGAATATAACGAGATGACAACCAAACCAAATCCCCAACACGAAGTCGGGGACCCACACAGCGTCTGCGATTAGCGAAAAGTTGAGCCTTCTCCTGGGACAAGGTCAAATTGTCCACGACATGAGTCCAAATCCGCTGCAACCTGTGCACCACAGTATCCACAACAGGGCAGTCCGAAGACTCAACCTGCCCTGAAGAGAAACGAGGATGGAACCCAGAATTGCAGAAAAACGGCGAAACCAAGGTAGCCGAGCTGGCCCCATTATTAAGGGCGAACTCAGCCAACGGCAAAAAGGACACCCAATCATCCTGATCAGCAGAAACAAAACATCTCAGATATGTTTCCAAGGTCTGATTGGTTCGTTCAGTCTGGCCATTTGTCTGAGGATGGAAAGCCGAGGAAAAAGACAAATCAATGCCCATCCTAGCACAAAAGGCTCGCCAAAACCTCGAAACAAACTGGGAACCTCTGTCCAGATGTTCTCTGGAATGCCATGTAAACGAACCACATGCTGGAAGAACAATGGCACCAAATCAGAGGAGGAAGGTAATTTAGACAAGGGTACCAAATGGATCATCTTAGAGAAGCGATCACAAACTACCCAAATGACCGACATTTTTTGAGAGACGGGGAGATCCGAAATAAAATCCATAGAGATATGTGTCCAAGGCCTCTTCGGGACCGGCAAGGGCAAAAGCAACCCACTGGCACGAGAACAGCAGGGCTTAGCCCGAGCATAAATCCCACAGGACTGCACAAAAGAACGCACATCCCGCGACAGAGACGGCCACCAAAAGGATCTAGCCACTAAATCTCTGGTACCAAAGATTCCATGATGACCAGTCAACACCGAACAATGAACCTCAGAGATAACTTTATTCGTCCACCTATCAGGGACAAACAGTTTCTCCGCTGGGCAACGATCAGGTTTATTAGCCTGAAATTTTTGCAGCACCCGCCGCAAATCAGGGGAGAAGGCAGACACAATTACTCCCTCTTTGAGAATACCCGCCGGCTCAGGCAAACCCGGAGAGTCGGGCACAAAACTCCTAGACAGGGCATCCGCCTTCACATTTTTAGAGCCCGGAAGGTACGAAACCACAAAGTCAAAACGGGAGAAAAACAGCGACCAACGAGCCTGTCTAGGATTCAACCGTTTGGCAGACTCGAGATAAGTCAAGTTCTTGTGATCAGTCAAGACCACCACGCGATGCTTAGCTCCTTCAAGCCAATGACGCCACTCCTCGAATGCCCACTTGATGGCCAGCAACTCTCGATTGCCAACATCATAATTTCGCTCAGCAGACGAAAACTTCCTGGAAAAGAAGGCGCATGGCTTCATCACCGAGCAATCAGAACCTCTTTGCGACAAAACAGCCCCCGATCCAATTTCAGAAGCATCAACCTCGACCTGGAACGGAAGCGAAACATCTGGTTGACACAACACAGGGGCAGAAGAAAAACGACGCTTTAACTCTTGAAAAGCTTCCACAGCAGCAGAAGACCAATTGACCACATCAGCACCCTTCTTGGTCAAATCGGTCAATGGTTTAGCAATACTAGAAAAATTACAGATGAAGCGACGATAAAAATTAGCAAAGCCAAGGAACTTTTGCAGACTCTTCAGAGATGTCGGCTGAGTCCAATCATAAATGGCCTGGACCTTAACAGGGTCCATCTCGATAGTAGAAGGGGAAAAAATGAACCCCAAAAATGAAACCTTCTGAACACCAAAGAGACACTTTGATCCCTTCACAAACAAAGAATTAGCACGCAGGACCTGGAACACCATTCTGACCTGCTTCACATGAGACTCCCAATCATCCGAGAAGACCAAAATATCATCCAAGTATACAATCAGGAATTTATCCAGGTACTCTCGGAAGATGTCATGCATAAAGGACTGAAATACTGATGGAGCATTGGCAAGTCCGAATGGCATAACTAGGTACTCAAAATGGCCCTCGGGCGTATTAAATGCAGTTTTCCATTCATCGCCCCGTTTAATACGCACAAGATTATATGCACCACGAAGATCTATCTTGGTGAACAAACTAGCCCCCTTAATCCGAGCTAACAAATCAGATAGCAGCGGCAAGGGGTACTGAAATTTGACCGTGATTTTATTTAGAAGGCGGTAATCAATACAAGGTCTCAGCAAACCATCCTTCTTGGCCACAAAAAAGAACCCTGCTCCCAATGGCGATGACGACGGGCGAATATGACCCTTCTCCAAGGATTCTTTTACATAACTCCGCATAGCGGCGTGCTCAGGTACAGATAAATTAAACAGTCGACCCTTAGGAAACTTACTACCAGGAATCAACTCGATAGCACAATCACAATCCCTATGCGGAGGTAGGGTATTGGACTTGGGCTCATCGAATACATCCCGGTAATCAGACAAGAACTCTGGGACCTCAGAAGGGGTGGATGATGAGATAGACAGAAATGGAACATCACCATGTACCCCCTGACAACCCCAGCTGGACACAGACATGGATTTCCAATCTAATACTGGGTTATGGACTTGTAGCCATGGCAACCCCAACACGACCACATCATGCAGATTATGCAACACCAGAAAGCGAATATCCTCCCGGTGCGCAGGAGCCATGCACATGGTCAGCTGGGTCCAATACTGAGGCTTATTCTTGGCCAAAGGCGTAGCATCAATTCCTCTCAATGGAATAAGACACTGCAAGGGCTCCAAGACAAACCCACAGCGCCTAGCAAACTCCAAGTCCATCAAATTCAGGGCAGCGCCTGAATCCACAAATGCCATGACAGAATAGGAAGACAAAGAGCAGATCAAAGTAACGGACAAAAGAAATTTCGACTGTACCGTACCAATGGTGGCAGACTTAGCGAACGGCTTAGTGCGCTTAGGACAATCGGAGATAGCATGAGTGGAATCACCACAGTAGAAACACAGCCCATTCTGACGTCTGTGTTCTTGCCTTTCAGCTCTGGTCAAAGTCCTATCGCACTGCATAGGCTCAGGTTTAAAAGTTATGATGGCTAGCACTCAACTGAGGTGAGGGTGACGGTGCTAGTGAAGGGAACCAATAGTTCCAAAGTCACTGAATATGAAGATCACTGCACACGTACAAGAGAGAGGTATGCTTGCAAGTGGAAGTTTATTTATAGTGGTTTTGAGGTCAAGCGACTGGTAAATTTTGACGTTTCGGTCAATACATAGCCTTGGTCACAACGTCGCTGCAAAAAACATAAAGATACAACTATTTACAATACAGTATTTACAAAAGACAATGAAAACATGTTCTGTACACTATATACAAGATAAAAAATAAAGGGTATGGATGGTAATCATGTACAGAGAAATGACTCTGTGAGACTAAGTAGCAAAGTATGCTAAAATTGGGGTGAATCATTACCCAGGGTTGTATATAAAACAAGAAGATCAAAGAAGGGATTCCATCTTGACATGGATGGGTGTACATAAAATAGTGCATGCAACTCAAAACATGGATGTACTAGAAATTCGTCCATAGGGCAGAAAGTGGCCTAGAGAGTTCTATCATCTAAATGGATCACATTAATTTCTAAGTGAAAACACAAGGCAAAAAAGAGTGGCCCCCCTAATACGCAGAGTTAAGTTTCAGTTCAGGGTTTTACAAGTGCGGTACTGACGACAGGTTATGTCCTGGTGGAAATGGAGGGTCAAAACATAGAAATGAGTGTAACTGTTCACTGGATATATGTTAAGGTATAAAGAAATATATAGATGGGAATATAGACCTACCATGTAATTTTCATAGAAACTCATATAATTAGGGCTGAGTGATTTCTCTTTGGAACAAATGGAGTAGATGGCTATCAAGGTCGTGTGCCAGAAGCCTGTTGGAAGGTATAGTGATGAGGGTGTGTCATAATAGTAAGGTGCTAATATCACTTAAAGAAAAGAAAGGCACCTGACCTGTGGAAATATTTGGCAAAAGAGATATGATATGGGGTCCAAGAGCAAACTAATTTCATTAGCGCTCCTTAGGGTACGATGCCCATGTGTGTGCCACTAACAGAGAGTAAAGTAATATGAGATATACGGCATTAGATAACGGATAAAAGGTAAAGGAACTGTGGGAATACTTATCTGGTAAATTAGACATACGTCCAAGGAATGGCGTGTCAGTATACAGCTGACACAGTGGTGTCAGGAGTAAATGCAAGAGCTCCGACGTGCAATATGGCCCTCTGAGTTGCGCCTGGCGTTTTGGCAATGTGTGGAGATCCTGACACAGCCGTGTCTAGGTGGGTGCTGGCGCTGGCGTCGGGGCTCCCAGGTGAGTCCGGTGCTGACACTCCCGTGTCTTAAGCTGTGACCGGCGTGGTAGGGAATGAGACCCCTCCATGACAAGCGCTCAGATGTAGAGCGCTAATGGGGCATGTGACCGGAAGCGCTGTGGACGCCGGCGCATGCGCAATAGGACGGAGTAGCGTTCCATCAGAAAGAAGGGCGCTTGCAGAGTTGGCACGTGCGCATATCGGGTTGCAGGACAGGATGACGTTCTGACATGTAAAGGGAGCGCTGGAAATACCGGCGCATGCGTATGTGCGTAAAAAGGACGGGACAGTGATAAATCATATAAATGAAGGGGTGCCATCTCAGTATGTTGCGCATAACGGAGTCAGAGATGGTCAAATGACATAAACACATGCCATAATCAGTGTGTCTATGTAATAGAGAATGGGCACAGCGTGGAGCCTGCTTGGTAAATATCTACACTAATGTTCTACGTGCAAAATAGTCAATAAATGGATCCATGTATGGAGGGATATATGTCTTGGGCAGTAGAAAAGATAGTATAACGACTCTATAGCATCCAATGGACTGGTATAGTTTTCCCAATACATATGCCATGGAATGAACATCATAATACGTTAGGAACAGCAGGCGAATAACACACAATGTATATATATGTAGTAATACGCAACATTAATGAGTAGGAGTCCAAACCATAGAAGTAAAAGGAAACTTAGAAGAAAATTAGTACAAAAGAAGGAAACTTAGACAAAATCTGCACTAAGGTGGGGAATCTTACCAACTCTACAAAGAAGATTGCCGAGTGGTTGCGTGCAACTATTCAGTGGGTCTAGGGAAGAAAAAGGCATTACGTTAGCCAGTCAATTTCACGATTAAGGCCCCTCGGGCTGAGTGTGTCCAACGTGTAGATCCAGTACGTTTCACGCTGTTTCAATAGCTGGATGTGATTACCACCCCGTCTCGGTCTGTGTACTTTTTCGAGAACCTGGAATCGTAATTGCGATATGTTGTGCCTGGCCTTTTTGAAGTGTGCCGGCAGGGGCAACCAGGTTTTTCCACATCTAATCGTGGATTTGCGGCTTGTTATTCGATCCCTGATTGCCTGAATCGTTTCGCCCACATATACTAGGCCACATGGGCATTTGATAATGTATACCACATAATTCGATTCACATGTATGGTAATCTCTGATAGGATATGATTTCCCTGTACGAGGATGGACCACATCACTCCATTTGATGATGTTAGAACAGCATGTGCAATTCAGACATGGAAATGTGCCCCTTCTAGTCTGTCCACTAAGTGTACGGGTTACAGTTTGTTTTACAGATCCAACGTCGGCCCTAACCAGTCTGTCCTTTATATTTGGTGGTCTGCGTAAGCACATTAAGGGGGGTTTTTTGAAAATCGCTATTCTGGGGTATGCTCTAGAAAGAAGGGGCCACTGTTTGTGGATCAAGTTGTGAACCCTCTGCATGGATGGATGGTGACCATGGACGAAGGGTAACCTGGATGGTTTAGGCAAGGGAGTCACTGTGGGGTCTGTTTCGGATAGGGCTTTGGTCATCTCTGTATTCAGAAGTGCGCATGGGTAATTTCTGTCCTCAAATTTTTTGGACATCTCTTGTAGTCTGGATTGTCTGACGGTGGGGTTAGACACTATTCTGGAGACTCTTTTGAATTGGGATCGGGGGAGACTGTTTCTGGTAGATTTGGTTATTCCGATCGGTAGGTTTGGTATAAATGTCAGTGGTAAGGGAACCATGAACATCCTTACATACTTTGATGTCCAAAAATGTGATGGCCTCCGTATGATGCGAGAAGGAAAATTTGAGCTCTGGTCGGATTTCATTGATAGTGTTGTAAAAGGCGGTTAAGGAGCTGTGGTCCCCCTGCCAAATGCAGAAAATATCGTCTATGTAACGATACCATTGACGAGCATACTGTTGGAATAGTGTATTGGGATAAATGAAATCTCTTTCGAAACGGTCCATATACAGATTTGCATATGCGGGCGCTACGTTCGAACCCATGGCGGTTCCGCATATTTGAACATAGAAGTCGTCCTCAAAGAGAAAATAGTTTTCTCTGAGTACTAGATTAAGTAGTTCGAGACAGAGATCTTGTGAGCGTGTGTCCACTCCCGCTTCGGATAAGGTTAGGGAGACAGCCTCTATACCCGTGTCGTGTGTGATTGAGGTGTATAAACTGTTGATGTCAAAGGTACATAGGATGCTATTGGCTGGGATTGTGTTGATGTCCTGAATCTTTCTAAGGAAATGACTTGTTTCAAGGATAAAGGATTTAGTTTTGTGGGTATAGGGCGTGAGTATTTTTTCCAGATAGATGGATACGGGATTAAGGATGGAGTCCGTGGATGCCACGATGGGGCGTACAGGGGGATTCTGTAGATTTTTATGAATTTTTGGGAGAATGTATAAAACTGGAGTTACCGGATAGTTGTTTATCTGAAATGTTTTGGTTTTGGCGTCAATGGTTTGTAGTTGTGAGTGTTTGGTCAAAATAGTATCAATCTTTCTCCGAATGTTATAAACTGGGTCCGATTGGATTTTCTTATACGTGGTGGTGTCTGCCAATTGTCTCTTAATCTCAGCTGTATATTGATTTTTGTTCATCACTACGGTGGCCCCACCTTTGTCCGCAGGTTTAATTATAATGTGGTTATTGTCCTTGAGTGAGGCAAGTGCTTGTTTTTCAAGAGGTGTAAGGTTATGTCGGACCGGAAGAAAGCCTAAGCGTTGGTCGAGGATGGTTTCTTTAATGTCTCTGTCTAAAAGAGTGATAAAAGTCTCTACGGCATGGTTAGTTTTGGGAGGCATGAACTTACTGGGGTTCCTTAACCCTAATTGGTCTAATGTGATTAGTGGTCCTCCGTCTCTGTCTGGTACTGTCCCTAGTGTGTTACTAGTGGAATGTGGATTATCCTCAAAATGCACTTTAAGGCGTGTACTGCGGTAGAAACTCTGTAAATCCTTTTCTAACTGAAAGGAATCCCATCTAGGAGTTGGGCAAAAAGACAGACCCTTGTTTAACACCCTAAGCTCAAGAGGGGAAAGAGAGTAGTCGGAAATATTCACTACCAGGTTTGGACCCCTACCTGTGACCGGAGAGTCATCTGGCGTTCTCGATCCTTTCCTTCTCGACCTCCTGGAAGGCGACCGCTTTGGCCTAAAAAAGCCGCTTTTGTTGAAGTTCCACCGACGTCGCTTCCGGACCCAGGAGAGGATCCCCCAGCCGGTGAGGAGTCCCCGGAAGCTGCGAATCTCCCTGCCGGACGGCGTGATCTCGGATAAGGTCGCCTGTGGGTTGTTTCGTCCCATCGATAAACTTTGTTATTTAAATAATCTTTGGTGTCTCTTTGAAATTTAGTCCGTTTCCTTTCTTCCAAGGTTTTTTGGTGTGATGATAGGATGGAGTCAACCTTGTTCTTTAAGGTGTTAAATTCGGAGCTGGTAAGAGTGGAGGTAAGCTGCGTCTCGATGGTTACGATCTTTTCTTCTGTTTCTTTTATAGCTTCCTGTAAATATTCAATAGTTAGTAAAATAATATCAAAAGAACACTTGTTGAATATTTTTTGAAAGGTGGTGCAGTATTGGTCGTTGTCAGAGAATAAAGTTGGTCGGAGGTTACACCGTAGGCCTCGTGGTATCTTCCCTTGCCGATGGTATTCCCCAAGGGTGGCGCAGTGTAGGTCGTAGGCTATAAGTCTCTTTTTCTCCTTCTCCCAATCTCTTGTTTTAATATCCCTATTCGGTATGTGTAAAAAGTCTGTTTTTGTTCTTATTTTGGACAGGATTGTTGATCCTGTAGCATCATCGTACATATAAGTCTCTGATGACATGTGTTCTGTTGGTGCTGATAACCAAAAATTCGTAAATCCAAAAGTTATGATGGCTAGCACTCAACTGAGGTGAGGGTGACGGTGCTAGTGAAGGGAACCAATAGTTCCAAAGTCACTGAATATGAAGATCACTGCACACGTACAAGAGAGAGGTATGCTTGCAAGTGGAAGTTTATTTATAGTGGTTTTGAGGTCAAGCGACTGGTAAATTTTGACGTTTCGGCCAATACATAGCCTTGGTCACAACGTCGCTGCAAAAAACATAAAGATACAACTATTTACAATACAATATTTACAAAAGACAATGAAAACATGTTCTGTACACTATATACAAGATAAAAAATAAAGGGTATGGATGGTAATCATGTACAGAGAAATGACTCTGTGAGACTAAGTAGCGAAGTATGCTAAAATTGGGGTGAATCATTACCAAGGGTTGTATATAAAACAAGAAGATCAAAGAAGGGATTCCATCTTGACAAGGATGGGTGTACATAAAATAGTGCATGCAACTCAAAACATGGATGTACTAGAAATTCGTCCATAGGGCAGAAAGTGGCCTAGAGAGTTCTATCATCTAAATGGATCACATTAATTTCTAAGTGAAAACACAAGGCAAAAAATAGTGGCCCACCTAATACGCAGAGTTAAGTTTCAGTTCAGGGTTTTACAAGTGCGGTACTGACGACAGGTTATGTCCTGGTGGAAATGGAGGGTCAAAACATAGAAATGAGTGTAACTGTTCACTGGATATATGTTAAGGTATAAAGAAATATATAGATGGGAATATAGACCTACCATGTAATTTTCATAGAAACTCATATAATTAGGGCTGAGTGATTTCTCTTTAGAACAAATGGAGTAGATGGCTATCAAGGTCGTGTGCCAGAAGCCTGTTGGAAGGTATAGTGATGAGGGTGTGTCATAATAGTAAGGTGCTAATATCACTTAAAGAAAAGAAAGGCACCTGACCTGTGGAAATATTTGGCAAAAGAGATATGATATGGGGTCCAAGAGCAAACTAATTCATTAGCGCTCCTTATGGTACGATGCCCATGTGTGTGCCACTAACAGAGAGTAAAGTAATATGAGATATACGGCATTAGATAACGGATAAAAGGTAAAGGAACTGTGGGAATACTTATCTGGTAAATTAGACATACGTCCAAGGAATGGCGTGTCAGTATACAGCTGACACAGTGGTGTCAGGAGTAAATGCAGGAGCTCCGACGTGCAATATGGCCCTCTGAGTTGCGCCTGGCGTTTTGGCAATGTGTGGAGATCCTGACACAGCCGTGTCTAGGTGGGTGCTGGCGCTGGCGTCGGGGCTCCCAGGTGAGTACGGTGCTGACACTCCCGTGTCTTAAGCTGTGACCGGCGTGGTAGGGAATGAGACCCCTCCATGACAAGCGCTCAGATGTAGAGCGCTAATGGGGCATGTGACCGGAAGCGCTGTGGATGCCGGCGCATGCGCAATAGGACGGAGTAGCGTTCCATCAGAAAGACATAGGACGAGCTCTGAGACGTGGGAACTCTGCTGACCGCAATCCCTAATCCTATCACACCACACTAGAGGTAGCCGTGGATTGCGCCTAACGCTCCCTATGCAACTCGGCACAGCCTGAGAAACTAGCTAGCCCTGAAGATAGAAAAATAAGCCTACCTTGCCTCAGAGAAATTCCCCAAAGGAAAAGGCAGCCCCCCACATATAATGACTGTGAGTTAAGATGAAAATACAAACACAGAGATGAAATAGATTTAGCAAAGTGAGGCCCGACTTACTGAATAGACCGAGGATAGGAAAGATAGCTTTGCGGTCAACAAAAAAACCTACAAACAACCACGCAGAGGGGCAAAAAGACCCTCCGCACCGACTAACGGTACGGAGGTGCTCCGTCTGCGTCTCAGAGCTTCCAGCGAAAAACCAAAATAGCAAGCTGGACAGAAAATATAGCAAACAAAAATAACACAAGCAAAACTTAGCTTATGCTGGGAGACAGGCCACAGGAACGATCCAGGAGGAAGCAAGACCAATACTAGAACATTGACTGGAGGCCAGGATCAAAGCACTAGTTGGAGTTAAATAGAGCAGCACCTAACGACTTAACCTCATCACCTGAGGAAGGAAACTCAGAAGCCGCAGTACACTCACATCCACCAACGGAAGCCCATAGACAGAATCAGCCAAAGTACCACTTGTGACCACAGGAGGGAGCTCGACCACAGAATTCACAACAGAGGACCAGCTGACGGTGCTGGAACACGGTTACAAAGCTGTAGGTACCCGCGCTTAAAAGCACTACCAAGAACCGCCTGGCGTTGGCGGAACTCGGATACCCAGAAGGAGGCACCTAAGCCAAAGGCTCTGCCCGGAACCAGCTGACGGTGCTGGAACCAGGATGTGGACCAGAAGGTCCACAGGAGAGGAGAGAACAGGTAGGCCGCGAGGCTGCCGCAGTTACCAAACACCAACAGTCCTACAGGGGGAGCTTGGCCTACTGGCACTACAGAACCAGCCTTGATTGCCAATTCCCGCAGCCCACATAGGAAGCTCCTAAACTGGAGGCACCATGGAGTTGGCTAACCCGACCGCAACACGACAGGACAACGTATTGGAGTCTAAGTGACCTTGACACTACCCGGAACCAGCTGACGGTGCTGGACCCAGGCTGGGCATGAGGGAGTACCCGTGACAAAGACACTGCCGAGAACCAGCTGACGGTACTGGAACCCGGATGCGTTGGCCAAATACGCAAGAGCCAATGGCACCGAGGACGAGCTGACGGTGCTGGAACACGGTTACAAAGCTGTAGGTACCCGCGCTTAAAATCACTACCAAGGACCGCCTGGCGTTGGCGGAACTCGGATACCCAGAAGGAGGCACCTAAGCCAAAGGCTCTGCCCGGAACCAGCTGATGGTGCTGGAACCAGGATGTGGACCAGAAGGCCCACAGGAGAGGAGAGAACAACTAGGCCGTGAGGCTGCCGCAGTTACCGAACACCAACAGCCCTACAGGGGGAGCTTGGCCTACTGGCACTACAGAGCCAGCCTTGATTGCCAATTCCCGCAGCCCACATAGGAAGCTCCTAAACTGGAGGCACCATGGAGTTGGCTAACCCGACCGCAACACGACGGGACAACGTATTGGAGTCTAAGTGACCTTGACACTACCCGGAACCAGCTGACGGTGCTGGACCCAGGCTGGGCACGAGTGAGTACCCGTGACAAAGACACTGCCGAGAACCAGCTGACGGTACTGGAACCCAGATGCGTTGCCCAAGTGTGCAAGAGCCAATGGCAACGAGGACCAGCTGAGTGTTATGGAACACGGTTACAAAGCTGTAGGTACCCGTGCTTAAAAACACTACCAAGGACCGCCTGGCGTTGGCGGAACTCGGATACCCAGAAGGAGGCACCTAAGCCAAAGGCTCTGCTCGGAACCAGCTGACGGTGCTGGAACCAGGATGTGGACCAGAAGGCCCACAGGAGAGGAGAGAACAGCTAGGCCACGAGGCTGCCGCAGTTACCGAACACCAACTGCCCTACAGGGGAAGCTTGCCCTACTGGCACTGCAGAATCAGCCTTGATTGCCAATTCCCGCAGCCCACATAGGAAGCTCCTAAACTGGAGGCACCATGGAGTTGGCTAACCCGACTGCAACACGACGGGACAACGTATTGGAGTCTAAGTGACCTTGACACTACCCAGAACCATCTGACGGTGCGGGACCCAGGCTGGGCACGAGGGAGTACCCGTGACAAAGACACTGCCGAGAACCAGCTGACGGTACTGGAACCCGGATGCGTTGCCCAAGTGTGCAAGAGCCAATGGCACCGAAGACCAGCTGACGGTGCTGGAACACGGTTACAAAGCTGTAGGTACCCGCGCTTAAAAGCACTACCAAGGACCGCCTGGCGTTGGCGGAACTCGGATACCCAGAAGGAGGCACCTAAGCCAAAGGCTCTACCCGGAACCAGCTGACGGTGCTGGAACCAGGATGTGGACCAGAAGGCCCACAGGAGAGGAGAGAACAGCTAGGCCGCAAGGCTGCCGCAGTTATCGAACACCAACAGCCCTACAGGGGAAGCTTGCCCTACTGGCACTGCAGAATCAGCCTTGATTGCCAATTCCCGCAGCCCACATAGGAAGCTCCTAAACTGGAGGCACCATGGAGTTGGCTAATCTGACCGCAACACGACGGGACAACGTATTGGAGTCTAAGTGACCTCGACACTACCCGGAAACAGCTGACGGTGCTGGACCCAGGCTGGGCACAAGGGAGTACCCGTGACAAAGACACTGCCAAAAATCAGCTGATGGTACTGGAACCCGGATGCGTTGCCCAAGTGTGCAAGAGCCAATGGCACCGAGGACCAGCTGACGGTGCTGGAACACGGTTACAAAGCAGTAGGTACCCGCGCTTAAAAGCACTTCCAAGGACCGCCTGGCATTGGCGGAACTCGGATACCCAGAAGGAGGCACCTAAGCCAAAGGCTCTGCCCGGAACCAGCTGACGGTGCTGGAACCAGGATGTGGACCAGAAGGCCCACAGGAGAGGAGAGAACAGCTAGGCCACGAGGCTGCCGCAGTTACCGAACACCAACAGCCCTACAGGGGAAGCTTGGCCTACTGGCACTACAGAATCAGCCTTGATTGCCAGTTCCCGCAGCCCACATAGGAAGCTCCTAAACTGGAGGCACCATGGAGTTGGCTAACCCGATCGCAACACGACGGGACAACGTATTGGAGTCTAAGTGAACTTGACACTACCTGGAACCAGCTGACGGTGCTGGACCCAGGCTGGGCACGAGGGAGTACCTGTGACAAAGACACTGCCGAGAACCAGCTGACGGTACTGGAACCCGGATGCGTTGCCCAAGTGTGCAAGAGCCAATGGCACCGAGGACCAGCTGACGGTGCTGGAACACGGTTACAAAGCTGTAGGTACCCGCGCTTTAAAAGCACTACCAAGGACCGCCTGGCATTGGCGGAACTCGGATACCCAGAAGGAGGCACCTAAGCCAAAGGCTCTGCCCGGAACCAGCTGCTGGTGCTGGAACCAGGATGTGGACCAGAAGGCCCACAGGAGAGCAGAGAACAGCTAGGCCGCGAGGCTGCCGCAGTTACCGAACACCAACAGCCCTACAGGGGGAGCTTGGCCTACTTGGCACTACAGCACCAGCCTTGATTGCCAATTCCCGCAGCCCACATAGGAAGCTCCTAAACTGGAGGCACCATGAAGTTGCCTAACCCGACTGCAACATGACGGGACAACTTATTGGAGTCTAAGTGACCTTGACACTACCCGGAAACAGCTGACGGTGCTGGACCCAGGCTGGGCACGAGGGAGTACCCGTGACAAAGACACTGCCGAGAACCAGCTGACGGTACTGGAACCCGGATTTGGACCTATTCAAGATTGTCTTCCTAGAGCCACAACTAGCGGTGTTGGAGCAAAGCATAAGCAGGGGGAGCAGAGTGTAGGCCGAAGCCTGCACTGGCGGCAGTTTTGTGTCTGCGTGGCGTTTGCAGGACACGTTGCCGGCTACACAGCAGGGGAACAGCTGGCGTTGCTGAACCCCACTGACACATTGGCGGGTGTTTTTCTCTGTGCAGCTAGCACATCCGGGCACCAACTGGCGGTGTTAGAGCCCAGTGTCAGCAGTAGGAGGAGAGGAGCAGAGTGTAGGCCGAAGCCTGCACTGTTGGCAGCTTTTGGTCGGTTGTGCCAGCGTGGCTTGTGCTGGACACGTTGCCGGCTACACAGCAAGGGAACAGCTGGCGTTGCTGAACCCCACTGACACAATAGCGGGTGTTTTTCTCTGTGCAGCCAGCACTTCCGGGCACCAACTGGCGGTTTTAGAGCCCAGGGTCAGTACGAGGAGAATAGTGTAGGCCGAAGCCCAATTGAACCAATTTCAACGGTAACCTTTAACCCCCCCCTCAGGTGTTACAAAGTACAAGAGCCACACCTTGTGCAGCATTAATGCTGCACAAGTAAAAGGTTGCTCTATGAATTTTGCTCCTTGCACACGCTGAATGAAACACGTACACAATTTAGCCCATTATACAGTCAAACTGTAGTAGAGGCGTGAATTGTCTTTTTAAGGAGACGCAGCACAGGTGTCAAAATTTACACCTAGGCGCTGGGCGCAGACTATTAAGCGTCGCTATTTGCTGTACAGGAGTCTGCGCTCTTGTGTTATCCCTTGGCAATGCCCTGTTAGCGCTGCACGTCTTCTGACCTCATTTCATGTTGGCCGGTGTGGTTAGCGATGGCCATGAATCCCAGACCCACAGTGTCTTTTCATAAAGTCACACTGCGGTGCTGGGATTCATGGCCTTGTGCAGTAAATATGTTCGCCGCTCACACATGTCGTTACGCCTGCTTCAGACTGGGCGGCCTCAGCTGATCCCTTATCGCATGCCGCGGCCATGCGGCCGCACAGTCTGAAGAAGGCGGAAGGAGATGAGTGAAGACAGGCGAACATATGCATTGCACATGCCCATCAATCACACCCTCGCAGTCAAAATATTTCAGACAACGAGGGTCGTTGTGTCAGCCAGGGCGGACGCACAGGCACAGCCAGCCAACCAATGATGTCAGAAGACGGGCAGCGCTACCCTGGGGGGTGCTGCGTGTCATTTAAAAAGGAAAGTCACCCCTCAGGGACAATGTAATGGTCTCTAATGAGACACATTTTGTACGTGTTGAGTTCGACGTGTGCATGGAGAAAAAGTGAGCCACCTTGTACAAATGCAGCATTACCGCTGTACAAGGTGGCTGTTATACATACAAACGCCTGTGGGGGGGGGCAGGGTCCCTTTAATTTCAGTTCAGGTGCCTGTGTGGCGTTTGCAGGACACGTTGCCGGCTACACAGCAGGGGAACAGCTGGCGTTGCTGAACCCCACTGACACATTGGCGGGTGTTTTTCTCTGTGCAGCCAGCACTTCCTGGCAACAACTGGTGGTCTTAGAGCCCAGGGTCAGCAGGAGGAGGAGAGGAGCAGAGTGTAGGCCGAAGCCTGCACTGGTGGCAGCTTTAGGTCTGTTGTGCCAGGGTGGCTTGTGCTGGACACATTGCCGACTACACAGCAGGGGAACAGCTAGCGTTGCGGAACCCCATTGACACATCAGCGAATGTTTTTTCTGTGTAGACAACACTTCCAGGTGACAACTGACATTGTTGAAACCCAGGGAATCAAAGAGGAGCAGAGTGTAGGCCGAAGCCTGCACTGGTGGCAGCTTTTGGTCTGTTGTGCCAGCGTGGCTTGTGCTGGACACGTTGCCGGCTACACAGCAGGGGAACAGCTGGCATTGCTGAACCCCACTGACACATTGGCAGGTGTTTTTCTCTGTGCAGCCAGCACTTCCGGGCCCCAACTGGCGTAGTTAGAGCCCAGGGTCTGCAGGAGGAGCAGAGTGTAGGCCGAAGCCTAGTTGAACCAATTTCAAAGGTAACCTTTAACCACCCTTCAGGTGTTACAAACTACAAGAGCCACACCTTGTGCAGCATTAATGCTGCACAAGTAAAAGGTTGCTCTATGAATTTTTCTCCTTGCACACGCAGAATGAAACACGTATACAATTTAGCCCATTATAAAGTCAAACTGTATTGGAGGCGTGACTTGCCTTTTTAGGGAGGCAGCACAGGTGTCAAAGTTTACACCTAGGTGCTGGGCGCAGACTCCTAAGCGTCATTATTTGCTGTACAGGAGTCTGTGCTCTTGTGTTATCCCTTGGCAATGCCCTGTTAGTGCTGCCCGTCTTCTGACCTCATTTCATGTTGACCGTTGCAGTTAGCGATGCCCATGAATCCCAGACCCGCAGTGTCTTTTCAAAAATTCACACTGCAGGGCTGGGATTCATGGCCTTGTGCAGTAAGTATGTTCGCCGCTCGCACATGTCCTTACACCTGCTTCAGACTGGGCATCCTCAGCTGATCCCTTATCGCATGCCACGGCCATGAGGCCACACAGTCTGAAGAAGGCGGAAGGAGATGAGTAAAGACAGGCGAAGATATACACTGCACATGCCCATCAATCACACCCTCGCAGTCAAAAAAAATAAGACACCGAGGGGCGTTGTGTCGGGCTGGGCGGACGCACAGGCGCAGCCAGTCAACCAATGATGTCAGAAGACGGGTAGCGCTACGAAGGGGGGTGCTGCGTGTCATTAAAAAGGAAAGTCACACCTCAGGGACAGTGTAATGGTCTCTAATGAGACACATTTTGTTGGTGTTGAGTTCCACGTGGGCAAGGAGAAAAAGTTAGCCACCTTGTACAAATGCAGCATTACTGCTGTACAAGGTGGCTGTTATACATAGAAACACCTGGGGGGGGGCAGGTTCCCTTTAATTTCAGTTCAGGTGCCTGCGTGGCGTTTGCAGGACACGTTGCCGGCTACACAGCAGGGGAACAGCTGGCGTTGCTGAACCCCACTGACACATTGGCTGGTGTTTTTCTCTATGCAGCAAGCACATCCGGGCACCTACTGGCGGTGTTAGAGCCCAGGGTCAGCAGGAGGAGAGGAGCAGAGTGTAGGCCGAAGCCTGCACTGGTGGCAGCTTTAGGTCTGTTGTGTCTGCGTGGCATTTGCAGGACACATTGCCGGCTACACAGCAGGGGAACAGCTGGCATTGCGGAACCCCACTGACACATCAGCGAGAGTTTTTTCTGTGTAGACAACACTTCCAGGTGACAACTGACATTGTTGAAACCCAGGGAATCAAAGAGGAGCAAAGTGTAGGCCGAAGCCTGCACTGGAGGCAGGAAAATGTCTGTTATTGTGCCAGCGTGGCTTGTGCTGGACACGTTGCCGGCTACACAGCAGGGGAACAGCTGGCGTTGCTGAACCCCACTGACACATTGGCTGGTGTTTTTCTCTGTGCAGCTAGCACTTCCGGGCAACAACTGGCAGTGTTAGAGCCCAGGGTCTGCAGTAGGAGCAGAGTGTAGGCCGAAGCCTGCACTGGAGAAAGTTGAAAGGGAACCTTTAACTCCCCCCCCCCAGGCATTTGTTGCTAAAAGAGCCATCTTGTACAGCAGTAATACTGCAAAAGGAAAAAGGTGGCTCTTTAAATTATGCTCCTTGCAAACGCTGAACTACACACTCATATAATGTGTCCCCTCACACCGTTAAACCGTCCCAGAGGTGGGACTTTCCTTTGTAATGTGACACAGCACAGCCGTCATTCCAACCTCCTTTGTGCCGTGCGCCGCCTCCTCAGCGTTGTTTGATTCTGTCTCGGAGCCCGCGCTGTAATGTTATCCCTTGGCCATGCACACTTAGCTGTGCCCGTCTTCTGACATCATTTAGGTGTCAGGCTGGCAGAGCCTGTGCGTCCAAGCTGCCCGAGATCCAACCTCGCAGTGTCATCTAATGTAATCCCACTGCAGGCCTGGGATCCATGGGCATGCGCAGTGCATATCATCGCCTCTCACTCCCCTCCTTCCTGCTTCTTCAGACTGTGAGGCGTCACGGCCGTGGCATGCTATTAGGGATCAGCTGACGCTGCCTAGTCTGAAGAAGCGGGAAGAAGGGGAGTGAGAGGCGAGTATATGCACTGCGCATGGCCATGGATCCCAGGCCCACTGTGGGATCACATTAGACGACACTGCGAGGTGGGATTTCGGGCAGACTGGACGCACAGGCGCAGCCAGGCCGACAACAAATGATGTCAGAGGACGGGCAGCGCGATCTGTGCATGGCCAAGGGATAACATAACAGCGCAGGGTCCGTGACAGAATCAAACAACGCTAAGGAGGCGGCGCACGGAGCCAAGGGGGTAGGAATGACGGCTGTGCTGCGTCACATTACAAAGGAAAGTCCCACCTCCGGGATGGTTTGACGGTGTGAGGGGACACATTACATGAGTGTGTAGTTCAGCGTTTCCAAGGAGCATAATTTAAAGAGCCACCTTTTCCTTGTGCATTATTAGTGCTGCGCAAGGTGGCTCTTTCAGTAACAAATGCCTAGGGGGGGGACAGGTTCCCTTACATTTTAGTTGTGCCAGCGTGGCGGTCGCATGACACGTTGCCAGATACACAGCAGGGGAGCAGCAGGCGTGACTGAACCCCACTAACACATTGGCGAGGTGTTTGGCTCTGTGCAAACAGCACTTCCGGGCATCAACCAGCAGTGTTGGAGCCCAGGGACAGCAGGAGGAGCAGAGTGTAGGCCGAAGCCTGCACTGTAGGCATGTAAATGTCTGTTAGTGTGCCAGCGTGGCGGTCGCATGACACGTTGCCGGATACACGGCTGGGGATCAGCTGACGTTACTGAACCCCAATAACAGAGGAGCGACTGTTGACTGTGCAGACAGCACTTCCAGGCACCAACTGGCGGTGTTAGAGCCCAGGGACAGCAGGATGAGCAGATTGGAGGTATTGCCGCACACACAGCTGGGGATCAGCGGATGTTACTGAACCCCAATAACACAGGAGCGACTGTTGACTGTGCGGACAGCACTTCCAGGCACCAACTGGCAGTGTTAGAGCCCAGGGACAGCACGAGTAGCAGAGGAACAGAGTGTAGGCCGAAGCCTGATTGTAGCAAGTTGAAAGGGAACCTTTAACGCCCCCCCCGAGGCATTTGTAGCTGAAAGAGCCATCTTGTGCAGCACTAAGGATGCAAAAGGAAAAGGTTGCTCTTTTAATTATGCTCCTTGCAAACACAGAAGTAAACACTTATTAAATGTGTCCCCTGATACCGTAAAACCATCCCAGAGGTGGGAATTTCCTTCGTAATGGGACGCAGCACAGCTGTCATTCCTATCCCCTTAGTGCCGTGCGCCGCCTCATCAGCAGTGTTTTAAGCTGTCACGGAGCCTGCGCTGTTATGTTATCCCTTGGCCATGCACACTTAGCGGTGCCCGTCTTCTGACATCATTTAGGTGTCAGGCTGGCAGTGCCTGTGCGTCAACGCTGCCCGAGATCCCACATCGCAGTGTCGTCTAATGTAATCCCACTGCGGGCCTTGGATCCATGGGCATGCGCAGTGCATATCCTCGCCTCTCACTCCCCTCCTTCCCTCTTCTTCAGACTGTGCGACGTCACGTCCGTGGCATGCTATTAGGGATCAGCTGACGGTGCACAGTCTGAAGAAGGCGGAGGGAGATGAGCGAGAGCCTGAGGGGAAGATATGCACTGCGCATGCCCATGGATCCCAGGCCCGCAGATTGATTAAATCAGAAGACACTGCGAGGCGGGATCTCGGGCAGCGCGGCTGCACAGGCGCAGCCAGCCTGACACCAAATTATGTCAGAAGACAGGCAGCGCAAATTGGGCATGGCCAAGTGATAACAGAACAGCGCAGGCTCCGTGACAGCTTAAAACAACGCTGAGGAGGCAGCGCACGGCACCAAGGGGGTAGGAATGACGGCTGTGCTGCATCACATTACGAAGGAAAGTCCCACCTCCGGGACAGTGTAACGGTATCAGTGAACACATTTTATAAGTGTTAAGTTCTGCGTGTGCAAGGAGCTAAACTAAAAGAGCTACCTTTTCCTTGTGCTGCACAAGGTGGCTCTTTCAGTAACAAACACCGGGGGGGGGGGGGGGTGGAACAGGTTCCCTTACATTTAGGTTGTTGTGCCAGCGTGGCGGTCGCAGGACACATTGCCGGCTACACAGCTGGGGATCAGCTGACGTTACTGAAACCCAATAACACTGGGTCGTATGTTTTGACTGTGCAGCCTGCACTTCTGAGCTGCAACTGGCGGTGTTGGAGCCCAGGAATTACAGTTCAGGTGGTAGAAAGATGAACACATCAGGAGACCTGAATGACACCCAATTACTTAATCAGGCAGTGGAGTGGCAAATTCCTGCGAGATCCAGGCCTGGTTCATTTTCAGAAAAGTAAGCCGGTCAACGTTATCGGAGGATAGTCGCATGCGACGGTCTGTTAGTACACCACCTGCGGCACTAAAGACACGTTCCGATAAGACACTAGCCGCAGGGCAAGCCAGCACCTCCAATGCATACTGGCTTAGCTCTGGCCAGGTATCCAGCTTAGAGACCCAAAACTTGAAAGGGGAAGAGCTGTCTGGGAGTACAGTAAGAGGGCAAGACATGTGGTCTGTCATCATCTGACAGAACCGTTGCCTCCTGCTGACGGGAGCCGCCGGTGATGGTGTAGACATTTGGGGCGAGCACACAAAAGTTTTCCACAATTGGGCCATACTGGTCTTGCCTTGGGCAGAGGCACTGCTTCTGCTCCCTCTTTGTGCAGAGCCTCCTCCACTGCCTCGACGCACTGAGCTGCTTTGTAAAGCACTAGCAGCACTCCTCTCAGTTGGACTGGAGAAGATGATGGAATTCACCAGTGTGTTGTGGTACTCCCGCATTTTTCGCTCCCGGGTCAACGCTGGGATGAGGTTTTGGACGTTGTCCCGGTTGCGAGGATCGAGGAGGGTGTACACCCAATAATCAGGCACGTTGAGAATGTGGTCGATGCGGCGGTCGTCTCTCAGGCACTGCAACATGAAATCAACCATGTGCTGCAGACTGCCAACTGGCCCAGAAACGCTGTCCCCTGCTTGAGACATGATCTCTGCCCTGTTGTGAATTCTGTGGCTGAATTCACTCCTGTGGTCACAAGTGGTACTGCAGCTTCTGAGCTTCCTCCCTCAGGTGTTCTGGTGAGCTCGTTAACTGCTTAATTACTTAACTCCGCCTGATGCTGCTATCCTTGCTCCTTGTCAATGTTTCAGTGTTGGATCTGAGCTTCTCCTGATTTTTCCTGTGACCTGCTGCTCTGTATAGCTAAGTGCTTTTGCTTTTTTGTTGCTTTTTTCCTGTCCAGCTTGTCTTTTGTTTTGCTGGAAGCTCTGAGACGCAAAGGGTGTACCGCCGTGCCGTTAGTTCGGCACGGTGGGTTTTTTTTGCCCCCTTTGCGTGGTTTTGCTTTAGGGTTTTTTGTAGACTGCAAAGTTCGCTTTACTGTCCTCGCTCTGTCCTAGAATATCGGGCCCCACTTTGCTGAATCTATTTCATCCCTACGTTTTGTCTTTTCATCTTACTCACAGTCATTATATGTGGGGGGCTGCCTTTTCCTTTGGGGAATTTCTCTGGGGCAAGTCAGGCCTATTATTCTATCTTCAGGTTAGCTAGTTTCTTAGGCTGTGCCGAGTTGCCTAGGTAGTTGTTAGGCGCAATCCACAGCCGCTTTTAGTTGTGTTTAGGATAGGATCAGGTGTGCAGTCTACAGAGTTTCCACGTCTCAGAGCTCGTTCTTGTATTTTTGGGTATTTGTCAGATCACTGTGTGCGCTCTGATCGCTAAGTACACTGTGTTTCTGGATTGCCTTCATAACACCTGTCATTAGCAAACATAACAGTACAAGGAGCCCAACTAATGATTCTCAATAGAGGGAAAGAAAAAGTTCTGACATCATTTTTTTTTTTTTTCCTGCTCTGTGTTCACTTTTTTTTTTCCCCCTAGACATTTGGGTGATTCTGGACACAGGTGTGGACATGGATATTCAGGGTCTGTGCTCTTCAATGGATAATCTCGTTATAAATGTACAAAAAATTCAAGATACTATTGATCAGAAATCTATGTTAGAACCAAGAATTCCTATTCCTGATTTGTTTTTTGGAGATAGAACTAAGTTTCTAAGTTTCAAAAATAATTGTAAGCTATTTCTGGCCTTGAAACCTCATTCTTCTGGTAATCCTATTCAACAGGTTTTGATTATTATTTCTTTTTTGCGCGGCGACCCTCAAGACTGGGCATTTTCTCTTGCGCCAGGAGACCCTGCATTGAGTAGTGTCGATGCGTTTTTCCTGGCGCTCGGATTGCTGTACGATGAGCCTAATTCAGTGGATCAGGCTGAGAAAAATTTGCTGGCCTTGTGCCAGGGTCAGGATGATATAGAAGTATATTGTCAGAAATTTAGGAAATGGTCAGTACTCACTCAGTGGAATGAATCTGCGCTGGCAGCTTTGTTCAGAAAGGGTCTCTCTGAGGCTCTTAAGGATGTCATGGTGGGATTTCCTATGCCTGCTGGTTTGAATGAGTCTTTGTCTTTGGCCATTCAGATCGGTCGACGCTTGCGCGAGCGTAAATCTGTGCACCATTTGGCGGTACTGCCTGAGGTTAAACCTGAGCCTATGCAGTGCGATAGGACTATGACTAGAGTTGAACGGCAGGAATACAGACGTCTGAATGGTCTGTGTTTCTACTGTGGTGATTCCACTCATGCTATTTCTGATTGTCCTAAGCGCACTAAGCGGTCCGCTAGGTCTGCCGTCATTGGTACTGTACAGTCCAAATTCCTTCTGTCCATTACCTTGATATGCTCTTTGTCGTCGTTTTCTGTCATGGCGTTTGTGGATTCGGGCGCTGCCCTGAATCTGATGGATTTGGATTATGCTAAACGTTGTGGGTTTTTCTTGGAGCCTTTGCGGTGTCCTATTCCATTGAGAGGAATTGATGCTACACCTTTGGCCAAGAATAAACCTCAATACTGGGCCCAGCTGACCATGTGCATGGCTCCTGCACATCAGGAAGTTATTCGCTTTCTGGTGTTGCATAATCTGCATGATGTGGTCGTGTTGGGGTTGCCATGGCTACAAACCCATAATCCAGTATTGGATTGGAATTCCATGTCGGTATCCAGCTGGGGTTGTCAGGGGGTACATGGTGATGTTCCATTTTTGTCGATTTCGTCATCCACCCCTTCTGAGGTCCCAGAGTTCTTGTCTGATTATCAGGATGTATTTGAAGAGCCCAAGTCCGATGCTCTACCTCCGCATAGGGATTGTGATTGTGCTATCAATTTGATTCCTGGTAGTAAATTCCCTAAAGGTCGATTATTTAATTTATCCGTGCCCGAACACGCCGCTATGCGCAGTTATGTGAAGGAATCCCTGGAGAAGGGACATATTCGCCCATCGTCATCACCACTGGGAGCAGGGTTCTTCTTTGTAGCCAAGAAGGATGGTTCGCTGAGACCGTGTATTGATTACCGCCTTCTTAATAAGATCACTGTTAAATTTCAGTATCCCTTGCCATTGTTATCTGACTTGTTTGCTCGGATTAAGGGGGCTAGTTGGTTCACTAAGATAGATCTTCGTGGTGCGTATAATCTGGTGAGAATCAGGCAAGGAGATGAATGGAAAACTGCATTCAGTACGCCCGAGGGTCATTTTGAGTATCTAGTGATGCCGTTCGGACTTGCCAATGCTCCATCTGTGTTTCAGTCTTTTATGCATGACATCTTCCGTGAGTATCTGGATAAATTCCTGATTGTTTACTTGGATGACATTTTGATCTTCTCAGATGATTGGTAGTCTCATGTGAAGCAGGTCAGAATGGTTTTTCAGGTCCTGCGTGCTAACTCTTTGTTTGTGAAGGGATCAAAGTGTCTCTTCGGTGTGCAGAAAGTTTCATTTTTGGGGTTCATCTTTACCCCTTCTACTATCGAGATGGATCCAGTTAAGGTCCAAGCCATCCAGGATTGGATTCAGCCGACATCTCTGAAAAGTCTGCAAAAGTTCCTGGGCTTTGCTGGTTTTTATCGTCGCTTCATCTGTAATTTTTCTAGCATTGCCAAACCATTGACCGATTTGACCAAGAAGGGTGCTGATTTGGTTAATTGGTCTTCTGCTGCTGTGGAAGCTTTTCAGGAGTTGAAGCGTCGTTTTTGTTCTGCCCCTGTGTTGTGTCAGCCAGATGTTTCTCTTCCGTTCCAGGTCGAGGTTGATGCTTCTGAGATTGGAGCAGGGGCAGTTTTGTCACAGAGAGGTTCTGATTGCTCAGTGATGAAACCATGTGCTTTCTTTTCCAGGAAGTTTTCGCCCGCTGAGCGTAATTATGATGTGGGCAATCGAGAGTTGCTGGCCATGAAGTGGGCATTCGAGGAGTGGCGTCATTGGCTTGAAGGAGCTAAGCATCGCGTGGTGGTATTGACTGATCATAAGAACTTGACTTATCTCGAGTCTGCCAAGCGCTTGAATCCAAGACAGGCCCGTTGGTCGTTATTTTTTGCCCGCTTCGACTTTGTGATTTCGTACCTTCCGGGCTCTAAAAATGTGAAGGCGGATGCTCTGTCTAGGAGTTTTGTGCCCGACTCTCCGGGTTTATCTGAGCCAGCGGGTATCCTCAAGGAAGGAGTCATTGTGTCTGCCATCTCCCCTGATTTGCGGCGGGTGCTGCAAAAATTTCAGGCGAATAAACCTGATCGTTGTCCAGCAGAGAAACTGTTCGTCCCTGATAGGTGGACTAATAAACTTATCTCTGAACTTCATTGTTCGGTGTTGGCTGGTCATCCTGGAATCTTTGGTACCAGAGAGTTAGTGGCTAGATCCTTCTGGTGGCCATCTCTGTCACGGGATGTACGTACTTTTGTGCAGTCCTGTGGGATTTGTGCTAGGGCTAAGCCCTGCTGTTCTCGTGCCAGTGGGTTGCTTTTGCCCTTGCCGGTCCCAAAGAGGCCTTGGACACATATTTCGATGGATTTCATTTCTGACCTTCCCGTTTCTCAAAAGATGTCAGGCATTTGGGTGGTCTGTGATCGCTTTTCTAAAATGGTCCATCTGGTGCCCTTGGCTAAATTGCCTTCCTCCTCTGATTTGGTACCTTTGTTCTTTCAGCATGTGGTTCGGTTGCATGGCATTCCTGAGAATATTGTTTCTGACAGAGGTTCCCAGTTTGTTTCAAGGTTTTGGCGAGCCTTTTGTGGTAGGATGGGCATTGACCTATCCTTTTCCTCGGCTTTCCATCCTCAGACTAATGGCCAGACCGAACGAACCAATCAGACCTTGGAAACATATCTGAGATGTTTTGTTTCTGCAGACCAGGATGATTGGGTGTCCTTTTTGCCGTTGGCTGAGTTCGCCCTTAATAATCGGGCCAGCTCGGCTACCTTGGTTTCTCCATTTTTTTGCAATTCTGGGTTCCATCCTCGTTTCTCTTCAGGACAGGTTGAGTCTTCGGACTGTCCTGGTGTGGATTCTGTGGTGGATAGGTTGCAGCAGATCTGGACTCAGGTAGTGGACAATTTGATCTTGTCCCAGGAGAAAGCTCAACTTTTCGCTAATCGCAGACGCCGTGTGGGTCCCCGACTTCGTGTTGGGGATCTGGTTTGGTTATCTTCTCGTCATATTCCTATGAAGGTTTCCTCTCCTAAATTTAAACCTCGTTTTATTGGTCCGTATAGGATTTCTGAGGTTCTCAATCCTGTGTCTTTTCGTTTGACCCTCCCAGACTCCTTTTCCATACATAATGTTTTCCATAGGTCGTTGTTGCGGAGATACGTGGCACCTATGGTTCCATCTGTTGAGCCTCCTGCCCCGGTTTTGGTGGAGGGGGAATTGGAGTATATTGTGGAGAAGATTTTGGATTCTCGTGTTTCTAGACGGAAACTCCAGTATCTGGTTAAATGGAAGGGTTATGCTCAGGAAGATAATTCCTGGGTTTTTGCCTCTGATGTTCATGCTTCCGATCTTGTTTTTGCCTTTCATGCGGCTCATCCTGGTCGGCCTGGGGGCTCTGGTGAGGGTTCGGTGACCCCTCCTCAAGGGGGGGGTACTGTTGTGAATTCTGTGGCTGAATTCACTCCTGTGGTCACAAGTGGTACTGCAGCTTCTGAGCTTCCTCCCTCAGGTGTTCTGGTGAGCTCGTTGACTGCTTCATTACTTAACTCCGCCTGATGCTGCTATCCTTGCTCCTTGTCAATGTTTCAGTGTTGGATCTGAGCTTCTCCTGATTTTTCCTGTGACCTGCTGCTCTGTATAGCTAAGTGCTTTTGCTTTTTTGTTGCTTTTTTCCTGTCCAGCTTGTCTTTTGTTTTGCTGGAAGCTCTGAGACGCAAAGGGTGTACCGCCGTGCCGTTAGTTCGGCACGGTGGTTTTTTTTTGCCCCCTTTGCGTGGTTTTGCTTTAGGGTTTTTTGTAGACTGCAAAGTTCGCTTTACTGTCCTCGCTCTGTCCTAGAATATCGGGCCCCACTTTGCTGAATCTATTTCATCCCTACGTTTTGTCTTTTCATCTTACTCACAGTCATTATATGTGGGGGGCTGCCTTTTCCTTTGGGGAATTTCTCTGGGGCAAGTCAGGCCTATTTTTCTATCTTCAGGTTAGCTAGTTTCTTAGGCTGTGCCGAGTTGCCTAGGTAGTTGTTAGGCGCAATCCACAGCCGCTTTTAGTTGTGTTTAGGATAGGATCAGGTGTGCAGTCTACAGAGTTTCCACGTCTCAGAGCTCGTTCTTGTATTTTTGGGTATTTGTCAGATCACTGTGTGCGCTCTGATCGCTAAGTACACTGTGTTTCTGGATTGCCTTCATAACACCTGTCATTAGCAAACATAACACTGCCCGCTCTTCATCACCCCACCCTCGTTGTACACACTGACCACTGGACAATTGTGTAACTCCCTTCTCTGGACGGAGCTCTTCCTCCTCCATTGACTCCTCCTCATCCTCCTCACACAGTGTCCCCTGCCTACCCCTTTGTGAGGAACCACGTGGTGCTGACTGTCCAGAGGCTGATGGAAAAGGTGACTCCTCATCCTCCACCTCTTCCGCAACATCATCCCTTAACGCTTGCAGTGTTTGTTGAAGCAGGCAGATAAGGGGGACAGTCATGCTGACTAGTGCATCATCTGCACTTGCCATCCGCGTAGAATAATCGAAAGGACGCAAAACCTGGCAGACGTCTTTCATAGTGGCCCACTCTGTGGTTGTGAAGTCTGATCGGCGCTGACTGCGACTTCTTTGCGCCTGATGCAGCTGGTACTCCATTACTGCTTGCAGCTGCTCACACAACCGCTCCAACATATGTAACGTGGAATTCCACCTGGTAGGTAGGTCACATATGATGCGATGTTCCGGAAGGCGAAATCGGAGCTGCAGAGCAGCAATGCGGGATCTTGCCAAGCTGGAACGCCGCAAGTGAGCACACTCTAGGCGGGCCTTGTGCAGCAGTGCATCAAGATCCGGATAGTCCCTCAGAAAACTCTTCACAACCAAATTGAGCACATGTGCCAGACATGGGATGTGAGTGAGGTTGCCAAGGGCCAAAGCTGCCACCAGATTTCGGCCATTGTCACACACTACCATGCCTGGCTGGAGATTCGCTGGCACAAACCACACATCGCTCTCCTGCTTAATGGCATTCCAGAGCTCCTGCGCTGTGTGGCTTGGATTCCCCAAAGAAACTAATTTCAAGACGGCCTGTTGATGTTTGGCCACGGCTGTGCTCATGTCGGTCGTAACAGGTAAACGTTCACGGGTCCATGTGGAGGTGGACTGTGACGGCTCCTCCAGCGATGATTCTGAGGAACTTGTGTATGAGGAGGAGTCAATGCGTACAGACTGGATTCCTGCAATCCTTGGAGTGGGCAGGACACGTCCTGCGCCACTCGCACGATCTGTACCCGGCTCAACAACATTAACCCAATGGGCAGTGAGGGAAAGGTATCGCCCCTGTCCATGTTGACTGGTCCACTCATCAGTGGTGAGGTGGACCTTGCTACTGATGGCGTTCAGTAGCGCGTGTTTTATGTGTCCCTCCACATGTTTGTGCAGGGCAGGGACGGCTTGCCTGCTGAAGTAAAAGCGGCTGGGCACCTTGTACTGTGGGACTGCCAATGCAGTTAAAACAGCACTGCAAGGCAAGAGCAAGGTGAACAGTGAACACAGTGGTTGCTAAATTAGTCTGGGAAAAGCGCAATGAAGCAATTCACTATCTCAACTGGCCCTCAGTTAGAACACAGCGTCCTGTCCCTAACTGAAATCACAGCAGAGTGAGCGCAAAATGGCGGCAAGCGTTTTTTATAGTGCATCATGACATCATTTCAGCAGCCAATCACAGCCTTGCCAGTAGTTACATGCCCACCATGCTAAACAGGATGTGCCCACACTTCCATTCATTCCTCATTGGCTGCTGCGTGCAGTTTGATTTCTGGGAACTTCCGATTCCGGTATCCGATATGCGGTAAATATCAGAAATGCGGTATCGGAATGCTCAACACTAGTCATAACAAACCCAGCATTCATCTCGTATTAACATTGGCATTCTAACGAGATCAAATATGTTATATGTGTGATGCGTCATTACAGAGAAATCCCTACTTTTTTACCTGATGGAGTTAGAAGCTCAGGTTTACCGTGGTGGATAGATCCACCAAGGGAGATTAAGAATATGTATTTTACTGTTCTTTTCTTAAATGGTTTGCCTAATATTTTACAAAAACAAAACAAAGACCTCAGGGATTCTGGGGACTTATAATCCAGTTCTAGCTGGACAGAGTTTGCTCCTGCACCAGCGGTCGTAAATTCCTTTGCTCTCAGAGATAGAGGCAATAAAATCCTCTTCCCCCATACCTTGGAAAGGTAAGCTCTTGGCTGAGTGAAAGGGAAGGGGGGGGCTTTTTAGCCCGCAACCTGGCTAACAAGAGAAACTGAACTTATATGATATTTCATACAACATCGTGGCACCTCCCCCTTTTGGTGTGCGCTATGGAGGCAGAACCCCTCGGTATGCCTCCATGCGCACCTCAGTAGGTTCACCCTGGCGGGACAGTCCATCTGCATTCCCATGCTCCCTGCCCGTTTTGTGTTCAATGGTGAAGTCAAACTGCTGATGGGCAAGGCTCCAGCGTAGCAACCTGCCGTTGGTTCCACACATGGCGTTTAGCCAGCGCAGAGGGTCATGGTCGGTCACCACAGTGAAGGGGCGACCGTACAAGTAGGGCTGCAAGCGCTGCAGGGCCCAGACTATGGCCAGGCACTCCTTTTTGATGGTGGAGTAGGCCACTTCCCTCGGCAAAAGTTTCCGGCTCAGGTATAACACGGGGTGCTCTTGGTCCTCCGAGTCAACCTGGCTGAGCACAGCACCGAGACCAAACTCGCTGGCATCAGTCTGTACTAAGAACGGTCGACTGCTGTTGACTGCTTTCAACACAGGGGCGTTGCACAGTGCGGTTTTCAATGCCTGGAAGGCCCCCTCACAGCCATCTGTCCAGTTGACAATGTGGGGTAGCTTCTTCCTGGTGAGGTCCGTCAAAGGTTTTGCCAGGCTACTATAGTGCTGTACGAAGCGCCTATAGTACCCTGCAGTGCCCAAGAAGGACATCACCTGTTTCTTGGTCACGGGAGTGGGCCAGTTCACGATCGCGCCCACTTTCTCAGGCTCTGGCTTTAGGGTGTTTCCGCCTACCCCGTGCCCCAGGTAGTGGACCTCCCGCATGCCCATCTGGCACTTTCCCAGCTCGATAGTCAGTCCTGCTTGGTGAATTTGCCTGAGCACCTCCTCGAGATGCTGCAGGTGTTCATCACAGGAGGATCTGAAGATGGCAATGTTCTCCAAGTACGCCACTGCGTACTTCTCCAGTCCCTGAAGCAGGAGGTTGACCATCCGCTGGAAAGTGGCAGGGGCATTCTTCATGCCAAAGGGAATGACCCTGGACTCGTACAGTCCAAAGGGCGTGATAAAGGCGGACTTCTCCTGCGCCTCGGGGCTCAGGGGAATCTGCAAGTATCCTCGACTCAAATCCATTATTGTCAGGTATTTTGCGCCAGCTAACCTCTCAAGCAGCTCCTCGATGCGTGGCATTGGGTGCGCTTCAGAGGCTGTGATGGCGTTGAGCCCCCTGTAGTCCACACAGAACCGGGTGGTCCAGTCTTTCTTTGGCACGAGAACTACAGGTGAGGCCCACGCGCTCTTTGACCGTCAATTCACCCCCAGCCGTAACATCTCATCGATCTCTTGGTGCATAACCTGCTGCACCTGGTCAGAGATTCGATAGGGTGTTCGCCGTAGTGGGGCGCGATTCCCGGTGTCCACCTCGTGGACTGCTAACTCAGTCCTCCCAGGTCGGTTGGAGAACACAACCCGGAAGGGTTCCAGTGAGGCTTGCAACTGCAACCACTGGGGTTCAGTTAACGAGGCGCTTACCTCCACGTCCTCGATGGACCCACTGGCCTTGGCTTGGGCCAGCATGTCCAGGAGGGTGTCTTCCTCCCCATCTTCAGGCAAGCTGCAGGACGAAAGGTTCACGTTTGTGATGAGCTTTCATCATGTTGACGTGAAAGGCCTTTCGCCTACCCCGGGCGTGGTCAAGCGTGACCACGTGGGTGACCGGGTTGAGCTGTTGGTGGATGACGTACGGGCACTCCCAGGCTGCCTGAAGCTTATCCTTTGGTACGGGGACCAGCACCCACACCTTTTGACCCACGTGGTAGGTCCGCTCTCGGGCGTTCTGATCGTACCAGTGCTTCTGGTCAGTCTGAGCCTGCGTCATGTTGTCATGCACCAACTGTGTCAAGGTCTGCATCTTGTCACGAAAGCGCATGACATACTCCACTATGGATACTTCAGAAGGGTTCGGCTCCTCTTCCCAGGATTCTCTTACCAACCCAAAGGGTCCCCGGACTCGCCTGCCGTACAGGAGCTCAAAGGGGGAGAACCCTGTCAAGGCCCGTGGAACCTCTCGGTAAGCGAATAGCAGGTGTGGGAGGTACCGCTCCCAGTCGTGCCCTTGGGTCTCAACCAGCATGCATAGCATCTGTTTGAGGGTACCATTGAAGCATTCACACAAGCCATTAGTCTGTGGGTGATATGCACTCGATACCAGGTGCTTCACCTGCATTCTCTTACAGAGAACCTCCATTAGGCGAGACAAAAATTGGGTCCCTTGATCAGTAAGCATTTCCCTGGGAAATCCTACACGTGAAAAGATGGCCACCTTATCTGCCCTAGTTGAGGACAGAGCTACTGCCTCTGGGTACTGGGTAGCGTAGTCTACCACAGTAAGTGTCAGGATTTGGACTGTACATCTGTTCCTGTCTGCTGTTGCCCTCAGTTCGGTTACTTTTGCCCTTACCTAAGATGGAGTCACTGGCCTCACGGGGGCCATCTTGCTTCCTGTCAGACATTCCTTGTTCCTGTCTGTGGTGTATATAAGCGAGCTCTGTATATTACTCATTGCTTGAGTATCTTGTTCCTGGACTTGTGATCAAGCTGGAAGAACTGCTATCTTGCTGGTTTCTTCGTTACCTTGGGATACCCCATCTGTCTCCGGATCTACATCTCTTCATCGTAAGACTTGTTTCCCTGGATTTGCTCTGCACTCATCTCTGCTGCTGGACTTTTCCCTGCTAGGAGGCCTGGCCTGGTCTCCAGGTCTCTGGATCTGACATACTTGGACTTCCACGGTCTGTACATGTGCTTACTGCTTATCCAGCTCTGTCTGCTACTAACTTGGTGTGTCATAGCTGTTTACCTGCATACCATCATAAATATTACTGAACTCTTAACCTGTTGTCTCTCGGCCTCTTTTCTGACCCATGATACTGATCTCCACTGCACTTAGCACTAAGTTTATAACAGAATACTCAAGCCCAGAAAATGGAGATCTCTGGGTCAGATTCTATGGAGGTGCGAATGAAAAAACTTTGCTCTTTTGTCTCTGGACTTCATGGGGAGCTGCAGGCTATAAAAACAAAACTGGGGACATTAGAATCGCAAACTAATCATAATGTGAATGTGGCCGATACGTCTTAGGCCTTAGCATTTCGACTTTCAAATGTGGAGACTACAGCTGCAACCATGGTATCTGCTCCAATCCCAGCTCCTGGTCCGGCTTTTCCTAAACTCCCACCATTCAGGTTTGGTGGTGAAAGAGAGAAATTTCGGGGGTTTTTGAATCAATGTCAGCTGTATTTCTCTACACGTGCGGCCCAGTTTGCAACTGATCGGGATAAAGTGTTGACTATAATTATGTTGCTAACAAACAAAGCGTTAGCCTGGGCTAATCCTCTGATTGAGACTAACGATGTGTGCTTGAATTCCCTGAAAGACTTTACTGCAGCAATGTGTCAAATGTTTGATGACCCTAATCGGAGTGTCACAGCTGAAACCGCACTACTGATAATACGTCAAGGGAAACATCCTATTGTGGAATACGCAATGGAGTTTCGGAAATGGGTGCTGGATTCATGGTGCGATTCAGCGAAATATGCAGTGTTCAGGAGAGGTTTATCTGCTTCCATCAAAGATGAACTAGCTCGAAGTGAATCACCTACTAACTTGGCTGACTTTATACATCATTGTATTCGGATTGATATTCGTCTCACCGAACGTCGCCAAGAAAAATGGGCTGATGCTAATCGTAATAACTTTATGCCTTTTCCATCCCCCACCAAGGAGGCACTGACTAAGACTTTATCTCAGACAGAGCTGGAACCTATGCAGGTTGACGCAGTACGGAGGAAACCCATCGATGCACGTAAGGAATATCGTTTCAAGGAGAATCTATGTTTTTAATGTGGTAAATCGGGTCACTATATTTCAGAGTGCCCTGGGAAAAATCGCAAGTCCACAGCTGCAGTAACTGGACTTGACTTTTCGGATGTATCTTCAGTGTGTTCTCTTCCGCACAGACAGGAAATATCCACTGAAAACTTTGATTTTCCTGATGATTCATCATTAACATCATCACCTGTGGACATAGCCTTACCTTCCGTAAGTTCTACCAAGGCGAGGAGGGATTCGCTATGCTGCGTTTCCATCAAAATTTGGGTGTGTTCCTGCTGATCACCTGCTCCGCCATGATAGACTCTGGAGCTTGCAGCAATCTCATGGACATCTCCTTTGCTGAAAAACATGGCATATGCTCACGAAAAAAGAGACTCTCCGGTGTTTATGGAGACCGTGGACGGGTCTCCACTAATATCTGGGCCTGTGAAACTCGAAACAGTCCCATTAAAGATCCGTATGGGCGCGGATCATTCTGAAAATATGTCCTTTTTGTTGATTTCTTCTCCTAATTTTCCTATTATTTTAGGTTTGCCCTGGTTGCGGCTGCGAAATCCGACTATTAATTGGACAACGAAGGAATTACAGTTTCCAAATGAATCAGCGTTGTCCGGAGAGCTGGCTCCAGTGAAGACAGCAGTCACGGTCAACTCGACATTGCCGGTAGAGTATCGGGACTTCAGTGATGTGTGTGACAAAAAAAATGCGGATAAATTACCGCCACATCGGCCATATGACTGCCCCGTGGAATTATTGCCTGGTGCCGCGATTCCTTTCGGGAGTATTTATCCATTGTCTGGGCCAGAATTAAAAGCTCTCAAGGAGTACATAGATGAAAACCTAGCTAAGGGGTTTATATGACCATCTTCCTCCCCAGTAGGTGCTCCAATCTTCTTTGTCAAAAAAAAAATGGCTCACTCCGACCATGCATTGACTACCGGGAGCTCAACAAAGACACAATCAGGAACTCTTATCCACTCCCACTAATTCCCGAATTACTTGAGAGAGTGCGACATGCCAAAATCTTCACAAAATTGGATCTTCGTGGAGCGTACAATTTAGTACGGATTCGTCCTGGCGATGAGTGGAAAACGGCTTTTCGGTCACGTTATGGACATTTCGAGTACCTCGTTATGTCTTTTGGTCTCCGTAATGCATCGGCTACATTCCAGCACTTGGCGAATGATGTTTTCCGGGATATACTCGATATTTTTGTTGTGATTTATTTGGATGACATCTTGATTTTTTCCAGCAATATCGAGGACCATCAGCGACACGTGAAAATAGTTTTGGATCGTCTACGGCAGAATCATTTATACATCAAACTAGAGAAATGTGAGTTTCACAAAACAGAAATTCAATTCTTGGGATATGTTATTTCTCCCCAGGGTCTCAGCATGGACGCAAGCAAGACACAAGCCATTCAGGAGTGGCCGACTCCCAAGTCAGTGAAGGAAGTACAGCGATTCATCGGATTCGCCAATTTTTACAGACGCTTTATTAAAAAATTTTCAGCGATTGTTGCACCCATCACTCAGTTAACCCAGAAGAAGACGCCATTTGTCTGGTCTCCCCAAGCTCAAACAGCATTTTCTACATTGAAATCTAAATTTACGACAGCTCCCATTCTTATCCACCCTGATCCAGACAAAGCCTTCAGAGTGGAAGTGGATGCCTCGGACTGTGCTGTAGGGGCCATACTCTCGCAAAGAACAGGTGAGAAAGATCTCTTGCATCCATGTGCCTTTCTCTCGCAAAAATTGTCACCCGCAGAAAGGAATTACGACGTTGGCAACAAGGAACTGTTAGCCATCATAACCGCATTTAAGGAATGGAGACATCTGTTACAAGGAGCATCCCAACAGATTGTTATACACACAGATCATCGGAATCTTGAATTCATGAGGTCGGCAAGATGTCTGAAACCTAGATAGGCTCGATGGAATCTTTTTCTTAATCAATTTGATTTTGTCATTTCCTATAGGCCGGGCTCTCGTAATAAGAAGGCTGATGCACTATCCAGGATTCATTCAGATGAAGCAACTTCAGCTTCGTCTTCAAGGACCATTCTATCTGAGAAAAACTTTGTAAGCGTTTTGCATAATCGGGATCTTCTAACTGAGATTAAGGAGGCTTATGCTGCGGATTCACTTTTGAGTCAACCACCCACTCGGGTAAATCTGACTTTCAAGAATGGACTTTGGTTTCAAGGACAGCGTCTGTATATCCCAGAAACAGTAAAACTGAGTGTGTTGAAATTAATGCATGACTCCAAGTTTGCCGGTCATAGGGGAGTTCAGAAGACTCAGGAATTTCTGTCTCGTTTTTTCTGGTGGCCGACTTTTCGGAAAGATGTTCTTCGCTACGTGTCATCGTGTGAGGTATGTGCCAGGTCAAAAGTCCCTCGTTCTTCACCTACAGGACTATTGCAACCTCTGCCTGTTCCATCTCGTCCCTGGGAGTCTATTTCAATGGATTTTATTGTGGAGTTGCCTTTGTCACAGGGAAAAACCACGATTCTTGTAGTAGTTGACCGGTTGACTAAAGCTGCTCATTTTATTCCCTGTGCTGGTGTCCCAACAGCTAAGCAAACAGCGGATCTTGTTGTGCAAAATGTTTTTCGTTTACACGGAGCTCCGGATGAAGTCATATCTGATCGTGGAGTTCAATTCACCTCACGGTTCTGGCAAAGCTTCTGTGCTGCTCTGGATATCAAAGTAAAATTATCTTCTGCCTTTCATCCACAGTCTAACGGCCAAACAGAGCGAACCAATCAAACCTTGGAGCAGTATCTGCGTTGCTACGTGTGTCATCTACAAGACGATTGGGTGAGTCTACTGCCGTTGGCCGAGTTCACGTATAACAACTCTCAGAATGCTTCCACCAAATTATCTCCATTCTTTGCTAACAAGGGATTTCATCCCAGTATTCTCCCTCGACTCCCCATAGACATGTCTGTGCCTGCGGTTGCTGACCGCATTGCATCTTTACAGCAAAATTTGGACGTTCTAAAAAACACCTTAGTTTCAGCACAGGAAAGATTCAAGAAGGCAGCAGACAGATTCCGTAAGCCAGCACCAACGTACAAGGTAGGAGACATGGTCTGGCTCTCAACAAAAAACTTAAAACTCAGAATTCCAACTTCCAAGCTGGGGCAAAAATATGTTGGCCCATATAAGATCAGCGGTATTGTGAGTCCTGTAGCCTGTCGACTCAAGTTGCCTAACTCTTTAAAAATTCATCCTGTTTTCCATGTTTCCCTGCTTAAACCAGCAGTGCCTAATTCTTTTCCCGGACGCACCTCTGCTCCTCCTGATCCAGTCTTCATTGATGGGCAAGAGGAATTCGTCGTGGAGAAAATCTTGGATTCACGGATTCATAGGGGACGTCTTCAGTATCTGGTGAAATGGCAGGGATACTCGCTTGAAGAAAATTCCTGGGAACCTCTGGAGAACATCCATGCTCCCCATCTGATCAGACTGTTTCACAGCAGATACCCCAATAAGCCAGACTTAAGATCGTCCAGAGGACGTCTTTTAAGAAGGGAGTAATGTAAGGATTTGGACTGTACATCTGTTCCTGTCTGCTGTTGCCCTCAGTTCGGTTACTTTTGCCCTTACCTATGATGGAGTCACTGGCCTCACGGGGGCCATCTTGCTTCCTGTCAGACTTTCCTTGTTCCTGTCTGTGGTGTATATAAGGGAGCTCTGTATATTACTCATTGCTTGAGTATCTTGTTCCTGGACTTGTGATCAAGCTGGAAGAACTGCTATCTTGCTGGTTTCTTCGTTACCTTGGGATACCCCATCTGTCTCCGGATCTACATCTCTTCATCGTAAGACTTGTTTCCCTGGATCTGCTCTGCACTCATCTCTGCTGCTGGACTGTTCCCTGCTAGGAGGACTGGCCTGGTCTCCAGGTCTCTGGATCTGACATACTTGGACTTCCATGGTCTGTACATGTGCTTACTGCTTATCCAGCTCTGTCTGCTACTAACTTGGTGTGTCATAGCTGTTTACCTGCTTACCATCATAAATATTACTGAACTCTTAACCTGTTGTCTCTCGGCCTCTTTTCTGACCCATGATACTGATCTCCACTGCACTTAGCACTAAGTTTATAACAGTAAGGATGTATTGCTTTCCAGAGCTGCTGGAGACGGCCAGTGGGCCCACAATGTCCACCGCAATTCTCTGGAAAGGCTCCTCTATCACTGGCAAAGGGATCAGGGGAGCCTTAAGAGCAGGCCCCGCCTTCCCCACTCTTTGACAAGTGATACAGGAGCGGCAGTAGTTTGACACTTCTGTCCCCATCTTAGGCCAATAGAAGTGTTGAGACAGCCGGGCTTTAGTTTTGCTGATCCCCAAGTGTCCAGCTAGCGGGATCTCATGGGCAATCCGTAGCAACTCACCCCGGAATTGCTGCGGGACGACCAGCTGTCTTTCCGTCAACCACTCCTTTTGCGATTCTCTGGGTACTGTCTCCCGGTATAACCTTCCTTGTTCCCAGAACACCCTCTCCTTATCAGTCTCGGAGGTGAGCGTCTCGGCGAGTTGTCTCAAACTCTCTAGGCTCGCATCTGTGTGCAGAGCAGCCTGAAGCTCCTGGGTGGGGGGAAGCCAGAAGCGATGTCAGGGTCCCTAACCCACAGGAACCCTCTTGGACCTGCTCTGGGTCCACCTCTGGTCCAGTCACAATGATGAATGAGGAGGGTCCGGAAGGCCGACAGTTATCTGCGTTCCAGGCACTCTGACTGCGGGTGACAGCAGCTATGTAGGCTGTCTCCCCGGGGGTTTCTACCGACCCATCAGCCGGCGCTGCTATGGGCTCTACCTCCCCATCCACCCCCAACACTCCAGGGGCAGGACTACTTATGGACCAGCTACCTTCCTCTGTGGCACTGGTCAGTGTCATGGCATCACCTTCCTCACGGTTCCCATGCATCTCCCCATTTCCTGTAGCACCGACACTTGCCCCTGTTAGGGGTTCCTCAGCCGTCTCACTCCGCAGAGCGATGTGGCTGGGCACGCCTGTACCTATGGACACATTAACCTTCACAGAAAAATCATTATCAGGTTCAGTTGGCACAGGTACAACATTTTCACCATCAATCCTAGGACAAAAATGGTTATTAGATGCATCATTACAAGATGAAGCATGGTCAGGTAACACATGCGATTTCCCATCATCATCATCATCATCATCCTCATCATCAGGGTTATCGTTACCCTTATTAGCAGATTGGGGAGGGGTGTCAGGAACGTAGTATGCAACCATCCTCCCCAAATCAGTCCCCAACAAAACATCAGTGGGCAAATTATCAGACAGCCCCACTTCCTTCACCCCGCTCCCGGCACCCCAATCAATATAAACCCGGGCCATTGGTAAGGGACAGCTCATGTTCCCAATCCCAGTGACAGTTAGGGTTTTCCCTGGAATGATTTCTTCAGGGGCCGCCAGTTTGGGACGGATGAGGGTTCATTCAGCCCCGGTGTCCTTGAGGCCTATAGCAACATGGCCTCCCACAGTGACGTGCTGTACATTGTCACACACCCTTCCAACCACACCACCCACCAAAAGAACTGCTGCATTAGGCCCTGGGGCCTTGGCTGGGGGGTTCTTCTGTTTGTCTGGACAGAAGGTACTGATATGACCCGACCGCTTACAGTAGTAACACTGGCGAGGTTTGTTGGTAGGTCTGGTGTTGTTGGCCACGGGGGCAGGACCTCTGGTGTGTTGGCTGGCATGGGTATTGGCGTTGGATGTAGGCTTACCCCCTCTCCAGCTGGTGGTGACTGGCTTCCGCGCTTCTGATCTATGGTTGACCTCATAGGCATCGGCAATCTGCGCTGCTTACGTCACGTCTTTGGGTTCTCTGTCCATCACGAACTGTCGCACCTCAGCTGGGCAAAGATGAAAGAACTGGTCTTTGATCATCAGGTCTCGCAGCTGTGCAAAGGTGGTCACTGACAGTCCTTGGGTCTACTGGTCAAAGTGGGTCCCCAGTCCAAGCACCACATCACTGTAACTGTCGTGTGGGCCACGTTGGAGGGTCCGGAACTTTCTACGGTACACCTCGGGTGTAAGCTGGTACTTTGCTATCAGGGCCTGCTTGATGGCCTCATAGTCTCCATCTTGTTCTTGAAGGAGGGCAGCGAATGCCTCCAGAGCTTTGCCTCTCAGCCCTGGTGTCAGATATCGTGCCCATTCATCTGTAGGCAGCTGGTACTGTCTGCAGGCTTTCTCAAAGGCCCGCAGAAAAGTGTCCAAGTCCCCATCCTACTCCACAACAGAAAAGTGATCGGGTCGGGGCTTAGGTATCTGAGTGCTGCTGGGCTCACGGCTCTGGGTGGTGGAGGGCACCCCCCCTGCCGGAGCATCTCCAGTTCGTGTTTTCGCTGGGCTTGGCGCTCGGCTCTCTCAGCCTCCCGCTCGGCTCGGGCCTCTCTCTCGGCTTGCTCCTGGTATTGCTGGATCAGCTGCAGACGTCTCTCTAGGTCATCTGCGGAGCATTGATGTAGAGCCAGCTGCAAGAGGAGGTCTGCGCCCCCTGGTTGCCAGTAGGGCCCGTATTCAGTGGTTGGACCTCTGCTGCAGCACCATACAGCTTGTGCTGGCTTCTGCGGCCTCTGGGCTCTGTGGCCTGGCTTGGTCTGCTTAAAATTGCACCAGTTCAGCGACCATTTGAGTCTTGGTCTTACCCTGGGGGTTCAGGCCATGGTATGTGCATATCCCTGCAAGAGAGTCCTTCTTCTGCTGGGTGTACCAGGCTTCTCCTTTCGCAGCCATGGTTGCCAAATAAAAGATAGGATAGAAAAAAAAAGGAGAAAGGGAGGGGATAATTACCAGTACACAATTGTCTCAAGACTAATAAACACTGATTTAGTTCTCCAAACTTATTTGCGCAGAGTCCTCGCAAGAACTTTGCAAGTTTTTAGTGAGAGGAATGATCACTCAAACCAAATCACTAATACGCTAAGATCCCACCACCTTGCCACCAATTTGTCACGATTCACACCGTGACCGTCACCCCTACGTCACTGGACGGGGTGACTTTAGACCAACAGACGGCTATCACATGTGCAGGGGGGCTTATCTTAGTTATCCCTCCACTCTACAATGTGATGAAAACACACACACAAGGCTATTGACCTCTTAGTTTACAGCAGGGGCTTACTTCACTTATTCCACTGCTCTTAAATATACCACGAACTGCAGGGATTTATGTATATCCCGCTTACAGTTCCACTTAAGACTTGCAGCTCTCTGGCGCCCCCTTACTCTCAGGTCAGATGAGGTACTGCACCTGGGGTAATTAGTCGCCAGAAAGGCTGCCTGCTAAGTATTGGCTATTGGGCACGCTGCAGCGATGTGATAACCTACTCCCACTCAGGCAGGAACAATAATTATCAACGCCACAGTTGCTACAACGACACCCAACTACCCAGTACAAAACGTATGCTGCCACCAGCTTCGACTAAACGGGTCCAAAGCTAACCCAAACACAGTAGCGTAATTCCCTTCAGGAGACTTAGGGTACGTTTTAGAACAGGATGAACGAACTAGTATTAAATATTATACCCCATCAAAAGTTTCAGGCAGTGTTTATATCAAAAGATGTTACAATATGAGACAATTGAAATATGTACAAGATAATTATAAAATAAACAGGGATTAAATAAGAAAAGGTACAACTCACATGTTCTCAGTTCATATCAGGTCAGGCAAAAACCATGCTGGTGGGGGGTTTCCATCTGTCCCAGTGCATTAGAACAGCTCTTCAGATCAGGCTCACATGTTCTTCCAACAGCAGACTGCCTGCCGGGATCTGGCCAGACAGTTATAGCTGCAGCCTGTGACATCCCAGAAAGGGGTTGGATCACCTCGTCCCTCCTACCTCTTCAGTCTTAGTAATTCAACCTTAAATTTGTCTAAGTTCTATAACTCCGCTCCAGAACATGTCATGGTCATAACAAACCCAGCATTCATCTCGTATCCACCGAGAGAGATTAAGAATATGTATTTTCCTGTTCCTATCTTAAATGGTTTGCCTAATATCTTACAAAAACAGAACAAAGACCTGAGGGATTCTGGGGACTTATAAACCAGTTCTAGCTGGACAGAGTTTGCTCCTACACCAGCGGTCGTAAATTTCTTTGCTCTCAGAGCTAGAGGCAATAAAATCCTCTTCCCCCATACCTTGGAAAGGAAAGCTCTTGGCTGAGTGAAAGGGAAGGAGGGGGGCTTTTTAGCCCGCAGCCTGGCTAACAAGAGAAATTAAACTTATATGATATTTTATACAACATTGTGACAGGGCCCCACATCACGCCGCGGTGTCTCAGATCCACAGGCAGAGGGGCTGTCAGCCCTCTGCATCCTCCCAGAATGCTGCAATCGTGTTCGATCGCAGCATTTCTGGGGTTAAAGTGCCAGGAGCGGTCTATGACTGCTCCTGACACCTAGTGTCAGGTGTCAGCTGTGAGAATCAGCTGACACTCAGAGGTGATCAGTCGTGCCCCCCCCCCCCCCCCCCCTTGTGTACGGTCAGTTGCGATGACGTACTATCCCGTCCATGGTCAGACAGGCACAGGTCACATGGATGGGATATTGCTTCGGATGTTAGAGAGGAGTTAAAATGATAGATCAGTACAGTATGTGGGTAAAAACAGAATGTGATTTAAACATAATTTCCATGATTGTGAGAGGGCCCGTACACCTTAGGCTGCCATTATCGATGACATACCTTGATTTATGCTGTTAGTATGTGTGTGGTTATTAAGAGTGCGGATCGCTTAGTTGCATGTACTGTTTTAGGAATTGGGACCCAGCTGACTGCCAGACGTTTAAGCAGAATTGTAAAGGACTCTCAGGCAACGATTCACATAGAGCATGTGCTGTCTATTATGGGGCCACTTCACATATTAGAAAGTGCATTGTCATAAGTGCTACCTATTATGCTTCTATAGCGCACACTGGGGTGCACGTGATTGTTGGCATTGCCTGTCATGTGGCCACTGCACACGTTGGAATTCACAAGATCAAGGATACCAGATGGAGAGTCCGGATTCATGCAGCTGATGGTAGGCATGTGCGCTCCAGGCAACAATAAAGAAGCAAGCATGCGCGACTGGTGATATCCTGGGAGAGGGACCTATATGGAAAATGTTTGTAGAAAAGAGGCTTGAATAGTCAGATGCTATTTCCATTTGGTGGGGCCTCTATCAGCTGCAATCAATAGACATGTGCAGTATTGCGTCTGAGCACCTCTCTCCCAACAAAGCAAACCCCAGATTGCTTTCCCTAGAATTTTACCCACAAATCCTCTGGTCTTCAGAGAGGGTTATGTAAAGGCCTCCATTTTCTCTAAGCAACTCATACCTACAACCCTACAACCAGGCTGTTCTTTTTGGTGTCATGAATCTTCTGACATTATTATTCCCATTATTATATTTCCCATATTTCCCATTAGCCTCCTGATGAACTTCTATCATGAGAGGGAAATGCGTTGAGGCCGCTGTGACATCTCCAATGAATGACAGATAAGCTTTTCCTTTTTCCAACATGGTGTTTTTTCTGGGAATAGTGTAAGTCGCCCGCCTGGGCAGTCAGGTACTCGGTAGCGGGTCCGGTCGCACTTAAAGGAAATGTCACGGTGGCTGCAACCTAGTCCGTGGCCCTGGGCGCTCAAGCTGATGGGGAAAGGTCTTTTGTTATGATCAGGCGGCCTTGGAACAACATGAAAAAACCTTCGCTGGAGTAGTGGTAACTATACAGACCGCTAACCATGAACTTATCACAGACACTAGATGTAGCCGTGGGGTGTACCTATCCAGCCCTAGACACCTCGACACAGCCGGAGGACTAATTATCCCTAAAGATGGAAAATAGGAAAACTGACTTGCCTCAGAGTAGACCCCCAAAGCATAGGCAGCCCCCCACAAATAATGACGGTGAGTAGGAGAGGAAAAGACACACGCAGGCGGAAAACAGATTTAGCAAAGGAGGCCACTTCTACCTAGATAGTGAAGTATAGTACAGGATACTGAGCGGTCAGCACAAAATCTACAAAATATCCACAGCAGAAAAATACAAAAACTCCACCACCTAACTAAAGGTGTGGAGAGTATATCTGCAACTCCAGCAAATCCAACCAGACTGAGAAAACAACAGGACGGTCGAAGCTGGAACAAAGTATAAACTATGAACAGCACGAAATAATAGACACACAGCCTGTGAGCCTAAGAAAAAGAATCAGACACTTATCTTTAGCTGAAATGGCAGCAGGCAGGAGAGGCCAGGCAGCGAACCATTATTGGCAATAGAACATAGACAACTGGCAGGGAGTCCTGCAAAGCTAAATAGCCCAGTCAGCTTTGCAATTAGCAGATACACCTTTCCAATCCTGCAGTCCAGGCCCAACTGCATTACCATCTACAACCACCGGAGGGAGCCCAAAAGCAGAATTCACAACAGTACCCCCCCTTGAGGAGGGGTCACCGAACCCTCTTACCAGATCCCCCAGGCCGATCAGGATGAGCCCGATGAAAGGTACGAACCAAATCAGCGGCATGGACATCAGAGGCAGAAACCCAAGAATTATCCTCCTGGCCATAACCCTTCCATTTGACAAGGTACTGAAGCTTCCGCCATGAAAAACGAGAATCCAAAATCTTCTCAGCAATATATTCCAACTCCCCATCGACCAACACAGGGGCCGGAGGATCAACAGAGGGAACAACGGGCTCCACATATTTCCGCAACAAAGATCTATGGAAGACATTATGAATAGCAAAAGAGGCCGGAAGCGCCAGGCGAAAGGACACCGGATTAATAATCTCAGAAATACTATAAGGACCAATAAACTGAGGCTTAAACTTAGGGGAAGAAACCTTCATAGGAACATGACGGGAAGATAGCCGAGGAACCAACACACCGACGACGGTTAGCAAAACGTTGAGCCTCCTCCTGAGACAGTACCAAATTGTCCACCACATGAGCCCAAATCTGCTGCAACCTGTCGACCACAGAATTCACACCAGGAAGGTCAGAAGGCTCAACCTGCCCAGAAGAAAAACGAGGATGAAAACCAAAATTACAAAAAAAAAGCAAAACCAAAGTAGCCGAACTAGCCCGATTATTAAGGGCAAACTCGGCCAATGGCAAAAAAGCCACCCAATCATCCTGATCAGCAGACACAAAGCATCTCAAATAGGTCTCAAAGGTCTGATTAGTTCCCTCAGTCTGGCCATTTGTCTGAGGATGAAATGCAGAAGAAAAAGACAAATCAATGCCCAGCTTGGCACAAAAGGCCCGCCAAAACCTAGAAACAAACTAGGAACCTCTGTCGGAGACAATATTCTCCGGAATACCATGCAAACGGACCACATGCTGAAAAAACAACGGAACCAAATCAGAAGAAGAAGGCAATTTAGGCAAAGGCACCAAATGAACCATCTTAGAGAATCGGTCACAAACAACCCAGATAACCGACATCCTTTGGGAAACAGGAAGATCGGAAATAAAATCCATAGAAATATGCATCCAGGGCCTCTCAGGGACCGGCAAAGGCAAAAGCAACCCACTAGCACGGGAGCAACAAGGCTTGGCCTGCGCACAAGTCCCACAGGACTGCACAAAAGACCGCACATCACTCAACAAAGAAGGCCACCAAAAGGACCTACCAACCAAGTCTCTGGTACCAAAAATACCAGGATGACAAGCCAACACAGAACAGTGAACCTCAGAAATCACTCTACTAGTCCATCTGTCAGGAACAAACAGTTTCCCCACAGGACAACGGTCAGGTTTGTCAGCCTGAAATTTCTGAAGAACCCGTCATAAATCAGGAGAAATGGCAGAAAGGACCACCCCTTCCTTCAAAATACCGACTGGTTCCAAGGCCTCAGAAGAATTAGGCAAAAAACTCCTAGAGAGGGCATCAGCCTTAACATTCTTAGTACCAGGAAGGTACGAGACCACAAAATCAAAACGAGAAAAAAACAAGGACCATCGAGCCTGTCTAGGATTCAACCATTTGGCAGACTTGAGGTAAATCAAATTCTTATGGTCGGTCAAGACCACAATACGGTGCTTAGCTCCCTCAAGCCAATGTCGCCACTCCTCAAACGCCCACTTCATAGCCAATAACTCCCGATTGCCGACGTCATAATTGCGTTCCGCAGGTGAAAATTTACGGGAAAAGAAGGCACACGGTTTCATCAAGGAACCAACAGGATCCCTCTGAGACAAAACGGCCCCTGCCCCAATCTCAGAAGCATCAACCTCAACCTGAAACGGAAGAGAAACATCCGGCTGGCGCAACACTGAAGCAGAAGAAAAACGACGTTTAAGTTCTTGAAAGGCAGAGATAGCCGCAGAGGGCCAATTCGTCACATCAGCGCCCTTCTTAGTCAAATCAGTCAAGGGTTTAACCACGCTGGAAAAATTAGCAATGAAACGGCGATAAAAATTAGCAAAACCCCAAAATTTCTGAAGACTCTTCACGGATGTGGGCTGAATCCAATCATGAATGGCCTGAACCTTAACCGGATCCATCTCTATAGATGAGGGAGAAAAAATAAAGCCCAAAGAGGAAACCTTCTACACCCCAAAAAGACACTTAGACCCTTTCACAAACAAGGCATTGTCACGAAGGATCTGAAATACCATCCTGACCTGCTGCACATGAGACTCCCAATCATCGGAAAAAATCAAAATATCGTCCAAATATATGATCAAGAATTTATCAAGATGACTTCGGAAGATATCATGCATGAAGGACTGAAAAACAGATGGAGCATTAGAGTCCGAATGGCATCACAAGGTATTCAAAATGGCCTTCGGGCGTGTTAAACGCAGTTTTCCATTCATCACCCTGCTTAATACGAAAAAGATTATGAGCCCCCCGAAGGTCAATCTTAATAAACCAATTAGCTCCCTTAATCCTAGCAAACAAATCAGAAAGCAAAGGCAAGGGGTATTGAAACTTGACCGTGATCTTATTTAAGAGGCGATAATCAATACAGGGTCTCAAAGAACCATCTTTTTTAGCAACAAAAAAGAACCCCGCTCCCAACGGTGAAGAAGATGGACGAATATGCCCCTTCTCCAAAGACTCCTTAATATAACTCCACATGGCAGTATGTTCAGGTACAGAAAGGTTGAAAAGTCGACCCTTAGGAAACTTACAGCCTGGAATCAAATCAATAGCACAATCGCAGTCCCTATGCGGTGGAAGGAAACTGGACTTAGGCTCATCGAATACATCCTGAAAATCAGACAAAAACTCCGGAATTTCAGAAGAGGGAGAAGGGGCGATTGACATCAGAGGAACATCATTATGAACCCCCTGACAACCCCAACTCGTCACAGACATGGACTTCCAATCCAAAACAGGATTATTTACCTGCAACCACGGGAAACCCAGCATGACAGCATCATGCAAATTATGCAACACCAGAAATCGACAATCTTCCTGGTGGGCTGGCGCCATGCGCATGGTCACCTGTATCCAAAACTGGGGCTTTTTTTTAGCCAAGGGTGTAGCATCAATGCCCCTTAAAGGAATAGGATTCTGCAAAGGCTGCAAGGGAAAACCACAACGCCTAGCAAAGTCAAAGTCCATCAAATTCAAGGCGGCGCCTGAATCTACAAACGCCATGACAGAAAATGACGACAATGAGCAGATCAAGGACACAGATAACAGAAATTTAGGTTGTACAGTACTGATGGTAAATGAACTGGCGATCCTTTTTGTCTGCTTAGGGCAGACAGAAATGACATGAGAAGCGTCGCCACAATAAAAACACAACCTGTTGAGACGTCTGAAACCTTGTAGTTCCGTTTTAGACAGAATCCTATCACACTGCATAGGCTCAGGAATTTGCTCTGATGATAACGTCATAGCGCGCACAGTTCTGCGCTCCCGCAAGCGCCGGTCAATCTGAATGGCCAGAGACATAAAATCACTCAGATTGGAGGGTGTGGGAAACCCCACCATAACATCCTTAACGGATTCAGAAAGACCCTTTCTGAAAATTGACGCCAAAGCATCATCATTCCATTTAGTCAGCAAAGACCATTTTCTGAATTTCTGACAATACAATTCAGCCGCCTCTTGCCCCTGAGATAGGGCCAACAAGGTCTTCCCAGCTTGATCCACAGAATTAGGCTCATCATACAATAACCCCAATGCTTGAAAGAAAGAATCAACATTAAGCAAAGCAGGATTGCCAGATTCCAGGGAAAATGCCCAATCCTATGGGTCACCACGCAGCAGGGATATGATGATTTTAACCTGCTGAATGGGATCACCAGAGGACCGGGGTCTCAATGCAAAAAACAATTTACAGTTATTTTTGAAACTCAAAAATTTGGATCTGTCACCAAAAAATAAATCAGGAGTGGGAATCTTAGGTTCTAAAGCAGGAGTCTGAACAATATAATCTGAAATACCCTGTACCCTAGCAGCAAGCTGATCCACACTAGAAGCTAATTCCTGAACATTCATGTTAGTACTAGGTTCCTCAGCCACCCAGAGATTAAGAGGGAGGAGAAGACAAAACAGGCTGAGGAAAAAAAAATGGCTCAAAACCTTTCCTCCCTTCTTCTGAGATGCAATTAACTCATTGTTGGCCAGTTGTACTGTTATGATCAGGCGGCCTTGGAACAACATGAAAAAACCTTCGCTAACTATACAGAAAGCTAACCCTGAACTTATCACAGACACTAGATGTAGCCGTGGGGTGTACCTATCCAGACCTAGACACCTCGACACATCCGGAGGACTAATTATCCCTAAAGATGGAAAATAGGAAAACTGACTTGCCTCAGAGTAGACCCCCAAAGCATAAGCAGCCCCCCACAAATAATGACGGTGAGTAGGAGAGGAAAAGACACACGCAGGCGGAAAACAGATTTAGCAAAGGAGGCCACTTCTACCTAGATAGGGAAGTATAGTACAGGATACTGAGCGGTCAGCACAAAATCTACAAAATATCCACAGCAGAAAAATACAAAAACTCCACCACCTAACTAAAGGTGTGGAGAGTATATCTGCAACTCCAGCGAATCCAACCAGACTGAGAAAACAACAGGACAGTCAAAGCTGGAACAAAATAGAAACTATGAACAGCACGAAAAAATAGACACACAGCCTGTGAGCCTAAGAAAAAGAATCAGACACTTATCTTTAGCTGAAATGGCAGCAGGCAGGAGAGGTCATGCAGAGAACCATTACTGTCAATAGAACATAGACAACTGGCAGGGACTAATGAGTCCTGCAAAGCTAAATACCCCAGTCAGCTTTGCAATTAGCAGATACACCTTTCCAATACTGCAGTCCAGGCCCAACTGCATTACCATCCACAACCACCGGAGGGAGCCCAAAAGCAGAATTCACAACAGTCTTTAAAGGCATTTGTAAAGTTTAGTGTTGTGAATTCTGTTGTCGGGCTCCCTCCTGTGGTCATGAATGGTACTTCGGCTGGTTCTGTCCATGGACTTCCTCTGGTGGGTGTTTCTGAGTTTCCTTCCACAGGTGACGAGGTTAATTCGTTAGCTGCTGCTCTATTTAACTCCACTTAGATCTTTGCTCCATGCCACCTGTCAATGTTCCAGTATTGGTCTAGTTCACTCCTGGATCGTTCTTGTGACCTGTCTTCCCATCAGAAGCTAAGTTCCAGCTTGTATTTCTTTGGTTTGCTATTTTTCTGTCCAGCTTGCTATTTAATTTGTTGTCTTGCTTGCTGGAAGCTCTGGGACGCAGAGGGAGCGCCTCCGCACCGTGAGTCGGTGCGGAGGGTCTTTTTGCGCCCTCTGCGTGGTCTTTTTGTAGGTTTTTGTGCTGACCGCAAAGTAACCTTTCCTATCCTCGGTCTGTTCAGTAAGTCGGGCCTCACTTTGCTTAATCCATTTCATCTCTGTGTTTGTATTTTCATCTTTACTCACAGTCATTATATGTGGGGGGCTGCCTTTTCCTTTGGGGAATTTCTCTGAGGCAAGGTAGGCTTATTTTTCTATCTTCAGGGCTAGCTAGTTTCTCAGGCTGTGCCGAGTTGCATAGGGAGCGTTAGGCGCAATCCACGGCTATTTCTAGTGTGGTTGATAGGTTTAGGGATTGCAGTCAGCAGAGTTCCCACGTCCCAGAGCTCGTCCTTTATTATCAGTAACTATCAGGTCATTCCGTGTGCCCTTAACCACCAGGTCCATTATTGTCCTGACCACCAGGTCATAACAGTTTAGGTAAGTTTGTGACATCACCTGTGGTTTTCAGTCAGTAGGGACCGACGCTGCTTAAATTGGTCCTCTGGGGTGATGTTACTGCAGCTAGAAGGTGACGCTTCCCACAGGTGAAGCCGGGTCCCCAGGGCTCCCAATGTCTGTGACAAGGGTGGTGAATGCCGGCAAATAAGCGGAAGGACACAGCAGGTTGCAGTTTTCACAGCATTATTTACAGTTCGGGCCCCAAGCTGGGGTAAAGAAGTCCAGAGAACTCTACAGCAAGTCAGGTACCTGTCTGGAACTCCACGAATATGTATGCCTCTCCTGGCCATCTTTCTGCGCTGGCTATCACCTCTCCTGCCTCGGAGCTTGCCATCCAATGTCCCAAGCCAGTGAACGCGGGTATTGTCATATGACATGCTCTCTGTGTTAGGGCTAGCGGAACGATAGGTGAAGGTGCGCTCGCAGCCTGGGGTCCATCGTGCAGAGATGAAACCTGCTGCTAAGTAATGACAAACTATATGGCGGTACAATGTGAATAAACACATGGGTTAACTTCACCCTGTGTGAAGGAAGCGAACCCTGTTGCGTCACAGGGCGTGGTGCCGCACCAAGAGCGCAAGCAAGGAGTCTCAGAACTCAATTCCAAGACACAGGATTAGAGTTCGTCTAGACCTCTTGCACTCGACACCGCAACTGGGGTGTCAGAGTAACTGCAAAAATAACTTAAATGCACAAGAGTGCATGCATTGCCGCACTGGCAGACGCCACTAACTACCCAGACTTGGGATATGAAAGTGCTCTAATAGCGCACGGCGCCGCACCGGCGGTCACAGCAATTAGACGCTGTTTCGTGTGTTTATTGCTGATGGTTCAGCCGGGCGCTAGATAGCAGATATCCACCTTACGCGAGCAGTCATACACAAGGGAGGGGACGATAAATGAATTACTTTCACTCAGCAAAACACACACGATTTCAAGAGAACATTAGCGCATGGCTGAGCGGCCATGCAAACCTTTTATAGCGGCAGTGCTACAAGACCTTCCAGATGGACCAACAGGACCTGAGCAGGTGACCCCCGACCTCAAATGGGAGGTCGTCCCGTGGGCATACTCAGTAAGGGAAAAGCAGGACTTAGCCCCAGAAAGACCTGCTCGCTGCTGAACATTGCTGGCTACAAGGACAGAGCCTGGAAGGGCAGTAGTAACCAGTCGTCCAGTATCAGGATGAGCTAGATGTTGGGATCGACGTCTCCGATGCTCAGACTCCACTGCGGCAAGAGAAGAATGGAAGACCGCAGCGGAGATGGTTCGACATTCCCCCTGTGCGTAGGCGGCAACTCGACACCTAACATTACCCCCCTCCTAGGGCCTCCCCTCCTTGGACCTCGCTACGCTCGAAGGCCGCAATGACTTGTGAACTCGAATATGCTCAGCAGGCTCCCATGACTTGTCCTCTGGGCCAAAACCCTTCCAATCCATGAAACGGAATTTTTTGCCATGTACTACTTTGCACCCCAAAAAAGCGTTCACCTCGTAATCGTCCGTAGACGAACCCGATGTCCCGGCAGGTGACTCGGAAAACCGGGACATGTATACGGGCTTCAAGAGGGACACATGAAAGGTGATGGTGGCGTGGAGGAAGGGCCTGACGGTAGACCACAGGGTTAACCTGTTCGAGTACCTTAAAGGGACCCAAGTAGCGAGATACAAACTAAGTGGATTCAACACGCTGCCCGATGTTATGGGTGGAGAGCCACACCAAGTCGACAGGAGCAAAGGTCGTAGCGGGGCGCCGATGTGCATCAGCGGAGGTCCTCATTCTCTCCTTGGAGGCCTGAATGGCATACTGAGTGTGGTCCAAAATGTCCTGTGCCTCCACAGCCCAGTCTGCCACCCTGGAGTCAGCGGAAGAGACGGGCATGGGCATAGGGGCATGCGGGTGTTGGCCGTAATTTAGAAGCAATGGAGTCTCACCGGTGAAGTCGGCTCCGGTGTTGTTAAGCGCAAACTCCACCCATGGTAGCAAGGATGCCCTCTCATCCTGCATAGCAGAAACAAAATGTCGTAAATATGTGACCAGGGTCTGGTTTGCCCTCTCAACCAACCCATTCGTCTTGGGATGACATGCCTAGGAGAGTTTCAACTCAATACTGAGTAAACGACAAAACTCTCTCCAGAATCGAGACGCAAACTGGGGACCCCGGTCACTGACAATTTTGTCCGGCATACCTTGTAGGCAAAAGATATGCTTGATGAACAACGCTGCCAGAGCCCATGCAGAAGGTAGCCATGGAAGAGGCACCATGTGCACCATTTTGGAAAAATGGTCGGTGATCACCCAGATAATGGTGCAACTAAGAGACTTGGGTAAGCCCACCACAAAATCGATCCCGACCATCTCCCAGCGCTTGTCCACCACCGCAGGGGGTAAAGCAACCTAGCTGGCTGTTGCCGAGGAGACTTATTCTTGGCGCAAGAGACACACGCCCGAACATCGTCTGCGACGTCACGAGCCATATGCGGCCACCAGTATGTCCCTGCCTGTAGCTCAGATGTCCTTTTGGACCCAAAATGTCCACCCACCCGGGACGAGTGAGCCCAAGAGAGAATCTCCGGACGCAGGCTGGATGGTACAAAAGTCTTGCCCTGAGGCACAGACTCTAGCGAAACCGGGCCACAGTTCTCAGGCTCTTGGTGGGGACAATAAGCCGAGGCTCCTCTTACTCAGATGACACAACGGAGCGAGAGAGAGTGTTGGCACGAATGTTCTTCTCCCCGGAAAGAAAATGGAGGATGAAATGAAACCGGGAGAAGAACACGAACTATCTGGCCTGACGAGAATTTAACCGCTGGGCTGTCTGCAAGTACACCAAATTCTTGTGGTCTGTGAAGACTTGGAAGGGAAAACGAGCCCCCTCCAAGAGATGTCTCCACTCTGAGAAGACCAACGTCATGGCTAGCAACTCCCTGTCCCCGATGGAATAATTCCTCTCTGCTGGTGAGAAGGTCTTAGAAAAAAAGATGCAAGGATGCTTCCGACCTTGAGCATCCTTTTGGAAAAGGACTGCTCCAGCACCAACGGATGAGGCATGCACCTCCATTATAAATGGCTTATCTACATCGGGGTGATGTAGGATGGGAGTGCTAGCGAACTGTGACTTAATGGAGTGAAACGCCTTGGAAACCTCCTCAGACCACAACTTGGGATTGCTTTCTTTTTTGGTGAGGGCAACCAAGGGAGCTACCAAAGTTGAGAAGTGTGAAATGAGCTCTCGATAGAAATTAATTAACCCCATAAAGCGCTGCGCCGCTTTAAGAAAATGGGATTCCTGCCAGTCCATCACAGCCTGTAATTTGGCAGGATCCATAGCCAATCCCTGGGCGGAGATAATATAGCCCAGGAAAGGTAAGGACTCCTGTTCAAACACACATTTCTCCAACTTTGCATAGAGGGAAAAGACTCTACAAACATCTCTCCGGTGGGAGTCAATATCTGGAGAGTAGATGAGAATATCATCCAGATAGACTACTACCGAGGTGGACAGCGTATCCCGGAAGATGTCGTTCACAAAGTCTTGGAAAACGGCTGGGGCATTACAGAGCCCGAAGGGCATCACCAGATATTCATTGTTCCCTTCCCTGGTGTTAAAAGCCGTCTTCCATTCGTCCCCCTCACAGATGTGAATCAGGTTGTGAGCACCCCCCAGGTCTAATTTTGTAAATACCCTTGCTCCCGAAGCCTATCAAGAAGCTCAGATATCAGGGGCAAAGGATTCTTATTCTTAACCGTGATGGCGTTAAGACCCCTGTAGTCTATGCATGGACGTAGTTCTTTATTCTTCTTCTGCACGAAGAAGAACCCAGCCCCTGCAGGTGACACTTCCTAATGAACCCTCTTGCCAGATTTTCCTGGATGTACTGTGACATTGCCTCCATCTCCAGGATAGATAACGGATAAACTCGACCCCGGGGAGGCTCAGCACCAGGCAAGAGGTCTGTAGGACAGTCACAGGGGCGTTGAGGCAGAAGGGTCTCCACAGCTCTTTTGGAGAACACGTCCGCATAGGGCCAATATTGCTTGGGGAGAGAGGATAGATCTGCGGGTACCTCAGTAGTAGCAACCTGAACACATTCCCTCTGACATCTACCCCCACAAGATTCACCCCATCCCAAAATTCTGCCTGTGGACCACTCAATATGAGGAGAGTGGTACTGTAGCCAAGGTATCCCTAACAGGACCTCATCAATTCTTTCAGGAATGACGAGCAGAGATAATTTCCTGATGAGATGGCAACATGGACAGAGAAAAAGGGATGGTCTGGTGTGTTATCTGTGAGGGCAGTGTCGACCCATTTACCACTCGTACGGTTACTGGTTGAGCTAACATTACCAGGGGAATTACGTGACGTTGGGTGAAGGCAGAAGACATCAAATTACCCTCCCCCCAGAATCCACGAAGAGCTCTACTGAGTGGGTAAATGAGCCTATAGTAATTGTCCCCTTAAAGGACAATTTGGAGGCAAACGTCGCCATGTCTAATGTACCTCCACCTACTACCACTAGATGCTGATGTTTCTGCGACCGACCGCTGGGGTCATCTGGTGGCAAGATGTCTTGACTGCTGGCAAACATGACAAACCTGGAGTGCACGAGGGGTATGGGACTTAGATCCCGCCCGTGACGCTACCATAGCCTCATGTGACTCAAGGGCCTGGACCGGAGATTCCAAACGTTTGGCGAAGGTGGGAGCCAGCCGAAACCTCTGCCTACACTGGGCTTGCGCTAACCTCCGCTTGTGAAAATGAAGGTTAATACGAGTGGACACAGAGCTATTAACTCTTCCAGTGTGGTGGGAAATTCTCTAGTGGCCAGAGCGTCCTTCACATGCTCAGCCAGCCCCCTCCAAAATATCGGAATAAGGGCTTTATCCTACCACTCCAGCTCAGATGCTAGGGTGCGAAAGTGGATGGCAAAATGGCTGACCAAGGACGAGCCCTGAGTCAATGCCAACAGTTAGAGCACCATATCATGGGTGACACGAGGTCCTAAAATGACCTGTTTCAGAGTGCTCAGGAACAACGGAGCACTCTGCACCACCTGATCGCCACGCTCCCACAGCGGCATTGCCCACTTCAACGCCCTGTCCGACAGGAGAAACACAATAAATCCCACCTTAGCCCGCTCTGTGGGGTAACGTGCGGCCAGAAACTCGAGATATATAGAGCACTGGCTCATGAAACCCCTACAGAGAACATAACATCAATTCACAGCCCAATAGCTGAAACACAGCTATTGGGCTGTGAATTGATGTTATATTCTCTGTTCTGTTTCTGTATATGTTATCTGTTATGGGTTATGAGATTTGGGTGTTATTGGTTTTGTGATTATATGTCGAAAGTGATTCAAGCACAAATTTCTTATTTTTATGTATATTTAATAAAGGCCGCCCCTTGATGGTGATTGGTGCCCATGTGGGCTCCACACTATTTAAGATGGCCACTTCTGAGACTTTGTGTACTTGACAAAGGCCACCTTGCCCGAAACATTGTAACCTTTGATGGCAGAATAAATCGTTTTTTGGATCTCTATCACCTGGTATGGATGCTGCTCTTCTTTTCTATTTGTGACTTTTGGTCCGATTGGATCCTTGGACTTTGGAGCGTGCATCCCCTAAGTTGAGTGCTGATGGTTGATTTTCTTGTATTTGATGATGGTGAGAAGGCCTTTGCAAGGAACCTGGCCCGGTACCTCCGTCCCATACCCCGTGAGGCAAGGTTACGAGGGAGAGGGTGTATTCAAATACTTATTGATTCATGCACCCCCCCCCAAATGATCCATATGAATTGTTTGAGATCATTGAGAGGTGACAGCTCTCATCACATAACCTCCTGCGCATTCCATCATCTCACCAGGTGCATGATCAACAAGTATTTGAAGCACCCCCTCCACGTGTGCCTACTCCTCTAACCCTTCCCATCCAAAACCAACCAAGGCCATCACATTACCATAATCAGACATTCCATCAACCTTCCCAATATGGCCACTTGTCCAGACCCAGTGCTGGAGTCAGGTCCCAACCTGGTTTTGGACGACATGGACATATTGGGTGGGGTTATGAGCCAAGGCCTTTTTTCAACCTCAAGAGGGCCAAACTCAAAGCACATATTATTCTAGCCAATACCCAACTGTCCAATATGATCAAGGGCATCATTTTGAGCATGGTCAAACATCCAACACACAGGATGATGTACAATTGGGACAACAAGGGCCACCTGACCAGAACCCTGAGCTTCCACCATCTCCTCCACCAACTTACAGAAATCTGTATTTTTTTTGTTTAAATTTGAATTTTTTACATTTCATTTTCTTACCATTTTAATTTTTACTCTGCTGTGAAAGAACTTGGTTATATTTATTTTATTTTTTTAATTTTTTTATAACGGAAAAAAAAACCCATATGATAATAATATAGTGTTTAAACACCAAAAGTGGCGTGGGCTACAAATAAAAAATAGAGTCCAAAATCATTTACAGTTTGTTTGACCAATCATTCCAACATCATACTCATTTACTCAGTTGTTGAACATCTGGTACATTAGTCAAAGAAACACACTTAGTTAAGGTTTTTTTTTTTTAAAGTTTAGTTAAGTTTAAAAATATATAGATATATATTAAAACATTACAACATAGAAACAGCATTATCTTGCCAGGGAGTAGCTCCATGAGTTGAAACAAAATAATTTGTAAATATATCCCTAACTTTTAGGCCAGAAAGGGGACGCCGCTGAGGAAGGACTTGTGTTGTAGGCCTACCCACATTAGACCTTCACCACTGTCATTTGAGGAGCACCCATGAATTCTTGTGAAGTTGTGTAGAACAACACAAGCTTTTATAACTTCATTAATATTTGCCTCACTCAGTTGAATGGCAGACTGGAGAACACGCCATTTTGATGCCATAATGCCAAAGGCGCACTCCACCAGTCGCCTTGCCCATGAAAGTCTGACATTAAATACATGGTGATCCAGGTTGCGCCGGGGATAAGGCCTCATTACATGCCTGGTCAATTGGAAGGCCTCATCTGCTACAAGTACATATGGCACTGGTTCAGCATTGGAGCCTGGGAGTTGTCATGGTGTGGTCGGTCCAACAGGTTTTCCCTTAGCCACCGACCCATAATGGACGCATTAAAGACTCTAGAGTCTCCAGTTCGCCCATAGGCCCCAATATCTACAATTATAAACCTGTAGTTACTGTCAACTACAGCTAACAGAACTACAGAGAAAAACTGCTTATAATTGTAGAATTGGGTGCCCGAGTTTGGTGGCCTACGCACCCTGATGTGTTTCCCATCCAGGGCTCCAATACAGTGCGGAAATTGACAATAGTGTGAAAAACCATGGTCTACTTTGAGCCAATCCTCCATTTTGGGCTCCGGCATCACAAGCTCATGCAGTTTGTCCAAGATTTGAACACATGTGTTATGTACAATGCCTGAAATTGTTGACCGCCCTATGAGAAATTCAAGATGTAATCCTGCATAAGATAATCCAGTTGACAAGAATCTGAAAGCACACAACAAAAAAAATATATATATATACACGTTACAATGCTTAGACAAAACAATAGCAAACCAAAGTAATATGAGGAAAAAAAAGGCAGGAGAACAGTGTACCTTCATAAATTTACACTGGATAACAACATTTAACATTTACTAGATTTTTGTATAGGATTGATCAAACATTTAGTAATGTAATTAAAATAATATGCTAGGATTTTAAAATTAAAAATAAAATATCATCAACATACAGTATGTGAGGATGGTTATTACATACCGTAAGGTAAGGAGAAGACGCTCCTCTGTGGATATGGATTTCCGCATCTTTGTACACTGATATGTGATTCCTGGACGTACGATCTCCAACAACATATCAAAAGTGGATTGTTATGATCTGGTGATTAAGGAGCGACATGCGACTAGCTCTGAGCAGGTGGTAACTATACTGACCGCAGTCCCTAAGCTCAACACTAGGGTTGAGCGACATTTACTTTTATAGGATCGGGTCGGGTTTTACGAAACCCGACTTTTTCAAAAGTCGGGTCGAGTGAAATCGGCCGATCCTATAAAAAAGTCGGGGTCGGCCGAAACTCGAAACCCAATGCAGTGCATTGGGTTTCCAATGGTTCCCAGGGTCTGAAGGAGCGGAAACTCTCCTTTAGGCCCTGGGATCCATATTTAAGTGTAAAATAAAGAATTAAAATAAAAAATATTGCTACACTCACCCTCTGACGCGCCCTGGTAGTAACCGGCAGCCTTAGAATCAGCGCGTGAATGATCTTAGATGACGTCGCGGCTTGTGATTGGTCGCGCGACTGCCCATGTGACCGCTCACGCGACCAATCACAAGCCGCGACGTCACCGAAGGTCCTTCAAGCGCTGATTCTTAGGAAGGAAGGCTGCCGGAAAGAAGCAGGGCGCGTCCGAGGGTGAGTATATTCCTATTAGGTATATACTCACCCTCGGACGCGCCCTGCTTCTTTCCGGCAGCCTTCCTTCCTAAGAATCAGCGCTTGAAGGACCTTTCGATGACATCACGGCTTCTGATTGGTCGCGTGACGCCCATGTGACCGCTCACGCGACCAATCAGAAGCCGCGACGTCATCGAAAGGTCCTTCAAGCGCTGATTCTTAGGAAGGAAGGCTCCCGGTTACAACCAGGGCGCGTCCGAGGGTGAGTATAGCAATATTTTTTATTTTTATTCTTTATTTTACACTTAAATCTGAATTCCGATACCAATTCCCGGTATCTTAAACATATCGGGAATCGATATCGGAATTCCGATTCCAGTTCAGAAGATCGCCAACTTCATGGCCGACCCCACACAGAGGTCGGGTCGGGTTTCATGAAACCCGACTTTGCCAAAAGTCGGCGACTTCTGAAAATGGCCGACCCGTTTCGCTCAACCCTACTCAACACAACACTAGAAGTAGCCGTGGGATGCTCCTAACTCTCCCTAGGCGCCTCGTCACAGCCTAAGAGCTAACTACCCCTAAAGATAGAAGCAGGAAAACTATCTTGCCTCAGACAAAAATCCCAAAGGATAGATTAGCCCCCCACAAATAATGACTGTGAGAGGAGAAGGAAATGACATACGTAGTATGAAACAAGATTTAGCACAGGAGGCCACTTCTAGCTAGATAGAAATAGTACAGGACAGAACGCTGTGCGGTCAGTAATAAAAACTAGAAAAAGTCCACCGCAGAGAAATGCAAAAATCTCCACACCTGACTAAAGGTGTGGAGGGCAAACTCTGCTGCCCAGAGTTACCAACTTAGCTGAATAGATCCATACTGATAAGCTGGACAAATGAGCAAAACATAGAAAGTGCTGAACAACAAAGTCCACAACAAGAGGACTGCAAAAGGACAAGCAAGGACTTAGCTTTGCTGAACTGGTCAGAGTGTCAGGAAAATCCCAAGAGCAATGACTCCAGGCAGGAACAATTGACAACTGGCATTGAATGAGGGATAAGGCCAGACTAATATAGCCGAGCCAGAAAGATGATCAGTGAAAACAGCTGCCAAAGCTAAATCCAAGAAGCAGCCATACCACTCAAAACCACAGAAGGGAGCCCAAGAGCAGAACTCACAAAAATGCTACTTACAACCACCGGAGGGAGCCCAAGAGCGGAATTCACAACAGTACCCCCCCTTGAGGAGGGGTCACCGAACCCTCACCAGAGCCCCCGGCCGATCAGGACGAGCCAAATGAAAAGCACAAACCAAATTGGCGGCATGAACATCAGAGGCAACAACCCAAGAATTATCCTCCTGGCCATAACCCTTCCACTTGACAAGATACTGAAGCTTCCGCCTCGAAAAACGAGAATCCCAAATTTTCTCAACCACATATTCCAACTCCCCCTCAACCAACACCGGGGCAGGAGGATCAACAGATGGAACAACGGGCACCAAATATCTCCGCAACACAGATCTATGGAAAACATTGTGGATGGCAAAAGAGGCTGGAAGGGCCAAACGAAAAGACACAGGATTGATAATCTCAGAAATCTTATAAGGACCAATAAACCGAGGCTTGAACTTAGGGGAAGAAACCTACATAGGAACATGACGAGAGGACAACCAGACCAAATCCCCCACACAAAGCCGAGGACCAACACACCGACGGCGGTTAGCAAAACGCTGAGCCTTTTCCCTATGACAACGTCAAATTGTCTACCAAATCTGCTGTAACCTGTCCATCACAGAATCTACACCAGGACAATCAGAAGGCTCAACCTGCCCTGAAGAAAAACGAGGATGGAAACCAAAATTACAAAAGAAAAGGCGAAACCAAAGTAGCCGAACTGGCCTGATTATTAAGGGCAAACTCGGCCAACGGCAAAAAAGTCACCCAATCATCCTGATCAGCAGACACAAAGCATCTCAAATAGGTCTCCAAGGTTTGATTAGTTCGCTCAGTTTGACCATTTGTCTGAGGATGGAATGCCGAAGAAAAAGACAAATCAATACCCATCCTAGCACAAAAGGCCCGCCAAAACTTGGAAACAAACTGGGAACCTCTGTCAGACACAATATTCTCCGGAATGCCATGCAAACGAACCACATGTTGAAAAAACAATGGAACCAAATCAGAGGAGGAAGGCAATTTAGGCAAAGGTACCAAATGGACCATTTTAGAGAACCGGTCACAAACCACCCAGATAACAGACATCCTCTGGGACACAGGAAGATCCGAAATAAAATCCATGGAAATATGCGTCCAAGGCCTCTCCGGGACGGGCAAAGGCAAAAGCAACCCACTAGCGCGGGAACAGAAAGGCTTAGCCCGGGCACAAGTCCCACAGGATTGCACAAAAGAACGCACATCCCGCGACAAGGAAGGCCACCAAAAGGACCTAGCAACCAAATCTCTGGTACCAAAAATCCCAGGATGACCGGCCAACACAGAACAATGGACCTCAAAAATTACCTTACTTGTCCATCTATCAGGAACAAACAGCTTCCCCACAGGACAGCGGTCAGGTATATCAGCCTGAAACTCCCGAAGCGCCCGCCGCAAATCAGGGGAGATGGCAGACAGAATCACCCCTTCCCTAAGAATGCCAACCGGCTCAAGGACTCCAGGAGAATCTGGCAAAAAACTCCTAGAGAGGGCATCCGCTTTAACATTCTTAGATCCTGGATGATATGAGACCACAAAATCAAAACGGGAGAAAAACAGGGACCAACGAGCCTGTCTAGGGTTCAGCCGCTTGGCCGACTCAAGGTAAATCAGATTCTTATGATCAGTCAAGACCACAATGTGGTGCTTGGCTCCCTCAAGCCAATGTCGCCACTCCTCAAATGCCCACTTCATAGCCAACAACTCCTGATTGCCGACTTCATAATTGCGTTCCGCAGGCGAAAACTTTCGGGAAAAAAAGGCACATGGCTTCATCAAGGAACCATCAGAATTCCTCTGTGACAAAACGGCCCCTGCCCCAATCTCAGAAGCGTCAACCTCCACCTGAAAGGGAAGAGAAACATCCGGCTGACGCAAGACAGGGGCAGAAGTAAATCGGTGTTTAAGCTCCTGAAAGGCCTCAACAGCCTCAGAGGACCAATTTGTCACATCAGCGCCTTTCTTCGTCAAATCGGTCAGGGGTTTAACCACACTAGAGAAGTTGGCAATGAAACAGCGATAGAAATTAGCAAAGCCCAAAAATTTCTGAAGGCTCTTCACAGATGTGGGTTAAATCCAGTCATGAATGGCTTGGAACTTAACAGGATCCATTTCTATAGACGAAGGAGAAAAAATAAACCCCAAAAAAGAGACCTTCTGAACTCCAAATAAGCACTTAGACCCCTTCACAAATAGAGCATTATCACGAAGGATCTGGAATACCATCCTGACCTGCTTCACATGAGACTCCCAATCATTGGAAAAAATCAAAATATCATCCAAATACACAATCAAGAATTTGTCAAGATAATTGCGGAAAATATCATGCATAAAGGACTGAAATACAGAAGGAGCATTAGAAAGCCCGAAAGGCATCACCAGGTATTCAAAATGGCCTTTGGGCGTATTAAATGCAGTTTTCCATTCGTCACCCTGTTTAATACGAACAAGATAATATGCCCCAAGAAGGTTAATCTTGGTAAACCAACTAGCCCCCTAAATCCTAGCAAGCAAATCAGAGAGCAAAGGTAAAGGGTATTGGAATTTGACCGTGATCTTATTTAAGAGGCGATAATCAATACAGGGTCTCAAAGAACCATCTTTTTTAGCAACAAAAAAGAACCCCGCTCCCAACGGTGAAGAAGATGGACGAATATGCCCCTTCTCCAAAGACTCCTTAACATAGCTCCGCATGGCGGCATGCTCTGGCAAAGACAGATTGAAATGTCGGCCCTTAGGGAACTTACAGCCAGGAATCAAGTCAATAGCCCAAACACAGTCCCTATGTGGAGGAAGGGAACTGGACTTGGGCTCATCGAATACATCCTGGAAATCTGACAAAAATTCAGGAACATCAGAAGAGGGGGAAGAGGAAATTGACATTAAAGGAACGTCACTATGTACCCCTTGACAACCCCAACTAGTCACAGACATTGATTTCCAATCCAGCACTGGATTATGTACTTGTAACCATGGAAAACCCAGTACAACAACATCATGTAAATTATGCAACACCAGAAAACGGCAATCTTCCTGATGTGCAGGAGCCATGCACATAGTCAGCTGAGTCCAATACTGAGGTTTATTCTTGGCCAATGGTGTAGCATCAATACCCCTCAAGGGTATGGGACTCTGCAAAGGCTGCAAAGAAAAACCACAGCGCCTAGCGAATTCTATGTCCATTAAGTTCAGAGCAGCGCCTGAATCCACAAATGCCATGACAGAAAAAGATGACAATGAGCAAATCAGGGTCACAGACACGAGAAACTTAGGCTGCACAGTACTAATGGTAACAGATCTAGCGACCCTCTTAATACGCTTAGGGCAATCAGAAATAGCATGAGCAGAATCACCACAGTAAAAACACAGCCCATTCTGACATCTGTATCCCCTCTGTTCCGCTCTAGTCAAAATCCTATCACATTGCGTGACCTCAGGACTCTGCTCAGAGGACACTGCCATATGGTGCACCACTTTGCGTTCGCGCAGGCGCCGATCAATCTGAATGGCCAGAGACATAGATTTGCTCAAACCAACACGCGTGGGAAACCCCACCATAACATCTTTAAGGGCTTCAGAAAGACCCTTTCTGAAAATTGCTGCCAGAGCGTCCTCATTCCATTTAGTGAGCACAGACCATTTTCTAAATTTCTGGCAGTATAATTCTGCCGCTTCCTGACCCTGACACAGAGCCAATAGTGTTTTCTCAGCATGCTCTACAGAGTTATACAATAATCCGAGCGATTGAAAGAATGCATCTATATTGAGCAATGCCAGATCCCCTGACTCAAGAGAGAATGCCCAGTCCTGAGGGTCGCCACGCAGCAGAGAAATAACTATTTTTACTTGCTGAATGGGGTCACCAGAGGAACGGGGTTTCAGAGCAAAAAACAATTTGCAGTTATTTTTAAAGTTCAAAAACTTAGATCTATCCCCGTAAAACAAATCCGGAGTAGGAATTCTAGGCTCTAAGGCCGGAGTCTGAACAACATAATCTTGAATACTCTGTACTCTTGCAGCAAGCTGATCCACACGAGAAAACAACCACTGAACATCCATGCCTGCATCCAAATCCCGAATCACCCAGAGATTAAGAGGAAGGAAAAAGACAAAACAAACTAAAGAAAAGAAAATAGCTCAGAACTCTTTTTCTTTTCCTTCTTTTGAGATGCATTCAGCTCATTTTTGGCCAGTTGTACTGTTATGATCTGGTGATTAAGGAGCGACATGCGACTAGCTCTGAGCAGGTGGTAACTATACTGACCGCAGTCCCTAAGCTCAACACAACACTAGAAGTAGCCGTGGGATGCTCCTAACTCTCCCTAGGCACCTCGTCACAGCCTAAGAGCTAACTACCCCTAAAGATAGAAGCAGGAAAACTATCTTGCCCCAGAGAAAACCCCAAAGGATAGATTAGCCCCCCACAAATAATGACTGTGAGAGGAGAAGGAAATGACATACATAGTATGAAACAAGATTTAGCACAGGAGGCCACTTCTAACTAGATAGAAATAGTACAGGACAGAACGCTGTGCGGTCAGTAATAAAAACTAGAAAAAGTCCACCGCAGAGAAATGCAAAAATCTCCACACCTGACTAAAGGTGTGGAGGGCAAACTCTGCTGCCCAGAGTTACCAACTTAGCTGAATAGATCCATTCTGATAAGCTGGACAAATGAGCAAAACATAGAAAGTGCTGAACAACAAAGTCCACAACAAGAGGACTGCAAAAGGACAAGCAAGGACTTAGCTTTGCTGAACTGGTCAGAGTGTCAGGAAAATCCTAAGAGCAATGACTCCAGGCAGGAACAATTGACAACTGGCATTGAATGAGGGATAAGGCCAGAGTAATATAGCCGAGCCAGAAAGACGATCAGTGAAAACAGCTGCTGAAGCTAAATCCAAGAAGCAGCCATACCACTCAAAACCACAGGAGGGAGCCCAAGAGCAGAACTCACAAAAATGCTACTTACAACCACCGGAGGGAGCCCAAGAGGGGAATTCACAACAGTGGATATTGTCATCCGACAGTAGTTGAAGAATTTTCCTGGATGTGTCCGCAGAGCTGAATAGAGCCTGTGAAAATGCCCTTTAGTGGAGTGTTGCTGCAAAAGTGGATGCACCCACATTCTTCTTCTCCTCCTTCACGGATCAACTATCACAGGGTATGGCTGGCCAAAGCGGCGTGACAAGACCAAATTAAATAACACCCGCCGAGTTGGTGTGAATTGCAGAAGGTCAGACATATTGCACGAGTAACACCACAGCACCTACCCAAGCAGAGCAACAAAATGGCCATATGGGAGGGTTGCATCTGTGGTTGAGGCCATAAATAGGATTAGGCTGATGATTTAAATTATTTTCAGGCCTCAAAACCATTAACATGTCCAATTTGTGAGTTTGCATAAAAAACGCATTACGGGTGGCATACGGATTACATACGGAGGTAAACATGCGTAAAATACGCTGCCACACCCTGCCTACAGCTGACATACGGATCACTGTTTTGGGATCATTTCTGCGTATTACGCCTGTAAATTACAAACCGTATTTCCCTATACTGAGTGTGACCCCGTCCTTAGAGTTCTGTACAAAGTTCTCTTCTTACAGAGAGTTGGGATACCACATCTCTGGCTGAGATGCAGTACCTCTGTGGCATCTGAACCTTCAGGGGTGCCACAAGTGCAATAACTGCTGTTTTATCTCTGTGAGTCTATATGATCACTGCTATAAAAATTGGGTGATAAGGAGAGATGTAATGTGGTAATTGGCACTGTGCTTGATACCAATAGTTGTGTGACCCTTTACGGAATAGTGCAATACCACTTTGAGGGTGATTATCCCTTATTGTTTACACATTATGATATGCACTTTGGCACTTTCCATTATTATTATGTTATGAAAGACATCATTTTTTGTCCTTTTTGTCCTGTATAATCTATGATTGTTCCTTTCCTCCTCTCTAATTCTCCCACATTTCCCTTTTGGAAGGGGCAACAAAATAGGGATGTCTGAGGGAAAGTTAAGCTACATTGCTAGCACATAGACATTCCCTAGTATAATTTATTTGTCTAACATAAAGAGATGAAAAAACGGCACCAGGGTCATATGCGCTATTTATATGGTGGCTCCGTGAATTTGACCAGCATGCGGTTTTGCAAAATGTCGGGTATAAGGTGCTCAGCATAAATCGGTAATTGAATCAAATGAAAAATAGAGAAAAAATGTGTCACTCACCCTTTTGCATTAATATCATAGTCTTTATTGTACCATTGGAGGTTTGAACGAATTCAATCCATGGGAACGGCAGGTAGTTGTAGGGGTGCGGGGTGAAAAAGGTGCACAACGGCCGTTTCGCGCTTCAACGGGTCCAGGTGCTTCACTAACACATGTCATTTCCTTTTAAAGGCTTTTGACGTTCATATACAAACTTATGTTAACAATAAACAAAACATTCAATCAATGTGCATATTTAAAAACGTTATAACATCATAATTGCGGACTATAATTTTTTACAAAAATACTGATAGATCTAACCTATCGTTTAAGCCAATAGGACCCTGTGCACCAGTTTCTATTATCCATCTGTCTTCATGTTGCATTAGTATTCTATTGTGGTTACCGCCCTGTGAGGGATATTGAACCACTTCTAAGCCAGCAAACTTTAGTAAATCAGAATTAGAACTATGTTTATCCTTCATATGTTGAATTAATCTTAGGCATCCTTTTCCAGAAGTTATAGAATTATAATGTTCTTTAAATCTGGTGGTCATTGGTCTGATTTGTCTTTCCAATATAGAAAATTAAACAGGGGTGTTGTGTAGACCATATACCACAAATTTGCTTAGCTCTTCTGAGAACCTGTGGATTGACGCAGTTCTCAGATGTCAATTCCTCAAGGGTCTTTTGCAGATTCTTAAGGAGCTCTGGCTCTACATGCTCCACCTGGTTGTTTGGTGGAGGCCATGACTCAGGTTATCCCCATGGATCGGAGGATGTGGGAGAGATGCGAGGTGCAACAAGAGGTCCCATTTTGTCCTACTGGTCCAGTTTATTCACCTGAGGTGGAACCTTTGGAGGTTGTGCTGCCAGCTCAAGGATTAAGGAGAGGAGATGTCATCGGGAAATTGGACTTTTTCTCCATTGTGGCAAAGCTGGACTTTTGTTAAAGGATTGTTTGTCACGACCTGCAGCAAACAAGCTGTCGGGAAATGCCTAAGTCTGGGTGATTGTATAAAAAAAAAGAAAAGGAACCATGGCTATAAAGCACACCCCCAAATCGTAGAAAAATTGTATATGTATAATAGGTACAAAATGTATTAATTGACAAAAATCCACAATAAAACTGTATTAAAAGAGCAAACCACATCACCACTAGTCCCATGACATTATACTATATACAAAAAAGTCACAATGAAATGACACTACACATAAATACAATAATTTGCTGTTGACATGCAAATAAGCAAGGCAAAGAAAAAAAACAAAAACTCCACATAAATTCTGGGCGTTCCCAGACTTAATGGAAGATATATATGCCTACACTTATATAGGCATATATATATATATATATCTTCCATTGAGTATTCATTGGTTGCGTGTGCATAATCCGATATTGAAAGGAGTCAGAAATATATTGTCAAATGGGGTCCTTCTTGAATTGAAAAATGTCTGAAAGCTGTGCATGTTTGCTCCGTTAGTCTGGAGGGTCATCCGGAATACCTGAAAGACTTCGGAGATGTTTTTCAGAAAAAGATTCTTACCTCCTTACCACCCCTATGACTATGCTATTAATCTCATTCCTAATGCCAAATTACTCAAGGTTCGTTTGTATAACTTGTCTGGCCCTGAGCGGTCAGCCATGAAAATTTACATTAACAAAAGTTTCCGAAAAGGTCATATTCGCCCTTCCTCATCACCGGTAGCTGCCAGATTCTTTTTTGTGAAAAACAAAGATGGAGGTCTCCGTCCCTGTCTCGATTTCCGAGAATAATGGTTAAAAACACTTATCTGCTTCCACTTATTCCCGATCTACAGTATATAATCAGCTTTCCAGGGCCAAATGGTTTTCCAAACTGGATCTTAGAGGGGCATGTAATCTGATACAGATTACTGAGGGTGATGAGTGGAAGACAGTATTTTAAAGTCTGAAGGTCTCTTTGAAACTCTCATAGTAACATAGTAACATAGTAACATAGTTAGTAAGGCCGAAAAAAGACATTTGTCTATCCAGTTCAGCCTATATTCCATCATAATAAATCCCCAGATCTACGTCCTTCTACAGAACCTAATAATTGTATGATACAATATTGTTCGGCTCCAGGAAGACATCCAGGCCTCTCTTGAACCCATCGACTGAGTTCACCATCACCACCTCCTCAGGCAAGCAATTCCAGATTCTCACTGCCCTAACAGTAGACCCCGTGCAGGCAGCCCGGGCCGATAATCGACAACAGCATCGACAGGTCGTTTGGGTTAATGGGAAACGTATGCAGGGACTAAGAGATTCCAGAGCAACCTTGACCCTTGTGAAGCCTCATCTCGTCCGGGACCAAGAGAAGACGGACCGGACAGTGGCAGTCCGTGTAGCCGGGGGAGCCATACATAGACTGCCCACTGCCAGGATTCACTTGAACTAGGGAGTCAGGGATGGCCTTGTTGAGGTCGGCTTGATGGAGGATTTGCCCGCAGACGTCTTGCTGGGAAATGACATGGGGCCCATGTTGTCTGCCTTCTCGGTTGCCCCTCTGGCTGAGACATATCCTGTGACCACTGCAGAGGCAGAATCACACTCAGAGGATGCCCAGGTAAGACATCCCAGCCCTACACGCATAGCCAGGCACATTTCTTGGGCCACCCGAGATGAATTTAAGAGGGAGTTACTTGAGGATCCTTTATTGGAGGGATATCGTGGGAAGGCACAAGAGGGGAGAGGAGTACTGGAAGGGGAACAGTTTATATGGAAGTAGGGACTCCTCTACCAGATCACAGAGCAGCACCACACAGGGACAAGCCCCACTATAAAACGACAGCTGGTAGTTCCCAAGAAGTATAGGCAGGAGTTACTGCGAATCTCTCATGACATACCCTTGGCCGGGCACTTCGGCGTCAGTCGCACCAGGCATCGTCTGACACAAAACTTCTTTTGGCCGGGGGTAACCTATGATGTTCGTCAGTACTGCCAGACCTGTGACAGTTGCCAGCGCATTGGCAAGAGGGGAGATCGATGCAAGGCCAAATTACGCCCCCTCCCCATTGTGGAGGAACCAATTAGCCGAGTAGCGGTCGATCTGATAGGGCCGTTAGCCAATCCCAGTCCGTCAGGGAAAAGGTATATATAGACAGTGGTAGATTGTGCCACACGGTATCCAGAGGCGTTTGCGTTACCTAACATACTGGCAGAGACGGTGGCGGCTGCCCTGCTCCAGGTTTTCTCACAGGTTGGATTTCCCCGGGAGATTATCTCGGACCAGGGTACCCAGTTTACAGCAGAGGTGACCAACCAACTGTGGAAGCTGTGCGGCGTAAAGTTCATTAGAAGCGCCCCGTACCGCCTGGAAACCAATGGGTTGTGTGAACGCTTTAACGGGACGTTAAAACAACTCATTGGGACTTTTTTTTCCAAAGATTTTTATTTTGAGATAAAAAGGGAATAGGGAATGTAGGCGGAAGAGGAAGGGGGTGGGTGGAAGGAGGATAGGGTGGAGAGGGGAAGGGGAAGTGGGGGGGCATAGGGAAATATATCAATGTAACAATGCAACAAGCGTATTAATTTACATTATGGAGTAAGTAAGAATACATAGTGCCCAGTATTCTGGGGATATGTGAGGTATAAATGAACAAATTCACAGAAACAAAAAAATCCCCAGTGTAAACTAGATAAAAATATCTTTATTAGTTAGTTTTAAAACCTATCAAAAACAATAATAATAATAAGTGCACTTAACGTAAACCGTCACCATGACAACAACATATAATAGAAAAGACCAGGGTGATGCCTAGCCCTATACTGCACTACCTGCACCCTACCTACCAGCGGAGGTTGGCACCCTATAATCCTGCGCAGTTGGCGCCCCCGCTCACCGTCGACTCTCCCTCCTACCCCTATTGGGCCCTAATAGGATGGGATGGAAACACATAAACAATCATACAGAAATGATATAGTAAATATGATAGAAAGAAAGGGGGAGTCTATATTACTACCTGCTCTACCCCTACCTGTCAGCGGAGTTTGGCACCCTATTATAGTACGACAGTGGCGCCCCCGCTCAACGACGACTATCCACTAGCCTGTCCCTCATTGGATGTTTAGGGAAATAGGATATTATATTTGTAATAAAGTGCTGTAGTGCTTGTAAACCATGTCTAAACACTCCCAAGGGTTAAACATACATGTATGGATCCTCTTAATGTAACACACATTCATACACCAGGTACTCCAAACAAAATGTAGTCTGATATACGAAAGATATGAATATCTGGTCTAATGCTCATCCAGATCAGCCTGATGCACTAATTGGACACCAAAATACATAATCCGAGACCACTGAGCATAATACCCAGTCAAACCCCAAGAAAAAGGCCACAGTCAATCAGTACCTTTGTTATTGGGAATCCATACAAAAAAACATTTGGTATTTTAAATAGTATATCTATACACGCAATATATTTGCAAAAGCCTCCCTTGTAAACTCGACGCGTTTCCCCTCACTGTTACATGAGGTTCATCAGGAGCAATACATGATAATAAGGGGTTACTTAGCTTATGTCAAATGTCAAACCCAAACCGATACATGGTACAGCATCCCAGGGCAAGTCCCCTCTCGATATGGTGCCTCGGAGAAAGTGCTAAAATGCATGCGCTTTATACCTTACTTCTAAATTGTCACTCCCACATAGTGGCTTAGCGTGCATGTCGGCATAAACTTCCGGTAAGCTCTCAGCGCTCCGGATGTGAGTCATGATATCGCTCACATGACACAGGAGCCTACAGTGTGATGTGCGCATGTGAAGAAATCCTGCGCATGCGCTGAAACCCCAGCGTTCCACTGATGCGTTCCAAATACTGCGCCTGTGTGGTAACGCGCAGCTATCCCAGCGCTACAACAACTGCGCATGCGTCCCCATCAGTATGGGGAACGCAGAAGCCCCAATGATCAGTAGATGTATTAAAAACACTGTGCCCGCGCAACTCTACATCTATGGGAAGCGCTCGCACAGCGTTACAGACCAAGAGCTAAGGTACCACAATTATTTACAAATATAGAGGGTGCCGTTCAAATTAATGCACATACAGCAATAATAGCATATATCTCATATTCCATGTGTTGTTAATAATCCGGACATAGATTATGCCGCAAATATAATTATACCATTGCACCTACGCTGTAGCTACCCACAAAATACACACAAGTACTGTTGCACCTTTATTAACACTGGAAAGTTTCTTACCAATATATATATAAGAATAAGATATTAATACAGTGTATACATTCAGATCTACAACATATCCATACATGATAATAACATCCAATGATAGTGTTCTTGTAACCAGATCTGGTAAAGTCAAAAACTACTGATCTATTTATTGCAATAATACCTTAGTACTGCATATACACTGTTTTAACTACCCATAATCACATTATATGGCTATGTATTTCAAAGCGCATGTCACTATTAATTTTCATTGTAGTTTCTATGTCGGAAAATATTTCCACAAAACGCAAATAGATACGGTATCTCAGAATTGAGATCAGTAAAAGTATGTCTGCATTTGTCCCATTAGGAACAATACTACAGGAGAATCTGGTGACCAATATTTTATCAACAGGGAATAACTTACAAATAGCACCCAAAATTCATCTGTTCATTAAGACCCCTAGGGAAAACCGTGTCCAATCTATGGATCCATTTGACCTCCTTCTGTAAAATAGTCCTATCCCAGTTTGCACCCCGAACTGATGGGGCCACGACTTCAACTGCACAGAAAGAGAAGGAACTGAGGTCACCCTGGTGAACATCACGGACATGTCTAGATATGGGAGTATCCCTAGCATGCCTGATGTCACCCAGGTGTTCACCTATCCTTCTTCTCAGTTCCCTTTTAGTTTTTCCAACGTAGTTCTTTGGGCAGGTACACTTGAATAGATATACCAAACCACTCGTTTTGCAATTAGCAAAATGTCTGGTCTCAAAAACTCGACCTGTACTTGCACTGGAGAAACGATTGCCTGTAGATAAGTACCCACAAAAGGAACACCCTCCACACCTAAAAGTACCCATCTGCCTTTTATCAAGCCAAGTACCACTCTTTTTTTGGGGGGGTAAAGATACTATGTACCAATTGATCCCTCAATGACCTCCCCCTTTTATAGGTAATGGTCGGTGTACCTGGTAGGAATTCTTGGACTGTGATGATTATAGAAATATGTGCCTTAAAATATTAAAGGATGAGTCAACATATGGACTTTTGAAGAAAGATCCCACTAATGAGTTTAACTCTGAACTTGTCTATTTATTGGATGAGGCTTTGACACAGGGGTTAATATCAAAGAACGAAAAGGACTTTATGATACAAAAAACACCAACAATACCTGTATTTTATGCCCTGCCAAAGGTACATAAGGGTTTGGTACCCCTGAAGGGACGACCGATAGTTTCGGGGAATGACTCAATTTCACAGAATTGTGGCATATATATTGATAAGGTCTTACGTGAATTTGTTATTGCTTTGCCTTCTTACATACGAGACACCGCTGATCTCTTATTGAAAATAGAGGATATTGTAGTTGGTGAGGACACGTGGCTAGCATCTATTGATGTGGAAGCCTTATACAGCAGTATCCCTCATGACGCAGGCCTGCAAGCTGTTGATTATTTTTTTAAAACTAAGGGGATCCAGTTTGTGGAGCACAATCGGTTTATAGGTCGCCTGCTACATTTCGTGTTGACCCACAATTACTTTCTTTTTGACGGTAAATTCTACCACCAGCTCAGGGGCACGGCTATGGGCAGCTCATGTGCCCCTACCTATGCCAATTTGCTCCTGGGCTGGTGGGAGGATACCGTCGTTTTTGATGAGGGGAGGTCGTCCTGGTGGTGCCCCCAGATATTATTCTGGGGGCGATATATAGATGATGTTCTGATTTTGTGGACAGGCGATACTATCTCTTTTAACACCTTTGTAGAGGATTTAAACAAGAATGATATTGGCCTAAGATTTACAGCTGAAATTGATAAAGAAAAAATCAATTTCCTGGATGTTACTATCAGCAAGGATAATGAGGGTCGCCTGGGAACTGCAATATATAGGAAGCCGACCTCCACTAACAATTTGCTCAGATGGAGCAGTCATCATCCCTATGGACTCAGAAAGGGGATACCCAAAGGTCAATATATGAGGGCAAGGAGAAATTGCTCCTCGGACTCATCCTTTTACGTTGAAACAAGAGATCTGAGAGATAGATTCCGTGAAAGGGGCTACCCCAATAATATTCTTCGGGATACATTTAAATATGTGGAGAAAATCCCAAGAAGTATCCTTTTACAATCTAAAAATAAGGTGGAATCTGATTCCATTGTGAGACTCATAGGTAATTTTGATGACTGCTCCCGGGAGGTAAGAGATATCATCGGCAGACACTGGGATATTTTGTTGGCAGACACTGACATCCAAGAATTCCTACCAGGTACACCGACCATTACCTATAAAAGGGGGAGGTCATTGAGGGATCAATTGGTACATAGTACCTTTACCCCCCAAAAAAAGAGTGGTACTTGGCTTGATAAAAGGCAGATGGGTACTTTTAGGCGTGGAGGGTGTTCCTTTTGTGGGTACTTATCTACAGGCAATCGTTTCTCCAGTGCAAGTACAGGTCGAGTTTTTGAAACCAGACATTTTGCTAATTGCAAAACGAGTGGTTTGGTATATCTATTCAAGTGTACCTGCCCAAAGAACTACGTTGGAAAAACTAAAAGGGAACTGAGAAGAAGGATAGGTGAACACCTGGGTGACATCAGGCATGCTAGGGATACTCCCATATCTAGACATGTCCGTGATGTTCACCAGGGTGACCTCAGTTCCTTCTCTTTCTGTGCAGTTGAAGTCGTGGCCCCATCAGTTCGGGGTGGAAACTGGGATAGGACTATTTTACAGAAGGAGGTCAAATGGATCCATAGATTGGACATGGTTTTCCCTAGGGGTCTTAATGAACAGATGAATTTTGGGTGCTATTTGTAAGTTATTCCCTGTTGATAAAATATTGGTCACCAGATTCTCCTGTAGTATTGTTCCTAATGGGACAAATGCAGACATACTTTTACTGATCTCAATTCTGAGATACCGTATCTATTTGCGTTTTGTGGAAATATTTTCCCTGACATAGAAACTACAATGAAAATAAATAGTGACATGCACTTTGAAATACATAGCCATATAATGTGATTATGGGTAGTTAAAACAGTGTATATGCAGTACTAAGGTATTATTGCAATAAATAGATCAGTAGTTTTTGACTTTACCAGATCTGGTTACAAGAACACTATCATTGGATGTTATTATCATGTATGGATATGTTGTAGATCTGAATGTATACACTGTATTAATATCTTATTCTTATATATATATTGGTAAGAAACTTTCCAGTGTTAATAAAGGTGCAACAGTACTTGTGTGTATTTTGTGGGTAGCTACAGCGTAGGTGCAATGGTATAATTATATTTGCGGCATAATCTATGTCCGGATTATTAACAACACATGGAATATGAGATATATGCTATTATTGCTGTATGTGCATTAATTTGAACGGCACCCTCTATATTTGTAAATAATTGTGGTACCTTAGCTCTTGGTCTGTAACGCTGTGCGAGCGCTTCCCATAGATGTAGAGTTGCGCGGGCACAGTGTTTTTAATACATCTACTGATCATTGGGGCTTCTGCGTTCCCCATACTGATGGGGACGCATGCGCAGTTGTTGTAGCGCTGGGATAGCTGCGCGTTACCACACAGGCGCAGTATTTGGAACGCATCAGTGGAACGCTGGGGTTTCAGCGCGTGCGCAGGATTTCTTCACATGCGCACATCACACTGTAGGCTCCTGTGTCATGTGAGCGATATCATGACTCACATCCGGAGCGCTGAGAGCTTACCGGAAGTTTATGCCGACATGCACGCTAAGCCACTATGTGGGAGTGACAATTTAGAAGTAAGGTATAAAGCGCATGCATTTTAGCACTTTCTCCGAGGCACCATATCGAGAGGGGACTTGTCCTGGGATGCTGTACCATGTTTCGGTTTGGGTTTGACATTTGACATAAGCTAAGTAACCCCTTATTATCATGTATTGCTCCTGATGAACCTCATGTAACAGTGAGGGGAAACGCGTCGAGTTTACAAGGGAAGCTTTTGCAAATATATTGCGTGTATAGATATACTATTTAACCCCTTCATGACCCAGCCTATTTTGACCTTAAAGACCTTGCCGTTTTTTGCAATTCTGACCAGTGTCCCTTCATGAGGTAATAACTCAGGAACGCTTCAATGGATCCTAGCGGTTCTGAGATTGTTTTTTCGTGACATATTGGGCTTCATGTTAGTGGTAAATTTAGGTCAATAAATTCTGTGTTTATTTGTGATAAAAACGGAAATTTGGCGAAAATTTTGAAAATTTCGCAATTTTCACATTTTGAATTTTTATTCTGTTAAACCAGAGAGTTATGTGACACAAAATAGTTAATAAATAACATTTCCCACACGTCTACTTTACATCAGCACAATTTTGGAAACAAAATTTTTTTTTGCTAGGAAGTTATAAGGGTTAAAATTTGACCAGCGATTTCTCATTTTTACAACGAAATTTACAAAACCATTTTTTTTAGGGACCACCTCACATTTGAAGTCAGTTTGAGGGGTCTATATGGCTGAAAATACCCAAAAGTGACACCATTCTAAAAACTGCACCCCTCAAGGTGCACAAAACCACATTCAAGAAGTTTATTAACCCTTCAGGTGCTTCACAGCAGCAGAAGCAACATGGAAGGAAAAAATGAACATTTAACTTTTTAGTCACAAAAATGATTTTTCAGCAACAATTTTTTTATTTTCCCAATGGTAAAAGGAGAAACTGAACCACGTACGTTGTTGTCCAATTTGTCCTGAGTACGCTGATACCTCATATGTGGGGGTAAACCACTGTTTGGGCGCACGGCAGGGCTTGGAAGGGAAGGAGCGCCATTTGACTTTTTGAATGAAAAATTGGCTGCACTCTTTAGCGGACACCATGTCACATTTGGAGAGCCCCCGTGTGCCTAAAAATTGGAGCTCCCCCACAAGTGACCCCATTTTGGAAACTAGACGCCCCAAGGAACTTATCTAGATGCATAGTGAGCCCTTTAAACCCCCAGGTGCTTCACAAATTGATCCGTAAAAATGAAAAAGTACTTTTTTTTCACAAAAAAATTCTTTTAGCCTCAATTTTTTCATTTTCACATGGACAACAGGATAAAATGGATCCTAAAATTTGTTTGGCAATTTCTCCTGAGTACACCGATACTTCACATGTGGGGGTAAACCACTGTTTGGGCACATGGTAAGGCTCGGAAGGGAAGGAGCGCCATTTGACTTTTTGAATGAAAAATTATCTCCATCGATAGCGGACACCATGTCGCGTTTGGAGAGACCCTGTGTGCTTAAACATTGGAGCTCCCCCACAAGTGACCCCATTTTGGAAACTGGACCCCCCAAGGAACTTATCTAGATGCCTAGTGAGCACTTTAAACCCTCAGGTGCTTCACAAATTGATCCGTAAAAATGAAAAAGTACTTTTTTTTCACAAAAAATTTATTTTCGCCTCAATTTTTTCATTTTCACATGGGCAATAGGATAAAATGGATCCTAAAATTTGTTGAGCAATTTCTCCCGAGTACGCCGATACCTCATATGTGGGGGTAAACCACTGTTTGGGCACACGGCAGGGCTCGGAAGGGAAGGCGCGCCTTTTAACTTTTTGAATGGAAAATTAGCTCCAATTGTTAGCGGACACCATGTCGCATTTGGAGAGCCCCTGTGTGCCTATGCAATGGAGCTCCCCCACAAGTGACCCCATTTTGGAAACTAGACCCCCCAAGGAACTTATCTAGATGCATACTGAGCACTTTAAACCCCCAGGTGCTTCACAGAAGTTTATAATGCAGAGCCATGAAAATAAAAAATAATTTTTCTTTTCTCAAAAATGATTTTTTAGCCTGGAATTTCCTATTTTGCCAATGGTAATAGGAGAAATTGGACCACAAATGTTGTTGTCCAGTTTGTCCTGAGTATGCAGATACCCCATATGTGGGGGTAAACCACTGTTTGGGCGCACGGCAGGGCTCAGAAGGGAAGGCACGCCATTTGGCTTTTTAAATGGAAAATTATCTCCAATCATTAGCGGACACCATGTCGCGTTTGGAGAGCCCCTGTGTGCCTAAACATTGGAGATCCCCCACAAATTACCCCATTTTGGAAACTAGACCCCCAAAGGAACTAATCTAGATGTGTAGTGAGCACTTTGAACCCTCAAGTGCTTCACAGAAGTTTATAACGCAGAGCCATGAAAATAAAAAAAAAAAATTATTTTCTCAAAAATGAATTTTAGCCCGCAATTTTTTATTTTCCCAAGGGTAACAGGAGAAATTTGACCCCAAAAGTTGTTGTCCAGTTTCTCCTGAGTACGCTGATACCCCATATGTGGGGGTAAACCACTGTTTAGGCACATGCTGGGGCTCGGAAGTGAAGTAGTGACGTTTTGAAATGCAGACTTTGATGGAATGCTCTGCGGGCGTCACGTTGCGTTTGCAGAGCCCCTGATGTGGCTAAACAGTAGAAACCCCCCACAAGTGACCCCATTTTGGAAACTAGACCCCGAAAGGAACTTATCTAGATGTGAGGTGAGCACTTTGAACCCCCAAGTGCTTCACAGAAGTTCATAACACAGAGCAGTGAAAATAATAAATACGTTTTCTTTCCTCAAAAATAATTTTTTAGCCCAGAATTTTTTATTTTCCCAAGGGTTACAGGAGAAATTGGACCACAAAAGTTGTTGTCCAGTTTCTCCTGAGTACGCTGATACCCCATGTGTGGGGGTAAACCACTGTTTGGGCACACGTGGGGGCTCAGAAGGGAAGTAGTGACTTTTGAAATGCAGACTTTGATGGAATGGTCTGCGGGCGTCACGTTGCGTTTGCAGAGCCCCTGGTGTGCCTAAACAGTAGAAACCCCCCACAAGTGACCCCATTTTGGAAACTAGACCCCCCAAGGAACTTATCTAGATATGTGGTGAGCACTTTGAACCCCCAAGTGCTTCACAGACGTTTACAACGCAGAGCCGTGAAAATAAAAAATCATTTTTCTTTCCTCAAAAATGATGTTTTAGCAAGCAATTTTTTATTTTCTCAAGGGTAACAGGAGAAATTGGACCCCAGTAATTGTTGCGCAGTTTGTCCTGAGTATGCTGGTACCCCATATGTGGGGGTAAACCACTGTTTGGGCACACGTCGGGGTTCGGAAGTGAGGGAGCACCATTTGAATTTTTGAATACAAGATTGGCTGGAATCAATGGTGGCGCCATGTTGCGTTTGGAGACCCCCTGAAGTGCCTAAACAGTGGAAACCCCTCAATTCTACCTCCAACACACCCCTAACCCTTATCCCAACTGTAGCCGTAACCCTAATCACAACCCTAACCCCAACACACCCCTAACCACAACCCTAACCCCAACACACCCCTAACCCTAACCACAACCCTAATTCCAACCCAACTCTAAGGCTATGTGCCAACGTTGCGGATTCGTATGAGATTTTTCAGCATCATTTTTGAAAAATCCGCGGGTAAAAGGCACTGCGTTTTACCTGTGGATTTACCGTGGATTTCCAGTGTTTTTTGTGCGGATTTCACCTGTGGATTCCTATTGAGGAACAGGTGTAAAACGCTGCGGAATCCGCACAAAGAATTGGCATGCTGCGGAAAATACAACGCAGCGTTCCCGCGCGGTATTTTCTGCACCATGGGCACAGCGGATTTGGTTTTCCATATGTTTACATGGTACTGTAAACCCGATGGAACACTGCTGCGGATCCGCAGCGGCCAATCCGCACCGTGTGCACATAGCCTAATTCTAAAGGTATGTGCACACGCTGCGGAAAACGCTGCGGATACGCAGCAGTTTCCCATGAGTTTACAGTTCAATGTGAACCTATGGGAACCAAAAATCGCTGTACACATGCTGCGGAAAAACTGCACGGAAACGCAGCGGTTTACATTCCGCAGCATGTCACTTCTTTCTGCGTATTCCGCAGCGGTTTTAGAACTGCTCCAATAGAAAATCGCAGTTGTAAAACCGCAGTGAAATGCGCAGAAAAACCGCGGTAAATCCACGATAAATCGGCAGCGGTTTAGCACTGTGGATTTTTCAAATCCGCTGCGGAAAAATCCGCATAGGACCAGAATACGTGTGCACATACCGAAACCCTAACCCTAGCCCTAACCCTACCCCTAACCCTACCCCTAACCCTAGCCCTAACCCTAGCCCTAACCCTACCCCTAACCCTACCCCTAACCCTACCCCTAACCCTAACCCTACCCCTAACCCTACCCCTAACCCTAACCCTAGTTCTTACCCCAACCTTAGTGAAAAAAAAAAAAATTCTTTATTTTTTTTATTGTCCCTATCTATGGGGGTGACAAAGGGGGGGGTCATTTACTATTTTTTTTATTTTGATCACTGAGATAGGATATATCTCAGTGATCAAAATTCACTCTGGAACGAATCTGCCGACCGGCAGATTCGGCGGGCGCACTGCACATGCGCCCGCCATTTTGGAAGATGGCGGCGCCCAGGAAAGAAGACGGACGGACCTCGGGCGGCCAGGTAAGTATAAGGGGGGGGAGATCAGGGCACGGGGGGGGCGTCGGAGCACGGGGGGGTGGATCGGATCATGGGGGGGGTGGATCGGAACACGGGAGGGAGGATTGGAGCACGGGGAAGGATTGGAGCACGGGGTGAGGGATCGCTGTGCGGGGGGGGTGGATCGGAGCACGGGGGGGGTCGCTGTGTGCGGGGGGGGATCGGAGTGCGGGGGGGTTTGATTGCAGCACAGGGGGTGTGATTGGTGCACGGGGAAGCGGACAGGAGGACGGGGGAGCGGAGCACAGGACGGAGGGGAGCGGACCACAGATCGGGGGGCTGGGGGGGCGATCGGAGGGGTGGGGTGGGTGCACATAAGTGTTTCCAGCCATGGCCGATGATATTGCAGCATCGGCCATGGCTGGATTGTAATATTTCACCAGTTTTTTAGGTGAAATATTACAAATCGCTCTGATTGGCAGTTTCACTTTCAACAGCCAATCAGAGCGATCGTAGCCACGAGGGGGTGAAGCCACCCCCCCTGGGCTAAACTACCACTCCCCCTGTCCCTGCAGATCGGGTGAAATGGGAGTTAACCCTTTCACCCGGCCTGCAGGGACGCGATCTTTCCATGACGCATATGCTGCGTCATGGGTCGGAATGGCACCGACTTTCATGACGCAGCGTATGCGTCAAAGGTCGGGAAGGGGTTAAAATACCAAATGTTTTTTTGTATGGATTCCCAATAACAAAGGTACTGATTGACTGTGGCCTTTTTCTTGGGGTTTGACTGGGTATTATGCTCAGTGGTCTCGGATTATGTATTTTGGTGTCCAATCAGTGCATCAGGCTGATCTGGATGAGCATTAGACCAGATATTCATATCTTTCGTATATCAGACTACATTTTGTTTGGAGTACCTGGTGTATGAATGTGTGTTACATTAAGAGGATCCATACATGTATGTTTAACCCTTGGGAGTGTTTAGACATGGTTTACAAGCACTACAGCACTTTATTACAAATATAATATCCTATTTCCCTAAACATCCAATAAGGGACAGGCTAGTGGATAGTCGTCGTTGAGCGGGGGCGCCACTGTCGTACTATAATAGGGTGCCAACCTCCGCTGACAGGTAGGGGTAGAGCAGGTAGTAATATAGACTCCCCCTTTCTTTCTATCATATTTACTATATCATTTCTGTATGATTGTTTATGTGTTTCCATCCCATCCTATTAGGGCCCAATAGGGGTAGGAGGGAGAGTCGACGGTGAGCGGGGGCGCCAACTGCGCAGGATTATAGGGTGCCAACCTCCGCTGGTAGGTAGGGTGCAGGTAGTGCAGTATAGGGCTAGGCATCACCCTGGTCTTTTCTATTATATGTTGTTGTCATGGTGACGGTTTACGTTAAGTGCACTTATTATTATTATTGTTTTTGATAGGTTTTAAAACTAACTAATAAAGATATTTTTATCTAGTTTACACTGGGGATTTTTTTGTTTCTGTGAATTTGTTAAAGATATATGTCCCCATAGATATATTTTTTCTCTGTGAATGTGTTACAATCAGCCTTATGGCAGGGTTTCTTGCAGGACCAATCAACAGGGAATCATGGGCATGTGATGCCAGAGATGTATATAGTGACCCTAGGGATACCAATGATCCAACCCATTCACCTGATCTAAGGGATCTTTTTCATGAATTGACTGGCTGTTATAGAGATAATATCAGGTCTTGGTGGGAGGTACAGTCACTGGAGAATTATATTAAGACTAAAATCATACCCAAAGGACTGAGACTGAACATTATTCCAGCACGTAGGGCTAGAACACCTGAATTATTGCATAAGTGGCGGAATGAGCTGATTGATAGCTCAGTGAGACTTATGCAGATTCTTTTGCAGGAAGAAAAAAACACTTTTGATAAAACAAGTAGGAGATTGACTGAATTAATAGAGAATATTATTAAACATAAGAGTGATCCAGATTTCAGTAGGAGGGAATCAACCCTTCAAACTAACATAGAAAAATTCCAAGCTGATATCAAGGAAAGGAAACACAAACAGTTCAATCGTGATAGTCGTGATTTTAAGGATAACAGGGTGTTTGTTTTTCTGGAAGAAGACCCTTCCCAGAGAAGTGAAGTTGCGAGTGCATCATCATCAGATATAGAGACAACGGATAGTGAAAGAAGTGGGCCCTCTAGGTATTTGGGGAGTAATAATACCAGTCCAGCTTTCTGACCCCGTAGAGAAAAATGGGGAAGGAATGCAAAAAAGAGATATGTTGCACCAAGAGGTGGAATGGGTTATCAACCACCTTATCCGGGTCATTCTGGTACATCTGGGTCCTCAGCTGTGTCCTCTGCTTCCACTTTTTTAGAGAGGCGAGGGCTCCCCTACCAAATGAGGGAGCGGCTGGGGGCACCCCGCTACTAAGGAAGGAAAATAAGGATAATAGGATTATTAATTTATCATCCTATACCCTGTTGGATGTAGAAAAGAGAGTCCTTGATAAAGGTTTGGGTTTTGTTCCGACCAATAGGTTCAATGAGTTTGAGTGGGTGAAGGACATTAATCTGTTTGCCCGTAAGTTAAAGTGGAAAAAATTCTTCAAAAATCATGACCAGGCTGAGTGCCTAAAATTGGGTATTGACATCACTGAACTATCTGATGTTAGAATTTTGACAGATATGTTGGAGGAAGGTATGAGACCAATGGGTATGGGTCCTTTTACTAAACTAAAGCCTGGGAGCACGAGGATGCCCCCCTTGTCTATGAACACCAGTGTAGATATATTTATGCAATTGGTACTAACTGACCTCAAGAAACTAGGGGCTAATAAGAGGAGTACCATGTCAAACTTAACATCATGTGAAAGGAGGGCCCTTGATGCTCTATCAGTAAAGAATGGGCTGGTGTTCAAACCTTCGGATAAGGGGGGTAACCTCGTGATCCTGGACTGTGATGATTATAGAAATATGTGCCTTAAAATATTAAAGGATGAGTCAACATATGGACTTTTGAAGAAAGATCCCACTAATGAGTTTAACTCTGAACTTGTCTATTTATTGGATGAGGCTTTGACACAGGGGTTAATATCAAAGAACGAAAAGGACTTTATGATACAAAAAACACCAACAATACCTGTATTTTATGCCCTGCCAAAGGTACATAAGGGTTTGGTACCCCTGAAGGGACGACCGATAGTTTCGGGGAATGACTCAATTTCACAGAATTGTGGCATATATATTGATAAGGTCTTACGTGAATTTGTTATTGCTTTGCCTTCTTACATACGAGACACCGCTGATCTCTTATTGAAAATAGAGGATATTGTAGTTGGTGAGGACACGTGGCTAGCATCTATTGATGTGGAAGCCTTATACAGCAGTATCCCTCATGACGCAGGCCTGCAAGCTGTTGATTATTTTTTTAAAACTAAGGGGATCCAGTTTGTGGAGCACAATCGGTTTATAGGTCGCCTGCTACATTTCGTGTTGACCCACAATTACTTTCTTTTTGACGGTAAATTCTACCACCAGCTCAGGGGCACGGCTATGGGCAGCTCATGTGCCCCTACCTATGCCAATTTGCTCCTGGGCTGGTGGGAGGATACCGTCGTTTTTGATGAGGGGAGGTCGTCCTGGTGGTGCCCCCAGATATTATTCTGGGGGCGATATATAGATGATGTTCTGATTTTGTGGACAGGCGATACTATCTCTTTTAACACCTTTGTAGAGGATTTAAACAAGAATGATATTGGCCTAAGATTTACAGCTGAAATTGATAAAGAAAAAATCAATTTCCTGGATGTTACTATCAGCAAGGATAATGAGGGTCGCCTGGGAACTGCAATATATAGGAAGCCGACCTCCACTAACAATTTGCTCAGATGGAGCAGTCATCATCCCTATGGACTCAGAAAGGGGATACCCAAAGGTCAATATATGAGGGCAAGGAGAAATTGCTCCTCGGACTCATCCTTTTACGTTGAAACAAGAGATCTGAGAGATAGATTCCGTGAAAGGGGCTACCCCAATAATATTCTTCGGGATACATTTAAATATGTGGAGAAAATCCCAAGAAGTAGCCTTTTACAATCTAAAAATAAGGTGGAATCTGATTCCATTGTGAGACTCATAGGTAATTTCTATGACTGCTCCCGGGAGGTAAGAGATATCATCGGCAGACACTGGGAGATTTTGTTGGCAGACACTGACATCCAAGAATTCCTACCAGGTACACCGACCATTACCTATAAAAGGGGGAGGTCATTGAGGGATCAATTGGTACATAGTACCTTTACCCCCCCAAAAAAGAGTGGTACTTGGCTTGATAAAAGGCAGATGGGTACTTTTAGGTGTGGAGGGTGTTCCTTTTGTGGGTACTTATCTACAGGCAATCGTTTCTCCAGTGCAAGTACAGGTCGAGTTTTTGAGACCAGACATTTTGCTAATTGCAAAACGAGTGGTTTGGTATATCTATTCAAGTGTACCTGCCCAAAGAACTACGTTGGCAAAACTAAAAGGGAACTGAGAAGAAGGATAGGTGAACACCTGGGTGACATCAGGCATGCTAGGGATACTCCCATATCTAGACATGTCCGTGATGTTCACCAGGGTGACCTCAGTTCCTTCTCTTTCTGTGCAGTTGAAGTCGTGGCCCCATCAGTTCGGGGTGGAAACTGGGATAGGACTATTTTACAGAAGGAGGTCAAATGGATCCATAGATTGGACACGGTTTTCCCTAGGGGTCTTAATGAACAGATGAATTTTGGGTGCTATTTGTAAGTTATTCCCTGTTGATAAAATATTGGTCACCAGATTCTCCTGTAGTATTGTTCCTAATGGGACAAATGCAGACATACTTTTACTGATCTCAATTCTGAGATACCGTATCTATTTGCGTTTTGTGGAAATATTTTCCCTGACATAGAAACTACAATGAAAATTAATAGTGACATGCGCTTTGAAATACATAGCCATATAATGTGATTATGGGTAGTTAAAACAGTGTATATGCAGTACTAAGGTATTATTGCAATAAATAGATCAGTAGTTTTTGACTTTACCAGATCTGGTTACAAGAACACTATCATTGGATGTTATTATCATGTATGGATATGTTGTAGATCTGAATGTATACACTGTATTAATATCTTATTCTTATATATATATTGGTAAGAAACTTTCCAGTGTTAATAAAGGTGCAACAGTACTTGTGTGTATTTTGTGGGTAGCTACAGCGTAGGTGCAATGGTATAATTATATTTGCGGCATAATCTATGTCCGGATTATTAACAACACATGGAATATGAGATATATGCTATTATTGCTGTATGTGCATTAATTTGAACGGCACCCTCTATATTTGTAAATAATTGTGGTACCTTAGCTCTTGGTCTGTAACGCTGTGCGAGCGCTTCCCATAGATGTAGAGTTGCGCGGGCACAGTGTTTTTAATACATCTACTGATCATTGGGGCTTCTGCGTTCCCCATACTGATGGGGACGCATGCGCAGTTGTTGTAGCGCTGGGATAGCTGCGCGTTACCACACAGGCGCAGTATTTGGAACGCATCAGTGGAACGCTGGGGTTTCAGCGCGTGCGCAGGATTTCTTCACATGCGCACATCACACTGTAGGCTCCTGTGTCATGTGAGCGATATCATGACTCACATCCGGAGCGCTGAGAGCTTACCGGAAGTTTATGCCGACATGCACGCTAAGCCACTATGTGGGAGTGACAATTTAGAAGTAAGGTATAAAGCGCATGCATTTTAGCACTTTCTCCGAGGCACCATATCGAGAGGGGACTTGTCCTGGGATGCTGTACCATGTATCGGTTTGGGTTTGACATTTGACATAAGCTAAGTAACCCCTTATTATCATGTATTGCTCCTGATGAACCTCATGTAACAGTGAGGGGAAACGCGTCGAGTTTACAAGGGAGGCTTTTGCAAATATATTGCGTGTATAGATATACTATTTAAAATACCAAATGTTTTTTTGTATGGATTCCCAATAACAAAGGTACTGATTGACTGTGGCCTTTTTCTTGGGGTTTGACTGGGTATTATGCTCAGTGGTCTCGGATTATGTATTTTGGTGTCCAATCAGTGCATCAGGCTGATCTGGATGAGCATTAGACCAGATATTCATATCTTTCGTATATCAGACTACATTTTGTTTGGAGTACCTGGTGTATGAATGTGTGTTACATTAAGAGGATCCATACATGTATGTTTAACCCTTGGGAGTGTTTAGACATGGTTTACAAGCACTACAGCACTTTATTACAAATATAATATCCTATTTCCCTAAACATCCAATAAGGGACAGGCTAGTGGATAGTCGTCGTTGAGCGGGGGCGCCACTGTCGTACTATAATAGGGTGCCAAACTCCGCTGACAGGTAGGGGTAGAGCAGGTAGTAATATGGACTCCCCCTTTCTTTCTATCATATTTACTATATCATTTCTGTATGATTGTTTATGTGTTTCCATCCCATCCTATTAGGGCCCAATAGGGGTAGGAGGGAGAGTCGACGGTGAGCGGGGGCGCCAACTGCGCAGGATTATAGGGTGCCAACCTCCGCTGGTAGGTAGGGTACAGGTAGTGCAGTATAGGGCTAGGCATCACCCTGGTCTTTTCTATTATATGTTGTTGTCATGGTGACGGTTTACGTTAAGTGCACTTATTATTATTATTGTTTTTGATAGGTTTTAAAACTAACTAATAAAGATATTTTTATCTAGTTTACACTGGGGATTTTTTTGTTTCTGTGAATTTGTTAAAGATAGATGTCCCCATAGATATATTTTTTCTCTGTGAATGTGTATAAATGAACAAACATACAAACAAACAAACAGACGAACAAACAAACAAACAAACAGACACACAAAAGATTGCAAGCCAATTAAGGCCAATCATATGTGAACAAGGATTTAACAGGATTAAACAGTTAAATAGTTAAATAGTAGTCAAAGTATACAAGTAAATGGTATTGCACCTAGAAGTTAGTGGTGAAAGAAATTAAGTTATGGGGGATGGAAAGGCCATGTCCCATTTGTTCCATTTTTTGTGGAATTTTCCAAACTGATTATTGATCAGAGCAAAATTCAGTTCATGTGATCTATGTTGCTGGGATAGATGGAAGATGAGATCTGGATTTGGGAGTGTTTTGTTTTTCCAGTGGAAAGTGATGATATTTTTTGCTATGAGGCATAGGTGAATAAATATAGGTTGAAGTGCCAAGTCTAATTCGTCCAGGTTAAAGGAACACTGTCACCTGAATTTGGAGGGAACAATCTTCAGCCATAGGGGCGGGGTTTTCGCGTGTTTGATTCACCCTTTCCTTACCCGCTGGCTGCATGCTGGCTGCAGTATTGGATTGAAGTTCATTCTCTGTCCTCCATAGTACACGCCTGCACAAGGTGCAATCTTGCCTTGCGCAGGCGTGTACTATGGAGGACAGAGAATGAACTTCAATCCAATATTGCAGCCAGCATGCAGCCAGCGGGTAAGGAAAGGGTGAATCAAACACACAAAAACCCCGCCTCCATGGCTGAAGATTGTTCCCTCCAAATTCAGGTGACAGTGTCCCTTTAAGGGATAGAAGGGCCATTTGAGGGGTAACATAGTAACATAGTAACATAGTTAGTAAGGCCGAAAAAAGACATTTGTCCATCCAGTTCAGCCTATATTCCATCATAATAAATCCCCAGATCTACGTCCTTCTACAGATCCTAATAATTGTATGATACAATATTGTTCTGCTCCAGGAAGACATCCAGGCCTCTCTTGAACCCCTCGACTGAGTTCGCCATCACCACCTCCTCAGGCAAGCAATTCCAGATTCTCACTGCCCTAACAGTAAAGAAAAATACACTGGCAGAAGTGGGATTTGAACCCACACCTCCGAAGAGACTGGAGCCTAAATCCAGCGCTTTAGACCACTCGGCCATGCTACCTCTCATCATGCCTTTTGGTATAACAAATGCACCCGCGATTTTTCAAAATTTTATGAATTATACTTTTTCTGATTATATTGGGAGATTTATTGTTGTTTATTTGGATGATATTCTAATTTTCTCACCTGACCTGGATTCACATTATAAACAGGTCCGTTTGGTTTTGCAAAGATTGAGAAATAATTGTTTGTTTGCTAAAATTGAAAAATTTACTTTTTCTGTTCAAGAAATATCATTATTGGGTTTCATTGTGTCTGATGCCGGGTTTAAGGTGGATCTTGGGAAAGTTCAGGCCATCATTGATTGAGTTCAACCCTGCAACCTCAAGGCTCTGTAGCGCTTTTTAGGGTTCACAAATTATTATAGAAAATGTATTAAAGGATTTTCTCAGATCATCAAATATCTTAAGGACCTCACTCATAAAGGGGAGGAGCTAAAGGTTTTGTCACTGGAAGCGGTTTGGGCATTTGAAAATTTAAAGAAATGTTTTATGTCTGCTCCTGTTCTTGTGCAACTAGACCTCTAGAGCCCGCCTATTGTGGAGGTAGATGCCTCTGAGGTTGGGGTGGAGGCTGTATTGTCTCAAGGTCCTGAGACGTTAACTAACCTGCAACCATGCGCCTTCTCTAAAAAAATTTTTTCCTGATGAAACAAACTATGATGTGGGTAATTGGGAGTTGCTTGCTCTGAAGTTGGCTCTTGAAGAGTGGAGACATTTTTTGGAGGGAGTCATTCATCCAGTCACTGTGGTGACAGATCACAAAAATCTAGCTAATATTGAATCTGCCATCAGTTGACACTTAACCCTTTACCGACCCAAGACGCCACGTAGGCATCATGAAATTCGGTGCCAATCCGACCTGTGACGCCTATGTGGCGTCATGGAAAGATCGCGTCCCTGCAGATCGGGTGAAAGGGTTAACTCCAATTTCACCCGATCTGCAGGGACAGGGGGAGTGATAGTACAGCCCAGGGGGGATGGCTTCACCCCCCGTGGCTACGATCGCTCTGATTGGCTGTTGAAAGTGAAACTGCCAATCAGAGCGATTTGTAATATTTCACCTATTAAAACTGGTGAAATATTATATTTCAGCCATGGCTGATGCGGCAATATCATCGGCCATGGCTGGAAACACTGGTCTGCCCCCCCACCGCCACCGATCCCCCCCCAGTCCTCCGATCAGTCCTGCACACTGCTCCGCTCCCCTCCATCCTCCTGTCCGCTCCCCCGTGCTCTTGTCCGCTCCCCCCGTGCTCCAATCCCACCCCCCGTGATCCAATCGAACCCCCCTGCACTCCGACCCACCCCCCCGTGCTCCAATCCACCCCCAGCTAACATAGAAAAAACTCAGAAAAAATACATACCATGAGATACGGCCTTCCCAAAACCCTGTCTGATGACAAATGCACACTAAGCAGGATGCAGCAGGCCTCCACTGATAAAGGCTAGGGGCGGCACAGGTGCAAACTACTTGATAAAAACAGCCACCCCAACCAAACATTGCAGGGGTTGGCTGCCTAGCAGAAAAAATGCACATTGATATGACTCACATAGGACGCCAGTCACACTGATAAGTGTAGTGCACAGTGTCTGTATGCAACCTATTGATGACGCCCCTTGTATTAACAGGCGGGCTGCCCAGCACTAAAAAAATGCAGCACACAGTGACAGACGCCCCAGAAAAACCTAGCCAACATAAAGAGGCCTGGCCACATCCTGCAAAAAAGGATATGATAAAGTGCAAAAAAATGCATGCATATGATAAATGCATACACTATATGGGGTATTGGTTTAATATTTTGGCCAAAATAAAGTAAGCCCGCAACCCAACGGCAAGGGTCCCCATAATATTGCGGGTCCTACCACTAATATCAAAAACAGCTAACATAGGCAGCCAACCCCTGCAATGTTTGGTTGGGGTGGCTGTTTTTATCAAGTAGTTTGCACCTGTGCCGCCCCTAGCCTTTATCAGTGGAGGCCTGCTGCATCCTGCTTAGTGTGCATTTGTCATCAGACAGGGTTTTGGGAAGGCCGTATCTCATGGTATGTATTTTTTCTGAGTTTTTTCTATGTTAGCTGTTTTTGATATTAGTGGTAGGACCCGCAATATTATGGGGACCCTTGCCGTTGGGTTGCGGGCTTACTTTATTTTGGCCAAAATATTAAACCAATACCCCATATAGTGTATGCATTTATCATATTCATGCATTTTTTTGCACTTTATCATATCCTTTTTTGCAGGATGTGGCCAGGCCTCTTTATGTTGGCTAGGTTTTTCTGGGGCGTCTGTCACTGTGTGCTGCATTTTTTTAGTGCTGGGCAGCCCGCCTGTTAATACAAGGGGCGTCATCAATAGGTTGCATACAGACACTGTGCACTACACTTATCAGTGTGACTGGCGTCCTATGTGAGTCATATCAATGTGCATTTTTTCTGCTAGGCAGCCAACCCCTGCAATGTTTGGTTGTGGTGGCTGTTTTTATCAAGTAGTTTGCACCTGTGCCGCCCCTAGCCTTTATCAGTGGAGGCCTGCTGCATCCTGCTTAGTGTGCATTTGTCATCAGACAGGGTTTTGGGAAGGCCGTATCTCATGGTATGTATTTTTTCTGAGTTTTTTCTATGTTAGCTGTTTTTGATATTAGTGGTAGGACCTGCAATATTATGGGGACCCTTGCCGTTGGGTTGCGGGCTTACTTTATTTTGGCCAAAATATTAAACCAATACCCCATATAGTGTATGCATTTATCATATGCATGCATTTTTTTGCACTTTATCATATCCTTTTTTGCAGGATGTGGCCAGGCCTCTTTATGTTGGCTAGGTTTTTCTGGGGCGTCTGTCACTGTGTGCTGCATTTTTTTAGTGCTGGGCAGCCCGCCTGTTAATACAAGGGGCGTCATCAATAGGTTGCATACAGACACTGTGCACTACACTTATCAGTGTGACTGGCGTCCTATGTGAGTCATATCAATGTGCATTTTTTCTGCTAGGCAGCCAACCCCTGCAATGTTTGGTTGGGGTGGCTGTTTTTATCAAGTAGTTTGCACCTGTGCCGCCCCTAGCCTTTATCAGTGGAGGCCAGCTGCATCCGGCTTAGTGTGCATTTGTCATCAGACAGGGTTTTGGGAAGGCCATATCTCATGGTATGTATTTTTTCTGAGTTTTTTCTATGTTAGCTGTTTTTGATATTAGTGGTAGGACCCGCAATATTATGGGGACCCTTGCCGTTGGGTTGCGGGCTTACTTTATTTTGGCCAAAATATTAAACCAATACCCCATATAGTGTATGCATTTATCATATGCATGCATTTTTTTGCACTTTATCATATCCTTTTTTGCAGGATGTGGCCAGGCCTCTTTATGTTGGCTAGGTTTTTCTGGGGCGTCTGTCACTGTGTGCTGCATTTTTTTAGTGCTGGCAGCCCGCCTGTTAATACAAGGGGCGTCATCAATAGGTTGCATACAGACACTGTGCACTACACTTATCAGTGTGACTGGCGTCCTATGTGAGTCATATCAATGTGCATTTTTTCTGCTAGGCAGCCAACCCCTGCAATGTTTGGTTGTGGTGGCTGTTTTTATCAAGTAGTTTGCACCTGTGCCGCCCCTAGCCTTTATCAGTGGAGGCCTGCTGCATCCTGCTTAGTGTGCATTTGTCATCAGACAGGGTTTTGGGAAGGCCGTATCTCATGGTATGTATTTTTTCTCCAATCCACCCCCCCCATGCTCCAATTCACCCCCACGTACTCCGATCCACCCCCTGTGCTCCGATCCACCCCCCCCGCTCCAATCCACCCCCCATGCTCCGATCCCCCCCGTGCTCCCCCCGACCCCATCATACTTACCGATCCTCCCGGGGTCCGTACGTCTTCTCCATGGGCACCGCCATCTTCCAAAATGGCGGGCGCATGCGCAGTGCGCCCGCCGAATCTGCTGGCAGGCAGATTTGTTCCAATGTGCATTTTGATCACTGTGATAAAACCTATCACAGTGATCAAAATAAAAAAAATAGTAAATGACCCCCCCCTTTGTCACCCCCATAGGTAGGGACAATAATAAAATAAAGATTTGTTTTTTTTCCACTAAGGTTGGGGTTAGAACTAGGGTTAGGGTTAGGGTTTCGGTATGTGCACACGTATTCTGATCCTCTGCGGATTTTTCCGCAGCGGATTTAATAAATCCGCAGTGCTAAACCGCTGCGGATTTATGGCGGATTTACAGCGGTTTTTCTGCGCATTTCACTGCAGTTTTACAACTGCGATTTTCTATTGGAGCAGTTGTAAAACAGCTGCGGAATCCGCAGAAAGAAGTGACATGCTGCGGAATGTAAACCGCTGCGTTTCCATGCAGTTTTTCTGCAGCATGTGTACAGCGATTTTTGTTTCCCATAGGTTTACATTGAACTGTAAACTCATGGGAAACTGCTGCGGATCCGCAGCGTTTTCCGAAGCATGTGCACATACCTTTAGAATTAGGCTATGTGCACACGGTGCAGATTTGGCTGCAGCAGTGTTCCATCAGGTTTAGAGTACCATGTAAACCTATGGAAAACCAAATCCGCTGTGCCCATGGTGTGGAAAATACAGCGCGGAAACGCTGCGTTGTATTTTCCGCAGCATGTCAATTCTTTGTGCGAATTCCGCAGCGTTTTACACCTGTTCCTCAATAGGAATCTGCAGGTGAAATCCGCACAAAAAACACTGGAAATCCGCGGTAAATCCGCAGGTAAAGCGCAGTGCCTTTTACCCGTGGATTTTTCAAAAATGGTGCTGAAAAATCTCACAAGAATCCGCAACGTGGGCACATAGCCTTAGGGTTAGGGTTGGAATTAGGGTTGTGGTTAGGGTTGTGATTAGAGTTATGGCTACAGTTGGGATTAGTGTTAGGGGTGTGTTGGGGTTAGTGTTGGAGATAGAATTGAGGGGTTTCCACTGTTTAGGCACATCAGGGGTCTCCAAACGCAACATGGCGCCACCATTGATTCCAGCCAATCTTGTATTCAAAAAGTCAAATGGTGCTCCCTCACTTCCGAGCCCCGACGTGTGCCCAAACAGTGGTTTACCCCCACATATGGGGTACCAGCATACTCAGGACAAACTGCGCAACAATTACTGGGGTCCAATTTCTCCTGTTACCCTTGTGAATTGCTTGCTAAAACACCATTTTTGAGGAAAGAAAAATGATTTTTTATTTTCACGGCTCTGCGTTGTAAACGTCTGTGAAGCACTTGGGGGTTGAAAGTGCTCACCACATCTATATATATATAATTGTCTAAGGGTTTTTCCGTCTGTCTGTCTGTCTGTCTGTCCTGGAAATCCCGCGTCTCTGATTGCCTAAACAGTAGAAACTCCCCACAAGTGACCCCATGTTGGAAACTAGGCCCCCCACGGAACTTATCTAGATACTAGATTGTGGCCCGATTCTAACGCATCGGGTATTCTAGAATATGCATGTCCCCGTAGTGTATGGACAATGATGATTCCAGAATTCGCGGCAGACTGTGCCCATCGCTGATTAGTCGAGGCAACCTTTATGACATCATCGTCGCCATGGCAACCATTATGACATCTACGTCGATACTGTGCCCGTCGCTGAATCAGAAACGTGGGATTTATTCAGTCGCCATGACAGCACAACGAGAGAGGGGATCCGCCCTTCAGGGACAGGAAACCTACAGACATAAAAAGGGCGGTACCTCTCTCCCACGTCAGTTTGGTTTCCTGTCCCTGACAGCGGAACCTCTTTCAGACAGGCCCTGAGAAGAGGGTCGAAGTTAAGAAGACTCCCCACTCCTGGCGGCCCGGTACAGGTAGCGGGGGTCCCCTACCTCGGCCCGTCCAGGAGGCAGGAAGCACCACACGGCAGGGGCACTGCGCGGTGTAGGTGGCAGCAGGAGGAAGCAGCCTTTGACATAGGCTAGCTTCTCGGGCGTCCGCAGCGCAGAGGTACCTAGAGGTGCTTGGCTACTTGGGGTCCCGGGAGTCACGCTGTTCCGGGCAGGGACGCGGCATTGGTCCGGAGGGGGTCTGCTGGCGTCCTGGTCCGCGTGTCGGCTTGGCGCCGCCGCCGCGTCCTGAAGGGGGCGTGTCCGGATGACGCGGCTGGGCATGCGCAGTAGCGTCATCTCCGGCTAATGGCGGCGCCCAGCTGCGGGAGCGGTCGGGGCTTCAGGGAGGGGTAGCGCAGCGCAGCGGCGGACGATTAATGACCACCTGGAATTCCCTGCTGGCCCCCATCTGGGGGCGGTACCTTGGGGGTATTTAAGGCGGCAAGCTGGGATGATCAGAGTTCCTCACCCATTCCATAATGGAGTCGCCAGAAGGAACTATCAGCCAGCAGCAGCAGCAGGAGCCGCAGCAGCAGTCAGATAAGCCTCGTAGAAGCTCCCAGCGTCGGTCTAGTGGCAGTAGCCGCGCTGGTGGAGCTAAGGAGGCACGGATCTCTATACCAAAGTCCTCAGGCCGTAAGGATTTGCCGGCTACGAAGGACCCCCCATCTACGGTACCACTCATTACTGGACGGGGTAAGTGAGCTTCGTGAAAGTCCACTTAGTGATGATTGTGTTCCCCTTGTCTTTTTTCCTCTATCAGGGGAGGAAAAGTTTGTCCAAAGCCAAACATAGGCAGTGTGCCGAATGTGCAGAGCCGCTTCCAGATGGGCATTTGAGAAAGTTATGTAAAATATGTATTCAACGTTTACTGGAGGAGGAGGCGCCTGATCTAACCTCTACAATAAGTGAGATGGTGAGACAGGAAATTAAAGGTGCCGAGAGATCCAAGTCTCGGGGAGCAGAAGCTAAAAGATCATCCCCTTTATCTGAGGTAGATTCGGACTCGGGTGAGCTAAGCTCAGGGTCTCTTCCGTCTACTTCCTCCTCTGAGGATCAGGAGTCTACTCGAGCCTGTTTGTCCCTAGATAGGGTTAACCATCTGGTCAAAGCAGTTAACAGCACAATGGGGATAGAAGATACCCAGTCGGAATGTTCCATTCAGGATGTTATGTTCAAGGGTATTGAGCGAAAATCCCGAAGAGCCTTTCCAGTGATTGATAAAATCAAATCGTTAATCTCAAAAGAATGGAAGAAACCAGAAAGGAAGGGGTCGCTTCCGCCAGCCTTTAAAAGACGGTATCCCTTTGAGGAAGCGGCTTAGTCCTCATGGGATAAAGTCCCGAAGCTGGATGCAGCAGTCGCTAAGGCATGCAAAAAAACGTCTCTCCCCTTCGACGACTTGGGGAATTTGAAAGACCCGTTAGATAGGAAAGCCGACATCTTCCTTAAAGGAGCTTGGGAAACTTCAGCGGGATCCTTGAGGCCAGCTATAGCAGACACTTGTACCGCTCGATCCTTGATGGTATGGTTGGGTCACCTCGAAGATCAGCTCAGAGATAAAGTCCCTAGGTCGGAAATATTGTCCTCCATGCCCATAATCCAGGATGCCGCAGCCTTCCTTTCAGATGCTTCAGCAGATTCGGTCAGGTTGGCCGCCAGGTCCTCGGCATTATCCAATGCAGCCAGGAGAGCGCTATGGATAAAATGCTGGCCAGGGGACTTACAAGCTAGAACAAAATTATGTAGCATTCCTTGTGAAGGAGCTCACTTGTTCGGACCAGTACTAGACGAGCTATTGGAAAAAGCAGGGGATAATAAAAAACGCTTTCCCTTCCTAGGAAGACCCTTCTACAGACGGGACTATAATAGAGGATGGTCCAACCGCAGAAGACCATATAGAGACTCCAACAGAGAATCTACTAGATATGACAACAGCAGAAGGAGGGGTAGAGGATTTATGTTTAATCCTTCACGAGAGGTTAAGAAACCACAATGACTAGCGGACCAGGTGGGGGGTAGGCTTTCGGCCTTCTACCCAGCCTGGGTGCGGATTACAAACAATCCATGGATTTTAGGCATTGTGGAGAAAGGCCTAACCTTAGACTTCCACCATACTCCTCGGGACAAATTTATGTTAACACCTGTTCGTTCCTCCTCTACAGAGCAGTTGGCGCTGGAGTCTGAGGTCCGGGAGCTCCAACAGAAGAATGTTCTAGTCAAAGTCCCTGCAGGCGAGGAAGGTAGGGGGTTTTATTCCCCTCTGTTCCTGGTCAAAAAACCTGATGGTTCATATCGCACCATTATTAATTTAAAAGGCCTGAATAATTTTCTGTTGATACCCTCCTTCAAAATGGAGTCGGTCAAGACAGCAATAAAATTACTCTTTCACCACTGTTTTATGGTTGTCTTAGATCTCAAAGACGCCTATTACCATGTACCAATTCATATTGATCATCAGAGATTTCTTAGGGTGGCGGTTTCCCTAGCTGGCACAGTAGAACACTTTCAATATCAGGCACTTCCGTTCGGAGTCGCAGTTGCACCCAGGGTGTTCACAAAAATCATGGTGGAGGTTATGGCGCACTTGCATGAACAGGATATATTAATAGTCCCTTACCTGGATGATTTGCTAATTGTCCTAAAAGTTAGGACTGCTCTGATAAGGGTATACCGTGAAGATTGGTAGAGCAGCTTAGTATACATTTTTTACAAAAAACGTATCAACCAAATACCCTGTTTTTTACATCTTTTACTAGCACTTGCGGATTACTGCAACATTTTTTCAAACTGAGTGTTTTTGGTTTTACTATTCTCTTTTGTGTCTTCAGGTTTCTTGGTGGTGTGTGAACATGATCATACAGACTTGTTCACTGTGCAAGTAGCCCATGTGTTCCTGTTTCCATAATTGTTCTCTTGTGTCTACAAGACTGGGGAGTTCCACCACTCCTCTTGGGCTATCTGCACAAAAGCTGTTCTACCCTGTATGCACACATGGATTTTTCCTCTCTGAACCCTGTTCACACAGGTTATATACAGATGATCAGGTTTTTAAATACATCAGATAGGGATTGCATACATTAGTTAGGACTGCTCTGATAAGGGTATACCGTGAAGATTGGTAGAGCAGCTTAGTATACATTTTTTGCAAAAAACGTATCAACCAAATACCCTGTTTTTTACATCTTTTACTAGCACTTGCGGATTACTGCAACATTTTTTCAAACTGAGTGTTTTTGGTTTTACTATTCTCTTTTGTGTCTTCAGGTTTCTTGGTGGTGTGTGAACATGATCATATAGACTTGTTCACTGTGCAAGTAGCCCATGTGTTCCTGTTTCCATAATTGTTCTCTTGTGTCTACAAGACTGGGGAGTTCCACCACTCCTCTTGGGCTATCTGCACAAAAGCTGTTCTACCCTGTATGCACACATGGATTTTTCCTCTCTGAACCCTGTTCACACAGGTTATATACAGATGATCAGGTTTTTAAATACATCAGATAGGGATTGCATACATTAGTTAGGACTGCTCTGATAAGGGTATACCGTGAAGATTGGTAGAGCAGCTTAGTATACATTTTTTGCAAAAAACGTATCAACCAAATACCCTGTTTTTTACATCTTTTACTAGCACTTGCGGATTACTGCAACATTTTTTCAAACTGAGTGTTTTTGGTTTTACTATTCTCTTTTGTGTCTTCAGGTTTCTTGGTGGTGTGTGAACATGATCATACAGACTTGTTCACTGTGCAAGTAGCCCATGTGTTCCTGTTTCCATAATTGTTCTCTTGTGTCTACAAGACTGGGGAGTTCCACCACTCCTCTTGGGCTATCTGCACAAAAGCTGTTCTACCCTGTATGCACACATGGATTTTTCCTCTCGGAACCCTGTTCACACAGGTTATATACAGATGATCAGGTTTTTAAATACATCAGATAGGGATTGCATACATTAGTTAGGACTGCTCTGATAAGGGTATACCGTGAAGATTGGTAGAGCAGCTTAGTATACATTTTTTGCAAAAAACGTATCAACCAAATACCCTGTTTTTTACATCTTTTACTAGCACTTGCGGATTACTGCAACATTTTTTCAAACTGAGTGTTTTTGGTTTTACTATTCTCTTTTGTGTCTTCAGGTTTCTTGGTGGTGTGTGAACATGATCATACAGACTTGTTCACTGTGCAAGTAGCCCATGTGTTCCTGTTTCCATAATTGTTCTCTTGTGTCTACAAGACTGGGGAGTTCCACCACTCCTCTTGGGCTATCTGCACAAAAGCTGTTCTACCCTGTATGCACACATGGATTTTTCCTCTCTGAACCCTGTTCACACAGGTTATATACAGATGATCAGGTTTTTAAATACATCAGATAGGGATTGCATACATTAGTTAGGACTGCTCTGATAAGGGTATACCGTGAAGATTGGTAGAGCAGCTTAGTATACATTTTTTGCAAAAAACGTATCAACCAAATACCCTGTTTTTTACATCTTTTACTAGCACTTGCGGATTACTGCAACATTTTTTCAAACTGAGTGTTTTTGGTTTTACTATTCTCTTTTGTGTCTTCAGGTTTCTTGGTGGTGTGTGAACATGATCATACAGACTTGTTCACTGTGCAAGTAGCCCATGTGTTCCTGTTTCCATAATTGTTCTCTTGTGTCTACAAGACTGGGGAGTTCCACCACTCCTCTTGGGCTATCTGCACAAAAGCTGTTCTACCCTGTATGCACACATGGATTTTTCCTCTCTGAACCCTGTTCACACAGGTTATATACAGATGATCAGGTTTTTAAATACATCAGATAGGGATTGCATACATTAGTTAGGACTGCTCTGATAAGGGTATACCGTGAAGATTGGTAGAGCAGCTTAGTATACATTTTTTGCAAAAAACGTATCAACCAAATACCCTGTTTTTTACATCTTTTACTAGCACTTGCGGATTACTGCAACATTTTTTCAAACTGAGTGTTTTTGGTTTTACTATTCTCTTTTGTGTCTTCAGGTTTCTTGGTGGTGTGTGAACATGATCATACAGACTTGTTCACTGTGCAAGTAGCCCATGTGTTCCTGTTTCCATAATTGTTCTCTTGTGTCTACAAGACTGGGGAGTTCCACCACTCCTCTTGGGCTATCTGCACAAAAGCTGTTCTACCCTGTATGCACACATGGATTTTTCCTCTCTGAACCCTGTTCACACAGGTTATATACAGATGATCAGGTTTTTAAATACATCAGATAGGGATTGCATACATTAGTTAGGACTGCTCTGATAAGGGTATACCGTGAAGATTGGTAGAGCAGCTTAGTATACATTTTTTGCAAAAAACGTATCAACCAAATACCCTGTTTTTTACATCTTTTACTAGCACTTGCGGATTACTGCAACATTTTTTCTAACTGAGTGTTTTTGGTTTTACTATTCTCTTTTGTGTCTTCAGGTTTCTTGGTGGTGTGTGAACATGATCATACAGACTTGTTCACTGTGCAAGTAGCCCATGTGTTCCTGTTTCCATAATTGTTCTCTTGTGTCTACAAGACTGGGGAGTTCCACCACTCCTCTTGGGCTATCTGCACAAAAGCTGTTCTACCCTGTATGCACATATGGATTTTTCCTCTCTGAACCCTGTTCACACAGGTTATATACAGATGATCAGGTTTTTAAATACATCAGATAGGGATTGCATACATTAGTTAGGACTGCTCTGATAAGGGTATACCGTGAAGATTGGTAGAGCAGCTTAGTATACATTTTTTGCAAAAAAACGTATCAACCAAATACCCTGTTTTTTACATCTTTTACTAGCACTTGCGGATTACTGCAACATTTTTTCAAACTGAGTGTTTTTGGTTTTGCTATTCTCTTTTGTGTCTTCAGGTTTCTTGGTGGTGTGTGAACATGATCATACAGACTTGTTCACTGTGCAAGTAGCCCATGTGTTCCTGTTTCCATAATTGTTCTCTTGTGTATACAAGACTTGGGAGTTCCACCACTCCTCTTGGGCTATCTGCACAAAAGCTGTTCTACCCTGTATGCACACATGGAGTTTTCCTCTCTGAACCCTGTTCACACAGGTTATATACTGATGATCAGGTTTTTAAATACATCAGATAGGGATTGCATACATTAGTTAGGACTGCTCTGATAAGGGTATACCGTGAAGATTGGTAGAGCAGCTTAGTATACATTTTTTGCAAAAAACGTATCAACCAAATACCCTGTTTTTTACATCTTTTACTAGCACTTGCGGATTACTGCAACATTTTTTCAAACTGAGTGTTTTTGGTTTTACTATTCTCTTTTGTGTCTTCAGGTTTCTTGGTGGTGTGTGAACATGATCATACAGACTTGTTCACTGTGCAAGTAGCCCATGTGTTCCTGTTTCCATAATTGTTCTCTTGTGTCTACAAGACTGGGGAGTTCCACCACTCCTCTTGGGCTATCTGCACAAAAGCTGTTCTACCCTGTATGCACACATGGATTTTTCCTCTCTGAACCCTGTTCACACAGGTTATATACAGATGATCAGGTTTTTAAATACATCAGATAGGGATTGCATACATTAGTTAGGACTGCTCTGATAAGGGTATACCGTGAAGATTGGTAGAGCAGCTTAGTATACATTTTTTGCAAAAAACGTATCAACCAAATACCCTGTTTTTTACATCTTTTACTAGCACTTGCGGATTACTGCAACATTTTTTCAAACTGAGTGTTTTTGGTTTTACTATTCTCTTTTGTGTCTTCAGGTTTCTTGGTGGTGTGTGAACATGATCATACAGACTTGTTCACTGTGCAAGTAGCCCATGTGTTCCTGTTTCCATAATTGTTCTCTTGTGTCTACAAGACTGGGGAGTTCCACCACTCCTCTTGGGCTATCTGCACAAAAGCTGTTCTACCCTGTATGCACACATGGATTTTTCCTCTCTGAACCCTGTTCACACAGGTTATATACAGATGATCAGGTTTTTAAATACATCAGATAGGGATTGCATACATTAGTTAGGACTGCTCTGATAAGGGTATACCGTGAAGATTGGTAGAGCAGCTTAGTATACATTTTTTGCAAAAAACGTATCAACCAAATACCCTGTTTTTTACATCTTTTACTAGCACTTGCAGATTACTGCAACATTTTTTCAAACTGAGTGTTTTTGGTTTTACTATTCTCTTTTGTGTCTTCAGGTTTCTTGGTGGTGTGTGAACATGATCATACAGACTTGTTCACTGTGCAAGTAGCCCATGTGTTCCTGTTTCCATAATTGTTCTCTTGTGTCTACAAGACTTGGGAGTTCCACCACTCCTCTTGGGCTATCTGCACAAAAGCTGTTCTACCCTGTATGCACACATGGAGTTTTCCTCTCTGAACCCTGTTCACACAGGTTATATACTGATGATCAGGTTTTTAAATACATCAGATAGGGATTGCATACATTAGTTAGGACTGCTCTGATAAGGGTATACCGTGAAGATTGGTAGAGCAGCTTAGTATACATTTTTTGCAAAAAACGTATCAGCCAAATACCCTGTTTTTTACATCTTTTACTAGCACTTGCGGATTACTGTAACATTTTTTCAAACTGAGTGTTTTTGGTTTTACTATTCTCTTTTGTGTCTTCAGGTTTCTTGGTGGTGTGTGAACATGATCATACAGACTTGTTCAATGTGCAAGTAGCCCATGTGTTCCTGTTTCCATAATTGTTCTCTTGTGTCTACAAGACTGGGGAGTTCCACCACTCCTCTTGGGCTATCTGCACAAAAGCTGTTCTACCCTGTATGCACACATGGATTTTTCCTCTCTGAACCCTGTTCACACAGGTTATATACAGATGATCAGGTTTTTAAATACATCAGATAGGGATTGCATACATTAGTTAGGACTGCTCTGATAAGGGTATACCGTGAAGATTGGTAGAGCAGCTTAGTATACATTTTTTGCAAAAAACGTATCAACCAAATACCCTGTTTTTTACATCTTTTACTAGCACTTGCGGATTACTGCAACATTTTTTCAAACTGAGTGTTTTTGGTTTTACTATTCTCTTTTGTGTCTTCAGGTTTCTTGGTGGTGTGTGAACATGATCATACAGACTTGTTCACTGTGCAAGTAGCCCATGTGTTCCTGTTTCCATAATTGTTCTCTTGTGTCTACAAGACTGGGAAGTTCCACCACTCCTCTTGGGCTATCTGCACAAAAGCTGTTCTACCCTGTATGCACACATGGATTTTTCCTCTCTGAACCCTGTTCACACAGGTTATATACAGATGATCAGGTTTTTAAATACATCAGATAGGGATTGCATACATTAGTTAGGACTGCTCTGATAAGGGTATACCGTGAAGATTGGTAGAGCAGCTTAGTATACATTTTTTGCAAAAAATGTATCAACCAAATACCCTGTTTTTTACATCTTTTACTAGCACTTGCGGATTACTGCAACATTTTTTCAAACTGAGTGTTTTTGGTTTTACTATTCTCTTTTGTGTCTTCAGGTTTCTTGGTGGTGTGTGAACATGATCATACAGACTTGTTCACTGTGCAAGTAGCCCATGTGTTCCTGTTTCCATAATTGTTCTCTTGTGTCTACAAGACTGGGGAGTTCCACCACTCCTCTTGGGCTATCTGCACAAAAGCTGTTCTACCCTGTATGCACACATGGATTTTTCCTCTCTGAACCCTGTTCACACAGGTTATATACAGATGATCAGGTTTTTAAATACATCAGATAGGGATTGCATACATTAGTTAGGACTGCTCTGATAAGGGTATACCGTGAAGATTGGTAGAGCAGCTTAGTATACATTTTTTGCAAAAAACGTATCAACCAAATACCCTGTTTTTTACATCTTTTACTAGCACTTGCGGATTACTGCAACATTTTTTCAAACTGAGTGTTTTTGGTTTTACTATTCTCTTTTGTGTCTTCAGGTTTCTTGGTGGTGTGTGAACATGATCATACAGACTTGTTCACTGTGCAAGTAGCCCATGTGTTCCTGTTTCCATAATTGTTCTCTTGTGTCTACAAGACTGGGGAGTTCCACCACTCCTCTTGGGCTATCTGCACAAAAGCTGTTCTACCCTGTATGCACACATGGATTTTTCCTCTCTGAACCCTGTTCACACAGGTTATATACAGATGATCAGGTTTTTAAATACATCAGATAGGGATTGCATACATTAGTTAGGACTGCTCTGATAAGGGTATACCGTGAAGATTGGTAGAGCAGCTTAGTATACATTTTTTGCAAAAAACGTATCAACCAAATACCCTGTTTTTTACATCTTTTACTAGCACTTGCGGATTACTGCAACATTTTTTCAAACTGAGTGTTTTTGGTTATACTATTCTCTTTTGTGTCTTCAGGTTTCTTGGTGGTGTGTGAACATGATCATACAGACTTGTTCACTGTGCAAGTAGCCCATGTGTTCCTGTTTCCATAATTGTTCTCTTGTGTCTACAAGACTGGGGAGTTCCACCACTCCTCTTGGGCTATCTGCACAAAAGCTGTTCTACCCTGTATGCACACATGGATTTTTCCTCTCTGAACCCTGTTCACACAGGTTATATACAGATGATCAGGTTTTTAAATACATCAGATAGGGATTGCATACATTAGTTAGGACTGCTCTGATAAGGGTATACCGTGAAGATTGGTAGAGCAGCTTAGTATACATTTTTTGCAAAAAACGTATCAACCAAATACCCTGTTTTTTACATCTTTTACTAGCACTTGCGGATTACTGCAACATTTTTTCAAACTGAGTGTTTTTGGTTTTACTATTCTCTTTTGTGTCTTCAGGTTTCTTGGTGGTGTGTGAACATGATCATACAGACTTGTTCACTGTGCAAGTAGCCCATGTGTTCCTGTTTCCATAATTGTTCTCTTGTGTCTACAAGACTGGGGAGTTCCACCACTCCTCTTGGGCTATCTGCACAAAAGCTGTTCTACCCTGTATGCACACATGGATTTTTCCTCTCTGAACCCTTTTCACACAGGTTATATACAGATGATCAGGTTTTTAAATACATCAGATAGGGATTGCATACATTAGTTAGGACTGCTCTGATAAGGGTATACCGTGAAGATTGGTAGAGCAGCTTAGTATACATTTTTTGCAAAAAACGTATCAACCAAATACCCTGTTTTTTACATCTTTTACTAGCACTTGCGGATTACTGCAACATTTTTTCAAACTGAGTGTTTTTGGTTTTACTATTCTCTTTTGTGTCTTCAGGTTTCTTGGTGGTGTGTGAACATGATCATACAGACTTGTTCACTGTGCAAGTAGCCCATGTGTTCCTGTTTCCATAATTGTTCTCTTGTGTCTACAAGACTGGGGAGTTCCACCACTCCTCTTGGGCTATCTGCACAAAAGCTGTTCTACCCTGTATGCACACATGGATTTTTCCTCTCTGAACCCTGTTCACACAGGTTATATACAGATGATCAGGTTTTTAAATACATCAGATAGGGATTGCATACATTAGTTAGGACTGCTCTGATAAGGGTATACCGTGAAGATTGGTAGAGCAGCTTAGTATACATTTTTTGCAAAAAGCGTATCAACCAAATACCCTGTTTTTTACATCTTTTACTAGCACTTGCGGATTACTGCAACATTTTTTCTAACTGAGTGTTTTTGGTTTTACTATTCTCTTTTGTGTCTTCAGGTTTCTTGGTGGTGTGTGAACATGATCATACAGACTTGTTCACTGTGCAAGTAGCCCATGTGTTCCTGTTTCCATAATTGTTCTCTTGTGTCTACAAGACTGGGGAGTTCCACCACTCCTCTTGGGCTATCTGCACAAAAGCTGTTCTACCCTGTATGCACACATGGATTTTTCCTCTCTGAACCCTGTTCACACAGGTTATATACAGATGATCAGGTTTTTAAATACATCAGATAGGGATTGCATACATTAGTTAGGACTGCTCTGATAAGGGTATACCGTGAAGATTGGTAGAGCAGCTTAGTATACATTTTTTGCAAAAAACGTATCAACCAAATACCCTGTTTTTTACATCTTTTACTAGCACTTGCGGATTACTGCAACATTTTTTCAAACTGAGTGTTTTTGGTTTTACTATTCTCTTTTGTGTCTTCAGGTTTCTTGGTGGTGTGTGAACATGATCATACAGACTTGTTCACTGTGCAAGTAGCCCATGTGTTCCTGTTTCCATAATTGTTCTCTTGTGTCTACAAGACTAGGGAGTTCCACCACTCCTCTTGGGCTATCTGCACAAAAGCTGTTCTACCCTGTATGCACACATGGATTTTTCCTCTCTGAACCCTGTTCACACAGGTTATATACAGATGATCAGGTTTTTAAATACATCAGATAGGGATTGCATACATTAGTTAGGACTGCTCTGATAAGGGTATACCGTGAAGATTGGTAGAGCAGCTTAGTATACATTTTTTGCAAAAAACGTATCAACCAAATACCCTGTTTTTTACATCTTTTACTAGCACTTGCGGATTACTGCAACATTTTTTCAAACTGAGTGTTTTTGGTTTTACTATTCTCTTTTGTGTCTTCAGGTTTCTTGGTGGTGTGTGAACATGATCATACAGAATTGTTCACTGTGCAAGTAGCCCATGTGTTCCTGTTTCCATAATTGTTCTCTTGGGTCTACAAGACTGGGGAGTTCCACCACTCCTCTTGGGCTATCTGCACAAAAGCTGTTCTACCCTGTATGCACACATGGATTTTTCCTCTCTGAACCCTGTTCACACAGGTTATATACAGATGATCAGGTTTTTAAATACATCAGATAGGGATTGCATACATTAGTTAGGACTGCTCTGATAAGGGTATACCGTGAAGATTGGTAGAGCAGCTTAGTATACATTTTTTGCAAAAAACGTATCAACCAAATACCCTGTTTTTTACATCTTTTACTAGCACTTGCGGATTACTGCAACATTTTTTCAAACTGAGTGTTTTTGGTTTTACTATTCTCTTTTGTGTCTTCACATTATCCAATGCAGCCAGGAGGGCGCTATGGATAAAATGCTGGCCAGGGGACTTACAAGCTAGAACAAAATTATGTAGCATTCCTTGTGAAGGAGCTCACTTGTTCGGACCAGTACTAGACGAGCTATTGGAAAAAGCAGGGGATAATAAAAAACGCTTTCCCTTCCTAGGAAGACCCTTCTACAGACGGGACTATAATAGAGGATGGTCCAACCGCAGAAGACCATATAGAGACTCTAACAGAGAATCTACTAGATATGACAACAGCAGAAGGAGGGGTAGAGGATTTATGTTTAATCCTACACGAGAGGTTAAGAAACCACAATGACTAGCGGACCAGGTGGGGGGTAGGCTTTCGGCCTTCTACCCAGCCTGGGTGCGGATTACAAACAATCCATGGATTTTAGGCATTGTGGAGAAAGGCCTAACCTTAGACTTCCACCATACTCCTCGGGACAAATTTATGTTAACACCTGTTCGTTCCTCCTCTACAGAGCAGTTGGCGCTGGAGTCTGAGGTCCGGGAGCTCCAACAGAAGAATGTTCTAGTCAAAGTCCCTGCAGGCGAGGAAGGTAGGGGGTTTTATTCCCCTCTGTTCCTGGTCAAAAAACCTGATGGTTCATATCGCACCATTATTAATTTAAAAGGCCTGAATAATTTTCTGTTGATACCCTCCTTCAAAATGGAGTCGGTCAAGACAGCAATAAAATTACTCTTTCACCACTGTTTTATGGTTGTCTTAGATCTCAAAGACGCCTATTACCATGTACCAATTCATATTGATCATCAGAGATTTCTTAGGGTGGCGGTTTCCCTAGCTGGCACAGTAGAACACTTTCAATATCAGGCACTTCCGTTCGGAGTCGCAGTTGCACCCAGGGTGTTCACAAAAATCATGGTGGAGGTTATGGCGCACTTGCATGAACAGGATATATTAATAGTCCCTTACCTGGATGATTTGCTAATTGTGGGTCATTCTGAGTCGCATTGCACAGACCAACTACAGAAAGTCATGGATGCGTTACACAAATTGGGCTGGATGGTCAATATAAAAAAATCGCGCCTTCAGCCCCTAAAAGTACAAGAATTCCTAGGATATGTTATTGACTCTAGTCAGCAGGAATGTCGCCTGCCGGACACAAAAGTTGCTAAGATTAAGCAGTTGGTCACCAGGGCAATAAATAATCCCTTAGTATCAGTCAGAAGTGCGATGTCAATCTTGGGTTCTCTTACGTCCTGCATCCCGGCAGTTCTCTGGGCACAGTTCCACACGAGGGCTTTACAGTGGGACGTGTTACACAATTCCCGTCGTCTAAAAGCTCACCTCGACAGTAAATTCACACTTTCTGCGGAGACTGTACATTCGCTTGGTTGGTGGACTCACACTTCGAATCTACACAGGGGGGTCCCTTGGATAAATCACATATCTAGGGTGTTGACTACGGACGCTAGCCCCAAAGGGTGGGGGGCTCACTTAGGGGAGGATTGGGTTCAGGGACTATGGTCTCAGTCTGAACAGGACTCTTCCTCCAACTTGAAAGAACTGTTGGCAGTAAAACATGCCTTAAATAGATTCCTTGTACCCCTACAGGGTCGACACGTCAGGCTTTTGTCAGACAATCGGGTAACTGTGGCCTACATTAATCGTCAAGGCATGCGATCCAGTACATTGATGGAGGTCGCAAATCATATCTTTCAGGTGGCCGAAGTACATCTTCTCTCCCTGACGGCGCTTCATATAAAAGGAAGTATCAACACCAAAGCCGACTATCTAAGCCGCAACATGCTCAGACAGGGGGAGTGGTCGTTAAATCCAGCCATTTTCAGTCAGATCATTCAGTTATGGGGTTGTCCGGAGATAGACCTTTTTGCCAACAGAGAGAACAAAAAATTACACCAATTCTGCTCCCTAAATCCAAAAGACAACCCATACGCTGTGGACGCTCTGCTGATATCTTGGCACTTCAGGCTCGCGTATGCTTTTCCCCCTCTAAATCTGATTCCCCTAGTCCTGAGGAAGATTCGGGAGGACAAGGCCCGGGTAATCTTGATAGCTCCATTTTGGCCCAAGAGGGCTTGGTTTCCTTGGCTGAGGAAGATGTCTGTCTGCCAACCATGGATTCTTCCAGAGCTACCAGATCTGCTCTCCCAGGGACCAATCCTCCATCCTCAAGTAGCCAACTTACACCTAGCGGCATGGAATTTGAGAGGTCCTTACTGAGGGGGAAAGGGTTCTCTCAGAATCTGGTAAATACTCTCCTTAAAAGTAGGAAACCCTCTACAACGGGCATTTATGTGAGGGTATGGAGAAAATTTTTATCATTTTCAGGGGCTCAAATTGACCAAGAACCATGTATTAACCAGATTCTTGAATTTTTACAAAAAGGCCTGGAAATGGGCTTGGCCACAAGTACTCTTAGAGTTCAGGTGTCAGCGCTGGGAGCGTTATATAATCTTAATTTAGCCAGTAATCACTGGATTTCTAGATTCTTTAAAGCAGTCACCAGGTCTAGACCAATTATTAAACAAAGGATAGTCCCATGGGACCTAAATTTAGTACTCTCAGCCCTAACGATAGCCCCATTCGAGCCCATTGATACTATTCCTGTGAAGATCCTGTCAATCAAAACAGCCCTGTTAGTTGCTCTTACATCTGCTAGAAGGGTTAGTGATCTGCAGGCACTCTCCAGACATCCCCCATACATGCAGGTTAGGGAGGATAGGGTCATATTGAAACCCGATCCCCTATATCTGCCTAAAGTTGCGTCTAAATTTCACAGGGTTCAGGAGGTAGTCCTACCCTCCTTTTGCTCCAACCCTACTAGATAAAGAACGTAAATTCCATTGCTTAGATGTGAGGAGATGCCTCCTTAGATATATTGCAGTTTCAGATTCCTGGAAAAAAGATAACTCTTTATTTGTAGCCTATCAAGGGGTAAGGAAGGGTCTTAGAGTATCTAAAAACACTCTAGCCAGATGGATTAGGGAGGCGATCTCTCTCGCTTACACCGCAGGTGGCAACGAAGTTCCAGATGGTATAAAGGCACACTCCACGCGGGCCATGGCATCTTCCTGGGCGGAGAGGTCAGAAGTGTCAATCGAAGACATATGTAAGGCGGCCACATGGTCTTCCCCTTCTACCTTTCTTAGACATTACAGATTAGATCTGGGTAGTTCCTCAGACCTTACGTTTGGGAGAAGAGTGCTAGAAGCTATTATCCCCCCCTAAATCTTTCGTCTCTGAAAGTCTCTCGTTGTGCTGTCATGGCGACTGAATAAATACGTACGCTACTCACCTGGTAGCAGTGTTTTTTCAGGAGCCATGACAGCACCCTTAAATTCCCTACCCTATAATTTTGGATGTTTCAACACCCTGTTGGTTTTTGCGTTATATTCCATGTTCACTGGCATAATAAAATGTGTTTATATACATGCTGCATCTGTGTTACTAACCAAGGTGGTCCTCTCATGCTCTGGAAACAACTGACGTGGGAGAGAGGTACCGCCCTTTTTATGTCTGTAGGTTTCCTGTCCCTGAAGGGCGGATCCCCTCTCTCGTTGTGCTGTCATGGCTCCTGAAAAAACACTGCTACCAGGTGAGTAGCGTACGTATTTCTATGTCCTTTATGACATCGTCGCTGTGCCCGTTGCTGATTGGTCGAGGCCTGGCGGCCTTGACCAATCAGAGACGCGGGATTTCTACGTCGATACTGTGTCCGTCGCTGATTGGTCGAGGCCGCCAGCAACGGGCACAGCGACGATGTCATAAAGGACATAGAAATCCCACGTTTCTGATTCAGCGACGGGCACAGTATCGACGTAGATGTCATAATGGTTGCCATGGCGACGATGATGTCATAAAGGTTGCCTCGACTAATCAGCGATGGGCACAGTCTGCCGCGAATTCTGGAATCATCATTGTCCATACACTACGGGGACATGCATATTCTAGAATACCCGATGCGTTAGAATCGGGCCACAATCTAGTATCTAGATAAGTTCCGTGGGGGGCCTAGTTTCCAACATGGGGTCACTTGTGGGGAGTTTCTACTGTTTAGGCACACCAGGGGCTCTGCAAATGCAACGTGACGCCCACAGACCATTCCATCAAAGTCTGCATTTCAAAAGTCACTACTTCCCTTCTGAGCCCCGACGTGTGCCCAAACAGTGGTTTACCCCCACATATTGGGTATCAGTGTCCTCAAGACAAACTCGGCAACAACTTATTGGGGTCCAATTTCTCCTGTAACCCTTGGGAAAATAAAAAATTCTGGGCTAAAAAATTATTTTTGAGGAAAGAAAACGTATATATTATTTTCACGGCTCTGCGTTATAAACTTCTGTGAAGCACTTGGGAGATCAAAGTGCTCACCACATATCTATATAAGTTCCTTTCCGGGTCTAGTTTCCAAAATGGGGTCACTTGTGGGGGGTTTCTACTGTTTAGCCACATCAGGGTCTCTGCAAACGCAACATGACGCCCGCAGAGCATTCCATCAAAGTCTGCATTTCAAAACGTCACTACTTCACTTCCGAGCCCCGGCATGTGCCCAAACAGTAGTTTACCCCCTGTGACAAAACACTCTGGGATCGCCTTTGCTGGGGTCAAAGGACACGTGGTTTGTGCATTGAATCTGAGGCGTACAGCAGGTTTCTGAGCAGGCTGACCTCAGGTCAGATTTATTAACGTGAAAGCAACACAAAAAACAAAACATAAAAATAAACCCTAGCCTGTCCGGCACTAACTAAACAAATACGTTGCTATCTCAACAACTGGGGGGGCTTCCCCCACCCAGCTAACATCATACAGATCTTGAGCAGAGCTCTTCACTCACGTTTGTCTCACACAGGCAGGCAATCTGTGTGCCCCAGGCAGACACTGGAAACACCCAGCTGGTCATCTTTTATTCCTGCAATCATTAACCCATTAGCACCCTGAAGATACTGAGTGGCCTAATTCACATAGGACAAACACCTGGGCGAGATATACCTGCCTCCATCTACCACACCAGCATGAGTCTTACATATCCCCCCCCCTTGCTCAGACCACTCCGGTCGAGCAAGAACACTTTTGAAACAGTGCACTCGGGATAGGGCATCGGCGTTCCCCATCTGCACCCCAGGTCGGTGCTCCAGCGTAAAAGAGTAAGCCTGCAGGGCAAGGAACCACCTGGTTACCCGACTATTACGGTCCTTGTGGAGGTGCATCCACTTGAGAGGGGCATGGTCTGTGACCAGCCTAAACTTCCTACCAGCCAGGTAATACTTGAGGGAGTCAAGAGCCCATTTAATGGCTAGGCACTCTTTTTCAACCACGGCATACCTCTGCTCATGTACATTCAGTTTCCGACTGAGATAGAGGACCGGGTGTTCGACTCCGTCCCTCACCTGGGAAAGTACAGCTCCGACACCAGTATCAGAGGCATCAGTTTGTACCACAAACTCGCTGCTGAAATCAGGAGTCACTAGTACGGGCTGAGAGCACAAAGCCCGTTTCAGGCTGTGGAAGGCCTCTTCAGCAGCTGAGGTCCATTTTACCATGACGGAACCCTTCCCCTTGGTAAGATCCGTCAAGGGAGTAGCCATGGCTGCAAAATTGGGTATGAACCGGCGATAATAGCCGGCAATCCCCAGGAAAGCCTGCACTTGTTTCTTGTTCACTGGTTGTGGCCAGCCCTGAATTGCCTGTATTTTGTCGATCTGGGGTTTAACCACTCCTCGGCCAATCACGTAGCCCAAGTATCGGGCTTCTTCAAGCCCGATGTGGCATTTCTTGGGGTTTGCCGTTAAACCTGCATCTCGCAGGTCATCAATCACGGCTTGTACCTTCTGGAGATGAGTTTCCCAGTCCATGCTGTAAATTACGATGTCATCCAGGTAGGCAGAAGCGTACTGTCTGTGAGGCCTCAAGACTCGATCCATCAATCTCTGGAACGTTGCGGGAGCTCCGTGAAGTCCAAACGGCATATAGACATACTGGAACAGACCTTCCGGTGTAGCAAATGCCGTCTTCTCTCTGGCCGCCTCGGCCAGAGGAATCTGCCAGTACCCCTTTGTTAAATCCAGGGTCGTAATGTATCGGGCTTTACCAAGCCGGTCGATCAACTCATCGACCCGGGGCATAGGGTACGCATCAAATTTAGAAACTGCATTCAGTTTCCTAAAGTCATTACAAAACCGGATGGAGCCATCTGGTTTAGGTATCAACACAATTGGACTGGACCAGGCGCTCTGTGACTCCTCAATGACTCCTAAGTCCAACATTGCCATCACTTCCCGGGAGACGGCTTCACGGCGGGCTTCCGGAATCCGGTAGGGCTTCACATGAACAGTGACGCCAGGCTCTGTGACAATCTCATGTTTCACCAACTTCGTCCGGCCAGGTTTTTCGGAGAAAAACTGTCGGTTCTGTAACAAAAATTGCTTAACCTCAGATTTTTGTCGTTCTGAGAGAGTCTCAGCAACCTGCACCTCTGGTACAGTAGGTGAACAAACCGGACGGGGCAGATCCGCCGTTAGGGCAGAGCGGTCTTTCCAGGATTTTATCAGATTCACATGATAAATCTGTTCCGGTTTTCTCTTACCCGGCTGGTACACTTTATAGTTCACTTCACCAACTCTTTCTCGGACCTCAAATGGGCCCTGCCATTTCGCCAGGAATTTACTATCCACCGTAGGGATTAGGACCAACACCCTATCGCCGGGTGCAAATGTACGGACCTTAGCGCCTCTATCATAACTTTGCCTCTGGGCTCCCTGGGCCTGTAACATATGGTCCCTAACAATGGGCATGACAGCGGCAATACGATCCTGCATTTGTGTTACATGGTCGATCACCGTTTTAAAGGGAGTGACTTGACCTTCCCAGGTTTCTTTTGCGACGTCCAGCAGTCCCCGGGGACGACGGGCGTACAACAGTTCGAAAGGCGAAAATCCTGTGGAAGACTGGGGAACTTCCCTAATGGCAAACAGCAAATAGGGTAACAAGTAATCCCAGTTCTTCCCATCTTTGTCTATCGCCTTCCGGAGCATCTGTTTTAAGGTTTTGTTGAAGCGCTCAACCAGGCCATCTGTTTGAGGGTGATAGACAGACGTACGCAACGGGTCTATTTGTAAGAGCCTGCAGAGCTCCTTCATTACCCTCGACATAAAGGGAGTCCCCTGGTCGGTGAGTATCTGTTTTGGAATTCCCACCCGACTAAACACTTGTACCAATTCCTTGGCGATCGTCTTGGTAGCTGTGTTACGCAAAGGGACGGCTTCCGGGTAACGAGTGGCATAGTCCACGATGACGAGGATATGTTGGTGCCCACGTGCGGATCGGGGAAGGGCCCAACCAAATCCATCCCAATTCTCTCAAAAGGGACCCCGATGATAGGAAGGGGTACCAAAGGGCTACGGAACTGAGATTTAGGGGCCGCGATTTGGCACTCTGGACAGGACTCACAATAGTTACGCACATCACAATGTATTCCAGGCCACACAAAACAATGCAATATCCTTTCTGTGGTTTTCTGTACCCCCAGATGTCCCCCCATTATATGTCCGTGGGCCAAATCCAGTACCTTCCGCCGATAAGGTTTGGGTACCACTAACCGTTGTACTGTGTCTTCCCCTTTTTTTTCTACCTGGTAGAGCAAATCATTTTCAAGAACCATATACGGGTACGCTAGCCTAGTGTCAGGTTCTACGGGTACCCCATCTATCATTTTTACATTTTTCCTAGCCGGAGTCAGGGTAGGATCTTTCATTTGCTCGCTGTGGAAGTCATCAACCTGGACTCCCAAATCTGGCAGGCAGGGTGCCGGATGGCTGTCTGCCTCCGCCTCTCGCTGAGGTTCCTCAGTTTCCTCTGTTTCCCCCGCCATGACGGAGAAGGGGTACTGAAGGTTAGATTCACTAACCTCCCCAGCAACATCTTCCTGTGGGGTCTCCTCTAGGGACTCGGGACCTCCAGATGGCATGGGAGAAGATTCACGGGTACAGCTACCGTGAAGGAGTAACTGATTCTCCCACAACTGCCAGAAATAGGGAAAATCCCTGCCCAGGATTACATCATGTAACAATGCGGGAACGAGTCCCACTTTGTGCTGCACTGACCCATAGGGAGTAGAAATCCATATGACCGCTGTTAAGTACGAGCGGGTGTCACCATGCACACACGTCACAGAAAACTTGTCAGACGGACCAGACGGAAGTGCCACCAGACTAGCTTTCACCAGAGTCACCACACTTCCAGAGTCTAGTAATGCCACAACATTTTTCCCATCAACAGATAATTCACACAGGTGTTTCACTGTATCATTTTGACCCGCATTCACACTCACTAGCTGTGTAACCAAAGACATGCGTTTTCTAGAGTCTATAACGTCGCACTGCATGGGTTCAGCGGTAACAGGACAGTTCGCAGAAACATGACCCTTCTCATGGCAGCGGAAACACCTAACAGGTCCCCTACTGAGACCACCGTCCAATACTCTTGGTCTCGGAGTGCGAGCAGTCCCGGACTCCTCCCCCACAGTTTTAAGCGATTTTCCTTCACCCGTGGTCCCTGGAACAGTCTTACCGGTTCCACGAGGAGGAGGCACAGTCCGGGGTTTGGCGGTGTCGTCGGGAAGTCCTTCTGCCACGGAATAACGCTCGACCAACTCCACAAGTTGATCCGCTGTCGTGGGATTTCCTTGGCTTACCCACCTTTTCAGCGCTGGGGGTAGTACTCTCAGGTACTTGTCCAGGACAACCCGCTGGATTATTTCGGGTATTGTCAGTACCTCGGGTTGCAGCCATTTCTTTGTCAAGTAGATCAGGTCGAACATCTGAGACCGCGCTGGTTTATCTTGCTGGTATGTCCACTGATGTACCCTCTGTGCACGGACAGCCGTCGTCACACCCAGCCGGGCCAGGATCTCAGCTTTCAGCTTCTCAAAGTCCTGAGCGACCTCCGGGTCCAAATCATGGTAAGCTTTTTGGGCCTCGCCGGAGAGAAACGGGGCAATCAAATCGGCCCATCGTGCCTTCGGCCACTTCTCTCTCAATGCCGTCCGCTCAAACGTTGTCAGATATGCCTCGACGTCATCTTCTGCAGTCAGCTTTTGCCAGTATCGACTCACATGGATCCTTCTGGACTCTGCTTCCGGGTCAGCGTCAGGCATGCTCACCAGGCGCTGCGCCACCTGTTGGAGAAGTTGGCGGTCTGCAACTGTCATGTCCAGTAACTCCTTCAGCTGTGCGGCCATCAAGCGATTAGCTTCGTGCTGTGCGGCAGTGGCCTGCTGCTGTACGGCAGTGGACTGTACTAAGGCTTTCACCACGTCTTCCATGCTGTCGCCTGTGCCACGGTATGCCCGCGTTCTCCACCACAATGTGACAAAACACTCTGGGATCGCCTTTGCTGGGGTCAAAGGACACGTGGTTTGTGCATTGAATCTGAGGCGTACAGCAGGTTTCTGAGCAGGCTGACCTCAGGTCAGATATATTAACGTGAAAGCAACACAAAAAACAAAACATAAAAATAAACCCTAGCCTGTCCGGCACTAACTAAACAAATACGTTGCTATCTCAACAACTGGGGGGGCTTCCCCCACCCAGCTAACATCATACAGATCTTGAGCAGAGCTCTTCACTCACGTTTGTCTCACACAGGCAGGCAATCTGTGTGCCCCAGGCAGACACTGGAAACACCCAGCTGGTCATCTTTTATTCCTGCAATCATTAACCCATTAGCACCCTGAAGATACTGAGTGGCCTAATTCACATAGGACAAACACCTGGGCGAGATATACCTGCCTCCATCTACCACACCAGCATGAGTCTTACACCCCACATATGGGGTATCACCGTACTCAGGAGAAACTGGACAACAAATATTGGGGTCAAATTTCTCATGTCACTGGAGCGCCCCCAGACGCAGGGCTGCGGGTTACTCGGTACCGGTCCTCTGCTGGCTCAGGGCTAGGGATGTCACGGTGGCTGGACCCGGTCCTTGACCCTGCTAAGGGGCATCCAATGAAAGGTGATGCGAGTCTGTCAAGGTTTCGTGACGCCACCTGTGGTGTTCGGTCAGGGTGACCGACGCTGCTTGGGGTCCACTGGGGTGATGTAATGGCAGCTAGATGGTGTAACTTCCCATAGGTGAAGTATGTCCCCTGGGCTTCCCAGTAAGGTGGATGGTGATGGTGAGAGGTGCAGACAATAACGAGGACACAGAGTTGCAGTTTCTTTACCTCTTTACTGAAGACTCCAGGATCCTCAATCCAGAGCACGGTTAACAGGGCTGTCTGAGACCCGCCGGTCCGAAGGCACATCCAGAGTTCCCTTTACAGGTGGAAATCGTTGCGTTGTGTGTTGTAGTGCTACCCTGCTGAGCATTCGGAATAGTCCTCACAACTTCTGTTCTCGTTCTTTCTAGTTCTTTCTAATTCGTTTCAGATGTTTCTAGTTCCTCGTCCCCCAGGTATGTTATGGGTAGGACGCACCTGTTTGATGGGTAGGCTCGGAGCTCTTCCGGGACACTAGAGATGCCCCTCTCCACGCGTTGCCCCCTATGTCTGCGTAGGTGATGTAAGGTAGACAGCCAACCTATAATTAACTGTCCTGTGGAGTTTGAAGTAAGGCATAGAGTCAGTTACTACCTCGGTGTTCCGGCCACCAGCTACGCGCGTCAGTAGGATGTTGCCGTTCTCGGGGCACGACTCCTACTGGCTCTCCTTTGTGCTTGATCTCGTTTCCCACTGTTCCACAATATCCTTCGCTTCGTGTCTCTTTCTTAGGATACCGCTGCGCATTGTGCAGGCACGGTTCCGTAACGTTCTGTTCTGGTCGCTAGGTACCTGCCAGGTTCCCACGCCTGACAGGGCCCCCCCTGAATCTTCTCCCTGCAGCACCCCCGGCTAAGGGATGCTGCCTGAATCCAACCCAGTCAGCTTCTCATCTAACTTCCTATCCAACCCCTAGTTTTACCAGTGTGAGGAGTGGCCTAGTAAATAAAACCTTTTGCTCCCCCTAGTGGCCCGAGTGTGAAGTATAATGTGTGCTGGTGATACCTGGTCAGTAGAACTCCTTTTGTGCCATCAGACGTACCATCACTCCCCTTAGTGGCAGAGCGACGTTACTGCAATGACCAGATCTCTGGGGCGCTGCAATACCCTTGGGAAAATTAAAAAATTCTGGGCTAAATAATTATTGTTGAAAAAAGAAAACGTATTTATTATTTTCACGGCTGTGCGATATAAACTTCTGTGAAGCACTTGGGGGTTCAAAGTGCTCACCACATATCTATATAAGTTCCTTTTGGGGTCTAGTTTCCAAAATGGGGTCACTTGTGGGGGGTTTCTACTAGTTAGCCACATCAGGGTCTCTGCAAACGCAACGTGACGCCCGCAGAGCATTCCATCAAAGTCTGCATTTCAAAACGTCACTACTTCATTTCCGAGCCCCGACATGTGCACAAACAGTAGTTTACCCCCACATATGGGGTATCACCGTACTCAGGAGAAACTGGACAACAAATATTGGGGTCAAATTTCTCATTTTACCCTTGGGAAAATTAAAAAATTTTGGCTAAATAATTATTTTTGAGGAAAGGAAACGTATTTATTATTTTCACGGCTCTGCGATATTAACTTCTGTGAAGCACTTGGGGGATCAAAGTGCTCACCACACATCTAGATAAGTTCCTTTCTAGTTTCCAAAATGGGGTCACTTGTGGGGGGTTTCTACTGTTTAGCCACATCAGGGGCTCTGCAAACGCAACGTGACGCCCACAGAGCATTCCATCAAAGTCTGCATTTCAAAACGTCACTACTTCACTTCCGAGCCCCGGCATGTGCCAAAACAGTGGTTTACCCCCACATATGGGGTATAAGCGTACTCAGAAGAAACTGGAAAACAACTTTTGGGGTCAAATTTCTCCTGTTACGCTTGGGAAAATAAAAAATTGCGGGCTAAAAATCATTTTTGAGAAAATAATTTTTTTTTTTATTTTCATGGCTCTGCGTTATAAACTTCTGTGAAGCAGTTGGGGGTTCAAAGTGTTCAGCACACATCTAGATTAGTTCCTTTGGGGGTCTAGTTTCCAAAATGGGGTCATTTGTGGGGGATCTCCAATGTTTAGGCACACAGGGGCTCTCCAAACGTGACATGGTGTCCGCTAATGATTGGAGCTAATTTTCCATTTAAAAAGCCAAATGGCGTGCCTTCCCTTCCGAGCCCTGCCTTGCGCCCAAACAGTAGCTTACCCCCACATATGAGGTATCAGCGTACTCAGGACAAACTGGACAACAACATTTTGCGTCCAATTTCTCCTATTACCCTTGGCAAAATAGGAAATTCCAGGCTAAAATATAATTTTTGAGGAAAGAAAAATTATTTTTATTTTCATGGCTCTGCGTTATAAACTTCTGTGAAGCACCTGGGGGTTTAAAGTGCTCAATATGCATCTAGATAAGTTCCTTTGGGGGTCTAGTTTCCAAAATGGGGTCATTTGTGGGGGATCTCCAATGTTTAGGCACACAGGGACTCTCCAAACGTGACATGGTGTCCGCTAATGATTGGAGCCAATTTTCCATTTAAACAGCCAAATGGCGTGCCTTCCCTTCCGAGCCCTGTCGTGTGCCCAAACAGTGGTTTACCCCACCATATCGGCGTACTCGGGAGAAATTGCCCAACAAATTTTAGGATCCATTTTATCCTATTGCCCATGTGAAAATGAAAAAATTGAGGCGAAAATAAATTTTTTGTGAAAAGAGAGTACTTTTCCGTATTTACGGATCAATTTGTGAAGCACCTGAGGGTTTAAAGTGCTCACTAGGCATCTAGATAAGTTCCTTGGGGGGTCCAGTTTCCAAAATGGGGCCACTTGTGGGGGAGCTCCAATGTTTAGGCACACAGGGGCTCTCCCTCCAAACGCGACATGGTGTCCGCTAACAATGGAGATAATTTTTCATTCAAAAAGTCAAATTGCGCTCCTTCCCTTCCGAGCCTTACCATGTGCCCAAACAGTGGTTTACCCCCACATGTGAGGAATCAGTGTACTCAGGAGAAATTGCCCAACAAATTTTAGGATCCATTTTATCCTGTTGCCCATGAAATGAAAAAATTGAGGCTAAAATAATTTTTTTGTGAAAAATAAGTACTTTTTGATTTTTACGGATCAATTTGTGAAGCACCTGAGGGTTTAAAGTGCTCACTATGCATCCAGATAAGTTCCTTGGGGCGTCTAGTTTCCAAAATGGGGTCACTTGTGGGGGAGCTCCAATTTTTAGGCACACGGGGCTCTCCAAACGTGACATGGTGTCCGCTAAAGAGTGGAGCCAATTTTTCATTCAAAAAGTCTAATGGCGCTCCTTCCCTTCCAAGCCCTGCCGTGAGCCCAAACAGTGGTTTACCCCCACATATGAGGTATCAGCGTAATCAGGACAAATTGGACAACATCTTTCGTGCTTCAGTTTCTCCTTTTACCATTGGGAAAATAAAAAAATTGTTGCTAAAAAGTAATTTTTGTGACTAAAAAGTTAAATGTTCATTTATTCCTTCCATGTTGCTTCTGCTGCTGTGAAGCACCTGAAGGGTTAATAAACTTCTTGAATGTGGTTTTGAGCACCTTGAGTAGTGCAGTTTTTAGAATGGTGTCACGTTTGGGTATTTTCAGCCATATAAACCCCTCAAACTGACTTCAAATGTGAGGTGGTCCCTAAAAAAAATGGTTTTGTAAATTTCGTTGTAAAAATGAGAAATCGCTGGTCAAATTTTAACCCTTATAACTTCCTAGCAAAAAAAAATGTTTCCAAAATTGTGCTGATGTAAAGTATACATGTGGGAAATGTTATTTATTAACTATTTTGTGTCACATATCTCTCTGGTTTAACAGAATAAAAATTCAAAATGTGAAAATTGCAAAATTTTCAAAATTTTCGCCAAATTTCCATTTTTATCACAAATAAATGCAGAATAAATTGACCTAAATTTGCCATTAACATGAATCCCAATATGTCACGAAAAAACAATCTCAAAACCGCTAGGATCCATTGAAGCGTTCCTGAGTTATTACCTCATAAAGGGACACTGGTCAGAATTGCAAAAAACGGCCAGGTCATTAAGGTCAAAATAGGCTGGGTCATGAAGGGGTTAAGCAGACCTGATGGTCTTTATTTTTTTCACAATTTAATTTTTCTATTACATTCAGACAAGGGTCTACGTACGTGAGAGCGGATGCCCTGTCTCGTAGTCTTGACTCTGTATTTCCACCAGAACCTCCATTCCTCCATTCTTCCTAAGGGTATTGTTGTGGCCATGGTTTCCTCAGAGCTGGAAACTGAAATCCATATTGCTCAGTCCTAAGCTCCTTCCAATACCCCTGAACGCAAGCTGTTTGCCCCTGTGTATGTCAGTTTATGCCTTTTGCAAGAATTCCATGATTCTATGTTGAGTAATAATCCTGGGGTCACTTGCACCCAGAAGCCAGTTGCTAGACTCTTTTGGTGGTACATTATGCATAAGGATATTAGAGATTTTGTGCCTGCTTGTGAAACTTGTGCCATTACCTGGGTTACCCAACGCTGAAACTCTCTCCAAACCGTTTATTATACATGTGGCACGTTTGCATGGGATTCCTCTAAATATTATATCGGATAGGGGTGTACAATTTGTCTCTAGATTTTGGAGGGCTTTTCGCAAAAGATTGAGGATTGATTTGTCCTTTTCCTCTGCTTATCACTCCGAAGCTAATGGTCAGACAGAGAGGATAAATCAGTCTTTGGAGCAAATTTTAAGATGTTTTGTCACTGATCAGCAGGAGAATTGGTCATTGTTTCTTCCTCTGGCTGAGTTTGCCTTTAACAGTCAAGTTAATCAGTCCACGGGGACCTCGCCGTTTTTCTGTAATTATGGTTTTCATCCTAATTTTGGTACGTTCTCCAAGATAAGTTCTGAGTGTCCTGGAGTGGATGTCACTAGTGATGAGCGGGTATACTCATTGCTCGGGCTTTCCCGAACATGCTCGGGTGGTCTCCGAGTATTTGTTATTGCTCGGAGATTTAGTTTTCATCACCTCAGTTGCATGATTTACAGCTGCCAGAAACGCTGAATACATGTGAGGAATGCTTGTTTGTTAGGGAATTCCCACATGTATTCAGCCTGTCTAGCAGTCGTAAATCATGCTGCTGAGGTGATGAAAACTAAATCTCCGACCAATAACAAATGCTGGGAGATCACCCGAGCGTGCTCGGGAAAATTCGAGAGACGACTATACTCGCTCATCACTAGATGTCACCATTCAAGAGCTGGGGGATGTCTGGAAGAGGGTTAAAAACAACATTAATGTTGGCAGAAGCGGAAGACTGATAGGAGGCGCTCATCAGGGGTCGCCTTCAAAGTGGGAGATAAGGTATGGCTATCCTCTAAAAATATTAGATTTAAGTTGCCCTTGCTGAAGTTGGGTCCTAGATTCATAGGTTCTTGCTGCCTGTGTAAGTCTGATCCCTCTGTGCTCTGCACCTGACCCTACCTGACTTTATTCCCTTCCTGGACTTGACTCTATGCTTGTAACCTGACTTCTCTTTTGCCTGCTCCCTGTAAACTATAATTGCCTTTCTGGTTTTCCTGACCCTGGCTAGGGAAATGGATTTTGTCTCTGACTACCCCCTGTTTTCTTGTGCCATTTCCTGGACCTGACCTCAGATCACTTGACCTCCTTTTACTAATTCAGTTAGTAGTATTATATTGCTGTTACTGTAGTCTTTCGCTCTATTTTTGGGGCTTATTATTACTATAGTGACTCGCGTCACACTCTTCAAATGCTCCTTTATCCTCTCCACACCCCCTCCATTCATCAAACCCGCCCCCCGTCCCACCCATACATTATAATGCACCATTATCATAGCCAAAGTAATACAACAGCATTAATGGAAACGTGATTATTTTCCTGAACTGTGACTGACTTTTAAGTGGGATGAGATGCTCAGATTGTTCTAATGGGAATGTGAATCAAAACAGAGGTAGTGTGAATATAATTTCTAAAAAAGACAAGAATAAGTATTAAGTATATGTTCAAATGTAATGCTTGGGTACGGATATATGTATATACACACATTAATAACGTTGTTATATGGTGGAAGGCTAAAATGCCCGTTCCCGGGTATCTTTTGCCTGGAGGTATATATTCTGGATATGTACCTGAAAAGAAAAGGGATCTATATATATTTATATGTATATATGTGCGCATAAAATAATAATTACGAAGCCCCTGAGGGTAACGAGACTATAAGCTGCTTTATACCTGTTTTTCAAAAATATATATGTGTATAGACTTAAGCAGATTCCACATTATAGTGCGCTGCTTTTATAACTAACTATTGCGGCTGGATCAATTAAAGCAGAGTCCAGAAATCACAAGTCGGGATGGAATGAATAAACAAATAGTTCATAGAGCAAAGCTACTCTGCGGTGGTGAGATCCCTCAGGAAGGAATCTGTAGTAATTCCGAAACGCGTTGGTTAAGACTATTGGCTCCCACCACGATCCGTACTTTCGCAGAGCAGCACCACGTGACTGCCGAACACGTGACCCAAAGGTCCTTCTCCACTTCCGGCATAGATCCCCAACCACGCGCACGCCTGTCTCTGGCCGGGACGGCGTGCGCAGAAGATTGGATTATACAGCTGCCAAGACTTCAACGGAAACAGGACAGCTAAGTAGCTTTGCTCTATGAACTATTTGTTTATTCATTCCATCGCGACTTGTGATTTCTGGACTCTGCTTTAATTGATCCAGCCTCAATAGTTAGTTATAAAAGCAGCGCACTAGATTGTAGAATCTGCTTATGTCTATACACATATATATTTTTGAAAAACAAGTCTAAAGCAGCTTATAGTCCCATTACCCTCAGGGGCTTCGTAATTATTATTTTATGCGCACATATATTTATAAATATATATAGATCCCTTTTCTTTTCAGGTACATATCCAGAATATACTGTATACCTCCAGGCAAAAGATACCCTGGAACGGGCATTTTAGCCTTCCACCATATAACAACGTTAATAATGTGTGTATATAGATATATACGTACCCAAGCAATACATTTGAACATATACTTAATACTTATTCTTGTCTTTTTTAGAAAGTATATTCACACTACCTCTGTTTTGATTCACGTTCCCATTAGAACAATCTGAGCATCTCATCCCACTGAGCAGGTAAATCTTACATCAATGGTGTTTTACTTATAGCAACATAGGACGTAGCGCAGGTGTATACATAATTTGTGTATATTTTTATTTTTTAGTATTTTACACCCTTAGTGATATAGGGTTCCACCCGCTGCAGTCCGCATTTACCATACGCAACAGTGCCGCTATTTCACACATTATTACTGTGACTGACTTTTGCCGACTTTGAGTAAAAATGCTTGTGAAAGAGAGCACAAATCACAATGTGCTACGTTCGTGCCAAATTTGAGATTGGCGAACATTTTACAAACACGTTTGCTCATCTCTACTCTTGATTCCTTGAAGTCAATTTGTAACCCTTTTCCCACGTTTTTAGCTATATAAACATTGTCTGTCACATTCAGCAGGTCTTTCACCAGCTTCTTTTTTATTTTGATATTTAAACTATTTATCTGATACATGGTAACTCCTGCCCTGGACCATCACCTTGGGCAGATGCAGTTGATTAGTTTTTCCCCTGGCTTTGAAACAGAGTAGTGCCTGGTATTTGCACATCCTTCTAAGGAAAAGGTAAACTACCTAAACTACCATATGCCTTTTCTGGCAGCCCTCAACAACGCCACGATATTATGCTTTCGACAATATTGAACACCTTGCCATTTTCTTCTCTATATGGGTTCATTATTTAAAACATGACATACCAAAAAAAGACAAACCATAATGTAAAAAATGCGATAAAAATGCATGTGAAAAAAACCACACACAAAAACACTACAAAAAAAAAACCTTGTGGTATTCAAATTTTGTCAACGGGAGTAAACAGGCAATGTATGCAACTTCATGCAGTTCATATATCCAGGTGAGCATACTAAATGTTTATAATTTGTATTTTATTGCCATTAAAGGCTTCCTGGTAGTCATTCTTTTATTGTGAATTTGTTTTTATTAGTCTGGAAAAGGTATATTTCTATTTGTATACTTTCTTAAAAATCTACTATTACTAGGTCATGGTCCCAATGCATATCAACACGTTTTTTTTTTTTCTACACATATAGGAATGTCCGAGTGGAGTAGTTAGTGAAGATACATTTAAGCAAATATATTCACAATTCTTTCCTCATGGAGGTGAGTATAATAAATAGTAATTCATTACAGATTTAATTTAGTATGTATAAAATTACTAAAGTGCAGAAATTGTAAAAATCTAACAAATAAAAATGTGCATGAAATTGTGGATTAAAGGTAATTGTGTATGGTTGCAAACAAAAAAACCTAGAATATATAAAACAAAAAGAAGCTAAACATGCATAGAACTAAACAATGTAATACACTTGTTTTTCAAGTTTATATCATATATTAAAAATTCAAGGTATACACTGTGAAATGCAAAATGCAAAACTAACTGTGAAATGCAAGAGACTATATGCTCAATCTTGGTCTTTTTAATTGCTTACATAAAAGAAATCAGTTATCTAATTTTCAGATAAGTGTTAGCAAGGGGTCAATGACCAATCAAATAAAAAAAAAGAGGTGCCCAAAATATATAATTCAAAAATAGCAAAAAAGGGGGACTTAAAACATAACATTTAATTTAGAACTATTAAAATTACATGACACAACACACAAAAGACAAACATGTATGTTAACTAACAGTTAACCAAACAGTATTCTGACAACACGTCCAGAGGCAGAAAAATATATCTTAAATACTGACTAGTTTACTGTACTTCTACCACAGTTTCTATTCCAGAGACATCTAAGTAGGTAACATAAGAATACCAGATGCACAAATCCAAAAAAGACATTAGTGCTACTGTCAACAAAAAAGCATATAAGAGGTGAATATATCAGTACCACTGATGATCCCTCATATATTATGTTGTCACAGAGGGGAATACATAAATAAATTGAACGGTCTCACCAAATCATGACGAAGCTGTACGAAGAATGTGTCCCTCTCAATTGCATTAGACATAAATTCAATGGGTCATCTCACAATCCCATAAATTATTATCCATATTCAAGACCACCTCCCTACGCATTTCATCCCAGGGGGGAATCATCAGGGGACAAAGCAGTCAATCTACGGTCATGATAATGGAGTGCTCCGCCGTCACTGGCATCTCCAAAGGAGCTACTCATGAGTGGTTTGCATAATGACATCTCTTAAATAAAGTACTCTCATCAAGGGTAATGCACACTCATCATATCCCAGCTGGCCAATAACCTATCAGAGATCAGTTAGCCAGCCGGTGCTCAATAATTACACTCACCTCATTGGTAGCTCAGGGGTTCAAAGCTGAAATTGCTTCATATTCCAAGTGGAACACGCGCTGAAGAAAGCGTGCATGGATGCTTCCACATTGCTGTCCCAGGACGCGCGCTGAAGACTCAAGACAGTGAGTCACTAAACCGCGCAATGCAAGCCCTGGAACGCAAGCTGCAGAAAGGGGTGTGTGTGCCAAGCCGATGACCATTTCCGGTTAGATGGCTCAGCCGTCCAACATCAGAGCACAACAGTGCATCCACTGGCTGCCCAACTGCGCCTGTGCACACACCGCAATCACCACACAATAGCCATATGCCAAGATTAATTCTCACATTAATTAGTCCCGTAACCTGTCACGGGGAGCCTAGGTAGGCAAAGCTAATAACCCGGGCCCCTGCGATATCCCTCAGACTAGGGAAACCCTATCTGTCCCTCTGCCAGAGATTACACTGATGGTGTGCTTGTCTGGGCCGCCAGGCCTGACCCTAACTCCTGTTTCAGTACTAATCTGAAACCTCCACCCTCCACCCAGTGATAATTCCACACACCAACTCCTACAGAAAGCACAGACAAGGAAAACCAAAAACACACCACGCCGCAAACACACTCAGGAAAACACTATAATGTGCACAGGGCAAAACAAAACATAAATAGGAAGGAGAAATATGATAAAGGATCATACACCACCAGATATGATATTTCCACTCCAAGACCACCACTCCGAACCGAGATCACCAAGTACAAGACACAAGCTATAATCGGTGACGCCCAAAGTTCAGAAGAACTATTTAAGGCCGTGGGCGTGACCCAGCCTCCAATCCGAGTACCAGCTAGATTAACCCCGGGCAACCTATATAAAATCTAGCCGGCGCCACAGAGCGCATAGTGGACGAATGCAGAATTACCGCTGCCTGTCGGAAGCCCTAGTGTGAATAGCGTCCAACATGACAGTACCCCGCCTTCTACGAGGGACCCCAGGGCCCTCAAGACTTATAGGACCCGGCTTGTCTGGATGGCGGAGGGGAAACATACTGACCAGCCGGTCCGCATGAATGTCCGAGGCTGGTGCCAAAGACCTCTCCTCAGGCCCATAACCCCGCCAGTGTACCAGGTATTGTAAAGTGCGGCGCACTACTCGAGAGTCAACCACCTTGTAAACTTCAAACTCTAAATTGCCATCCACCAAAACTGGAGGTGGCATCGGCGCCACGTCCACGGAACCCATCACCTTTTTTAATAAAGACCTGTGGAACACATTGTGAATCTTATATACCGTAGGGAGCTCCAAGCGGTAGGCTACCGAGTTAATAATGGCAGTGACCCTAAATGGACCAATAAACCTTGGACCTAATTTAAGGGATGGTATTTTGAGTCTTATGTTTTTTGTGGACAACACCCAGTCACCCACACTCAGGTCTGGACCTGGCACACGTCTACTGTCAGCCACACGTTTGTACCTTGCCCCCACACTCAACAGGCGCTATTTCACTCTCCTCCAGACTGATGACAGTTGTGCTCCTAACTGGTCCTCCTCCGGGACGCCGGAAGAGCCCCCCTGACTCAAAGTACAAAATTGAGGATGATGCCCGTAAACGCAAAAAAACGGAGATTTCCCAGAAGATTTGTGGCGATGATTATTTATGGCAAACTCAGCCAAAGGAAGGAACGTCGACCACTCCTCCTGGTTGTCAGAAACAAAGCAGCGTAAGTACTGCTCCAAATTTTGGTTTATCCGCTCGGTCTGGCCATTTGACTGAGGATGAAACGCCGAAAAATGTGACAACTTGATCTCCAGCCGTGAGCAAAATGCTTTCCAAAATTTTGCCACAAACTGAGAACCCCTATCAGACACGATGTCAGATGGGACCCCATGAAATTTGACCACCTCCTGCACAAATACCTGAGCCAGAGTCTTAGCGTTTAGGCAACGAAAGTAATGACACAAAGTGCAACATCTTTGAGAAAATATAACAACAATCAACAATCACCAAGATGACCGTGTTCCCAGCTGAGGAGGGCAAGTCTGTGATAAAATCCATGGAGATCTCCGTCCACGGCCTACTGGGTACCTCGAGAGGAAGTAGTGTGCCAGCAGGATGGGAGCGGGGCGTCTTAGCCCTAGCACACGTGGTGCATGCTTACACGTACGAGACCACGTCCTGTCGGATTTTGGGCCACCAAAACCGACGTGACACCAACTCCAAAGTACCCCTAACCCCTGGGTGGCAAGCCAGGACAGCATCATGATGCTCCGCCAATACCTTTAGGCGAAGATGGAGCGGTACAAACGATTTGTTAATGGGAAGCTCAGGTGGTACCTCCTCCTGAGGCTCGGCAATCTCAGCCTCAACATCGGTTGTGAGAGCCGAGACCACTACACCCTTTTGGAGGATGGGTAAGGGTTCTTCCCGAGGTTCTCCCCCCCGGAAAGCACCTGGACAAAGCATCCGCTTTAGTGTTTTAGACCCAGGTCGGTAAGTAACAAAAAAGTTGAACCGCGAGAAAAACAATGCCCAGCGAGCCTGCCTGGAGGACAGACGCTTGGCAGACTCCAAATAAAGCAAATTCTTATGGTCGGTAATAACAGTAACCTGGTGGACCGCCCCCTCCAAGAAGTGTCGCCATTCCTCAAAGGCCAACTTGATAGCCAACAACTCCCTGTTGCCGCCTATATCGTAGTTATGTTCGGCGGGCGACAGTTTCTTGGAGAAATAGACGCAAGGACGCAACTCGCTCAAGGATGGGCCTTAGGACAGCACCGCCCCCACACCAACTTCAGACGCATCGACTTCCACGGTAAATGGCCTCGATACATCCGGCTGCACCAGAATGGGGGCCGAAGCAAAACTGTTCTTAAGAAATTCAAATGCGCGCGCAGCAGCCTCAGGCCAGACGGAGAAATTGGTACCCTTTTTTGTCATGTCAGTAAGCGGTTTAGCAATGGTAGAAAAATCTTTGATAAACTTCCTATAGTAGTTAGAAAACCCAAGGAACCTCTGAAGCGCTTTTAGGTTATCAGGCCGTTCCCAACGCAGCACCGCTTGCACCTTAGCGGCATCCATTTTAAATCCAGAAGCGGACACAATATAACCCAAGAAAGGCAACTCCTGAACCGAAAATACACATTTCTCTGAGAAGCTGTAACACCTGCCTTACATGCTCTAAATGAGTATCATGGTAACAAGAATATATGAGAATGTCATCAAAGTACACAATAACGAATTTCCCCAAAACATGCGAGAATACATCATTTATGAAATGTTGAAATACTGCAGGCGTGTTTGTCAACCCAAATGGCATCACCAAATTTTCAAAATGACCCTCTGGAGTATTAAAAGCCGTCTTCCACTCATCACCTTGACGGACTCTTATGAGGTTGTACGCCCCCCTGAGGTCAAGCTTGGTAAACCACTTAGCACCTGCCACCTGGTTAAACAAATCTGGTATCAGTGGCATAGGGTATGGATCACGAACCGTAATCTGGTTTAACTCCCTGAAATCCAGACACGGGTGTAGTCCGCCATCTTTCTTCTTAACGAAGAAGAACCCTGCTGCCACCGGCGAGGACGAAGGCCTGATGTGCCCTTTGCTCAAAATTTCAGCAATGTAGTCCTTTAACGCTTGTGTCATGATCCCAATGGCAGGGGATCACAAAAGGACAAGCACACAAAAAACAGAACAAGCTCTAGGGTGATGGAAACTGAGCTGACCGCGATCCTGAACCTAATTCACAACACTAGCAGTAGCCGGGGAACGTGCCTACGATGATTCTAGACGTCTCGCGCCAGCCGAAGGACTAGCTTCCCCTATTAGAAGAAACAAAGACCTCTCTTGCCTCCAGAGAAACACCCCACAGAAATAGCAGCCCCCCACATGTAATGACGGTGAAATGAGAGGAAAGCACATACGTAGTAATGAAAACAGATTCAGCAAAATGAGGCCCGCTAAAACTAGATAGCAGAGGATACAAAAGTGAACTGCGCGGTCAGCGAAAAACCCTACAAAAAACCATCCTGAAATTACCTGAACTCATGTGCCAACTCATGGAACATGAGGAGTAATATCAGCCCACTAGAGCAACCAGCAACAAGGAATCACATAACTGCAAGCTGGACTAAAACAAAAATAAAACAAAACGTGGAACAGGAAAATCAAAAACTTAGCTTGTCCTGATAATTACAGAAGCGGAAAGCAGAGGTAACAAGACACACTGATTACATTGATCGCCGGCGAGGAAATGACAAGAAAGCCAGGTTAAATAGGAAACTCCCATATCCTGATAGAACAGGTGGACACCAGAGACCGCAGAGAACACAAGTCACCCAGTACCATCTGTAACCACCAGAGGGAGCCCAAAAACAGAATCCACAACAGTACCCCCCTTGAGGAGAGGTCACCGAACCCTCACGAGAACCACCAGGGCGACCAGGATGAGCCCTATGAAATGCACGGACCAAATCAGCAGCATGAACATCAGAGGCAACCACCCAAGAATTATCCTCCTGACCATAACCCCTCCACTTGACCAAATACTGAAGTTTCCGTCTGGAAACACGAGAATCCAAGATCTTCTCCACAATATACTCCAATTCTCCCTCCACCAGCACCGGAGCAGGAGGCTCAAGCGAAGGAACAACAGGTACCTCATACTTCCGCAACAACGACCGATGGAACACATTATGAATAGCAAACGATGCCGGGAGATCCAAACGAAACGACACAGGGTTAAGAATTTCCAAGATCCTATAGGGACCGATAAACCGAGGCTTGAACTTAGGAGAAGAGACCTTCATAGGAACAGAACGAGAAGACAACCACACCAAGTCCCCAACACGAAGTCGAGGACCCACGCGGCGACGGCGATTAGCAAACTGCTGAGCCCTCTCCTGGGACAACTTCAAATTGTCCACCACATGACTCCAAATCTGATGCAACCTATCCACCACCATGTCCACTCCAGGACAATCAGAAGGCTCCACCTGACCAGAGGAAAAACGAGGATGAAACCCCGAATTACAAAAGAAAGGAATTACCAAGGTAGCAGAACTAGCCCGATTATTAAGGGCAAATTCGGCAAGCGGCAAAAAGGTAACCCAGTCATCTTGATCAGCAGAAACAAAACACCTTAAATAAGTTTCCAAGGTCTGATTAGTTCGTTCTGTCTGGCCATTCGTCTGAGGATGGAATGCAGACGAAAAGGACAAATCAATGCCCATCTTAGCACAGAACGTCCGCCAAAATCTAGACACAAACTGGGATCCCCTGTCAGAAACAATGTTCTCCGGAATCCCATGCAAACGAACCACGTTCTGAAAAAACAGAGGGACCAACTCAGAGGAGGAAGGTAACTTAGGCAAGGGGACCAGATGAACCATCTTAGAAAAGCGGTCACACACATCCCAGATGACGGACATTTTTTGAGAGACAGGGAGATCCGAAATAAAGTCCATGGAAATGTGCGTCCAAGGCCTCTTCGGGATAGGCAAAGGTGACAACAATCCACTGGCCCGAGAACAGCAAGGCTTAGCCCGAGCGCAAACTTCACAAGACTGCACAAAAGAACGCACATCCCTCGACAAGGAAGGCCACCAAAAAGACCTGGCCACCAAGTCTCTAGTACCAAATATTCCAGGATGACCTGCCAACGCAGAAGAATGGACCTCGGAGATGACTCTACTGGTCCAATTATCCGGAACAAACAGTCTTTCAGGCGGACAACGATCAGGTTTATCCACCTGAAACTCCTGCAAAGCACGTCGCAAGTCTGGGAAGACAGCCGACAAAATCACCCCATCCCTAAGGATACCAGTGGGCTCAGAATTTCCAGGGGAATCAGGCACAAAACTCCTAGAAAGAGCATCCGCCTTCACATTCTTTGAACCTGGCAGGTATGAAACCACAAAATCGAAACAGGAGAAAAACAGTGACCAACGAGCCTGTCTAGGATTCAGACGCTTGGCAGACTCAAGGTAAATCAGATTTTTGTGATCAGTCAAGACCACCACACGATGTCTAGCACCCTCAAGCCAATGACGCCACTCCTCAAATGCCCACTTCATGGCCAAAAGCTCCCGATTACCAACATCATAATTCCGCTCAGTGGGCGAAAACTTTCTAGAAAAGAACGCACATGGCTTCATCACCGAGCAATCGGAGCTTCTCTGTGACAAATCCGCCCCCGCTCCAATCTCAGAAGCATCAACCTCAACCTGAAAAGGAAGCGAAACATCTGGCTGACGCAACACAGGAGCAGAAGAAAACCGGCGCTTAAGTTCCTGAAAGGCCTCCACAGCCGCAGGAGACCAATCAGCAACATCAGCACCCTTCTTAGTCAGATCCGTCAAAGGCTTAACAACACTAGAAAAATTAGTTATGAAACGACGATAAAAATTAGCAAAGCCCAAGAACTTCTGTAGACTCTTAAGAGATGTAGGCTGCGTCCAGTCACAAATAGCTTGAACCTTGACGGGATCCATCTCAATAGTAGAAGGGGAAAAAATATACCCCAAAAAAGAAATCTTCTGGACTCCAAAGAGACACTTTGAACCTTTTACAAACAAAGAATTGGCCCGCAGGACCTGAAACACCTTCCTGACCTGCTGAACATGGGACTCCCAGTCATCAGAAAAAACCAAAACATCATCCAAATACACAATCATAAATTTATCCAGATATTCACGGAAAATATCGTGCATAAAGGACTGGAAGACAGAAGGAGCATTAGAAAGTCCAAAAGGCATCACCAAATACTCAAAATGGCCCTCAGGCGTATTAAATGCGGTTTTCCACTCATCACCCTGCTTAATCCGCACAAGATTATACGCACCCCGAAGATCAATCTTAGTGAACCATTTAGCCCCCTTAATACGAGCGAACAAATCAGTCAACAATGGCAAAGGATACTGATATTTGACCGTAATCTTATTCAAAAGACGGTAATCTATACAAGGCCTCAAGGAACCATCTTTTTTGGCCACGAAAAAAAAACCTGCTCCCAAAGGAGATGAAGATGGACGGATATGTCCCTTTTCCAAGGACTCCTTAACATAATCCCGCATAGCAGTATGCTCTGGCACTGACAGATTGAACAAACGACCTTTAGGAAATTTACTGCCAGGAATCAAATCTATAGCACAATCGCAATCCCTGTGAGGAGGAAGCGAATTGAGCTTAGGCTCCTCAAAAACATCCCGATAATCAGACAAAAATACAGGAACCTCAGAAGGAGTAGATGAAGCGATAGAAATCGGAGGTGCATCATCATGAACCCCCTGACATCCCCAGCTTAACACAGACATCGCCTTCCAGTCCAAGACTGGATTATGAGTTTGTAACCATGGCAGACCAAGCACTAAGACATCATGTAAATTATACAGTACCAGGAAGCGAATCACCTCCTGATGAACGGGAGTCATATGCATGGTCACGTGTGTCCAGTACTGAGGTTTATTCATAGCCAAAGGTGTAGAGTCAATTCCTTTCAAAGGAATAGGGACTTCCAGAGGCTCCAGACTAAACCCACAGCGGTTGGCAAATGACCAATCCATAAGACTCAGGGCAGCGCCTGAATCCACATAGGCATCGACGGAAATGGCTGATAATGAACAAATCAGAGTCACAGACAGAATGAACTTAGACTGTAAAGTACTAATGGCAACAGACTTATCAACCTTTTTTGTGCGTTTAGAGCATGCTGATATAACATGAGCTGAATCACCACAATAAAAACACAACCCATTTTTCCGCCTATAGTTTTGCCGTTCACTTCTGGACTGAATTCTATCACATTGCATTGTCTCAGGTGCCTGTTCAGAAGACACCGCCAAATGGTGCACAGGTTTGCGCTCCCGTAAACGCCGATCAATCTGAATAGCCATAGTCATAGACTCATTCAGACCTGCAGGCGCCGGGAACCCCACCATAACATCTTTAATGGCCTCAGAAAGGCCATCTCTGAATTTTGCAGCCAGAGCGCACTCATTCCACTGAGTAAGCACCGACCACCTCCGAAATTTCTGACAATATATTTCTGCTTCATCTTGCCCCTGAGAGAGCCAATAAAGCTTTTTCAGCCTGAATCTCTAGGTTAGGTTCCTCATAGAGCAAACCCAATGCCAGAAAAAAGGCATCCACATTGAGCAACGCAGGATTCCCTGGTGCCAATGCAAATGCCCAATTCTGAGGGTCACCCCACAGGAAAGATATTAGCATTTGGAGCGAGATTTCAAAGAAAGAAACAACTTGCAATTGTTCCTAAAATTCAGAAAACTAGATCTATCTCCAGAAAAAAACTCTGCGATAGGAATTCTAGGTTCAGACATAGGAGCATGTACAACAAAATCTTGTATATTTTGAACCTTAGCAGCAAGATTATTCAGGCTGGAAGCCAAACTCTGGACGTCCATGATAAACAGCTGAGGTCAGAGCCATTCAAGGATTAAGAGGAGGTAAGACGCAGCCAGGCTGCAATTAAGGCTAGGCAGCAAACTCCGAGGGAAGGGAAAAAAAAAAAAAAAAACTTCCTCAGACTACTTTTCCTCCTACTTCAGCCAATACGATTACCACTTTTAGGCCGGCGATACTGTCATGATCCCAATGGCAGGGGATCACAAAAGGACAAGCACACAAAAAACAGAACAAGCTCTAGGGTGATCGAAACTGAGCTGACCGCGATCCTGAACCTAATTCACAACACTAGCAGTAGCCGGGGAACGTGCCTACGATGATTCTAGACGTCTCGCGCCAGCCGAAGGACTAGCTTCCCCTATTAGAAGAAACAAAGACCTCTCTTGCCTCCAGAGAAACACCCCACAGAAATAGCAGCCCCCCACATGTAATGACGGTGAAATGAGAGGAAAGCACATACGTAGTAATGAAAACAGATTCAGCAAAATGAGGCCCGCTAAAACTAGATAGCAGAGGATACAAAAGTGAACTGCGCGGTCAGCGAAAAACCCTACAAAAAACCATCCTGAAATTACCTGAACTCATGTGCCAACTCATGGAACATGAGGAGTAATATCAGCCCACTAGAGCAACCAGCAACAAGGAATCACATAACTGCAAGCTGGACTAAAACAAAAATAAAACAAAACGTGGAACAGGAAAATCAAAAACTTAGCTTGTCCTGATAATTACAGAAGCGGAAAGCAGAGGTAACAAGACACACTGATTACATTGATCGCCGGCGAGGAAATGACAAGAAAGCCAGGTTAAATAGGAAACTCCCATATCCTGATAGAACAGGTGGACACCAGAGACCGCAGAGAACACAAGTCACCCAGTACCATCTGTAACCACCAGAGGGAGCCCAAAAACAGAATCCACAACACGCTTGCCTCTCAGGACCAGAGAAGTTAAACATCCTTGCTTTCTGCAATTTGGCCCCTGGTTTAAACCTGATAGAACAGTCATAGGGGCAATGTGGTGGCAATTCAGAGCAACCCTTCTCTGAAAACACATCCGCGAAATCCAGCAGTGACTCAGGAATGCTAGGAGTCACGCGGACACACATGTGGCCAGGCAATTCTCCTGGCAGAATTCGCTCCACTGAATTATGTCCTGAGTTTTCCAGTCAATCACCGGGTTGTGCATAGATAACCAAGAAAAACCCAAAACCATTTGTGCAGGAATATTCCTGAGTACTCTACATGTAACCTGCTTGAAATGTAGAACCCCAACGTGGAGTTTCACCTCAGCCACAAACTCAGTAATCTCCCCTTGTGGGAGAGGAGCAGCATTGATGGTAACCACCCGGATAGAATGAGGCAGTTTTTCGATCCTGAAACCGGCTGTGCGCGCAAACTCCTCATCATTGAGATTAGTGGCAGAACCACTATCCACAAAAACAGTGATTGGCAGTTCTCTGCCAGCGATCATAACTTTTGCAGGGAGCATGCATTGAGAAACCACCATGGAGGATATGCATAAGCTCAGATTGGCCCCCTCCACACCATCTGAGCTTAGTAGTTTTCCGCCGTTGCGCTTTTCTTAGATAGCAGAGGACAAGCATTTACATAATGACCAGTTTTACCACAGCAAAAACAGGCTCCCTGCTTCCTGAGCAGAGGGGCTCGATGTTTAACATGTGACACCCCTGCGATTTGCATAGGCTCCCTGGGCTCACCTGCAGCATCCTCACGTGTACCTACGCCCTCTCTCATCGGCGGCGTCTCTTGCTCCCCCTGACGAAAACGGCGATCAATACGGACAACAAGACTCATAGCGGACTCTAGAGAAGCAGGAGTCTTGTACATCAGAAGGGATTTTTTAACCCTTCCTGAAACCCCATGAATAAACTGACTCCGCAGCGTGGGATCATTCCATTGTGTGTCAACCACCCAGCGGCGAAATTCAGAACAGTAATCCTCCGCCATACGCTCCCCCTGGCGGATAACGCAAATTTTAGATTCTGCTAAGGCCATTCTGTCAGGATCATCATAAATGAGTCCAAGAGCAGAAAAAAAACTCTCCACTGAGTTAAAAGCAGCTGAATCAGATGGTAACGAAAACGCCCATGCTTGGGGGTCCCCGTTGAGTAATGACAACACCAGGCCCACACGCTGAGCCTCATTACCTGAGGAGATCGGGTGCATACAAAAATAAAATTTGCAAGCTTCATGAAAAGTAACAAATTTACTGCGTTCCCCAGCAAACCTTTTAGGTAGAGGAAATTTAGGCTCAGCAACTCTACCTGCAGATTCAGCTTGCACATTAGCTACTATTAGAGTTGAGCGACCTTGACCTTTTTAGAGTCGAGCCGGGTTTCGCGAAACCCGACTATCTCAAAAGTCGGGTCGAGTGAAATCGGCCGATTATGACGTAAAGTCGGGATCGACCGAAACACGAAACCCAATGCAAGTCAATGGGGCAGCATAGTCGGCAGTGAGTGGGGGCCAGGAAAACACCTAGAGTGCCCATTTTAATGTCAAAACCATCCATTCTTCTTAATGAAGCTTTTCAAGCGTAATTTACCTTATAATAATTGGAAGGCATTTGAAATTGGGGTTCATTTGGCTAAAATTGTGGTGGGTAGGGCTGGTTCAAGTAATTAGTGGGCCCAGGAAATCTGGACCACGTCACGGCAGTGGAGCAGGGAGAGGTAAGTATTTCAACTTTGCAAGTGCTGTGAACCTGAGCAAGCAGGGGGGGCCCACTCGTTGGCATTGGCACTGGCACAGGGCCCCTCAAAGTACAGCGGTGTGTTTGCACGGCGGGGGCGCCTCCCACCGGCAGCAACACTTTTGCGTACTATGAGAGGCCCTGTGCCAGTGACGTCGCCAACTAGTATTCCTCCCCCCACCTGATGAAGGAACCTGCACTTTCATCTGCACCTTCCTGTTTGTCCCCGTGTAAGGTGGTATGGTATGCGGGAAGGGGGACCTGACTTTCAGCAGGGTCACAATCTTGCAGTGTAGCGTGCACGGGAAATGTTGCGTTATGGGTCAATGTACCAGCAGACTCATCTATCACTGGCTGGGCAATGGGCAGGATGAGGAAGAAATACAGATATAGGCCCAAAGAATAAAGTGGGCTAAATGCAGTTCAAAATTGGTAACACAGGACTAATCAGGGGGCATTGCAGTGGAGGACAACTGGAATGAGAGGCTGACACAGAGAGTAGGCCCAAATCAGTAAGTAGTCGAAATGCAGTTAAATTGGCAACAGTAGTAAACAGGCGGCACAGCTTTGTTCAGTGGAGGAGAACAGCAAGGAGTGGCAGACACCGATAGTAGGCCCCAACCCAACTAGTAGGCCAAATGCAGTCTAACATTAACAACTACTTAACGAGCGCCTGAAAACGGAATTTCAGGACAGGAAACCAGCAGAACAGCAAGGAGTGGCAGACACCGATAGTAGGCCCCAAACCAACTAGTACGCCAAATGCAGTTGTTCCGTTTAACCACAATTTAATGAGAGCCTGAAGATAGAAGTTCAGGAAAGGCAACCTGGAGAACACCTTGGAGTGGAACACACCATCTCTCTACACCCCATACCCAATTTGTAGGTCTAATGCAGCGTAGTTTCCAACAACTACTAAACGAGAGCATGATGATCGAAGCATTGGCGAGGAAACCTGGGGAACACCTTGGAGTGAAACACACCATCTCTCTACACCCCATACCCAATTTGTAGGCCTAATGCAGCGTAGTTTCCAACAACTACTAAACGAGAGCATGATGATCGAAGCATTGGCGAGGAAACCTGGGGAACACCTTGGAGTGGAACACACCATCTCTCTACAGTGGAACACACCATCTCTCTACACCCCATACCCAATTTGTAGGCCTAATGCAGCGTAGTTTCCAACAACTACTAAACGAGAGCATGATGATCGAAGCATTGGCGAGGAAACCTGGGGAACACCTTGGAGTGAAACACACCATCTCTCTACACCCCATACCCAATTTGTAGGCCTAATGCAGCGTAGTTTCCAACAACTACTAAACGAGAGCCGGAAGATCGAAGCTCAGGAAAGGCAACCTGGAGAACACCTTGGAGTGGAACACACCATCTCTCAACACCCCATACCCAATTTGTAGGCCCAATGCAGCGTAGTTTCCAACAACTACTAAACGAGAGCATGATGATCGAAGCATTGGCGAGGAAACCTGGGGAACACCTTGGAGTGGAAGACACCATCTCTCTACACCCCATACCCAATTTGTAGGCCTAATGCAGCGTAGTTTCCAACAACTACTAAACGAGAGCATGATGATCGAAGCATTGGCGAGAAAACCTGGGGAACACCTTGGAGTGGAACACACCATCTCTCTACAGTGGAACACACCATCTCTCTACACCCCATACCCAATTTGTAGGCCTAATGCAGCGTAGTTTCCAACAACTACTAAACGAGAGCCGGAAGATCGAAGCTCAGGAAAGGCAACCTGGAGAACACCTTGGAGTGGAACACACCATCTCTCTACACCCCATACCCAATTTGTAGGCCTAATGCAGCGTAGTTTCCAACAACTACTAAACGAGAGCCGGAAGATCGAAGCTCAGGAAAGGCAACCTGGGGAACACCTTGGAGTGGAACACACCATCTCTCTACACCCCATACCCAATTTGTAGGCCCAATGCAGCGTAGTTTCCAACAACTACTAAACGAGAGCATGATGATCGAAGCATTGGCGAGGAAACCTGGGGAACACCTTGGAGTGGAACACACCATCTCTCTACACCCCATACCCAATTTGTAGGCCTAATGCAGCGTAGTTTCCAACAACTACTAAACGAGAGCCGGAAGATCGAAGCTCGGGAAAGGCAACCTGGAGAACACCTTGGAGTGGAACACACCATCTCTCTACACCCCATACCCAATTTGTAGGCCTAATGCAGCGTAGTTTCCAACAACTACTAAACGAGAGCCGGAAGATCGAAGCTCAGGAAAGGCAACCTGGGGAACACCTTGGAGTGGAACACACCATCTCTCTACACCCCATACCCAATTTGTAGGCCTAATGCAGCGTAGTTTGCAACAACTACTAAACGAGAGCATGATGATCGAAGCATTGGCGAGGAAACCTGGGGAACACCTTGGAGTGGAACACACCATCTCTCTACAGTGGAACACACCATCTCTCTACACCCCATACCCAATTTGTAGGCCTAATGCAGCGTAGTTTCCAACAACTACTAAACGAGAGCCGGAAGATCGAAGCTCAGGAAAGGCAACCTGGAGAACACCTTGGAGTGGAACACACCATCTCTCTACACCCCATACCCAATTTGTAGGCCTAATGCAGCGTAGTTTCCAACAACTACTAAACGAGAGCCGGAAGATCGAAGCTCAGGAAAGGCAACCTGGGGAACACCTTGGAGTGTAACAAACCCTCTCTCTACACCACGGAAGGGCTGATTCTTAGGAAGGAAGGCTGTCGGAAAGAAGCAGGGCGCGTCCGAGGGTGATTATATTCTTATTAGGTATATACTCACCCTCGGACGCGCCCTGCTTCTTTATTTGTAATGAATGTTTATTTGCAATGTGGTTTTGACTTACTCTATTTTTTTGGTAAATAATGATTTTATTATTTTCATTGTTTTGCATCTTCTTGGCAATAATATAAAGAAGACGCGACAGGACAACACTCGGTGGATGCCATATCTGTGTTTAAAATTGAAAAAACCTTTCAGTTAACTACTTGCAGGAGAAAGTTATTGTAGCTGGTGGCCATTTTTAGTACTGTACCAGATTTTTGTTGTATGTGTTTGTTTTTAATGTTAAAATGTCTGCATTTGATATCTCTCCAGTATTTTCTTTTTTATAAGAAAAATACTTATTTTTATATTTTCTGATGTTGGTTCCAGGGGTACACGGGCAGCAGTGGTGTGGTCAGTGGAGGACTAGTGGAAGGAGTGACCGCAGACAGGCATCGAAGGCCTAAAATAATAACACATGGCTGTAGGCAATTTTAAATTGGTTCCAGGGGTACACGGGCAGCAGTGGTGTGGTCAGTGGAGGCCTAGTGGAAGGAGTGACCACAGACAGGCATCGAAGGCCTAAAATAATAACACATGGCTGTAGGCAATTTTAAATTGGTTCCAGGGGTACACGGGCAGCAGTGGTGTGGTCAGTGAAGGCCTAGTGGAAGGAGTGACCGCAGACAGGCATCGAAGGCCTAAAATAATAACACATGGCTGTAGGCAATTTTAAATTGGTTCCAGGGGTACACGGGCAGCAGTGGTGTGGTCAGTGGAGGCCTAGTGGAAGGAGTGACCACAGACAGGCATCGAAGGCCTAAAATAATAACACATGGCTGTAGGCAATTTTAAATTGGTTCCAGGGGTACACGGGCAGCAGTGGTGTGGTCAGTGGAGGCCTAGTGGAAGGAGTGACCGCAGACAGGCATCGAAGGCCTAAAATAATAACACATGGCTGTAGGCAATTTTAAATTGGTTCCAGGGGTACACGGGCAGCAGTGGTGTGGTCAGTGGAGGCCTAGTGGAAGGAGTGACCGCAGACAGGCATCGAAGGCCTAAAATAATAACACATGGCTGTAGGCAATTTTAAATTGGTTCCAGGGGTACACGGGCAGCAGTGGTGTGGTCAGTGGAGGCCTAGTGGAAGGAGTGACCGCAGACAGGCATCGAAGGCCTAAAATAATAACACATGGCTGTAGGCAATTTTAAATTGGTTCCAGGGGTACACGGGCAGCAGTGGTGTGGTCAGTGGAGGCCTAGTGGAAGGAGTGACCGCAGACAGGCATCGAAGGCCTAAAATAATAACACATGGCTGTAGGCAATTTTAAATTGGTTCCAGGGGTACACGGGCAGCAGTGGTGTGGTCAGTGGAGGCCTAGTTGAAGGAGTGACCGCAGACAGGCATCGAAGGCCTAAAATAATAACACATGGCTGTAGGCAATTTTAAATTGGTTCCAGGGGTACACGGGCAGCAGTGGTGTGGTCAGTGGAGGCCTAGTGGAAGGAGTGACCGCAGACAGGCATCGAAGGCCTGAAATAATAACACATGGCTGTAGGCAATTTTAAATTGGTTCCAGGGGTACACGGGCAGCAGTGGTGTGGTCAGTGGAGGCCTAGTGGAAGGAGTGACCGCAGACAGGCATCGAAGGCCTAAAATAATAACACATGGCTGTAGGCAATTTTAAATTGGTTCCAGGGGTACACGGGCAGCAGTGGTGTGGTCAGTGGAGGCCTAGTGGAAGGAGTGACCGCAGACAGGCATCGAAGGCCTAAAATAATAACACATGGCTGTAGGCAATTTTAAATTGGTTCCAGGGGTACACGGGCAGCAGTGGTGTGGTCAGTGGAGGCCTAGTGGAAGGAGTGACCGCAGACAGGCATCGAAGGCCTAAAATAATAACACATGGCTGTAGGCAATTTTAAATTGGTTACAGGGGTACACGGGCAGCAGTGGTGTGGTCAGTGGAGGCCTAGTGGAAGGAGTGACCACAGACAGGCATCGAAGGCCTAACATAACAAAAATGTCAATACAATGGTATTGTCAGTGGCAGGCATTGAAGGATGTCAGCGCATAGACTAAACATTGGTGGAGCTGTGAGATAATTTTGCAAGTGGTAGAGCACTGTTTGAGCTGGGGGGGGGGAACTGTCTTGTGGCCGGCGGTACAGGCCCAGGGCCCCTCATATTACAACGGTGTGTCTGACGTTGGGTGCGCACCACCACCGCCAGAGACACTTTATTGTACTAGGAGGGACCCAGTGGCAGTGCCGTCGACCAAAAGCGGGCACACCCACCTCTTCAGACAAACTGCACTCTCACGGGTGCTGTCGCCAACTGTCGATACCACGGCCCCGTGTGGGGAGTTTGGCCATTTAGTGAGGTGTAAACATGTCGTATGCTGGACAATCAGGTGCAGAAAATTACGAGATTGGAAAAGGCATTCAGAATAGTCCACAGGCAAGACCTTTTCATAGGAAAGCTAGGTGTCAGCCGGGCAAGGTGGGGCAAAAGATTTCGAAATCCAGTTGTGGTTCATTTTAATGAAGGTTAGATCATCTACATTTTGGGTAGCCAGACGAGTCCTTTTTTCAGTTAGTATTGAACCTGCAGCACTGAATACTCTTTCTGATAGGACACTAGCTGCCGGGCAAGCAAGCTCCTGCAATGCATATTCTGCCAATTCTGGCCAGGTGTCTAATTTTGATGCCCAGTAATCAAATGGGAATGACGGTTGAGGGAGAACATCGATAAGGGATGAAAAATAGTTTGTAACCATACTGGACAAATGTTGTCTCCTGTCACTTTGAATTGATGCTGCAGTACCTGTCCTGTCTGCGGTCATAGCAAAATCACTCCACAACCTGGTCAGAAAACCCCTCTGGCCAACGCCACTTCTGATTTCTGCCCCTCTAACTCCTCTGGTCTGCTGGCCCCTGCAGCTCGTGTGAGAACGATCACGGGCGCTGAGTGCAGGGAATGCCAGAAGCAAACGGTCAACAAGAGTTGATTGTTTGGTTGCTAATATTAGTTCCAAGTTCTCATGTGGCATTATATTTTGCAATTTGCCTTTATAGCGAGGATCAAGGAGGCAGGCCAACCAATAATCGTCATCATTCATCATTTTAGTTATGCGTGTGTCCCTTTTGAGGATACGTAAGGCATAATCCGCCATGTGGGCCAAAGTTCCAGTTCTCAAATCTGCGGTTGTGCTTGGTTGAGGGGCAGTTTCAGGCAAATCCACGTCACTTGTGTCCCTCAAAAAACCAGAACCCGGCCTTGCCGCGCCACCAATTTCCAGTGGCCCCGGAAAAGCTTCCTCATTAAAAATATAATCATCCCCATCATCCTCCTCGTCCTCCTCCTCCTCTTCGCCCGCTACCTCGTCCTGTACACTGCCCTGGCCAGACAATGGCTGACTGTCATCAAGGCTTTCCTATTCCTCAGCTGCAGACGCCTGATCCTTTATGTGCGTCAAACTTTGCATCAGCAGACGCATTAGGGGGATGCTCATGCTTATTATGGCGTTGTCTGCACTAACCAGCCGTGTGCATTCCTCAAAACACTGAAGGACTTGACACATGTCTTGAATCTTCGACCACTGCACACCTGACAACTCCATGTCTGCCATCCTACTGCCTGCCCGTGTATGTGTATCCTCTCACAAAAACATAACAGCCCGCCTCTGTTCACACAGTCTCTGAAGCATGTGCAGTGTTGAGTTCCACCTTGTTGCAACGTCTATGATTAGGCGATGCTGGGGAAGGTTCAAAGAACGCTGATAGGTCTGCATACGGCTGGAGTGTACGGGCGAACGGCGGATATGTGAGCAAAGTCCACGCACTTTGAGGAGCAGGTCGGATAACCCCGGATAACTTTTCAGGAAGCACTGCACCACCAGGTTTAAGGTGTGAGCCAGGCAAGGAATGTGTTTCAGTTGGGAAAGGGAGATGGCAGCCATGAAATTCCTTCCGTTATCACTCACTACCTTGCCTGCCTCAAGATCTACAGTGCCCAGCCACGACTGCGTTTCTTTCTGCAAGAACTCGGACAGAACTTCCGCGGTGTGTCTGTTGTCGCCCAAACACTTCATAGCCAATACAGCCTGCTGACGTTTGCCAGTAGCTGCCCCATAATGGGAGACCTGGTGTGCAACAGTGGCAGCTGCGGATGGAGTGGTTGTGCGACTGCGGTCTGTGGACGAGATCTCGCTTCTGCAGGAGGACGAAGAGGAGGAGGAGGGGGTGTGAACGGCTACAGCCAATTGTTTCCTAGACCGTGGGCTAGGCAGAACTGTCCCAAACTTGCTGTCCCCTGTGGACCCTGCATCCACCACATTTACCCAGTGTGCCGTGATGGACACGTAACGTCCCTGGCCATGCCTACTGGTCCATGCATCTGTTGTCAGGTGCACCTTTGTGCTCACAGATTGCCTGAGTGCATGGACGATGCGCTCTTTAACATGCTGGTGGAGGGCTGGGATGGCTTTTCTGGAAAAAAAGTGTCGACTGGGTAGCTCGTAGCATGGTACAGCGTAGTCCATCAGGGCTTTGAAAGCTTCGCTTTCAACTAACCGGTAGGGCATCATCTCTAACGAGATTAGTCTAGCTATGTGTGCGTTCAAACCCTGTGTACGCGGATGCGAGGCTAAGTACTTCCTTTTTCTAACCATAGTCTCATGTAGGGTGAGCTGGACTGGGGAGCTGGAGATCGTGGAACTAGCGGGGGTGCCGGTGGACATGGCAGACTGAGAGACGGTGGGAGATGGTATTGTTGCCGCCGGTGCCCTAGATGCAGTGTTTCCTACTACGAAACTGGTGATTCCCTGACCCTGACTGCTTTGGCCTGGCAAAGAAACCTGCACAGATACTGCAGGTGGTGCGGAAAATGGTGGCCCTACACTGCCGGAAGGGATGTTGCGTTGCTGACTAGCTTCATTGGCCGAGGGTGCTACAACCTTAAGGGACGTTTGGTAGTTAGTCCAGGCTTGCAAATGCATGGTGGTTAAATGTCTATGCATGCAACTTGTATTGAGACTTTTCAGATTCTGTCCTCTGCTTAAGGTAGTTGAACATTTTTGACAGATGACTTTGTGCTGATCAATTGGATGTTGTTTAAAAAAAATGCCAGACTGCACTCTTTCTAGCATCGGATACCTTTTCAGGCATTGCAGACTTAGCTTTAACCGGATGGCCACGCTGTCCTCCAACAGGTTTTGGCTTTGCCACGCGTTTTGGGCAAGATACGGGCCCGGCAGATGGAACCTGTTGCGATGTTGATGCCTGCTGCGGCCCCTCCTCCTCCGCTTCAGAACTGCTGCCGCCTGCACCCTGTTCCCCCAATGGCTGCCAATCGGGGTCAAGAACTGGGTCATCTATTACCTTTTCTTGTAGCTCGTGTGCAACTTCGTCTGTGTCACCGTGTCGGTCGGTGGTATAGCGTTCGTGATGGGGCAACATAGTCTCATCAGGGTCTGATTCTTGATCAGCACCCTGCGAGGGCAATGTTGTGGTCTGAGTCAAAGGACCAGCATAGTAGTCTGGCTGTGGCTGTGCATCAGTGCACTCCATGTCAGATTCAACTTGTAATGGGCATGGACTGTTAACTGCTTCACTTTCTAAGCCAGGGACGGTATGTGTAAAGAGCTCCATGGAGTAACCCGTTGTGTCGCCTGCTGCATTCTTCTCTGTTGTTGTTTTTGCTGAAGAGGACAAGGAAGCGACTTGTCCCTGACCGTGAACATCCACTAACGACGCGCTGCTTTGACATTTACCAGTTTCACGAGAGGAGGCAAAAGAGCTAGAGGCTGAGTCAGCAAGATAAGCCAAAACTTGCTCTTGCTGCTCCGGCTTTAAAAGCAGTTTTCCTACTCCCAGAAAAGGGAGCGTTCGAGGCCTTGTGTAGCCTGACGACGAACCTGGCTCCACAGCTCCAGACTTAGGTGCAATATTTTTTTTCCCACGACCAGCTGATGCTCCACCACTACCACTACCCTCATTACCAGCTGACAATGAACGCCCCCGGCCACGACCTCTTCCACCATACTTCCTCATTGTTTTAAAAACGTAAACAAACTAACGGTATTTGTTGCTGTCACACAAATTACACGGTGAGCTATAACTTCAGTATGATTTAGCTACCCCTTTACAGGTAACATAGTAACATAGTTAGTAAGGCCGAAAAAAGACATTTGTCCATCCAGTTCAGCCTATATTCCATCATAATAAATACCCAGATCTACGTCCTTCTACAGAACCTAATAATTGTATGATACAATATTGTTCTGCTCCAGGAAGACATCCAGGCCTCTCTTGAACCCCTCGACTGAGTTCGCCATCACCACCTCCTCAGGCAAGCAATTCCAGATTCTCACTGCCCTAACAGTAAAGAATCCTCTTCTATGTTGGTGGAAAAACCTTCTCTCCTCCAGACGCAAAGAATGCCCCCTTGTGCCCGTCACCTTCCTTGGTATAAACAGATCCTCAGCGAGATATTTGTATTGTCCCCTTATATACTTATACATGGTTATTAGATCGCCCCTCAGTCGTCTTTTTTCTAGACTAAATAATCCTAATTTCGCTAATCTATCTGGGTATTGTAGTTCTCCCATCCCCTTTATTAATTTTGTTGCCCTCCTTTGTACTCTCTCTAGTTCCATTATATCCTTCCTGAGCACCGGTGCCCAAAACTGGACACAGTACTCCATGTGCGGTCTAACTAGGGATTTGTACAGAGGCAGTATAATGCTCTCATCATGTGTATCCAGACCTCTTTTAATGCACCCCATGATCCTGTTTGCCTTGGCAGCTGCTGCCTGGCACTGGCTGCTCCAGGTAAGTTTATCATTAACTAGGATCCCCAAGTCCTTCTCCCTGTCAGATTTACCCAGTGGTTTCCCGTTCAGTGTGTAATGGTGATATTGATTCCCTCTTCCCATGTGTATAACCTTACATTTATCATTGTTAAACCTCATCTGCCACCTTTCAGCCCAAGTTTCCAACTTATCCAGATCCATCTGTAGCAGAATACTATCTTCTCTTGTATTAACTGCTTTACATAGTTTTGTATCATCTGCAAATATCGATATTTTACTGTGTAAACCTTCTACCAGATCATTAATGAATATGTTGAAGAGAACAGGTCCCAATACTGACCCCTGCGGTACCCCACTGGTCACAGCGACCCAGTTAGAGACTATACCATTTATAACCACCCTCTGCTTTCTATCACTAAGCCAGTTACTAACCCATTTACACACATTTTCCCCCAGACCAAGCATTCTCATTTTGTGTACCAACCTCTTGTGCGGCACGGTATTAAACGCTTTGGAAAAATCGAGATATACCACGTCCAATGACTCACCGTGGTCCAGCCTATAGCTTACCTCTTCATAAAAACTGATTAGATTGGTTTGACAGGAGCGATTTCTCATAAACCCATGCTGATATGGAGTTAAACAGTTATTCTCATTGAGATAATCCAGAATAACATCCCTCAGAAACCCTTCAAATATTTTACCAACAATAGAGGTTAGACTTACTGGCCTATAATTTCCAGGTTCACTTTTAGAGCCCTTTTTGAATATTGGCACCACATTTGCTATGCGCCAGTCCTGCGGAACAGACCCTATAGAATAATAGAATAAAATGATTTTTTCAGGAAGAATTTAGAAACCAAATAAAATAAAATGATTTTTTCAGGGAGAATTTAGAAAACAAATAAAACAAAAAAAGGCTTTCTATGGCCCACTGAGTGAGAGATGACGCACACAGGAGTCAGGAGTGGCACACAAGCCCAGAGGCCAATATTTATCTCCCACTGATTGATGTAGTGATTTTTTCAGGTAGATTTTGGAACCCAAATCAAGCTAAAAAAATAATAGGCTTTCTATGGCCCACAATTGGAGAGAGAGAGAGATGGCACACCCAGGAGTCAAGACTGGCACACAAGCAGAAAGGGCAATATTAATCTCCCACTGATTTGTTTTTTTTTTTTGTTTTTTCAGGGAGACTTTAGGAAAAAAAAAAATAGAATAAAATGATTTTTTCAGGAAGAATTTAGAGACCAAATAAAATAAAATGATTTTTTCAGGGAGAATTTAGAAAACAAATAAAACAAAAAAAGGCTTTCTATGGCCCACTGAGTGAGAGATGACGCACACAGGAGTCAGGAGTGGCACACAAGCCCAGAGGCCAATATTTATCTCCCACTGATTGATGTAGTGATTTTTTCAGGTAGATTTTGGAACCCAAATCAAGCTAAAAAAATAGGCTTTCTATGGCCCACAATTGGAGAGAGAGAGAGAGATGGCACACCCAGGAGTCAAGACTGGCACACAAGCAGAAAGGGCAATATTAATCTCCCACTGATTTGTTTGTTTTTTTTTTTTTCAGGGAGACTTTAGGAAAAAAAAAAATAGAATAAAATGATTTTTTCAGGAAGAATTTAGAAACCAAATAAAATAAAATGATTTTTTCAGGGAGAATTTAGAAAACAAATAAAACAAAAAAAGGCTTTCTATGGCCCACTGAGTGAGAGATGACGCACACAGGAGTCAGGAGTGGCACACAAGCCCAGAGGCCAATATTTATCTCCCACTTTTTTTTTTTGTTCCAGGGAAAATTTATAAACCCAATAAAAAAAATAATAAATAGGCTTTCTATGGCCCACTATCTGAGAGACAGAGAGAGATGGCACGCTTAGGACTGGCACACAAGCCCAAAGGCCAATATTAATCTCCCTTTTTTTTTTAAGGGAGAATTTATAAAACCAAAAAAAAATAAATAAATAGGCTTTCTATGGCCCACTATTTGTGAGAGAGATGGCACGCTCAGGACTGGCACACAAGCCCAGAGGCCAATATTAATCTCCCACTTTTTTTTTTTTTTCCACGGAAAATTTATAAACCCAATAAAAAAAAATAAAAATAAATAGGCTTTCTATGGCCCACTATCTGAGAGAGAGAGATGGCACGCTTAGGACTGGCACACAAGCCCAAAGGCCAATATTAATCTCCCACTGATTGATTTATTGATTTTTTCAGGTAGAATTTAGAACCCAAATAAAGCAAAAAAAAAAAAAAATTGGCTTTCTATGGCCCACTGAGTGAGTGATGATGCACACAGGAGTCAGGAGTGGCACACAAGCCCTGAGGCCAATATTTTTCTCCCACTGATTGATGTAGTGATTTTTTCAGGTACATTTTAGAACCCAAATCAAGCAAAAAAATAAATAGGCTTTCTATGGCCCACTATTTGTGAGAGAGATGGCACGCTCAGGACTGGCACACAAGCCCAGAGGCCAATATTAATCTCCCACTTTTTTTTTTTTGGTTCCAGGGAAAATTTATAAACCCAATTAAAAAAAAAAAAAATAGGCTTTCTATGGCCCACTATCTGAGAGAGAGAGATGGCACGCTTAGGACTGGCACACAAGCCCAGAGGCCAATATTAATCTCCCACTTTTTTTTTTTTTTCCAGGGAAAATTTATAAACCCAATAAAAAAAAAAATAAATAAATAGGCTTTCTATGGCCCACTATCTGAGAGAGAGAGATGGCACGCTTAGGACTGGCACACAAGCCCAAAGGCCAATATTAATCTCCCACTGATTGATTTATTGATTTTTTCAGGTAGAATTTAGAACCAAAATCAAGCAAAAAAATAAATAGGCTTTCTATGGCCCACTGAGTGAGAGATGGCACACACAGGAGTCAAGAGTGGCACACAAGCCCTGAGGCCAATATTTTTCTCCCACTGATTGATGTAGTGATTTTTTCAGGTAGATTTTATAACCCAAATCAAGCAAAAAAATAAATAGGCTTTCTATGGCCCACTGAGTGAGAGATGACACAGACAGGGATGGCACTCTAGCAGAAATGTCAATCTTAATCTCCCACAAAAAAAAAAAAAAACAGGGAGTGTCCTTCAATTACTATCTCCCTGCAGTAATCTCAGCCAGGTATGGCAGGCAGCAATAAGGAGTGGACTGATGTACCAATTAAATATAAAGTGTGTACAAACAAAAAAGATAGCTGTGCAGAAAGGAAGGAACAAGAGGATTTGTGCTTTGAAAAAAGCAGTTGGTTTGCACAGCGGCGTACACACAGCAATGCAGCTATCAGGGAGCCTTCTAGGGCAGCCCAATGAGCTACAGCGCTGAGGGGGAAAAAAAAAAAAAATGTAGCTTCCACTGTCCCTGCACACCGAAGGTGGTGTTGGGCAGTGGAAATCGCTACAGCACAAGCGGTTTGGTGGTTAATGGACCCTGCCTAACGCTATCCCTGCTTCTGACGAAGTGGCAGCAACCTCTCCCTAAGCTCAGATCAGCAGCAGTAACATGGCGGTCGGCGGGAACTCCCCTTTATAGCCCCTGTGACGCCGCAGACAGCAAGCCAATCACTGCAATGCCCTTCTCTAAGATGGTGGGGACCAGGACCTATGTCATCACGCTGCCCACACTCTGCGTTTACCTTCATTGGCTGAGAAATGGCGCTTTTCGCGTCATTGAAACGCGACTTTGGCGCGAAAGTCGCGTACCGCATGGCCGACCCCGCACAGGGGTCGGATCGGGTTTCATGAAACCCGACTTTGCCAAAAGTCGGCGACTTTTGAAAATGAACGACCCGTTTCGCTCAACCCTAGCTACTATTAGACCTTGCTGTTGAACTGCTCCCTTCAACTCAGTGACCTGTAGGGACAGCCCCCCCAACTGGTGGGTTATGGAAGTCATGGGATCCATGGAATACAAAAATATGGGCGGATTATAATGTCACAGGGAGCCTAGGTAGGCAAAGCTAATAACCCAGGCCCCTGCGATATCCCTCAGACTAGGGAAACCCTGTCTGTCCCTCTCCCAGAGATTACACTGATGGTGTGCTTGTCTGGGCCGGCAGGCCTGACCCTAACTCCTGTTTCAGTACTAATCTGAAACCTCCACTCTCCACCCAATGATAATTCCACACGCCAACTCCTACAGAAAGCACAGACAGGGAAAACCAAAAACGCACCATGCCGCAAACACACTCAGGAAAACACTATAATGTGCACAGGGTGTTACGGCTAGCGGAACGCACCGAGTAAATAGAGATGTTTTTATTGATATTGGTGCGTTCGCAGTGCGGGGTCCACCGTGCAGGAGTACCTGCTGCTAGCAAATGGCGGTACTATATGGCGGTATAGACTAACTCAGTTAATTCACCGAGTAGCCATGAAAGAGAAGCACTGTGCCCTGTTAGACTCCACAGAGGCACAGGCTAACTGCCCAAACAGAGGGAAGTCAGTGGTCACGCATGTACACAAAACTCCTCCCCGGAGGAGCCAGCATTCTAGGGGCTTATTTCAGCCGTGTTCCTGAATACATTCAAACACAAACTCCTCACCGGAGGTGTCAGCATTCTAGGGGCTTATTTCAGCCGGGTCCCTGAACACACTCTCACGTGACCACACTGGCGCAAAGCACATAACAAAAGACAATACTAGCGCATGGCCGTGCGGCCATGCGAGCCTTAAATAGTTGCAGCACGTTTAGAACCTTCAAAAAAGGACCAATGGAGTTGCTGCAGTACCTGAGCATGTGACCCCAGATCTCCACTGAGAGATCTTGCCCTGGGCATGCTCAAAGTGCAAAGCAGGACTTAGTCCCAGAAGCGTCTGCTCGCCGCTGCCCAGCACTGACTTCAATGGCAGAAGCAGGAAATGCAGCAGTAACTCTTAGCACAGAGTCAGACTGAGCGAGACGCTGGGATCGACGTCTCTGTTGAGCAGGCTCCACTGCGGCAGGGGAAGAATGGGAGACCGCCGCGGAGATAGCCCGAGATTCCCCCTGTGCAGAGGCAGGAACTCAACCCCTAACACAGGGCAAAACAAAACACAAATAGGAAGGAGAAATATGACAAAGGATCATACACCACCAGATATGAAATTTCCGCTCCAAGACCACCACTCCGAAGCGAGATTACCAGGTACAAGACACAAGCTATAATCGGCGACGCCCAAAGTTCAGAAGAACTATTTAAAGGCTGTGGGCATGACCCAGCCTCCAATCCGAGTACCAGCTAGATTAACCCCGGGCAACCTAGATAAAATCTAGCCGGCGCCACTGAGCGCATAGTGGACGAAAGCAGAATTACCGCTGTCTGTCGGACGCCCTAATGTGAATAGCGTCCTACATGACATAACCTGATTAAACTATTGCGTCCACTGTGTACTCTGCACACTATTCCAGATTGGTACAAATCTTTATATGTCACATATTTAGAAGATAAGCATATTAAATCCAGATCCTTGTCTATAATCACCATATGACAGAGATCAATGCTCACATCTCTCTTTTCTAATTAAACTATTATATTCACTGTATTCTCCGTATAGCATTCAAACTAGTGCACAATTTCTATATATTGCATATTCCGGAGATGAGCATATCAAATCCTTCAGACCTACAAATGTCTCTGCCTTTGGATTTATACATATATAGCTAAAAGTGCGATACAAACTTGGCATACTGCGACAGGAGAGAAATAATACCAGGCGGGGGGGTGTGGCCTGGACAGCAAGGGAGCCAGACATGGTTTATGTGAGCTCCATGAAGAAAACTCTCTAATCCGCAGCAATCTACTAGGATAATTTATTTATCCCCGATTTTGGGCAAAGGATATCAATCCTACATATCACTGCAATTTATAGAGATTAAGATTGCCTGAATTAAGCTATAAATTGAAGCTATAGCCCAAGATTCTGTGGACCGCATGGCGAGGGCCCTGCACTAGGCCTCATCTCGTGACCTCATCTTGCGGCCTTCCTACCCCTGGCACACAGGCATCAAAAGAACTAAACATCCACCGCAACATTCATACTGCGGTTGGTAACTGCAGACTTTCCCCTGTACTGGGGCTCCAACTGCCAGTAGCGGCGGCCTGATCTGTTACGCCAGGTGCCGCATAAAGAGAAACGCAGCAGCGCCTCCACTACATCAGATCCCCCCTTGCGGACACCGGGACCCAGAGGAGGTGAACGCTGCAGTGAGCATAATCTCCTCCCTCACAGCAGCCGGAGAAGACAGCGGCTGCAAAAGAGCCTTACAGCCCACGCCGTGCTCAGGTGCGGTGAAGTGGCTGAAGGAAGAAGACCCCGGAAGTTATCGGTGGCTGTCAGCAGTCGGCGGTGAGCGGCAACAGCACCGGAGATCCCGCCGCTGTGCACACGCTGGGAGACGTCGCTTGGAGGGGGCGGAGGACCCGGCCGAAGTGAGAGACCCGACCGGAGCCTCTGCATCCAGGAGGTCAGGAGGTAAGGAGTCCCGGGACCGGCACTCGGAAACGGCCACCTCATAGCCGCGCGGCTGCACGCTGCGCTACAGCCACTAGACCCGACACCTGTAAGCCCGCAGCTCTACCGTCGCACCGACGGCAGTCCTCCCCCCTCCCTCAGTCCCTGCAGGAGCGAACAGACCACTGGCCCCGAAGCCTCCATCCTAATCCTAAGTTTAATAATTTTCACCACCACACAAACTCTCTCAAGGTGCCCCCCTCCCCTTTGCAAAGGAAGGGGCCCTCACAAAAGAGCCCCTGAGCCACAATATTGCCGCTATAAGTGCGACAGCGGCGGCTCCCACACCGGAGAATCCGGTACAAATTCTAAATATCCACCTGGGGACAGTGTGTACATTAACCCCTATGAGAGGGGCTCCCTGCACTAAATAAGCACAGCTATCTACCTAAGGCCTGAAGTTGGTGAACCTTTATTAACCCCTAAGAGAGAGGCTCCCTTCAGAGAAACAGGGAAGCTGCAGAACTGCAACAGGAGATGACAATTGCCAGAAAATAGCTCTCCACAACTAGTGTATTTTTTTCTTTTCTGATCTTAGAGCGACACCTAGTGTCCATCCTGAACATATGCTTTAAATCAACTACAATGAGTAAATAAGTTTTTTCCTCTTATGTCCAAGTTGTGATTGCAGCACTTCACGTTATCAGACGCTATCAAAATGGTCAAATCACAAAAAGAACGTGAAAAACTAACAAACAAAGCCATGGCAGACGAACAGAAAAAAGGTGCTCATGGTGCTCTTGACTCATACTTAAAAAAAAAAATGATGTTTCTCAGACTCCTACTAGACGGTCTCTCAAAAAAGCGATCTCTTCCGAAAAGATAGATGAATCGGACCTCAGTGAAGCTGACTCTGATAGCGATTCCGCCACAGGAGACATAGCCCCTATTTCCAGAGCCTTCATGAAAAAGTTGATGGCCCAAAACATGAAGCCACTTTTAGAGGAGGTCTCAGGTATGCGTTCTGACCTTCAACACCTAGGTCACAGGGTCGAGTCACTCGAAACTGCAATCGTTGACATGGAGGAAGCTGTCACCTGCCTAAATGAACAAGCCCTCAAACAGCAACAACACCTGAATGTAGCGTTATTAGCTGTTGAAGACCAAGAAAACAGGAGCAGAAGGAAAAATATTCGGATAAGAGGGGTTCCAGAGTCCTTTGCTCGGGAAGCACTGGACAAGGTGGCTAAAGAAATTTTCGCTAATCTTCTAGACTCAGAGAGAGCCTCAAAAATTACAATTGAAAGAATTCATCGTGCCCTAAGGCCTAAACCAAAGTCTGAGGAACCACCCAGAGACATTATTTGTGGCCTTCTTAGCAATGTAGACACAGCCGCCATCCTAGTAAGCGCTAGGGAACAAGACAAAATTATATATGACAACTCACAAATACAGCTCTTTCAGGATTTGGCCCCATCCACCTTAGCAAAAAGATGAATCCTCAGACCCCTTCTTGCCGCCCTGAAGGCCAAGAATCTGACATACAAGTGGCTATTCCCATTCGGCCTTGCAGTGAACATCGCTAGCCGTCAACTTATAATTCGTACTCCAGAGGATCTTTAGAAGGCTTGGGAGACTTTAAACATCACACCAATTGATATACCCTCCTGGATGCCAGTTGACTCCAATTGGAGCTTACCCCCAATGAAGAAACCTTTGGAGTGGTCGCAAAAGAAGAAACACACTTCTCCTAAAGTCAAGAAACAAGACCCCAAGAAACATCCACCATGAAAATCCTTTTTCCCCTCCTGCTTTTTATAAGTAAAAATGGAAGCAATTACTTACTGTTTTGTTTTTTAGGCATCCACGTCTGCTTCTTTAAGTTTTTTCTAAAATGTTATATCTTGTTTCTCTCATAACATTAGGATAAATCACAGCTTGGACTACCCTCGCCTATGTCTGGGTGTTCCTACCCCCTTCCCCCAACCCCCCCCCCCCCCCCCCGCGGTGGGCGAGTGTTTGAATGTACAAAGTTTGTTGTTCACGTTTTGTTTCCCCTTTTTTTTTAGGTACCGGGGTGGGACAAACTCCTCTCTAACTTATGACGAGTAGGAATGGTAAGGTGAGCTCTGGTTCCATCACAGTTGCCTCTTTTAATGTTAAAGGCCTTAACGCGCCCGCAAAAAGAAACCAAATTTTCACACTTCTAAAAAAACAAAAAACTCAAGTAGCCTTCCTCCAAGAAACACATTTTAAAAATGGCAGAGTCCCTAATACTTCCTTCTCCCCCTACCCAACTTGGTTTAATAGTTGTAACTCTTCTGCATCCAAAGGTGTTAGTATAGCGCTAAAAAAAGGTCTACCATTCTCGCCCAGGGATACATTAAGTGACCACGAAGGGAGATATATCTTTGTTAAGGGACTCCTAGCCAACACTTTGGTTACATTTGCCAACCTCTATGCACCCAATAAACATCAAACCCAGTGGATTTCGAAAACACTGGAGGTACTGCAACTCTTCACAGAAGGGTTACTAATTGTTGGAGGTGACTTTAATATCACATTAGACCCTGAGATTGACTCCTCAAGCGGCCTATCCTTCATCTCACAAAAATCGAGACACAACCTGCTGAACAAATTATCCACCCTTCATCTTATCGACCTATGGCGTACTATTTACCCCACCAACAAAGATTTTACTTTCTTCTCCCCTCCTCATTCATCATATCATCGTATTGACCTCCTTCTGATCCAGTCGCGATCTCTAATTCTAGTCAAATCCGCCAGTATAGGCCAAATCACAATCTCGGATCATGCCCCGATATTTATAGATATCGCCATTGACACCTTACCCCGCCCTGCAACATCCTGGAGATTAAATGAATCCCTAATGGATAATCCACAAAATCTGGAGAAAATAAAATATACAATTTTGCGTTATTTTATAGAAAACGTTACAGACGGCCCACTAACACCCAATATATGGGAAGCGCACAAAGCTGTTCTCCGGGGGGAACTTACAGGTCCTTCTCAAAAAATTAGCATATAGTGTTAAATTTCATTATTTACCATAATGTAATGATTACAATTAAACTTTCATATATTATAGATTCATTATCCACCAACTGAAATTTGTCAGGTCTTTTATTGTTTTAATACTGATGATTTTGGCATACAACTCCTGATAACCCAAAAAACCTGTCTCAATAAATTAGCATATCAAGAAAAGGTTCTCTAAACGACCTATTACCCTAATCTTCTGAATCAACTAATTAACTCTAAACCCATGCAAAAGATACCTGAGGCTTTTATAAACTCCCTGCCTGGTTCATTACTCAAAACCCCCATCATGGGTAAGACTAGCGACCTGACAGATGTCAAGAAGGCCATCATTGAAACCCTCAAGCAAGAGGGTAAGACCCAGAAAGAAATTTCTCAACAAATAGGCTGTTCCCAGAGTGCTGTATCAAGGCACCTCAATGGTAAGTCTGTTGGAAGGAAACAATGTGGCAGAAAACGCTGTACAACGAGAAGAGGAGACCGGACCCTGAGGAAGATTGTGGAGAAGGACCGATTCCAGACCTTGGGGAACCTGAGGAAGCAGTGGGCTGAGTCTGGTGTGGAAACATCCAGAGCCACCGTGCACAGGTGTGTGCAGGAAATGGGCTACAGGTGCCGCATTCCCCAGGTAAGGCCACTTTTGAGCTACAGAGAAGCAGCACTGGACTGTTGCTAAGTGGTCCCAAGTACTTTTTTCTGATGAAAGCAAATTTTGCATGTCATTCGTAAATCAAGGTGCCAGAGTCTGGAGGAAGACTGGGGAGAAGGAAATGCCAAAATGCCTGAAGTCCAGTGTCAAGTACCCACAGTCAGTGATGGTGTGGGGTGCCATGTCAGCTGCTGGTGTTGGTCCACTGTGTTTCATCAAGGGCAGGGTCAATGCAGCTAGCTATCAGGAGATTTTGGAGCACTTCATGCTTCCATCGGCTGAAATGCTTTATGGAGATGAAGATTTCATTTTTCAGCACGACCTGGCACCTGCTCACAGTGCCAAAACCACTGGTAAATGGTTTACTGACCATGGTATTACTGTGCTCAATTGGCCTGCCAACTCTCCTGACCTGAACCCCATAGAGAATCTGTGGGATATTGTGAAGAGAAAGTTGAGAGACGCAAGACACTCTGGATGAGCTTAAGGCCGCTATTGAAGCATCCTGGGCCTCCATAACATCTCAGCAGTGTCACAGGCTGATTGCCTCCATGCCACGCCGCATTGAAGCAGTCATTTCTGCCAAAGGATTCCCGACCAAGTATTGAGTGCATAACTGAACATTATTATTTGTTGGTTTTTTTGTTTGTTATTAAAAAACACTTTTATTTGATTGGATGGGTGAAATATGCTAATTTATTGAGACAGGTTTTTTGGGTTATCAGGAGTTGTATGCCAAAATCATCAGTATTAAAACAATAAAAGACCTGACAAATTTCAGTTGGTGGATAATGAATCTATAATATATGAAAGTTTAATTGTAATCATTACATTATGGTAAATAATGAAATTTAACACTATATGCTAATTTTTTGAGAAGGACCTGTATATCAATCGGAGCCCACGTGAAAAAACAAAAGGAAAAAGAGACGATGTAACTTTTACATCAAATCGCAATCACAGAACGTCTCCACAAAAAAACTAACACTCAGAATCTGCAACAGGAACTGTTGGCCCTTCGGGTCAAATTAAAAGATTTGCTTAATATTAAATCTGCAAAGATCTTCATGCATTGTAGACACCGTTTCTATGTGCATGGAAATAAAAATAGTAAGCTGACTTCTCATCTACTTAAAAAGCAAAAGGAAAACAAATTTATAAAACATATTTATAAAAACCCAAACACGAAGGTCGACAGGTCAGAAGATATTGCAGAGGCGTTCAGATGTTACTACCAATCCCTTTATAATTTAGAAGCCCCCGATTCCATGAAAGACTGTATAACTGCGGCAGACAGGATCCAGGAATTCCTAGCCCCACTTTCTCTCCCGAAATTCCAAATCAAAGATCATTCGGCACTTCTAGCTCAAGTCACCTGCCAAGAAATTAGCGATACTCTACAAAATATGGCAACTAATAAGACTCCAGGTCTGGATGGCTTCCCAGTGTCCTATTACAAAAAATTTTCAGACATACTCCTCCCACACTTGGCCTCTCTTTTTAACTCCTTTCTTGCAGGAAACCCCCCAACTAAACAAACTTTAGAAGCACACATATCCGTTATCCCAAAGGAGGGGAGAGATGGTAGCCAATGTAGTAACTATCGCCCAATATCTTTATTAAATTCAGATTTGAAACTTTGGGCAAAAATCCTTGCATCAAGGATCAACATCGTCCTCGAGTCCTTAATTCACTCTGATCAAGTGGGTTTTGTCAGAGGACGAGAGGGTAAGGACAATGCCTTAAAAATCCTCCTAGCCATCTCACATGCCAAACGCTCTGGAACCCCGTTGGCTCTACTATCAACTGATGCCGAGAAGGCTTTTGACAGAGTCAGTTGGCACTACATGGTATGCACTCTACGGAAGTTTGACTTCCCCCAACCTCTTATTGATGCCATCATGACTCTGTACTCTGTTCCAACCGCTAGAGTTAAAGTCAACGGGCTGCTTTCAGACTCCTTCGGGATTGGGAATGGCACCAGACAAGGCTGCCCTCTCTCCCCTACCCTCTTTGTACTAGTTATGGAAACTTTAATACAGAGAATAAGACAGGAGGAGTCGATCAGAGGTCTAATTGTGGAACAAACAGAATTTAAAACAGCTGCTTTCGCGGATGATCTTATGATTGTGATCTCAAACCCTAAGACTGCTTTTCCCTCTATTTTGAAACTTCTTGACGAGTTTGGGGTCATCTCCAACTTCAAAGTTAATATGCATAAGTCGGAAGTCTTGAATGTTTCTTTATCAGATGAAGCGGTCTTGGATCTCAAAAAATCTACTCCCTTCAAATGGTTTGCAGTTAAACTGAAATATCTAGGAGTCTTTCTCACTGCAGATCCCTCTACTTTGTACATGCACAACTTTGAACCCCTTCTGGATAAACTCCAAACACTACTTAAATCCTTTGACCTATCATATCTCTCATGGATTGGGAGGATAAATATAATAAAATCATACATCTTACCAAAAATATTCTACCTTATGAACATGATCCCCATACCTCTTCCCAAGTCTTATTTCACATCAGCCAATAAAATAGTCAACGGGTGTGTGTGGAGGGGCAGGAGGGCTAGACTACCCTTCAAAATACTCTCGCTCCCGAAAAAGAAAGGTGGCCTTGGTCTCCCTAACTTTAAGACCTACTACCAGGCAATCCATCTAACTAGATGGATGTGCTTAGTCAAAGCAAGACCTGATCAAAAAATCCCTAACTTTGAACTCTTGTTATTGGGAGACGAGGCGGAGAAATATCTCTGGACCTCTTTTGTCCTCCCGCAAAATTCTCTAGAGGGAAAAACCAGCAACACCCTGACTATTAGGAAGAAACTTGTCCCAAACAATTGGCCAAGGTGCATTTTTTTTGGATAGTATGCTTCTGGGAGTCATACCCTGGCTCATTGAGCCAAAATATATAGACGCATTTGGCCTGTGGAAATCCTTGCCGACCCTCCCAATTTCGCACCTACTCTCCAACCAAATCAACTGCACAAATAGTTGGCCTCGAGATGCTAAGAAGCATCCAAAAGATTTCATTCAAATACACCATGTACAACATATTATTTCTAAACTCAAGTCAGACATCCAAATCAACTCAGATTGGCTTTGGCTGGAACTTCTACTTAAACTCAATCCTACACCCCCTAAATTAATATCTAAACTATACCATAACTTAATCTCCCCTAAAACTCATTTTAAACCCCTATATATTTCTTCGTGGGAGTCTGAATTGAACATATCTCTCTCCAATAGAGAATCAGAGCAAGTTCTAGAACACTCGCATGGGTTCTCAAGATGTGTTCTGCTTCAGGAGAATGCCTTTAAAGTCCTCTCCAGATGGTACAGAACCCATGAGTCACTCTACCACCTGGGCCTCTCAGACTCTCCTCTTTGTTGGAGATGTATGAATTCTAGAGGCTCTTTAGCGCATATATTTTGGTCATGCCCAATTATTACTAAATTCTGGGAAGATGTTTTCGACCGACTCCGCCAGATGGGTTTAATAACACAGAGTCTAACTCCTCAAGAGGTCCTACTGTCACTCCCCACGAAGTCTTATAAGCCTAAAAAACACGATCTACTTTCCCTTCTGATTTAATCTCCTTGCATTGGAGACAAACGACCCCCCCCTCACATCAATGAATGGATTAAGAAAGTCCAGGACATCTATAGGATGGAGAAGTTGACCAGTTGGGATTCACATACACATGATAAATTTTTCCGTACATGGTTGCCTTGGCAACTAGCATCTCAGGCCACCCCATAGTTTCTCATCAGCTGTTCTTCTTACCTAACACATGGTTGTGCTACCTTGATTTCCCCAGGTTTCTTTTATTGCACTGTGATGGACCCGGGTGCAGCTCAATTACCTAATCGATTTAGTCACGCTTGATATTTTCCATGTCTTTGTTTTCTCCAATCGGTCAAAATTATCTGTTTTGCTCCCCGTATGTTAATGGTTTTATTCTGCTCGTTTTTCTCTGACGAGGGATCTTTGTCTAGGGAGTTCATTTCGACCACTTCACCCCTCCCCCCCCGGTACATCCCCCTCCCTCTTTTCTTTTTGTATTGTTGTTTTTGTCTGTTCCAATATCTGAACGATATCTTCTTGAAATACATGATTCGGACTTTGTAACCTAACTACTCTGATCGGAACTCTTTGCAAACATAACCAGAACCGTGGACACTTCCGGCAATTAATCTGTAAACGGGGTACACCTGAATTGTCACAATTTATTTCATTCAAAATTATGTACCCGTATGACTCAGATTCATGTATCCTATATGATTGTTTATTTGTTTATGTGTTTTGAAAAGTTGAAAAAAAAAAAAAAAAAAAAAAGAAATAATACCAGGCTATGGTGAAGGGCATTACACAGTTGTGTCAAAGAAAAACATGCTCACAGGTCATAGAAGAATATAAATAGACCCAGAAGCATGAGAAAACTGATTAATATAATCAGTATACAAAAAAGTATTTTGGCTGGCTTCCCATATACGACACGAACAGACAAACTCAGTCACAGAGGGACAAGAACCTTTTCGGAGGATGATAAGAAAGGGGAAATTTTTACACATTTAGGCAACCAAGGCACCAGTTTCAACAAGATTTAAATCTCACCACCACAGGAAAAAAGAAAAAGGAAAAAATAGAGTTACAAAACCCTATACATTACCCTAATATTTTTCCTATACTACATGCGCCTTGCCTGGCAGCGGAGGTTGGCACCCTAGACTTGCGCAGTGGCGCCCCCACTCGACGACGGCTCATCCTTACTAGAATCCCCTGTTAAAACCCTCACATATTCATAGAAAAGAAGCAAAAGAGAGTTGCTCATTTATTCCTAGTGGGTGAATAAGAACCCATTTTATATATCCATCGTGTCTCATGTTGAAGAATCAATTTATCCCAGTCACCACCCCGTAATGGCTTGGTGACCTTTTCAATCCCCATAAATTTCACTGTTATTAGGTCACCCCCATGGACAGCATTCATATGTCTTGCCAATGGGGTGTCCCTCTTCTTCGTGATGTCTCTGAGGTGTTCTCCAACCTTCCTCCTCAGTTCCCTGATCGTCTTGCCAACATATATGAGGTTACAATCACATATTGCTCTATAAATGATACCCTCACTTTTACAATTTTCGAAGGATCTGATCTCGAACCTGTCCACTTTGTTGGTTGAATAGAAAAACTTCACTACTTCAATGTTTTTGCAGGCTATACAACCACTACATCTGTAGCAACCAGTTACATTGGAAGTTAGCCAAATATTTTGTTGTGGCTCTAAAAAATGGCTATGTACCAACCGATCCTTAATGAATCTTCCTCTCTGAAATGTGATCTGGGGAAACAGGGGTAAGGAATCCCCAATATCCTGATCCATTCTCAATATTGACCAGTGTTTGTTCAGGATTTGCCTAAGATCTTTTGCGCCATTATTAAATGTAGTTATAAACCGCAAACCAGAGAATTTATCTTCCCTGGTCAGAACCGGTGTCAGGAGTTTACTTCTTTCTCTCTTTTTAACCTCATTAAAGGCTGTTTGCAAAATATGGTCTGGGTAACCCCTTTCTTTGAATCTGTTTCGGAGATCATGTGCTTGTCTCACAAAGTTATTATTGGCCGAACAGTTTCTACGTACTCTCATTTACTGTCCTTTTGGGATACTCTTTTTCAAGGCCAAAGGGTGTCCACTTTCCCATCTAAGAAGGGAGTTTGTGGCGGTAGATTTTCTGTGAGCACTGGAGCCGAGGGAACCATCAGGCATCCTCAATCATCACTGTTGTGAATTCTGCTCTTGGGTTCCCTCCAGTGGTTGTAGGTGGGAATGCAGTTGTCTCTGAGTCGCAGTCCTGGCCAGGTGTATCTGCTGATTACAATTCTGACTGGGATATTTAAGTGTGCAGGATTCATTAGCCCTTGCCAGTTGTCAATGTTCCTTGTGAAGTGTTGGATCACTTTCTGGCTTCTCCTGCTTGCTGCCAAATTCAGCAAAGATAAGTGTTTGGTTTTTGTTTCTGTGGCACACTGCTGTGTGCTAGTTTTTGTTTATATTCCTGCTCTGATTGTAGGATTCGCTGGAGTTGCAGATTTACGGTCCTACATCTGTTATTTAGATGTAGGAAGTTTTTGTATATTCTGCTGTGGATGTTTTTGAAGGGTTTTAATACTGACCACACAGAACTCTGCCTATCCTGTCCTATCTAGCTAGAGTGGCCTCCTGTGCTAATTCTTGTTTTTCTGCCTGTGTATGTTTTTTCCTCTCCGACTCACCGCCAATATTTGTGGGGGGCTGTCTATCCTTTGGGGATCTGCTCTGAGGCAAAATAGTATTCCTATTTCCATCTTTAGGGGTATTTAGTCCTCCGGCTGTGACGAGGTGTCTAGGTGTGTTAGGTACACTCCACGGCTACTTCTAGTTGAGGTGTTAAGTTCAGGATTGCGGTCAGTATAGTGGCCACCTTCTCCAGTGAAAGTTATCATGCTGCTCCAAGGTCACCGGATCATAACACATCACATCCAATAAAGATAGTTTCACAGGATCCCATTCAAATGTGAAGGTAAGTCCAAGATTATTGGAATTCAAATTACCGACAAATTCAGAAAAAGACTCTCCAGTCCCTCTCCATACCACAAACACGTCATTGATAAATCTGAGCCAAAGCAAAGCCCTATCACTGTTTGCTATGCCATTCTCACCAAAGACTACGGTTTCCTCCAACCAGCCCAGGAGCAAAGTAGCATACGAAGGGGCACAAGGACTTCCCATTGCAGTGCCCCTGAGCTGGTGGAAGTATTTTCCGTCAAAGGTGAAATAGTTATATGTCAACAGGAACTCAAGACACACCAATGCAAAATTGTTATGATTTTTTAGATGGCGCCCTCTACTCTTCAGATAATAATCAACTGCCTCTAATCCCTTTTGAAGGGAAAAAAACTCCAAGTAATTGTGGCGCTAAGCACCTACGGATTTTTTGAATGCATCCACTTCAAGTGAAAAATGTTAATAAAAATTCATTTATTTTCTCAAAATAAAAAAATAAAATATATTTGTAAAATATTTTTAAAAACCAGGGTATTTCTAAAGTCTAATCCCTTTTGGTGAGGGATTGATGAGTAAAGGGCTTCTACATCAATACTGTATATGGCTATTGTGTGGTGATTGCGTTGTGTGTGCAGGCGCAGCTGGGTGGCTGGTGGATGCACTGTTGTGCTCTGATGTTGGACGGCTGAGCCGTCTAACCGGAAATGGTCATCGGCTTGGCACACACCCCATTTCTGCTGCTTGCGTTCCAGGGCTTGCATTGCGTGGTTCAGTGACTCACTGTCTTGAGTCATCAGCGCCCGTCCTGGGACAGCAATGCGGAAGCATCCATGCACGCTTTCTTCGGCGTGCATTCCACTTGGAATATGAAGCACTTTCAGCTTTGAACCCCTGAGCTACCAATGAGGTGAGTGTAATTACTGGGCTCCAGCTGGCTAACTGATCTCTAATGGGTTATTGGCCAGCTGGGATATGATGAGTGTGCATTACCCCTGATGAGAGTACTCTATTTACGATTCATGATTTGGTGAGACCGTTCTATTTATTTATGCATTCCTCTCTGTGACAACATAATATATGAGGGATCATCAGTGGTACTGATATATTCACCTCTTATATGCTTTTTTGTTGACAGTAGCACTAATGTCTTTTTTGGATTTGTGCATCTGGTGTTCTTATGTTACCTACTTAGATGTCTCTGGAATAGAGACTGTGGTAGAAGTACAGCAAACTAGTCTGTCTTTAAGATATATTTTTCTGCCTCTCGACTTGTTGTCAGAATACTGTTTGGTTAACTGTTAGTTAACATACATGTATATATAAAAAGAAACCTGCAAATGTACAACTGAAAGAACTTACTCACATGTTCTTTCCCTTGTAAATCCTGGATATGGGATCCGTTATCCTTCCCTTCTTTATTTACAAACTAGCTGAAGAGCCCGGCGTTGCCTGGGCATAGTAAATATCTGTTGTTAGTTATAGCACGTCACTTCTCTTATTTTCCCATCACGCCTCTCATTTTCCCAATCACATCTTTAATTTTCCCCCTCACATCTCTCATTTTCTCCCTCACACCTCTCATTTTCTCCCTCACTCCTCTCATTCCCGCCTAACACTTGTCATTTCGACCTCACATCTGTCATTTTCTGATCACTACACTATTTTCCCTCACTCCTCTCATTTTGCACTCACACCTTTTCATTTTCACCTCACACCTCTCATTTTCACCTAAGTATATACATGTTTGTCATCTCTTATATATAGTATACACCTGTATGTCATCTCCTATATATAGTATATACCTGTATGTCATCTCCCCTGTATATAGTATGTACCTGCTGTGTGTCATCTCCCCTGTATATAGTATATACCTGTATGTCATCTCCTCCTATATATAGTATATACCTATATGTCATCTCCTCCTATATATAGTATATACCTGTATGTCATCTCCTTCTATATATAGTATATACATGTATGTCATCTCCTCCTGTATATAGTATATACCTGTGTGTCATCTCCCCTGTATATAGTATATATCTGTGTGTCATCTCCTCCTGTATATAGTATATACCTGTATGTCATCTTCTATATATAGCATATACCTGTATGTCATCTCATCCTGTATATAGTATATACCTGTAGGTAATCTGCTCCTGTATATAGTATATACCTGTGTGTCATCTCCTCCTGTATATAGTATATACCTGTATGTCATCTCCTCCTGTATATAGTATGTACCTGTATGTCATCTCCTTCTCTATATAGTATATACCTGTGTGTCATCTCTCCTGTATATAGTATATATCTGTGTGTCATCTCCCCTGTATATAGTATATACCTGTGTGATCTCCTGTATTAGACCTCGTTCACACGTTATTTGCTCAGTATTTTTACCTCAGTATTTGTAAGATAAATTGGCAGCCTGATCCCCAGCCAACAGGAAGCCCTCCCCCCTGGCAGTATATATTAGCTCACACATACACATAATAGACAGGTCATGTGACTGACAGCTGCCGTATTTCCTATATGGTACATTTGTTGCTCTTGTAGTTTGTCTGCTTACTAATCAGATTTTTATTTTTGAAGGCTAATACCAGACTTGTGTGTGTTTTAGGGCGAGTTTCGCTTGTCAAGTTGTGTGTGTTGAGTTGTGTGTGGCGACATGCATGTAGCGACTTTTGTGAGATGAGTTTTGTGTAGCAACTTTTTGTGTGTCGAGTTGCATGTGACAGGTTAGTGTAGCAAGTTGTGTGCAGCAAGTTTTGCGCATGGCGAGTTTTGCGCGTGGCGAGTTTTATGTCTGGTGCCTTTTGAGCATGTGCAAGTTTTGTGTGAGGCAACTTTTGCATGTGTTGCAAATTTTGTGCATGTGGCAATTTTTCCGCGTGTGCAAGTTTTGCGTGTGGCGAGTTTTCCATGAGGTGAGTTTTGCACTTGTGGCGAGTTTTGCGTGAGCCTAGTATTTGCATGTGGCGAGTTTTGCGCGTGGTGAGTTTTGAGCGGCGACTTTTGTGTTTCGACTTTTATGTGGCGAGGTTGGTGTATGTGTGGTGAAATGTGTGCTGAGGGTGGTATATGTGTTCAAGCACGTGGTAGTGTGTGGCGCATTTTGTGTGTGTGTTCATATCCCCATGTGTGGTGAGTATCTCATGTCGGGGCCCCACCTTAGCAACTGTACGGTATATACTCTTTGGCGCCATCGCTCTCATTCTTTAAGTCCCAGTTGTTCACATCTGGCAGCGGTCAATTTGCCTCCTACACTTTTCCTTTCACTTTTCCCCATTATGTAGATAGGGGAAAAATAGTTTGGTGAATTGGAAAGCGCGGAGTTAAAATTTCACCTCACAACATAGCCTATGATGCTCTCAGGGTCCAGACGTGTGACTGTGCAAAATGTTGTGGCTGTAGCTGCGACGCCTCCAACACTTTTCATTTCACTTTTTCCCCATTATGTAGATAGGGGAAAAATGGTTTGGTGAATTGGAAAGCGCGGGGTTAAAATTTCACCTCACAACGTAGCCTATGACGCTCTCAGGGTCCAGACGTGTGACTGTGCAAAATTTTGTTTCTGTAGCTGCGAAGCCTTCAACACTTTTCCTTTCACTTTTTTCCCCATTATGTAGATAGGGGCAAAATTGTTTGGTGAATTGGAACGCGCGGGGTTAAAATTTCGCCTCACAACATAGCCTATGACGCTCTCGGGGTCCAGACGTGTGACTGTGCAAAATTTTGTTTCTGTAGCTGCGACGCCTCCAACACTTTTCCTTTCACTTTTTTCCCCATTATGTAGATAGGGGCAAAATTGTTTGGTGAATTGGAAAGCGCAGGGTTAAAATTTCACCTCACAACATAGCCTATGATGCTCTCAGGGTCCAGACGTGTGACTGTGCAAAATGTTGTGGCTGTAGCTGCGACGCCTCCAACACTTTTCATTTCACTTTTTCCCCATTATGTAGATAGGGGAAAAATGGTTTGGTGAATTGGAAAGCGCGGGGTTAAAATTTCACCTCACAACGTAGCCTATGACGCTCTCAGGGTCCAGACGTGTGACTGTGCAAAATTTTGTTTCTGTAGCTGCGAAGCCTCCAACACTTTTCCTTTCACTTTTTTCCCCATTATGTAGATAGGGGCAAAATTGTTTGGTGAATTGGAAAGCGCAGGGTTAAAATTTCACCTCACAACGTAGCCTATGACGCTCTCAGGGTCCAGACGTGTGACTGTGCAAAATTTTGTTTCTGTAGCTGCGACGCCTCCAACACTTTTCCTTTCACTTTTTTCCCCATTATGTAGATAGGGGCAAAATTGTTTGGTGAATTGGAAAGCGCGGGGTTAAAATTTCACCTCACAACATAGCCTACGACGCTCTCAGGGTCCAGACGTGTGACTGTGCAAAATTTTGTGGCTGTAGCTGCGACGGTGCAGATGCCAATCCCGGACATACACACACACATACACACACACACACACACACATTCAGCTTTATATAGTAGACTAGCTGAAGAGCCCGGCGTTGCCTGGGCATAGTAAATATCTGTGGTTAGTTATAGCACCTCACTTCTCTTATTTTCCCATCACGCCTCTCATTTTCCCCCTCACATCTCTCATTTTCTCCCTCACACCTCTCATTTTCTCCCTCACTCCTCTCATTCCCCCCTAATACTTGTCATTTCGACCTCACATCTGTCATTTTCCGATCACTACACTATTTTCCCTCACTCCTCTCATTTTGCACTCACACCTTTTCATTTTCACCTCACACCTCTCATTTTCACCTCAGTATATACATGTTTGTCATCTCCCTTATATGTAGTATACACCTGTATGTCATCTCCTGTATATAGTATATACCTGCTGTGTGTCATCTTCCCTGTATATAGTATATACCTGTATGTCATCTCCTCCTATATATAGTATATACCTGTATGTCATCTCCTCCTATATATAGTATATACCTGTATGTCATCTCCTATATATAGTATATACCTGTATGTCATCTCCTTCTATATATAGTATATACCTGTATGTCATCTCCTCCTGTATATAGTATATACCTGTGTGTCATCTCCCCTGTATATAGTATATATCTGTATGTCATCTCCTCCTGTATATAGTATATACCTGTAGGTAATCTGCTCCTGTATATAGTATATACTTGTGTGTCATCTCCTCCTGTATTTAGTATATACCTGTATGTCATCTCCTCCTGTATATAGTATGTACCTGTATGTCATCTCCTCCTCTATATAGTATATACCTGTGTGTTATCTCTCCTGTATATAGTATATATCTGTGTGTCATCTCCCCTGTATATAGTATATACCTGTGTGATCTCCTGTATTAGACCTCGTTAACACGTTATTTGCTCAGTATTTTTACCTCAGTATTTGTAAGATAAATTGGCAGCCTGATAAATCCCCAGCCAACAGGAAGCCCTCCCCCTGGCAGTATATATTAGCTCACACATACACATAATAGACAGGTCATGTGACTGACAGCTGCTGTATTTCCTATATGGAACATTTGTTGCTCTTGTAGTTTGTCTGCTTATTAATCAGATTTTTATTTTTGAAGGCTAATACCAGACTTGTGTGTGTTTTAGGGCGAGTTTCGTTTGTCAAGTTGTGTGTGTTGAGTTGTGTGTGGCGACATGCATGTAGCGACTTTTGTGATATGAGTTTTGTGTGGCAACATGCGTGTAGCAACTTTTTGTGTGTCGAGTTGCATGTAACAGGTTAGTGTAGCAAGTTGTGTGCAGCAAGTTTTGCGCATGGCGAGTTTTGCGCGTGGTGAGTTTTATGTCTGGTGCCTTTTGAGTATGTGCAAGTTTTGTGTGAGGCAACTTTTGCATGTGTTGCAAATTTTGTGCATGTGGCAATTTTTCCGCGTCTGCAAGTTTTGCGTGTGGCGAGTTTTCCATGAGGTGAGTTTTGCACTTGTGGCGAGTTTTGTGGGAGCCTAGTTTTTGCATGTGGCGAGTTTTGCGCGTGGCGAGTTTTGAGCGGCGACTTTTGTGTTTCGACTTTTATGTGGCGAGGTTGGTGTATGTGTGGTGAAATGTGTGCTGAAGGTGGTATATGTGTTCAAGCACGTGGTAGTGTGTGGCGCATTTTGTGTGTGTTCATATCCCCATGTGTGGTGAGTATCTCATGTCGGGGCCCCACCTTAGCAACTGATCGGTATATACTCTTTTGCGCCATCGCTCTCATTCTTTAAGTCCCCCTTGTTCACATCTGGCAGCTGTCAATTTGCCTCCAACACTTTTCCTTTCACTTTTCCCCATTATGTAGGTAGGGGAAAAATTGTTTGGTGAATTGGAAAACGCGGAGTTAAAATTTCACCTCACAACATGGCCTATGACGCTCTCAGGGTCCAGATGTGTGACTGTGCAAAATTTTGTGGCTGTAGCTGCGACGCCTCCAACACTTTTCCTTTCACTTTTTTCCCCATTATATAGATAGGGGCAAAATTGTTTGGTGAATTGGAAAGCGCGGGGTTAAAATTTCACCTCACAACGTAGCCTATGACGCTCTCAGGGTCCAGACGTGTGACTGTGCAAAATTTTGTTTCTGTAGCTGCGACGCCTCCAACACTTTTCCTTTCACTTTTTTCCCCATTATGTAGATAGGGGCAAAATTGTTTGGTGAATTGGAAAGCGCGGGGTTAAAATTTCGCCTCACAACATAGCCTATGATGCTCTCAGGGTCCAGACGTGTGACTGTGCAAAATGTTGTGGCTGTAGCTGTGACGCCTCCAACACTTTTCATTTCACTTTTTCCCCATTATGTAGATAGGGGAAAAATGGTTTGGTGAATTGGAAAGCGCGGGGTTAAAATTTCACCTCACAACGTAGCCTATGACGCTCTCAGGGTCCAGACGTGTGACTGTGCAAAATTTTGTTTCTGTAGCTGCGAAGCCTCCAACACTTTTCCTTTCACTTTTTTCCCCATTATGTAGATAGGGGCAAAATTGTTTGGTGAATTGGAACGCGCGGGGTTAAAATTTCGCCTCACAACATAGCTTATGACGCTCTCGGGGTCCAGACGTGTGACTGTGCAAAATTTTGTTTCTGTAGCTGCGACGCCTCCAACACTTTTCCTTTCACTTTTTTCCCCATTATGTAGATAGGGGCAAAATTGTTTGGTGAATTGGAAAGCGCAGGGTTAAAATTTCACCTCACAACGTAGCCTATGACGCTCTCAGGGTCCAGACGTGTGACTGTGCAAAATTTTGTTTCTGTAGCTGCGACGCCTCCAACACTTTTCCTTTCACTTTTTTCCCCATTATGTAGATAGGAGCAAAATTGTTTGGTGAATTGGAAAGCGCGGGGTTAAAATTTCACCTCACAACGTAGCCTACGACGCTCTCAGGGTCCAGACGTGTGACTGTGCAAAATTTTGTGGCTGTAGCTGCGACGGTGCAGATGCCAATCCCGGACATACATACACACATACACACACACACACACACACACACACACACACACATTCAGCTTTATATAGTAGACTAGCTGAAGAGCCCGGCGTTGCCTGGGCATAGTAAATATCTGTGGTTAGTTATAGCACCTCACTTCTCTTATTTTCCCATCACGCCTCTCATTTTCCCCCTCACATCTCTCATTTTCTCCCTCACACCTCTCATTTTCTCCCTCACTCCTCTCATTCCCCCCTAACACTTGTCATTTCGACCTCACATCTGTCATTTTCCGATCACTACACTATTTTCCCTCACTCCTCTCATTTTGCACTCACACCTTTTCATTTTCACCTCACACCTCTCATTTTCACCTCAGTATATACATGTTTGTCATCTCCCTTATATATAGTATACACCTGTATGTCATCTCCTGTATATAGTATATACCGGTATGTCATCTCCCCTGTATATAGTATATACCTGCTGTGTGTCATCTTCCCTGTATATAGTATATACCTGTATGTCATCTCCTCCTATATATAGTATATACCTGTATGTCATCTCCTCCTATATATAGTATATACCTGTATGTCATCTCCTATATATAGTATATACCTGTATGTCATCTCCTTCTATATATAGTATATACCTGTATGTCATCTCCTCCTGTATATAGTATATACCTGTGTGTCATCTCCCCTGTATATAGTATATATCTGTATGTCATCTCCTCCTGTATATAGTATATACCTGTAGGTAATCTGCTCCTGTATATAGTATATACTTGTGTGTCATCTCCTCCTGTATTTAGTATATACCTGTATGTCATCTCCTCCTGTATATAGTATGTACCTGTATGTCATCTCCTCCTCTATATAGTATATACCTGTGTGTTATCTCTCCTGTATATAGTATATATCTGTGTGTCATCTCCCCTGTATATAGTATATACCTGTGTGATCTCCTGTATTAGACCTCGTTAACACGTTATTTGCTCAGTATTTTTACCTCAGTATTTGTAAGATAAATTGGCAGCCTGATAAATCCCCAGCCAACAGGAAGCCCTCCCCCTGGCAGTATATATTAGCTCACACATACACATAATAGACAGGTCATGTGACTGACAGCTGCTGTATTTCCTATATGGAACATTTGTTGCTCTTGTAGTTTGTCTGCTTATTAATCAGATTTTTATTTTTGAAGGCTAATACCAGACTTGTGTGTGTTTTAGGGCGAGTTTCGTTTGTCAAGTTGTGTGTGTTGAGTTGTGTGTGGCGACATGCATGTAGCGACATTTGTTAGATGAGTTTTGTGTGGCAACATGCGTGTAGCAACTTTTTGTGTGTCGAGTTGCATGTAACAGGTTAGTGTAGCAAGTTGTGTGTAGCAAGTTTTGCGCATGGCGAGTTTTGCGCGTGGTGAGTTTTATGTCTGGTGCCTTTTGAGTATGTGCAAGTTTTGTGTGAGGCAACTTTTGCATGTGTTGCAAATTTTGTGCATGTGGCAATTTTTCCGCGTGTGCAAGTTTTGCGTGTGGCGAGTTTTCCATGAGGTGAGTTTTGCACTTGTGGCGAGTTTTGTGGGAGCCTAGTTTTTGCATGTGGCGAGTTTTGCGCGTGGCGAGTTTTGAGCGGCGACTTTTGTGTTTCGACTTTTATGTGGCGAGGTTGGTGTATGTGTGGTGAAATGTGTGCTGAGGGTGGTATATGTGTTCAAGCACGTGGTAGTGTGTGGCGCATTTTGTGTGTGTTCATATCCCCATGTGTGGTGAGTATCTCATGTCGGGGCCCCACCTTAGCAACTGATCGGTATATACTCTTTTGCGCCATCGCTCTCATTCTTTAAGTCCCCCTTGTTCACATCTGGCAGCTGTCAATTTGCCTCCAACACTTTTCCTTTCACTTTTCCCCATTATGTAGATAGGGGAAATATTGTTTGGTGAATTGGAAAGCGCGGAGTTAAAATTTCACCTCACAACATGGCCTATGACGCTCTCAGGGTCCAGATGTGTGACTGTGCAAAATTTTGTGGCTGTAGCTGCGACGCCTCCAACACTTTTCTTTTCACTTTTTTCCCCATTATGTAGATAGGGGCAAAATTGTTTGGTGAATTGGAAAGCGCGGGGTTAAAATTTCACCTCACAACGTAGCCTATGACGCTCTCAGGGTCCAGACGTGTGACTGTGCAAAATTTTGTTTCTGTAGCTGCGACGCCTCCAACACTTTTCCTTACACTTTTTTCCCCATTATGTAGATAGGGGCAAAATTGTTTGGTGAATTGGAAAGCGCGGGGTTAAAATTTCGCCTCACAACATAGCCTATGATGCTCTCAGGGTCCAGACGTGTGACTGTGCAAAATGTTGTGGCTGTAGCTGCGACGCCTCCAACACTTTTCATTTCACTTTTTCCCCATTATGTAGATAGGGGAAAAATGGTTTGGTGAATTGGAAAGCGCGGGGTTAAAATTTCACCTCACAACGTAGCCTATGACGCTCGCAGGGTCCAGACGTGTGACTGTGCAAAATTTTGTTTCTGTAGCTGCAACGCCTCCAACACTTTTCCTTTCACTTTTTTCCCCATTATGTAGATAGGGGCAAAATTGTTTGGTGAATTGGAAAGCGCGGGGTTAAAATTTCGCCTCACAATGTAGCCTATGACGCTCTCAGAGTCCAGACGTGTGACTGTGCAAAATTTTGTTTCTGTAGCTGCGACGCCTCCAACACTTTTCCTTTCACTTTTTTCCCCATTATGTAGATAGGGGCAAAATTGTTTGGTGACTTGGAAAGCGCGGGGTTTAAATTTCACCTCACAACGTTGGCTATGACGCTCTCAGGGTCCAGACGTGTGACTGTGCAAAATTTTGTTTCTGTAGCTGCGACGCCTCCAACACTTTTCCTTTCACTTTTTTCCCCATTATGTAGATAGGGGTAAAATTGTTTGGTGAATTGGAACGCGCGGGGTTAAAATTTCGCCTCACAACATAGCCTATGACGCTCTCGGGGTCCAGACGTGTGACTGTGCAAAATTTTGTGGCTGTAGCTGCGACGGTGCAGATGCCAATCCCGGACATACACACACACATACACACACACACACACACACACACATTCAGCTTTATATAGTAGACTAGCTGAAGAGCCCAGCGTTGCCTGGGCATAGTAAATATCTGTGGTTAGTTACAGCACGTCACTTCTCTTATTTTCCCATCACGCCTCTCATTTTCCCAATCACATCTTTAATTTTCCCCCTCACATCTCTCATTTTCTCCCTCACACCTCTCATTTTCTCCCTCACTCCTCTCATTCCCGCCTAACACTTGTCATTTCGACCTCACATCTGTCATTTTCCGATCACTACACTATTTTCCCTCACTCTTCTCATTTTGCACTCACACCTTTTCATTTTCACCTCACACCTCTCATTTTCACCTCAGTATATACATGTTTGTCATCTCCCTTATATATAGTATACACCTGTATGTCATCTCCTGTATATAGTATATACCTGTATGTCATCTCCCCTGTATATAGTATATACCTGCTGTGTGTCATCTCCCCTGTCTATAGTATATACCTGTATGTCATCTCCTCCTATATATAGTATATACCTGTATGTCATCTCCTCCTATATATAGTATATACCTGTATGTCATCTCCTCCTGTATATAGTATGTACCTGTATGTCATCTCCTCCTGTATATAGTATGTACCTGTATGTCATCTCCTCCTCTATATAGTATATACCTGTGTGTCATCTCTCCTGTATATAGTATATATCTGTGTGTGATCTCCCCTGTATATAGTATATACCTGTGTGATCTCCTGTGTTAGACCTCGTTCACACGTTATTTGCTCAGTATTTTTACCTCAGTATTTGTAAGATAAATTGGCAGCCTGATCCCCAGCCAACAGGAAGCCCTCCCCCCTGGCAGTATATATTAGCTCACACATACACATAATAGACAGGTCATGTGACTGACAGCTGCCGTATTTCCTATATGGTACATTTGTTGCTCTTGTAGTTTGTCTGCTTATTAATCAGATTTTTATTTTTGAAGGCTAATACCAGACTTGTGTGTGTTTTAGGGCGAGTTTCGTTTGTAAAGTTGTGTGTGTTGAGTTGTGTGTGGCGACATGCATGTAGCGACTTTTGTGAGATGAGTTTTGTGTGGCAACATGCGTGTAGCAACTTTTTGTGTGTCGAGTTGCATGTGACAGGTTAGGGTAGCAAGTTGTGTGCAGCAAGTTTTGCGCATGGCGAGTTTTGCGCGTGGTGAGTTTTATGTCTGGTGCCTTTTGAGTATGTGCAAGTTTTGTGTGAGGCAACTTTTGCATGTGTTGCAAATTTTGTGCATGTGGCAATTTTTCCGCGTGTGCAAGTTTTGCGTGTGGCGAGTTTTCCATGAGGTGTTTTGCACTTGTGGCGCGTTTTGCGTGAGCCTAGTTTTTGCATGTGGCGAGTTTTGCGCGTGGTGAGTTTTGAGCAGCGACTTTTTTGTTTCGACTTTTATGTGGCGAGGTTGGTGTATGTGTGGTGAAATGTGTGCTGAGGGTGGTATATGTGTTCAAGCACGTGGTAGTGTGTGGCTCATTTTGTGTGTGTGTTCATATCCCCATGTGTGGTGAGTATCTCATGTCGGGGCCCCACCTTAGCAACTGTATGGTATATACTCTTTGGCGCCATCACTCTCATTCTTTAAGTCCCCCTTGTTCACATCTGGCAGCTGTCAATTTGCCTCCTACACTTTTCCTTTCACTTTTCCCCATTATGTAGATAGGGGCAAAATTGTTTGGTGAATTGGAAAGCGCGGAGTTAAAATTTCACCTCACAACGTAGCCTATGACGCTCTCAGGGTCCAGACGTGTGACTGTGCATAATTTTGAGGCTGTAGCTGCGACGCCTCCAACACTTTTCCTTTCAATTTTTTCCCCATTATGTAGATAGGGGCAAAATTGTTTGGTGAACTGGAATGCGCGGGGTTAAAATTTCACCTCACAACGTAGCCTATGACGCTCGCAGGGTCCAGACGTGTGACTGTGCATAATTTTGTTTCTGTAGCTGCGACGCCTCCAACACTTTTCCTTTCAATTTTTTCCCCATTATGTAGATAGGGGCAAAATTGTTTGGTGAATTGGAATGCGCGGGGTTAAAATTTCACCTCACAACGTAGCCTATGACGCTCGCAGGGTCCAGACGTGTGACTGTGCAAAATTTTGTTTCTGTAGCTGCGACGCCTCCAACACTTTTCCTTTCACTTTTTTCCCCATTATGTAGATAGGGGTAAAATTGTTTGGTGAATTGGAACGCGCGGGGTTAAAATTTCGCCTCACAACATAGCCTATGACGCTCTCGGGGTCCAGACGTGTGACTGTGCAAAATTTTGTGGCTGTAGCTGCGACGGTGCAGATGCCAATCCCGGACATACACACACACATACACACACACACACACACACACACACATTCAGCTTTATATAGTAGACTAGCTGAAGAGCCCAGCGTTGCCTGGGCATAGTAAATATCTGTGGTTAGTTACAGCACGTCACTTCTCTTATTTTCCCATCACGCCTCTCATTTTCCCAATCACATCTTTAATTTTCCCCCTCACATCTCTCATTTTCTCCCTCACACCTCTCATTTTCTCCCTCACTCCTCTCATTCCCGCCTAACACTTGTCATTTCGACCTCACATCTGTCATTTTCCGATCACTACACTATTTTCCCTCACTCCTCTCATTTTGCACTCACACCTTTTCATTTTCACCTCACACCTCTCATTTTCACCTCAGTATATACATGTTTGTCATCTCCCTTATATATAGTATACACCTGTATGTCATCTCCTGTATATAGTATATACCTGTATGTCATCTCCCCTGTATATAGTATATACCTGCTGTGTGTCATCTCCCCTGTCTATAGTATATACCTGTATGTCATCTCCTCCTATATATAGTATATACCTGTATGTCATCTCCTCCTATATATAGTATATACCTGTATGTCATCTCCTCCTGTATATAGTATGTACCTGTATGTCATCTCCTCCTGTATATAGTATGTACCTGTATGTCATCTCCTCCTCTATATAGTATATACCTGTGTGTCATCTCTCCTGTATATAGTATATATCTGTGTGTGATCTCCCCTGTATATAGTATATACCTGTGTGATCTCCTGTGTTAGACCTCGTTCACACGTTATTTGCTCAGTATTTTTACCTCAGTATTTGTAAGATAAATTGGCAGCCTGATCCCCAGCCAACAGGAAGCCCTCCCCCCTGGCAGTATATATTAGCTCACACATACACATAATAGACAGGTCATGTGACTGACAGCTGCCGTATTTCCTATATGGTACATTTGTTGCTCTTGTAGTTTGTCTGCTTATTAATCAGATTTTTATTTTTGAAGGCTAATACCAGACTTGTGTGTGTTTTAGGGCGAGTTTCGTTTGTAAAGTTGTGTGTGTTGAGTTGTGTGTGGCGACATGCATGTAGCGACTTTTGTGAGATGAGTTTTGTGTGGCAACATGCGTGTAGCAACTTTTTGTGTGTCGAGTTGCATGTGACAGGTTAGGGTAGCAAGTTGTGTGCAGCAAGTTTTGCGCATGGCGAGTTTTGCGCGTGGTGAGTTTTATGTCTGGTGCCTTTTGAGTATGTGCAAGTTTTGTGTGAGGCAACTTTTGCATGTGTTGCAAATTTTGTGCATGTGGCAATTTTTCCGCGTGTGCAAGTTTTGCGTGTGGCGAGTTTTCCATGAGGTGTTTTGCACTTGTGGCGCGTTTTGCGTGAGCCTAGTTTTTGCATGTGGCGAGTTTTGCGCGTGGTGAGTTTTGAGCAGCGACTTTTTTGTTTCGACTTTTATGTGGCGAGGTTGGTGTATGTGTGGTGAAATGTGTGCTGAGGGTGGTATATGTGTTCAAGCACGTGGTAGTGTGTGGCTCATTTTGTGTGTGTGTTCATATCCCCATGTGTGGTGAGTATCTCATGTCGGGGCCCCACCTTAGCAACTGTATGGTATATACTCTTTGGCGCCATCGCTCTCATTCTTTAAGTCCCCCTTGTTCACATCTGGCAGCTGTCAATTTGCCTCCTACACTTTTCCTTTCACTTTTCCCCATTATGTAGATAGGGGCAAAATTGTTTGGTGAATTGGAAAGCGCGGAGTTAAAATTTCACCTCACAACGTAGCCTATGACGCTCTCAGGGTCCAGACGTGTGACTGTGCATAATTTTGAGGCTGTAGCTGCGACGCCTCCAACACTTTTCATTTAACTTTTTCCCCATTATGTAGATAGGGGAAAAATGGTTTGGTGAATTGGAAAGCGCGGGGTTAAAATTTCACCTCACAATGTAGCCTATGACGCTCTCGGGGTCCAGACGTGTGACTGTGCATAATTTTGTTTCTGTAGCTGCGACGCCTCCAACACTTTTCCTTTCAATTTTTTCCCCATTATGTAGATAGGGGCAAAATTGTTTGGTGAATTGGAATGCGCGGGGTTAAAATTTCACCTCACAACGTAGCCTATGACGCTCGCAGGGTCCAGACGTGTGACTGTGCATAATTTTGTTTCTGTAGCTGCGACGCCTCCAACACTTTTCCTTTCAATTTTTTCCCCATTATGTAGATAGGGGCAAAATTGTTTGGTGAATTGGAATGCGCGGGGTTAAAATTTCACCTCACAACGTAGCCTATGACGCTCGCAGGGTCCAGACGTGTGACTGTGCAAAATTTTGTTGCTGTAGCTGCGACGCTTCCAACACTTTTCCTTTCACTTTTTTCCCCATTATGTAGAAAGGGGCAAAATTGTTTGGTGAATTGGAACGCGCGGGGTTAAAATTTCGCCTCACAACATAGCCTATGACGCTCCCGGGGTCCAGACGTGTGACTGTGCAAATTTTGTGGCTGTAGCTGCGACGGTGCAGATGCCAATCCTGGACATACACACACACATACACACACACACATTCAGCTTTATATAGTAGATTATGTGTTCTCTGCAGTCAGTCTGGGGCCTCAGTGGTGACATGCCAAACTGATTGCTTCATTGTCAGCAATGGCATCATTCACATGTTGGTCGATTTTAATCAAAGACTAGCAGAATAAAGGTACCTTTACACATAACGATATAGTTTATGATATCATTGCAACGTCACTTTTTTTGTGACATAGCAACGATCCCGCTAACGATCTCGTTATGTTTGACAGCGACCAACGATCAGGCCCCTGCTGGGAGATCGTTGGTCGTGGGGAATGATCAGGACCTTTTTTTGGTCGCTGATCACCCGCTGTCATCGCTGGATCGGTGTGTGTGACACCGATTCAGCAATGTGTTCACTTGTAACCAGGGTAAACAAAGGGTTACTAAGCGCAGGGCTGCGCTTAGAAACCCGATATTTACCCTGGTTACCATTGTAAAAGTAAAAAAAAAAAGTACATATTTACATTCTGATGTCTGTCACGTCCCTCGGCGTCAGCTTCCCTGCACTGTGACTGTGAGCACCGGCCGGAAAGCAGAGCACAGCGGTGACGTCACAGCTGTGCTCTGGCTCTGCTTTACGGCCGGCACTGACACAGTCAGTGCGGGAAGCTGACGGCGGGGGACGTGACAGACATCGGAATGTAAGTATGTAGTGTTTTTTTTTCTTAACTTTTACAATGGTAACCAGGGTAAATATCGGGTTACTATGCGTGGCCCTGCGCTTAGTAACCCGATGTTTACCCGGGTTACCCGGGGACTTCGGCATCGTTGAAGACAGTCTCAACGATGCCGAAGTCTTTCCCCAGATTGTTGGTCGCTGGAGAGAGCTGTCTGTGTGACAGCTCCCCAGCGACCACACAACGACTTACCAACGATCACGGCCAGGTCGTATCGCTGGTTGTGATCGTTGGTAAGTCGTTTAGTGTAACGGTACCTTAAGAGTAGTAACAGCAATGAATCTTTAGGAGTGAGATGATTTGACTACAGACCACTTTTTGGCATGACATTAAAGAAAAAATACAAAAGTTGAATAACCTATTTTAGGAATCAATTGAAATGCACACTAGACATTCAGACTATAAATGATAGGGCTCCTTCTCACTTGCGAGAAATACGTGCGAGTCTCACATGTTAAAACCAAGCTCTGGTGCCTGCACTCCAGAGCGGAGCGTGCAGCCCTATGTATTGCTATGCAGCCGCACGCTCTGCTCTGGAGTGTCGGCGCCAGAGCTTGGTTTTAGCATGCAAGACTCGCATGTATTTCTCGCAAGTGAGAAGGCACCCTTAGGTGTCGAGTTCCCGCCACTGCACAGGAGTAATCTCAAACCATCTCTGCTGTGGTCTCCCATTTTCCTCCAGCCACAGTGGAGCCTGCTCAGCATAGACGTCAGTCCCAGCGTCTGGCTCAGGCAGATACTGTGCATTTGGTTACTGCTGCCCTTCCAAGCTCAGTCATTATAACCAGCACTGATCAGCGGCGAGCAGGCGCTCCTAGGACTAAGACCTTCTTTTCTCCTTATGAGTATGCCCAAGGGATGACCTCTCATTGGAGGTCGGGGTCACATGCTCAGATCCTGTAACAGCTCCTATTGGACCACTAGGAAGGTCCCGGAGAGCTCCACTATAAAATCCATGCGCTAGTATAAACCTGTTATTGTGTGTGTGTGAATGTATGCCTGTTTCTTGTGAATGCTCCTAATTATACCCATTCCTAGTGATGTTGAATGCTCACGAATAGGGTTGATTATTCTCCATTATTCTCCATTATTAATCTGTCTTAATGTTACCTTACAATAGCAAGGTGACATTAACCCTTCATTGCCCCATATCCCACCGCTACACGGGAGTGGGAAGAGAGTGGCCAAGTGCCAGAATAGGCACATCTTACAGATGTGCCTTTTCTGGGATGGCTGGGGGCAGATATTTTTAGCCAGGGGGGGACCAATAACCATGGACCCTCTCCAGGCTATTAATATCTCCCCTCAGTCACTTGCTTTACCACTCTGGCGGAGAAAATTGCGCGGGAGCCCACACCAATTTTTTCCGCGATTTAACCCTTAAATATAATAGCTACAGCGCCCAAATTTTGCACATACACACTACTAACATTAGTAGTGTGTAATATGCAAAAAAATGGTAATATGACATGGTTTACTGTATGTAAACCATGTCTCATATCATGTCGGGTTTAGGAAGGAGAAATGAAAAGTCGGTAATTGATTTACCGGCTTTCCTGCATTATTGCGCTGAAGTAAATATATATATATATATATGTGTGTCTCAATGACATATATATATATATATATATATATATATATATGTAAAAATGGTGCTGAACGCGTCATACGAAACCCGACTTTGGTGCGAAGATCGCCGACCGCATGGCAGATCCCACACTAGGATAGGGTCGGGTTTCATGAAACCCGACTTTGCCAAAAGTCGGCGACTTTTGAAATTGTCCGATCTGTTTCGCTCAACCCTACTCACGAATCATGGAGCTATCTAGCACCAGATAGTGCAATCCAGCACAATTGCATAAGATACAAACACTAGTGGTCTTGAAGGGTTCTTCCCCCAGTCATTGGGGCAGAGTTCTGTGACCTCATTCTAGTGTTTCCGTTGCGGTTCGTCGTCCCGGTGAAGCAACAGGGTTCGTCTCCTTCTTCATACCGGGTGAAGCTAACCCGTGTGTGATCACGTTATACCGCTATATATTGCCTGCCATTACTGAGCAGCAGGAGTTCTCTTGCACGGTGGACCCTGGGCAGCAAACGCACCTTATACCTTTCATATTATTATTATTTGGTGCGTTCCGTTAGCCCTAACAATAACTAACTGCTTCATACTTTATCAGTATTAAAACATATTCTTGACTCAGAAAACAATATATGTCAATGCAAAATAATCATATAATCAGTGGAAAAATCCCAAGATAATTACGCCGGAGTCACACTAGACCGTAATATAGACAAGTGCTATGCAATAAAAAAAAATTGCACAGCACTCAGACCAATGTTAATCTGTGGGGCAGCTCGCATCATGCAATATTTTTTCGGCCGTATTCAGTGTCCGAGTGAAATCACAGCATGCTGCAATTGTCAGCGTATCTCGGCAGAGAATCGCCAATACAAGTCTATGGGTGTGAGAAAAACACATTTTTCACATGGACTATGCGTGTGAATTGCAAGGAATACGGAAGACATTTCCAGGTGACAGGAAATTGAATGAATTATCAGGACGCTTTGGCATGCAAATTTCTTTGGCACGCTGTAGAGAAAAGCAGGAAGCACGCCTCCACAGAGTGTAGCAGCATGGTCAGACACATCAATGTCGAGATGCTGATAGTTCTGGTCCACGAGAGGCCAGAATTATGGGACCAATGTGATGCTCATTATGTGGACCACACACGTAAAGACTCATCATGGAGGTCAATCTGTCGCCACATGTTCTCCGATTTTGATGAGTGACCTCATGAGGTGCAGCAAGAAACTCGTAAGTACCATCCTTTTACAAAAAAAATAAACTTTACCATGATGACAAAAATTACCATAAACACAATAAATGTGATGTGGTTATTAGTGGCGTAACTTTAAACTCATGCAAAATCATCAACGTGACACCAAATTATTTGTAAACCTTAATAGCAATAGTCCTTTTCTATAGGACAAAGGGACTTTTATGGCCCCCTAGGCTCCATGACCCGGGTACGATTGCAACCTCTGCTCCTGTTGTAGTTATGCCCCCGTTGTTTAGTAATATGTGTCATATTTCAGACTATACACATGATAAAAGTATAATGACAAAATACATGAAACATACATGTTTGAAGACACACAATGTGATTGATAGTTAAAACATTTTTTGGGTTTCTTTGCAATGACTGATGTTACTAGACGCTGGCGGAGTTGCCGGGACCAATACCGGCATGAGAGACAACTTTTGGGGCGGAGTGGTGATGCAGACCCCATTCATTTTCTTGCACCGGTGATGGACCACAGACTGTAAGTGCATACATGTCCCCACATCTTTTACACATGCTCTGATGGGCAGATTTAGAACTTTTAATCACTGATTTGTTATTTGATCAACAGAACAGAGTCAAATCTTACAGAAAGGGAGACTGCTTAAGACTCCGAGGTCATCATTGAACCTGTTGGTGAAGGTTCCGAAGTGGCTGGCCCATCTTCGCAACCAACAGGCAGCATCCAACCACCTTCAGCAGAGTCTTCTGCCACACAGGAGGTCAATCCAGAGGTGGAGGAAGGGGACAACAGCAGCAGCCCAACCTTGGCTCTGGATACCTCACCACAACCTTCTGCAAGACCACACCGTTGGTGGCGCAGAAGGTGCTTTCCACCACTGGCACCAGAAGGCAAGTGGACACAGGGGTGTTGGACTATTTGTCCAGGGCTGCCCATGACGATGGGGAGGAAGCGGGACACAGGGGTGTTGGACTATTTGTCCAGGGCTGCCCATGACGATGGGGAGGAAGCATACTTCTGCAGTCTTGCCTGCTACTTGTGTCCCCTTCCGCGTTCGGTCAGGCTGTGGACCAGAGGTACATTACAAATTGTAATTGATGCTGCAACACCCCCAAACAACCCTACTTCTGTCTTTGAATATCTGGAATGGTGGCAACTGTCATCAAGCAACCTTATTCCACTGCAAGACATTCCAGAGGACCAAACAGGAACAGTTGCTGCAGCACCCCTGCCACGTATTGAACCACAGCCACAGGCCACCCAAACTAAACAGCAGCCCCAACCTAGGCCCATGTATGAATATACAGCACCTGCCCAATCTGGCAACTTGAGCAGACACAATTTTGGAGGCTGGTCCCAACATGTGCCTGCTCGACATGGCCATATTGGGGGGTATAACCAAATGGGTCAGTCAAGTACCCAGGAGTTTATTCAGTTATACCCTGCACAACACTATTTTACTCAGACATAGGATCAAGCCTTGCCCCAGAATCCTTCATACCCATGTGCCATACCACAGGTTGACTGTCAGGATGGGCAAACACCTAGGCCAAGTTCCGCACATGCTGACCTCCCACCATCACCACCCCCAACCTACCAGAACCTGTAATAGTTTTTTTTATGTTTTATTTTGCTGTCAGAGAAGGTTTTTTTTTTAATGTTATTATTTGCCTTCGCATGTTACACTTTATTGTTGGTCCAGGTTAATAGGCCTTAAATGACATATGAGGTGAAGATGTTTTTGTCTACTTACAACATTTTTTTAAGAGTGAAAACATCGGAAAAATAATGAGTGTCATGTGTTGTTAGGACTACATACATGTTTACCAAATCAAAAAATTTTTATAGCCAAAACAAATTACACACTTCAAACAGGAACATTACTTTATTTATTAACTTATACAAAAATAATTAAAAAAAAATATATAGAAACAACATTGTCTTGCCAGGGAGTAGATACCTCTGGAGAAACAAAATAATTGGTTAACACATCATGGACTTTTATGCCAGAGGGCTGACAACATAAAGGAAGTATATGTGTAGTAGACAAGATAGTATTTGCATACTCAGCTTCATCATCAGCAGATGATCTACAATCATGGTGTCTCGTGAAGTTGTGAAGAACAACACATGCTTTTATCACTCCATTGACATTGGCTTCACTCAGTTTAACAGCGGACTGCAGTACCCGCCATTTGGCAAAGAGAATGCCGGAGGAACACTCCACCAGATGGCGGGCGCATGAAAGACGGAAATTAAAAATTCTGCGCCGATGGTCCAGGCCTCTCCGTGGATATGGCCTCATGAGGTTGCATGTTAATTGAACAGTCTTATCTGCTACCATGACGTAAGGCACCACGTCCAAATTAGCCCCTGGTATGTGACTTGGGGGTGGGAGATCCAACTCGTTATTGCGCAGCCACCAACCCATAATGGAAGAATTGAAGACTCTGGAGTCTTCAGTTCTTCCATAGGCCCCAATATCTATAAATTATAAACCTGTAGTGACTGTCGAACAGGGCCAACAGCACTACAGAAAAATACTGTTTATAATTATAGAATTGGGACCCTGAGTACGGCGGCTAAGGCTACGTTCATACTTGCGTCGGTACGGGCCCGTCGCAATGCGTCGGGCAGACGTACCGATGCACGTTGTGAAATAAATGAACAACGGGGGCAGCGGATGCAGTTTTTCAATGCATCCGCTGCCCCATTGTAATGTCCGGGGAGGAGGGGGTGGAATTCCGGCCGCGCATGTGCAGTAGGAAATGGCGGACTCGACGCACAAAAAAACATTACATGTAATGTTTTTTTGCGCCGATGGTCTGCCAAAACATGACGCATCCGTCATACGACGGATGCGACATGTGGCCATACGTTGCAATGCGTCGGCTAATGCAAGCATATGGAGAAAAAATGCATCCTGCGGGCAAATTTGCAGGATGTGTTTTTTCTCCAAAACGACGGATTGCGACGTACGTCGCACAACGCAAGTGTGTAAGTAGCCTTACGCACATGGATATGCTTCTTATCCAGAACTCCAATACAGTGGGGAAACTGGCACGTGTCCTGAAATCCTTGGGCTACATGCAACCAGTCTGCCATTTTAGGCTCAGACCTGACCTCTCGATGTAATCTGGACCAGATTTCAGAGTATGTAGACCGCACAATGCTTGAGATAGTTGATTTGCCAAGTAAAAATTCTAAATGCAGTGCTGCATATGAAAGGCTAGTGGAAAGGAATCTAAAAGTAAACATAATGAGAAAAACAAATATTAAAAATTGGACCACATAACAGTTAAATCTTGGCAAAAAGTTAGATTAGCTAAATAATAAGCCATGCCTTTAAAAAAACTTAAGTACATGCAATGGTTTTAATGTTTTTTTACACAAGCATATATTGTGAAAGCACAAATGTTGTTTAAGCAACATACAAAATAAGGAAATTAACAAAAAAAAAAGGGATAAGGACATGAAAAAACAAGGCTGTATTAAACATACATACATACATACATACATACATTCCGTAACGTAAGGATAAGGCGCTACACTGTACAAATACACTTGCGCATCATGGTCTCCTTCCTGATGATCCCCGGGTGCACAATCTCAAACAAAATATCACAGAATATATCAAAATATCAAATGTTTCAATCATCATCCGACCTTTCAAATGACCTTTATTGATACGTTGCTTAAAAAGCGGATGTACCCACATCTGTCTCTGCCTCCTTGGATCCACAATCACTGGGTATGGCACCCCAAAACGTTGTGACAAAACCCAGTTGTAAAGCATGCGCTCTGTTTTGTTAAAAGTAAGTAAGTCTGACATGTTGCTCAGAAAGAATAAATACGCCAAGACAAGCACAGACTCTAATGCATAGATTGGTGGCTGCCACCTGTTTTAGGGCCAATAAATAGGGTTTTTGATGATGATTTAAATTACTTTCAAGCCTAAAATTCGTTATATTGTATGTCCATTTTGCAAGCTGGTGAGAAAATATCGCCATACGGATGTTACACGGATACCTTGACGCGAGGAAATCGCATCCTTGCATTGCACATGGATCACTGTTCATGAAACATTTGTGAGATTCTCGTCCATGTAAAAGGGATCGATTTTTTATACGTTGTGTGTGACCCCGGCATTAGTTGACATATACAGGTGCTTCTCACAAAATTAGAATATCATCAAAAAGTAAATTTATTTCAGTTATTCAGTACAAAAAGTGAAACTCATATATAATATAGGGTCATTACAGAGTGATATATTTCAAGCATTTATTTCTGTTGTTGTTGTTTAGTGATGAGCAAGCACTAAAATGCTCTGGTGCTCGTTGCTCGGATCTAGCAAATTGGAATACGCAGGGACTCAACCTGAGCAACGAGCCCAATTTACGTCTATACGAGTATTTTTGCCACGATCCCCCCGGGAGTCCTTTTAAGGTCTAAAAACGTCTGAAAATGATGGAAACACTGCTCAAATGACACAGGAAAATCATGTGGATCGCCCCTGGAAGCATTTGTGACTCCTAGATCCCAGCTGTAAGCAATGCTGTCAGAGTTTCATACCATTTTTACAGGTGCACCAAAAAACATACAGAAACAAAACCAAAAAGGATTTTGCTGGGAAATATGTTAAAGTACATCCTTTCCAGGCTAATGACTTGTATATAAGGCAAAATAATTAACCCCAGACCAAAATGTTCCTCCACGCTATGTTCACACGCAGCGTTTTTGATGCGCTTTTCAACTTTAACACTGCTTTCAACCAATAAAAATGCATTCACTTGGGAATGTCATTGTAAGATTTATCAACCCTAGCTGGGCATGTGGTGTGTTGCATATAAGGAGACACATCTTGTTTTATTTTTGAAGGAGGGACTCTTAGAATCACAAAGCCTATTTTTAGAGAGGCATCAAGCGGCATTAATATTCTTAAGGGCCATTAATAAACAGTGGGTCTCTTATGCTGTTATTGCCTATGCAGTGAGTCGCTGGGCTGCCAAGAATTACAACGCACCCCAATACCCCTTTCATGAGAGGTGCAGGAGGGCCTTTTGAAAAAATGTTGCTTTCAATGCAAGGCCTGTCCTGCTGTCAAGTCAAATGCACCCCAATAAGCCTTTGAACCCTGACACTGGATGGCCACAGGAAAACCCACTTCACAGTCTTCAGTTGGTTCTGCCATACAGGTTCCTTATGCATTCAATACAAGGGCCGCCTTTACCCAAATTTGCACGCACCCCAATCCCCCCTAGAAGAAAAATGGAGGAGAGCCTCCTAAACAAAACTGTCCTATTACCAAGGAGCATGTCTCCTAGACTCTTACTGCCCATACACTTAGTGAATAGGCTGACCAACATTTCCTCATGAGGGGTAAATTAAAAAAAAAAAAAAATTCATTACAAAATAATGTTTACTGTTTTGAGCTAGGGTAACATACATCAAAAAAGGAGAATGGAAGTCTCAAAAGCACACTTTGTAGCCCACAAATAGATGAGGTGTGTCATGGATCTACTACACTGTAAAAAAAAAAATTGTTTTAACCAAGATAGTGTATAGACCTAGGGTATTAGACACACCAAAAATTGGAATGTATGCATGAAAAAAACTTTTTAGACCATACATAAAATGGAAATCGGATGGATAAAACAGACTGTTTCAATTTGTGGCCTGTATTTTGAAAAAATCTCAAACCACAAAATACTGTATAAACCAAGAGTATCAGAGCCAAAAATGGAATGTGTCTGAAAAGACAAGATTTGAACACCACTGATAGAACAGACGTGTGACTGAGATAACAGAATGTTTCAATATGTGGGATTTATTTTAAAATTAAAAAAAAAAACACAAAATACTGTATACAGCAATGGTAGCAGTATAGCAGACCCAAAAATGCAATGTATGCCTGAAAAGGAATGATTTGGAGACCACAGATACACCATGCGTCTGACGGAGATAACAGAGTGATAAAAATGTGTTCTTGGTTTTTTTGGCCCACAAAAATTGTGTCCATAAGTAGGCTATGCCACTAAAATAAAAGATTTGGATTACTCAAATTGTCCAAACATTTCCCCACGGGGGGTACATTTTTAAAAAATATTTAATGGATATCATACACTCCCTTGCCCAAAAATTGAATGGCTGTAGCAGCATAAAACACGTTCACCATGGTGTTATAGTGGCAGCGAATGATGATATGTTGAGGAAGGCCTCATTAAAGAGTAGGACAAATGTTAAGGAGCGTGTCTCCTAGGCTTGTAATGCCCATACACGAAGTGTTGGGCTGACAAACCTTTCCACATGGGGGTTAAATATTTAAAAAATTATACTATAGATATCGTAGACACCCTGCCTAAAGATTGAATGGCTGTAGCAGCATACAACATGTTCAGCATGGTGTTCTAGTGGCAGGAAATGAAATGTGGAGGAAGACATTATTAAAAACTAAGGCCAATGTTAAGGAGCGGGTCTCCTAGACTTGTAATGCCCATACACGAAGTGCTTGGGCTGACAAACATTTCCCCATGGGGGTTAAATATTTTAAAAATTATACTATGGGCATCATAGATACCCTTACCCAAAAATGTAATGGTTGTAGCAGCATACAACATGTTCACCATGGTGATCTAGTGGTGGAGAAAGAGGAAACATTGATGAAGGCCTCATTAAAAGCTAGGCACAATACACACTAGTGCGTGGTTTGTGTATGAGGTAAAAGATAAGTGGACGAGCAAGATCCCGGGCACGCAGCCAAGCTTGTGTGCAGGAGCAGGCCCCATAAAGACCACCTGGACAGGTACAGCAGCCTAAAGGACTCTGGCCAGCAGTCAGATGTCAGCAGCCAGCGCCAGACCCTTTGCTCATCGGAAGAGGGTGCCAGAGAGGTCTGCCGGTGAGCGGCAGCAGAGAGTCCTCCAAGGAAGCACTGATAGCGAAACGCGCATCGGGGCCTCTTCCACGTCTGGCATATAGGTTGGTATTACCTCCATTGCTTGATTATTGTCCCTCCTGGCATACTTGCTTTAGGGTTTAGACATCTACTGTGGTAATGTTGCCTGCATGTAGTATAAGTTACACTGGTGGTGGCTCCATATATTCCATTATACCAAATGAATATGTTTTGTTCATTTACTTATTTTTGTTTTTGCACTTACATATTTATGTGGGCCATCATTCAGTGTTATAATTGCGCCGATCTTGCCCTGCTATCTCTCCCTATATTGGGGTTTATAATACTGGAAAGATTATCTTGTGTATATCTGCTTGTATTTGCATTACAACCCTGCCGGACGTGGCACTTAGGTGTCACTATTCCTGTTACTGTTTTCTGTGCGTTTTTTAACCCCTTTACCCCCAAGGGTGGTTTGCACGCTAATGACCGGGCCAATTTTTACAATTCTGACCACTGTACTTTAACGAGGTTATAACTCTGGAACGCTTCAATGGATCCCAGTGATTCTGACACTGTTTTCTCATGACATTTTGTACTTCATGACAGTAGTAAAATTTCCTTGATATTACCTGCATATACAGTATTTGTGAAAAAATAGAAATTTGGAGAAAATTTTTAAAATTTTTCAATTTTCCAACTTTGAATTTTTATGCAATTAAATCACAGAGATATGTCACACAAAATACTTAAAAAGTAACATTTCGCACATGTCTACTTTACATCAGCACAATTTTGGAACCAAATTTTTTTTTTGTTAGGGAGTTATAAGGGTTAAAATTTGACCAGCAATTTCTCATTTTTACAACACCATTTTTTTTAGGGACCACATCTAATTTGAAGTAATTTTTAGGGGTCTATATGATAGAAAATACCCAAGTGTGACACCATTCTAAAAACTGCACCCCTCAAGGTGCTCAAAACCACATTCAAGAAGTTTATTAACACTTCAGGTGTTTCACAGGAATTTTTGTAATGTTTAAATAAAAATGAACATTTAACTTTTTTTCACAAAAAATTTATTTCAGCTCCAATTTGTTTTATTTTACCAAGAGTAACAGGGGAAAATGGACCCCAAAAGTTGTTGTACAATTTATCCTGAGTACACCGATACCCCATATGTGGAGGTAAACCACTGTTTGGGCGCATGACAGAGCTCGGAAGCGAAGGAGCGCCATTTGACTTTTCAATGCAAAATTGACAGGAATTGAGATGGGACGCCATGTTGCGTTTGGAGAGCCACTGATGTGCCTAAACATTGAAACCCCCCACAAGAGACAACTTTTTGGAAATTAGACCCCCTAAGGAACTTATCTAGAGGTGTTGTGAGCACTTTGACCCACCAAGTGCTTCACAGAAGTTTATAATGCAGAACCGTAAAAATAAAAAATCCTATTTTTTCACAAAAATTTTCTTTTTCCCCCCAATTATTTTTTAAGGGTAAGAGAAGAATTTGGATCCCAAAAGTTGTTGTACAATTTGTCCTGAGTATGCTGATACCCCATATGTGGGGGTAAACCACTGTTTGGGCGCATGGGAGAGCTCAGAAGGGAAGGAGCGCCGTTTGACTTTTCAATGCAAAATTGACAGGAATTGAGATGGGACGCCATGTTGCGTTTGGAGAGCCACTGATGTGCCTAAACATTGAAACCCCCCGCAAGTGACACCATTTTGGAAAGTAGACCCCCTAAGGAACTTATCTAGAGGTGTGGTGAGTACTTTGACCCACCAAGTGCTTCACAGAAGTTTATAATGCAGAACCGTAAAAATAAAAAATCATTTTTTCACAATAATTATCTTTTCGCCCCCAATTTTTTTATTTTCCCAAGGGTAAGAGAAAGAATTGGACCCCAAAAGTTGTTGTCCAATATGTCCTGAGTACGCTGATGCCCCATATGTTGGGGTAAACCCCTGTTGGGCACACGGGAGAGCTCGGAAGGGAAGGAGCACTTTTACTTTTTCAACGCAGAATTGGCTTGAATTGAGATCGGATGCCATGTCGCCTTTGGAGAGCCCCTGATGTGCCTAAACAGTGGAAACCCCCCAATTATAACTGAAACCCTAAGCCAAACACACCCCTAACCCTAATCCCAATGGTAACCCTAACCACACCTCTAAACCAGACACACCCCTAACCCTAATCCCAACCCTATTCCCAACCGTAAATGTAATCTGTTATGATCTGGTGATTAAGGAGCGACATGTGACTAGCTCTGAGCAGGTGGTAGCTATACTGACCGCAGTCCCTAAGCTCAACACAACACTAAAAGTAGCCGTGGAATGCTCCTAACTCTGCCTAGGCATCTCGTCACAGCCTAAGAGCTAACTACCCCTAAAGACAGAAGCAGGAAAACTATCTTGCCTCAGAGAAAATCCCCAAAGGATAGATAGCCCCCCACATGTAATGACTGTGAGAGGAGAAGGAAATGACATACGTAGTAGGAAACAAGATTTAGCACAGGAGGCCACTTCTAGCTAGATAGGAATAGTACAGGAAAGAGCACTGTGCGGTCAGTAAAAAAAAACTAGAAAAAGTCCACCGCAGAGAAATGCAAAAATCTCCACACCTGACTAAAGGTGTGGAGGGCAAACTCTGCTGCCCAGAGCTTCCAGCTTAGCTGAATAGATCCATATTGATTAGCTGGACAAAAGAGCAAAAACAACAAAATGCAGATCCACAAAGTCCACAACAAGTGAACTGCAAAAAGACAAGCAAGGACTTAGCTTGTCTTGGTCAGAGTGTCAGGAAATCCTAAGAGCAATGACTCCAGGCAGGAACAATTGACAACTGTCATTGAATGAGAGACAAGGCCAGACTAATATAGCCGAGCCAAGAAGACGATCAGCGAAAACAGCTGCAGAAGCTAAATCCAAGAAGCAGCCATACCACTCAAAACCACAGGAGGGAGCCCAAGAGCAGAACTCACAAAAATGCTACTTACAACCACCGGAGGGAGCCCAAGAGCGGAATTCACAACAGTACCCCCCCCCTTGAGAAGGGGTCACCGAACCCTCACCAGAGCCCCCAGGCCGATCAGGACGAGCCAAATGAAAAGCACAAACCAAATCGGCGGCATGAACATCGGAGGCAACAACCCAAGAATTATCCTCCTGGCCATAACCCTTCCACTTGACAAGATACTGAAGCTTCCACCTCGAAAAACGAGAATCCAAAATTTTCTCAACCACATATTCCAACTCCCCCTCAACCAACAATGGGGCAGTGGGATCAACAGATGGAACAACGGGCACCACATATCTCCGCAACAAAGATCTATGGAAAACATTGTGGATGGCAAAAGAGGATGGAAGGGACAAACGAAAAGGCACAGGATTGATAATCTCAGAAATCTTATAAGGACCAATAAACCGAGGCTTGAACTTAGGGGAAGAAACCTTCATAGGAACATGACGAGAGGACAACCAGACCAAATCCCCCACACGAAGCCGAGGACCAACACACCGACGGCGGTTAGCAAAACGCTGAGCCTTTTCCTGTGACAACGTCAAATTGTCCACCACATGAGTCCAAATCTGCTGTAACCTGTCCATCACAGAATACACACCAGGACAATCAGAAGGCTCAACCTGCCCTGAAGAAAAACGAGGATGGAAAGCAAAATTACAAAAGAAAGGCGAAACCAAAGTAGCCGAACTGGCCCGATTATTAAGGGCAAACTCGGCCAACGGCAAAAAAGTCACCCAATCATCCTCATCAGCAGACACAAAGCATCTGAAATAGGTTTCCAAGGTTTGATTAGTTCACTCAGTTTGGCCATTTGTCTGAGGATGGAACGCCGAAGAAAAAGATAAATCAATACCCATCCTAGCACAAAAGGCCCGCCAAAACCTGGAAACAAACTGGGAACCTCTGTCAGACACAATATTCTCCGGAATGCCATGCAAACGAACCACATGTTGTAAAAACAATGGAACCAAATCAGAGGAGGAAGGCAATTTAGGCAAAGGTACCAAATGGACCATTTTAGAGAACCGGTCACAAACCACCCAGATAACAGACATCCTCTGGGACACAGGAAGATCCGAAATAAAATCCATGGAAATATGCGTCCAAGGCCTCTCCGGAATGGGCAAAGGCAAAAGCAACCCACTAGCGCGGGAACAGCAAGGCTTAGCCCGGGCACAAGTCCCACAGGACTGCACAAAAGAACGCACATCCCGCGACAAGGAAGGCCAACAAAAGGACCTAGCAACCAAATCTCTGGTACCAAAAATCCCAGGCCAACACAGAACAATGGACCTCAGAAATTACCTTACTTGTCCATCTATCAGGAACAAACAGCTTCCCTACAGGACAGCGGTCAGGTTTATTAGCCTGAAATTCCTGAAGCGCCTGCCGCAAATCAGGGGAGATGGCAGACAGAATCACCCCTTCCTTAAGAATACCAACCGGCTCAAGGACTCCAGGGGAATCAGGCAAAAAACTCCTAGAGAGGGCATCCGCCTTAACATTCTTAGATCCTGGAAGATATGAGACGACAAAATCGAAACGGGAGAAAAACAGGGTCCACCGAGCCTGTCTAGGGTTCAGCCGCTTGGCCGACTCAAGGTAAATCAGATTCTTATGATCGGTCAAGACCAAAATGCGGTGCTTGGCTCCCTCAAGCCAATGTCGCCACTCCTCAAATGCCCACTTCATAGCCAACAACTCCCGATTGCCAACATCATAATTGCGTTCCGCAGGCGAAAGCTTTCGGGAAAAGAAGGCACACGGTTTCATCACGGAACCATCAGAATTCCTCTGAGACAAAACGGCCCCTGCCCCAATCTCAGAAGCGTCAACTTCAACCTGAAAAGGAAGAGAAACATCCGGCTGACGCAACACAGGGGCAGAAGTAAATCGGCATTTAAGCTCCTGAAAGGCCTCAACAGCCTCAGAGGACCAATTAGTCACATCAGCGCCTTTCTTCGTCAAATCGGTCAGGGGTTTAACCACACTAGAGAAGTTGGCAATGAAACGGCAATAAAAATTAGCAAAGCCCAAAAATTTCTGAAGGCTCTTCACAGATGTGGGTTGAATCCAGTCATGAATGGCTTGGACCTTAACAGGATCCATTTCTATAGACGAAGGGGAAAAAATAAACCCCAAAAAAGAGACCTTCTGAACTCCAAATAGGCACTTAGACCCCTTCACAAATAGAGCATTATCACGAAGGATCTAGAATACCATCCTGACCTGCTTCACATGAGACTCCCAATCAGCGGAAAAAATCAAAATATCATCCAAATATACAATCAAGAATTTGTCAAGATAATTGCGGAAAATATCATGCATAAAGGACTGAAATACAGAAGGGGCATTAGAAAGCCCGAAAGGCATCACTAGGTATTCAAAATGACCTTCGGGCGTATTAAATGCAGTTTTCCATTCGTCACCCTGTTTAATACGAACGAGATTATATGCCCCTTGAAGGTCAATCTTGGTAAACCAACTAGCCCCCTTAATCCTAGCAAACAGATCAGAGAGCAAAGGTAAAGGGTATTGGAATTTGACCGTGATCTTATTAAGAAGGCGATAATCAATACAGGGTCTTAAGGAACCATCCTTCTTGGCAACAAAGAAGAATCCTGCTCCCAATGGTGACGAAGACGGCCGAATATGCCCCTTCTCCAAAGACTCCTTAACATAGCTCCTCATGGCGGCATGCTCTGGCACAGACAGATTGAAAAGTCGGCCCTTAGGGAACTTACAGCCAGGAATCAAGTCAATAGCACAATCACAGTCCCTATGTGGAGCAAGGGAACTGGACTTGGGCTCATCAAATACATCCTGAAAATGTGACAAAAATTCAGGAACATCAGAAGAGGGGGAAGAGGAAATTGACATTAAAGGAACGTCACTATGTACCCCTTGACAACCCCAACTAGTCACAGACATTGATTTCCAATCCAGCACTGGATTGTGTACTTGTAACCATGGAAAACCCAGTACAACAACATCATGTAAATTATGCAACACCAAAAAACGGCAATCTTCCTGATGTGCAGGAGCCATGCACATAGTCAGCTGAGTCCAATACTGAGGTTTATTCTTGGCCAATGATGTGGCATCAATACCCCTCAAGGGTATGGGACTCTGCAAAGGCTGCAAAGAAAAACCACAGTGCCTAGCGAATTCTAAGTCCATTAAGTTCAGAGCAGCGCCTGAATCCACAAAAGCCATGACAGAAAAAGATGACAATGAGCAAATCAGGGTCACAGACAGGAGAAACTTAGGCTGCACAGTACTAATGGTAATAGATCTAGCGACCCTCTTAATACGCTTAGGGCAATCAGAAATAGCATGAGCAGAATCACCATAGTAAAAACACAGTCCATTCTGACGTCTGTATCCCCTCTGTTCCGCTCTAGTCAAAATCTTATCACATTGCATGGCCTCAGGACTCTGCTCAGAGGACACTGCCATATGGTGCACCACTTTGCGTTCGCGCAGGCGCCGATCAATCTGAATGGCCAGAACAATAGAATCGCTGAAACCAACAGGCGTGGGAAACCCCACCATAGCATCTTTAAGGGCTTCAGAAAGACCCTTTCTGAAAATTGCTGCCAGAGCATCCTCATTCCATTTTGTGAGCACAGACCATTTTCTAAATTTCTGGCAGTATAATTCTGCCGCTTCCTGACCCTGACACAGGGCCAACAGTGTTTTCTCTGCATGCTCTACAGAGTTAGGTTCATCATACAATAATCCAAGCGATTGAAAAAATGCATCTACATTAAGCAATGCCGGATTCCCTGACTCAAGAGAGAATGCCCAGTCCTGAGGGTCGCCACGCAGCAGAGAAATAACTATCTTTATTTGCTGAATAGGATCACCAGAGGAACGGGGTTTCAGAGCAAAAAACAATTTGCAGTTATTTTTAAAGTTCAAAAACTTAGATCTATCCCCGTAAAACAAATCCGGAGTAGGAATTCTAGGCTCTAAGGCCGGAGTCTGAACAACATAATCTTGAATACTCTGTACTCTTGCAGCAAGCTGATCCACACGAGAAACTAACCCCTGCACATTTATGCCTGCATCCAAATCCTGACTCACCCAGTAATTAAGAGCAAGAAAAAAGACAAAACAAACCAAAGAAAAAAAAATGGCTCAGAACTCCTTTTCTTTTCCTTCTTTTGAAATGCATTCAGCTCATTTTTGGCCAGTTGTACTGTTATGATCTGGTGATTAAGGAGCGACATGTGACTAGCTCTGAGCAGGTGGTAGCTATACTGACCGCAGTCCCTAAGCTCAACACAACACTAAAAGTAGCCGTGGAATGCTCCTAACTCTGCCTAGGCATCTCGTCACAGCCTAAAAGCTAACTACCCCTAAAGACAGAAGCAGGAAAACTATCTTGCCTCAGAGAAAATCCCCAAAGGATAGATAGCCCCCCACATGTAATGACTGTGAGAGGAGAAGGAAATGACATACGTAGTAGGAAACAAGATTTAGCACAGGAGGCCACTTCTAGCTAGATAGGAATAGTACAGGAAAGAGCACTGTGCGGTCAGTAAAAAAAAAACTAGAAAAAGTCCACCGCAGAGAAATGCAATAATCTCCACACCTGACTAAAGGTGCGGAGGGCAAACTCTGCTGCCCAGAGCTTCCAGCTTAGCTGAATAGATCCATATTGATTAGCTGGACAAAAGAGCAAAAACAACAAAATGCAGATCCACAAAGTCCACAACAAGTAAACTGCAAAAAGACAAGCAAGGACTTAGCTTTGCTGAGCTGGTCAGAGTGTCAGGAAATCCTAAGAGCAATGACTCCAGGCAGGAACAATTGACAACTGGCATTGAACGAGAGACAAGGCCAGACTAATATAGCCGAGCCAAGAAGATGATCAGTGAAAACAGCTGCAGAAGCTAAATCCAAGAAGCAGCCATACCACTCAAAACCACAGGAGGGAGCCCAAGAGCAGAACTCACAAAAATGCTACTTACAACCACCGGAGGGAGCCCAAGAGCGGAATTCACAACAGTAATCCAAACGCTAACCCTAACTTTAGCCCCAACCTTAACCCTAACTTTAGCCCCAACCCTAACTGTAGCCTTAACCCTAGCCCCAGCCCTAACCCTAGCCCTAACCCTAGCCCTAACCCTAACCCTAGACCTAACCCTAACCCTAGCCCTAGCCCTAACCCTAGCCCTAACCCTAGCCCTAACCCTAGCCCTAGCCCTAACCCTAACCCCAATGGGAAAATGGAAATAAATACATTTTTTAAATTTTTCCCTAACTAAGGGGGTGATGAAGGGGGGTTTGATTTACTTTTATAGCAGGTTTTTTAGTGGAATTTTTTGATCGCTTATTCCGATTTTTGTGAGGCAGAATGACCAAAAACCAGCTATTCATGAATTTCTTTTGGGGGAGGTGTTTATACCGTTTTGCATTTGGTAAAATTGATAAAGCAGTTTTATTCTTCGGGTCAGTTCGATTACAGCGATACCTCATTTATATCATTTTTTTATGCTTTGACGCTTTTATAAGATATAGAAAAAATAATTATTTTTGCATCGCTTTATTCTGAGGACTATAACTTTTTTATTTTTTATTTGATGATGCTGTATGGCGGCTCGTTATTTGCGGGACAAGAGGACGTTTTCAAAGGTACCATGGTTATTTATATCTGTCTTTTTGATCGCGTGTTATTCCACTTTTTGTTCGGCAGTATGATAATAAAGCGTTGTTTTTTGCCTCGTTTTTTTTTTTTTCTTACGGTGTTTATTGAAGGGGTTAACTAGTTGAACAGCTTTATAGGTTGGGTCGTTACGGACGCGGCGATACTAAATATGTGTACTTTTATTTGTTTTTTTTAATTTAGATAAAGAAATGTATTTATGGGAATAATATATTTTTTTTCTTTATTTAGGAATTTTTTTATTTTTTTTTACACATGTGGAAATTTTTTTTTTAACTTTTTTACTTTGTCCCAGGGGGTACATCACAGATCGCTGATCTGACAGTTTGCACAGCACTCTGACACACACAGCACAGCGATGTGACTTTGAGCACTGCAGGCTTACCAAGCGCAAGTTCTGAGCAGGCACTTTGTAAGCCACCTCCCTCCCTGCAGGACCCGGATGCCGCCGCCATCTTGGATCCGGGGCCTGCAGCGAGGAAAGAGGTAGGAGACGCTCGCAGCAACGCGATCACATCGCATTGCTGCGGGGGTCTCAGGGAAGCCTGCAGGGAGCCCCCTCCCTGCGCGATGCTTCCCTATACCACCGGCACACCGCGATCATGTTTGATCATGGTGTGTCGGGGGTTAATGTGCCGGGGGCGGTCCATGACCGCTCCTGGCGCATAGTGCCGGATGTCAGCTGCGATATGCAGCTGACACCCTGCCGCGATCGGCCGCGCTCCCCCCGTGAGCGCGGCCGATCGCGTATGACGTACTATCCCGTCGGTGGTCATACGGGCCCACCCCACCTCGACGGGATAGTAAGTCATATGTCAGAAAGGGGTTAACAACCACTTTTGTTTTGAACTATTTATTAATAAAAGTAATTATATTTTATGGAAATATGCTCTGGAATTCACTTTCTTGTCTTGGGTAACATATGATATTTGATGTGATAGAGCAATTATTCATTCTGGATGTCATTTAGTAAATAACTAATTCAATGAACAAGTAAAAGACATGATCCAGCCGCTAATCGTGAACATCTCCCGGAGGCCCAAGCCGGGAGCCACAGATGGAGACGTCGTACTGGTGCCAGAGTTCTGTAACCTAACAGGTTTGACCGACAGAATGAGAAACGACTTCAACGTCATGAAAGACCTGGTCGTTCACACCCTCTTGCCACCAGAACAGAAGGAGCATCAAGTTGGGAAGTTCATGAACTACATACTGTGAGATTGCGCTCACTAACAGGAAGGGGAATACGCACTTGGTAACGGGATACACTCAGACATGCACAGTTTTTCACTTAAATAGTCTAGGCGATTTATTATAGAATCATAAACCATACCACAAACAGTCCATTACACACTGTATCAGGACATCACATTAAGCTGCGGTCACTAAACATGCTGGACCTCAGTCCGTCCAGTTACTATGGGTGACTGCACAGTTCATAATGCTTCTTAGTACTTGGCTTTAATATATATTCTCTAAATACCCCAGAATTCTCTGCCCAGTTTCCACAGGAGACCACATGCCGAACAGTTCATTATATCCACTGGAGAAGCTGCCTAAACGGGGATCATCAACTTGCCTGACAGACATACACTAGTCGGTTCCAGACCCACCGAAGGACAGTCGTTTCCCCACACAGAAGCAGTCACCGGCTCTGCAGATCCATGGCCTCACCTTGTGCTTTTCAGGGATCCAGTCCTACTCCCAGGACCACCCAACACAGAGGCCACTCAGGATCATGGCATCACCAGGTGCTATTCAGGATGTTCATCCAACACCCAGGCCATCAGGTCCAAGGTCTCACCACGTGCTCTTCAGGAAGTTCATCCCCACCTGAAACCTTTCAACACAGACCTTTCAGGACCTAGGAGTCTGAACCATTCTGGTTCATACCCAGGATCCATGCACAGGAAAAATGGAGGAACTACAGACAGGACGCAATACAGACCATGTGGCCCACACCCTGGTCACTTTATGTCATTGTAACCACTCCCATTGATGAGTGGTGTGTGTGGCTAGTTCGACCATCCCAGCTCTCATAACTAGCCCTGGCAGGCTCCCTCTAAAACAACACAATTACTTGCGGGACTACAGGTCCCAGAACATCCTTCAGGCTGACAGTGCAGAGTATTTTCCTCTCTGACACACATAAAGGCCATTCACAATAATGCCGGACTTTGACTCATCTCCACAGTTAGGCCTGCGATTGCCATCAATATGCCTCCATGCGTTTTCTGGGGAGACCATGCAACACCCCATACCTGTAACAGAGGTCACTGTATCACATATCCCCCCCTCTGTTCAAACCTGTGGGGTTGAACATTTGTCACACACCAGGGATCTCGAGACTGGGTACTCAAGTCACCTTGCCCTACCAGTCAAGAGGGCCCTCTCAGTCGGATTTGAGCTTCCCACAACATCACATCCTTGTTCAGTTTTTCCCGCCCCCAGTAGTCAACATGTAATCCTTGAGCTTTGGCAATTAAATCACCGTTTGTCTGTGTCACTAGACTTTTAGACACCTCATTTTCCAGTACTCACCTTTACCCGACCTTTCTCTCCATGGCCGCCACCCACGGTTGGTGCGGTCATGAGACCCACTTACAGTCAAGCTTGCTGTCTGGTCTGGGTCTGAGTCTGAGTATGGCCTATCTAAAACTTGACAGGGGCTGCTGTCCAGGCCTCTCAGTCTCTAACTGGGAATAAAACTGCCACTTGCAGATTGTCGGTATCCTAGTCTTGTTGAGCGTCTTTGGCTGTCAACAGTTCCATTACTTGGAGGGCCCCTTCTTTTCCCTGTAACTTGGGTTGAAGGTAGCTGCCATCTTCGATTAATTGGGTGCAACAGTCCTGTAAGGTGCCGTCTTTCAAGCCTTAACTGCTCTATCTCCCTTAGATACGCCACATGATACTCCAGCAGAGTCTGTACATTTCCAAGAGTTTCCACTGTTCCCACAATGAAGAAGGGAAGCAAACCCCTTTTCTCAGGGTAACTGGTCTTAGTGGATACCAGGTATTCTCAACCTCACCACTCCAGATTTATCCACCATCTCTTGCATGGCTTGACCATTCCTTCCAATGACTTTCTTCACTATAGAGACGGGCACCTATATTACACCTTCCTGAAGCCTCTGAGCTTTCCTCATATGCTCCAGCCGCCTAGCAGCATCTTCATTCCACAATTGGGCCATCCACTTTGTGCGCACATATCTCAAGTTCATGCCACTCAGGGTAGCTACTCTCTTCGCTGTGACATCAGTTGTGGACAGTATCACTAACTGACTAGATACCAGGGTCCAGTTCACCTTACACACAACAGCCTTCTTGAACCCTTTAGGCCAGCGTCACACTAGCGAGTTTTACGGATGTATGAGAGGTGCAGAAAATATGGATTGCACACGGTACAATGATTCTCTATGGCCCAGCTCCTATCTGCCTTTTTTTTTTTCGTATCCGTATTATACGGTCTTGTACGGCCGTAGAAAATCGCAGCATGCTGCGTTTGTCAGCATATTGCGCCAAAAATACGCCAATAAAAGTCAATGGGGGCGAGAAAAATACGGATTACACACTGACCAACAGTGTGACTTGCGAGAAATACGCAGCGGTGTTCTATAGAAAAGCCAGCAATTCAGAGCAGTGTACAGTAAAATCAGAACACATGAACTGCGCGCACAGTGAACAAGCCCGTAGAGACATGTTCACACCACCAAGAGACTTGAAAACACAAAAAAGCACAGTAAAACCAAGAACACACTGTTGCAAAATATCACAGTGGATAGCAAGTGCTAGTAAAAAGATGGAAAAAACAGGGTATTTGGTTGATACATTTTTTGCAACAGTGTGTTTTTGGTTTTACTGTGCTTTTTTGTGTTTTCAAGTCTCTTGGTGGTGTGAACATGTCTCTACGGGCTTGTTCACTGTGCGCGCAGTTCATGTGTTATTATTAAATTAAAGGGTTAAATCCTGGGAAAAATCGGCGCAATTTTTCCGCCAGAGTGGGAAAGCCAGTGACTGAGGGCAGATATTTATTGCCTAGAGAGGGACCATGGTTATAGGGCCCACCCCTGGCTAAAAACATCTGCCCCTAGCCACCCCAGAAAACACACATCTGGAAGATGCGCCTATTCTGGCACTTGGCCTCTCTCTTCCCACTCCCATGTAGCGGTGGGATATGGGGTAATGAAGGGTTAATGTCACCTTGCTATTGTAAGGTGACATTAAGCCAGGTTAATAACGGAGAGGCGTCAATTATGACACCTATCCATTATTAATCCAATAGTACGAAATGGTTAATAAAACACACACACACATTATTAAAAAGTATTTTAATGAAATAAAGACACAGGATATATTAATATTTTGTTATACTCTTAATCCACCTGAAGACCCTTGTCACCTGAAACAAAGTTTAAAAAAACAAACAACAATATTCCATACCTTCCGTGGTTCAGTCTTGTCCCACGCAGTAAATCCATCTGAAGGGGTTAAATCATTTAATCATTTTACACCCTGGAGCTCTGCTAATGCAGCTGTGCTCCTTACTGTAAAACATGGGAAAATATTCTGAAAAGTTCCCAGGCTCGATTTCATATGAGTTCATCCAGCAGAGGACGCATCACCGCGACTCGAGGTAACTACAGTACATTCCCCTGCATTCCATTCATTCACCAAGTTTTACAGTCAGGAGCACAGCTGCATTAGCAGAGCTTCTGGGTGTAAAATGATTTAACCCCTTCAGATGGATTTACAGCATGGGACAAGACTGAACTACGGAAGGTATGGAATATTGTTGTTTTTTTTTTTTTTACTTTGTTTCAGGTGACAAGGGTCTTCAGGTTGATTAAGAGTATAATAAAATATTAAAACACCCTGTGTCTTTATTTCATTAAAATACTTTTTAATAATGTGTGTGTGTGTGTTTTATTAACCATTTCGCACTATTGGATTAATAATGGATAGGTGTCATAATTGACGCCTCTCCATTATTAACCTGGCTTAATGTCACCTTACAATGGCAAGGTGACATTAACCCTTCATTACCCCATATCCCACCGCTACACGGGAGTGGGAAGAGAGTGGCCAAGTGCCAGAATAGGCGCATCTTGCAGATGTGCCTTTTCTGGGGTGGCTGGGGGTAGATGTTTTTATCTGGGGGGGTCCTATAACCATGGTCCCTCTCTAGGCTATTAATATCTGCCCCCAGTCACTGGCTTTCCCATTCTGGCAAAGAAAATTGCGAGAGAGCCCACGCCAATTTTTTCTGGGATTTAACCTAAAGGAAGGTACCGCGTTTGTAGATCATTAACAAATCACTGTAATGTAGCATAACATGCTGCAATAGGCAAGTTTTAAATGCATGTAAAACAGATTTCATGTGTTATATGAGTTTAAAGAATGCACTGGGGGCTGACATCTTGGTTTTGCAGCAGTAGCAGGACACTATCAGTGTTAGATTACGGCACCCCATGGATATAGGAGATAATAGACCGGCGCTGACCCTATCTCTAACATTGTAGCAGCATTAGCAGTGAGCTGGGCACGCCTCTGTGGGCTGCACAACTCACTGCTGTAGGTGTGACTAGCTGCCATTTTATTATAGCCCTGTGCTATCTGCCGAGCTCCACTTACTCTCTATCACTGCTCCTCTGTACTTCAGCAGACACCCTGGGCAGACATCCTCTGCTCCTCACACACTGCCCTGTGTGCTTCTCCTGCTTTGTCTCCGCCTCCCCCTCACACACAGTCCCTGCGATCTCTGGTAAGCTGCACTCACAGCCTGCGGAGAGGGAGGCTACACCTGGAGAGAGAGAGCAGGGCAGCTGACAGGACAGGGATTAAGGTGGGGGAAGGGGGATGGCAAGAATGTTATTCACAAAAAATGCTGCTGAGTCCACTGTGTTCTGCTCCTCTGCAAACAAGCTGTGCCTCTGATGCAGTAACTGCTGGTGATAGCAGGTCACAGGGCAGTCACATACAAAATGGTGCTGCCCTGTGATGCTGCTCTTCATTCTGCCCCAGGGATATTAGACCACCCAAAAGGGGAGGGAAATGGTGATGTCAGCAGTTACTGCCCCAATTTTGCTGCTAACAGTAAAGCTTGTAAATCTTACTAAAGCTGCTTGAGGTCTAAAACGGAAAATGCTCCCCCTAGTGTTAAATATGTATATTTGTAAAAAAAATATATAATATTTTTCATATGGAAATGTTTGCAAACAGTGCAAACATTGCATTAATACATTTTAATTACTATTTTAAGCTTAATTTCACAAAAAAAACAAAATACAAGAAAACTGGTGGCACCTTCCCTTTAAAAGCTAGAGACCCGAGTTTGACACAAAGACACTTCTTACATTACTATAGAGGAATATGTAATATAAGAAGGGATATGAGATGGTTTACTGTATGTAAACCATGTCTCATATCCTGTCGAGTTTGAGAAGGAGATAGCAAAAGCCGGCAATTGAATTACCGGCTTTTCTGCTATCTAGCGCTGTATGAAATATACATACATATATATATATACATACAGTACAGACCAAAAGTTTGGACACACCTTCTCATTTAAAGCTTTTCCGTATTTTCATGACTATGAAAATTGTAAATTCACACTGAAGGCATCAAAACTATGAATTAACACATGTGGAATTATATACTTAACAAAAAAAGTGTGAAACAACTGAAAATATGTCTTATTTTCTAGGTTCTTCAAAGTAGCCACCTTTTGCTTTGATGACTGCTTTGCACACTCTTGGCATTCTCTTGATGAGCTTCAAGAGGTAGTCACTGGAAATGGTCAGGTGCAGCCCTCACTAGAGTCACTGGGCTCCCAGAATCCACCGGTCCACACATTTACTTCTCATGCATCTGCAGGGCATATACTGGCAAAACTCTCACTGGGTGGATAGTTCACATAGCAGACTGGACACACATAATTCACATGCCCTTGGCAAGTTTGTCGGCGGCACTTCTTTGGGATGCTCCACCCCTTTTGGGAAACTACCATTCCCCGGGACTTCACCCCCTTTTGGGCAACGATCCATGTTCAGATTACCGCCCTTTTGGGATTCCACCCTTTTTGGGCAACTATCCCTGTTCGGGTTACAGCCCCCTTTTGGGACTCCACCTTTTTTTGGGCAAGCATCCATGTTTGGGTCACCACCCCTTTTGTGACTACACCACTATTTGGAAAACCATCCCTGTTTGGGTTACCGCCCCCTTTTGGGACTCCAACCTTTTGGGCAACCATCCCTGTTTGGGACATTACCCCTTTTAGGGACACCACCCCGTGGACTCCTCACGGTACTCTCAGGCACCAGTTCGCACAGTACAGAAAAAAAACGCTTCTCCTTGGGTCTGCACTGGCCCTTTAAGAGTCTGCACGATGTGGGCCAATGCCCTTACAACACCTCACCAGCTGCTGCTGGCACTACCGTAGCTCCTGCTGCAGTCACAGACCACCAGGACCTCCGTCTGACGATCACAAGCCGCTGCTGCTACTACTGCAGCTCCGGCTGATGCGGAACCTCTTGCTGCAACTGCAGTTCCATTTCACAACTCTCTGCACGGCTCCACCGCAGATTTTGTGGACCCGTCGATCCACAGCAAAACTTCGTAACTCCGCCGAGTTACAGCCAGATGCTTGTCAGCTTGTGGACCGGCCGATCCACAGCAAACTTCGGAACCCCGCCGAGTTACAGCCAGACGCATGCAATCTTCATGGCCCCACCGAGCCACAGCAAGTAACTCCACATGTGCTTTCTGAACTGCTGCCCGCAGTCCAGCACCATATGTGAGATCGCGCTCATTAACGAGTAGGGGAATACTCGCTTGGCAACGGGATACACTCAGACAGGCACAGTTTTTCACTTAAACAGTCTATGTGGTTCATTATAGAATCATAAATCGTACCATGAACAGTCCATTGCACACTGTATCAGGACATCACATTAAGTTGTGGTCACTAAACATGCTGGACCTCAGTCCACCCAGTTACCAGAGGTAATCGAACAGTTCATAAGGCTTCTTAGTACTCGGCTTTAATACGCAGCCTCTAAATATGCCAGACTTCTCTGCCCAGTTTCCGCAGCAGACCACACTCCGAACTGTTCATTATATTCATTGGAGAAGCTGCCTAAAAATGGGATCACAAACTTGCCTGACAGACCTACACTAGTCATTTCCAGACCCACCGAAGGACAGTAGCTTTCCCACACAGTAGCCGTCACCCGTTCTCCAGATCCATGGCTTCACCTTGTGCTCTTCAGGGATCCAGTCCTAAACCCAGTATCTCCCAACACAGAGGCCACTCAGGATCACGGCCTCACAGGTGCTATTCAGGACGTTCATCCAACACCCAGGCCACCAGTTTCAAGGTCTCACCATGTGATCTTCAGGATGTTCATCCCCCTGGGACCTTCCAACACAAACCTTCAAGGACCTTGGAGTCTGAACCATTCAGGTCCATACCCAGGATCCATGCACAGGAACCATGCAGGAACTATAGACAGGACCCACTACAGACCATGTGACCCACACCCTGCTCGCATTAAGTAGTTGTAACCACTCGCATAGATGAGTGGTGTGTGTGTATCTAGTTCGACTCGCCCAGCTTTCATAACTAGCCCTGGCAGCCTCCCTCTAAAACAACACAATTACTTGTGGGACTACAGGTCCCAGAACATCCTTACTTCAGGCTGACAGTGCAGAGTATCTTCTTCTGTGAAACACATACCGGCCATTTACAATAATGCCGGACTTTGACTCATCACCACAGTTAAGCCTGCAATTGCCATGCATTCCTATGGCCTCAATACATATTCTGGGGAGACCATGCAGCGCCCTGACCTGTAACATGGGCACTGCATCACAATTCACAAGGATGAGAGCGTTCAGAAAGAGCTACGGCTAAATTTCGATACCGAACTCCTACAGTTCAAAGGGAGAATCGCACTGTTAGGTGTCGAGTTCCCGCCGCGCCACAGGGGGAATCTCGAACCATGTCCACTGCGGTCTCCCATTCTCCTCCAGTCGCAGTGGAACCTGCTCAGCAGAGACGTCGATCCCGGCATCTGGCTCAAGCTGATACTGTGTGCTTGGTTTCTGCTGCCTTTCCAGGCTCTGCCTTTGCAGCCAGCACTGATCATCAGGGAGCAGGCGTTTCAGGGACTAAGTCTTGCTTTTTCCATACTGAGCATACCCACGGGACAACCTCGCATTGGATGTTGGGGTTCACATGCTCAGGTCCTGTTGCAGCTCCTATTGGACCATCAGGAAGGTCCCGGAGCGCTACTACTATCAAAGGTTCGCATGGCTGCTCTTCCATGCGCTAGTGTAAATATGTTAATATGTGGGTGTGGATGTATGCCTGTCAATGTATGAAAGCTTCTAATGATTCCCATTCCTAGAGCTGATGACTGCTAGCGAATGGTGGAGCTACCTAGCACCTGACAGTGCTATCCTGCATATTAGCACTGGATACTGAGTCTAAACAGCAGCGACCGCCAGTGCGGCACCCAGTGAAAATAGTGCGCCTTCCTGGCCCAATTTAGGGTGGATAGTGGTGTCCGCCACCGCGGCGCTGCATGCACTCTTGTGCTGTAAATCATTAGTTTAGTTTGTTACCTGGCACCACTGTAGCGGTGTCCAGCGCAAGAAGTCTAGAGGGACTCTTAACCTGAGTCTTGGGACAAAGTTCTGTGACTCCTTGCTTGCACTCTCTGTGTGGTATCGCGGCACTGTGACACAACAGGGTTCGCTTCCTTCATACCGAGTGAAGCTAACCCATGTGTGTATTCTCTTAATAGCACCATATAGTCTGTCATTACCGAGCAGGAGGTGTATTTTCTGCACGGTGGACCCCGGACTGCGAGCACACCTTACATACCTTATATACCAGTTATGACTTGTATTGTTTAAGAATATTGTACTTGTTTTTATTATGTATACCCCTCCTTACATGTAAAGCGCCATGGAATAAATGGCACTATAACAATAAATAATAATAATAATAATAATATCGCCTCTAATTGCTATTTGGTGCGTTCTGCAAGTCCTAACATTACACTAGCGCCAGGGTCTGGCTTATAATGGCGGTCAAACAACGTCTACACAGGTACATCCAGCAGCTGAAGGGTAGGTTGGCGGCTCTAGAGTGTACAACCTCAGCTGTGGATGTTACCACAGTTGCTGTTCAGGCTGCTAGCGTACCTGCAGCCAGCTTGTCCAGGGCCACCCCTGCTCCGACCTTATCCCATCTCCCGCTACCTGATATGCTTACTGGTGAAAGTATGCTGTGTTGGGGATTCGTGAATCAGTGTGCCATACACCTTGAGCTCCTGGCTGCACGTTTTCACGTGGAGTGGGCAAAGGTGGGATTTATTGTATCCCTGTTGTTAGGCAGGGCGTTGGAGTGGGCAACATCGCTGTGGGAGTGTGATGATCATGTGGTGCAGAATGCTCCAAGGTTCCTGGACTCTCTGAAACAGGTCTTTTGGGGACCTCATGTCACCCATGATTCAGCACTCCAACTGCTGGCATTAACACAGGGTTTGCCCCTGGTCAGTCATTTTTCCGCCCACTCCGAATTTTGGCATCTGAGCTGGAGTGGCTTGATACAGTCCTTATCCCTGTGTTCTGGAAAGGTCTGGCTGACCATGTGAAGGACACCTTGGCCACTAGGGAGATTCCCGCCACACTGGAGGAGCTAATAGCTATATCCACTCGCATTGACATCCGTTTTCACTAGCGAGGGTTGGAGCGAGCCCAGTGTAGGCACAGATTTCAGTTGGCACCTACCTTCGCCAGGCCTCTGGAGTCTCCTATTCAGGCGTCCGAGCCCTATGAGGCCATGGAGGTTTCTCGAGCAGGTCTTAAGTCTCGGGCTGCTCGAATACCCCTGGTCTGTAATGTCTGCCAAAAGTCAGGACATTATATCAAGAAATGTTCACAGAGGCAGTGAAAACGACCACGTCTAGTAACTGTAGGAGGAGGTTCACTAGACACAGCGGCATTTTCCTCCAAATTGTCCTTCAAGGGAACAATTACCTTTGGCACTTCCACTTTTACGGTCAAGCTTTGTGTGGATTCCGGGGCAGAGGGAAATTTCATGTCCTCTGCCTTTGCCCAATTGTATGCAATACCCCTGGTTATGTTAGCCAAACCAGTAACCATAAGAGTGGTGAATGGGTCGACACTGCCCTCACAGATTTCACACCAGACTATCCAGTTTACGTTATCTATGTCACCATCCCATCAGGAGATCATTTCCCTTCTTATCATTCCTGAGGGAATAGACGAGATTCTGCTAGGGATACCTTGGTTGCGTTACCACTTCCCACATATAAAGTGGTCCCGTGGGAGAATTCTGGGATGGAGTAAATCTTGTGCGGGCAGATGTCTGAGGGAGTGCGTTCAAGTTGCCAATACGGAGATACCTGCAGATCTTACTTCTCTCCCCCAATACTAGGTGCAATCCTCATTAGCAAATGTGCTCCACTATTGTTAATGCCATCCAGTGCACATCTTGCCACATGTATGCAATCCTTGAGCAGCCGGTCGAGGGTGCATACTGCTGTAACTATTTTAGGGAATTAAGGTACTGTCACATTTAGCGACTTTAGAGCGATAATGATAGCGATCCGTGACGTTGCAGCGTCCTGGATAGCGATATCGTTGTGTTTGACACGCAGAAGCGATCAGGATCCTGCTGTGACATCGCTGGTCGTTGCTGAAAGTCCAGAACTTTATTTCGTCGCTGGATCACCCACTGACATCGCTGAATCGGCGTGTGTGACGCCGATCCAGCGATGTCTTCACTGGTAAGCAGGGTAAACATCGGGTTATTAAGCGCAGGGCCGCGCTTAGTAACCCAATGTTTACCCTGGTTACCATTGTAAAAGTAAAAAAAAAACACTACATACTTACATTCCTGTCACGTCCCCCAGCGTCAGCTTCCCTGCGTCCCCCAGTGTCAGCGCCGGCCGGCCGTAAAGCAGAGCACAGCGGTGACATCACCGTTCTGCTTTCCGGCCGGCGCTTACACAGTGCAGGGAAGCTGACGCTGGGGGACATGACAGGAATGTAAGTATGTACTGTTTTGTTTTTTACTTTTACAATGGTAACCAGGGTAAACATCGGGTTACTAAGTGTGGCCCTGCGCTTAGTAACCCGATGTTTACCCTGGTTACCCGGGGACTTCGGCATCGTTGGTCGCTGGAGAGCTGTCTGTGTGACAGCTCTCCAGCGACCACACAACGACTTGCCAACGATCACGGCCAGGTCGTATCGCTGGACGTGATCGTTGGTAAATCGTTAAGTGTAACGGTACCTTTAGGCTGCAAGCTGAAAGCAATGACCTCCAACGTGGTATTTTCCGAAATACTGCCTGTACCACGTGCCACGCCGGAGAGGCAATGGGAGATTAGGGAGGTTAATAAGTGGCTCAAGAATTGGTGTAGGAAGGAGGGGTCTGGGTTCCTGCAGAACTGTGATGACTTCTCAGTTGGCTACAGGTTCTATGCTAGGGACGGGCTGCATCTCAATGGGGAAGGTGCAGCTGTGCTAGGGGAGAAAATGGCTAGAAGGTTGGAGGAGTGTTTAAACTAGGGAATGGGGGGAGGTTATTCATTTTTATAGGAGGCGAAGATAGTGCAGATAGAGACCTGGGCACAAATAAGGAAGTTGGGGGTGGCGGTGGCATGGGGGGTGGGGTTAGAACAATTAATAATTTAAGAAAGAATAGAGGTACAGAAAGATTCAAAAAGTGCATGTATACTAATGCCAGAAGCCTTCCCAAACAAAATGGACGAATTAGAATTAATGTTGTTGGAACATAATTATGACATGGTAGGGATATCTGAGACATGGCTGGATGAGAGCAATGACTGGGCTGTTAACTTGCAGGGCTATAATCTGTTCAGAAATGACCGTACAGATAAGCGAGGGGGTGGTATGTGTCTGTATGTAAAATCATCCTTAAAACCCATCCGGCATGATAATATAGGTGAATCTAATGAAAATGTAGAGTCCCTGTGGGTGGAGATAAGGGGAGGGGAAAAAATATTAAATTACTGATAGAGGTTAGTTATAAGTCTCCAAAAATAATGGAAGCAATGGAGAATATCTTCATAAAGCAAATAGATGAAGCTGCGACTGAAGGAGAAGTCATTATTATGGGGGACATCAACTACCCTGAAATAGACTGGGGAACAGGAACCTGCAGTTCCAACAAAGGTAATCGGTTTTTGACAACTATCAGAGATAATTATCTTTCACAACTGGTTCAGGACCCAACAAGAAGGGGGGCACTGCTAGACCTAATATTAACCAACAGGCCAGACTGCATAGCAAATATAAGGGTTGAGGGTCACTTGGGGAATAGTGATCACAAAGAAATAAGTTTTCATGTATCCTTCGATAAGATGTGTGGTAGAGGGGTTATAAGGACACTAAACTTCAGGAGGGCAAATTTCCAACGGATGAGAGATGATCTTGGTGCAATTAACTGGGACGATATCCTGAGACATAAAAATACACAAAGAAAATGGGAGACGTTTATTAGCATCCTGGATAGGACCTGTGCACAGTATATACCGTATGGGAATAAACATACTAGAAATAGAAGGAAAGCAATATGGCTAAATAGAGCTGTAAGGGGCGCAATAAGGGACAAAAAGAAAGCATTTAGAGAATTAAAGGAAGTACGTAGTGATGATGCATTAAATAAATACAGAAAATTAAATAAATTTTGTAAAAAGCAAATCAAGGAAGCAAAAATTGAGACAGACAGACTCATTGCGAGAGAGAGTAAAAATAATCTCAAAATATTCTTTAACTACTTAAATTGTAAAAAACTAAAAAATGATCGTGTTGGCACCCTTAAAAATAGTCTGGGTGAAATGGTGGATGAGGTTGAGGAAAAAGCCAATATGCTAAATTACTTTTTTTCATCAGTATTTACACAAGAATATTCCATGGCAGACAATATGATCAGTGATAACAAAAATTCCCTATTAAATGTCACCTCCTTAACCCAGCAGGAAGTACAGCGGCGTCTAGAAATCACTAAAATTGACAGATCTCCGGGCCTGGATGGGATACACCCCCGAGTACTGCAGGAATTAAGTACAGTCATTGATAGACCATTATTTGTAATCTTTGAAGACTTCATAATAACAGGATCCAAAAAGATTTCGTCTGGCCGCACCCTACAACAGTACCGTCTCTATGGACATCAGGGCACACATCCTCACCAGGGGGTCCATCCCAGAAGCAGAATCCAAATATAAATGAAAAAGAGGACAGCGCCACACCAGGAAGTGAAAAAGCAGCTCACATTTAATTCTGCCTTCTGCGGCAACGTTTCGGTCAGAAGACCTTTGTCAAGCACAGTACAGCAGCAATCCAACCACCATTATAAATCCTTAAACCCACCCATTAATTAGCTAACAGCCAATAGGGATCATATATTAAAGTAGAAAAAACATACACCAATATAACCCACATAAACACAATTAAAAACAAAGACATATGAATGGCAATCTATACAGATCAACATCTAGCATTACATCATCACCCCTGATCGCTCTTATTCATATAACATCGCTCAAAAAGCAGCATAATATTCCCAGCACATAAAAATGTAAACAGACCACATCCTCCTATCCGGGCAATGCATCTATAGTTGTCATAGCACCGTAGGTCTGCCCATGGGATACGCAGCCCAATCCGGACACAGTGTTGGTCCCATGTGACCGCAACTTACCCAGCAGGCAACGCTCCTCATTACACAGACCCACAGGTAACATAGTAACATAGTAACATAGTTAGTAAGGCCGAAAAAAGACATTTGTCCATCCAGTTCAGCCTATATTCCATCATAATAAATCCCCAGATCTACGTCCTTCTACAGAACCTAATTGTATGATACAATATTGTTCTGCTCCAGGAAGACATCCAGGCCTCTCTTGAACCCCTCGACTGAGTTCGCCATCACCACCTCTTCAGGCAAGCAATTCCAGATTCTCACTGCCCTAACAGTAAAGAATCCTCTTCTATGTTGGTGGAAAAACCTTCTCTCCTCCAGATGCAAAGAATGCCCCCTTGTGCCCGTCACCTTCCTTGGTATAAACAGATCCTCAGCGAGATATTTGTATTGTCCCCTTATATACTTATACATGGTTATTAGATCGCCCCTCAGTCGTCTTTTTTCTAGACTAAATAATCCTAATTTCGCTAATCTATCTGGGTATTGTAGTTCTCCCATCCCCTTTATTAATTTTGTTGCCCTCCTTTGTACTCTCTCTAGTTCCATTATATCCTTCCTGAGCACCGGTGCCCAAAACTGGACACAGTACTCCATGTGCGGTCTAACTAGGGATTTGTACAGAGGCAGTATAATGCTCTCATCATGTGTATCCAGACCTCTTTTAATGCACCCCATGATCCTGTTTGCCTTGGCAGCTGCTGCCTGGCACTGGCTGCTCCAGGTAAGTTTATCATTAACTAGGATCCCCAAGTCCTTCTCCCTGTCAGATTTACCCAGTGGTTTCCCATTCAGTGTGTAATGGTGACATTGATTCCTTCTTCCCATGTGTATAACCTTACATTTATCATTGTTAAACCTCATCTGCCATCTTTCAGCCCAAGTTTCCAACTTATCCAGATCCATCTGTAGCAGAATACTATCTTCTCTTGTATTAACTGCTTTACATAGTTTTGTATCATCTGCAAATATCGATATTTTACTGTGTAAACCTTCTACCAGATCATTAATGAATATGTTGAAGAGAACAGGTCCCAATACCGACCCCTGCGGTACCCCACTGGTCACAGCGACCCAGTTAGAGACTATACCATTTATAACCACCCTCTGCTTTCTATCACTAAGCCAGTTACTAACCCATTTACACACATTTTCCCCCAGACCAAGCATTCTCATTTTGTGTACCAACCTCTTGTGCGGCACGGTATCAAACGCTTTGGAAAAATCGAGATATACCACGTCCAATGACTCACCGTGGTCCAGCCTATAGCTTACCTCTTCATAAAAACTGATTAGATTGGTTTGACAGGAGCGATTTCTCATAAACCCATGCTGATATGGAGTTAAACAGTTATTCTCATTGAGATAATCCAGAATAACATCCCTCAGAAACCCTTCAAATATTTTACCAACAATAGAGGTTAGACTTACTGGCCTATAATTTCCAGGTTCACTTTTAGAGCCCTTTTTGAATATTGGCACCACATTTGCTATGCGCCAATCCTGTGGAACAGACCCTGTCGCTATAGAGTCCCTAAAAATAAGAAATAATGGTTTATCTATTACATTACTTAGTTCTCTTAGTACTCGTGGGTGTATGCCATCCGGACCCGGAGATTTATCTATTTTAATCTTATTTAGCCGGTTTCGCACCTCTTCTTGGGTTAGATTGGTGACCCTTAATATAGGGTTTTCATTGTTTCTTGGGATTTCACCTAGCATTTCATTTTCCACCGTGAATACCGTGGAGAAGAAGGTGTTTAATATGTTAGCTTTTTCCTCGTCATCTACAACCATTCTTTCCTCACTATTTTTTAAGGGGCCTACATTTTCAGTTTTCATTCTTTTACTATTGATATAGTTGAAGAACAGTTTGGGATTAGTTTTACTCTCCTTAGCAATGTGCTTCTCTGTTTCCTTTTTGGCAGCTTTAATTAGTTTTTTAGATAAAGTATTTATCTCCCTATAGTTTTTTAGAGCTTCAATGGTGCCATCCTGCTTTAGTAGTGCAAATGCTTTCTTTTTACTGTTAATTGCCTGTCTTACTTCTTTGTTTAGCCACATTGGGTTTTTCCTATTTCTAGTCCTTTTATTCCCACAAGGTATAAACCGCTTACACTGCCTATTTAGGATGTTCTTAAACATTTCCCATTTATTATCTGTATTCTTATTTCTGAGGATATTGTCCCAGTCTACCAGATTAAGGGCATCTCTAAGCTGGTCAAACTTTGCCTTCCTAAAGTTCAGTGTTTTTGTGACTCCCTGACAAGTCCCCCTAGTGAAAGACAGGTGAAACTGTACAATATTGTGGTCGCTATTTCCTAGATGCCCGACCACCTGCAGATTTGTTATTCTGTCAGGTCTATTAGATAGTATTAGGTCTAAAAGTGCTGCTCCTCTGGTTGGATTCTGCACCAATTGTGAAAGATAATTTTTCTTGGTTATTAGCAGAAACCTGTTGCCTTTATGGGTTTCACAGGTTTCTGTTTCCCAGTTAATATCCGGGTAGTTAAAGTCCCCCATAACCAGGACCTCATTATGGGTTGCAGCGTCATCTATCTGCTTTAGAAGTAGAATTTCCATGGTTTCTGTTATATTTGGGGGTTTGTAACAGACCCCAATGAGAATTTTGTTACCATTTTTCCCTCCATGAATTTTGACCCATATGGACTCGACATCCTCATTTCCTTCGCTAATATCCTCCCTTAAAGTGGACTTTAGACAAGACTTTACATAGAGACAAACCCCTCCTCCTCTCCGATTTTTACGATCCTTTCTAAACAGACTGTAACCCTGTAAGTTAACTGCCCAGTCATAGCTTTCATCTAACCATGTCTCGGTTATTCCCACTATGTCAAAGTTACCTGTAGATATTTCTGCTTCTAGTTCTTCCATCTTGTTTGTCAGGCTTCTGGCGTTTGCGAGCATGCAGTTTAGAGGATTTTGTTTTGTTCCAATCTCCTCGCTGTGGATTGTTTTAGAAATGTTCTTACCTCCCTTCTGAGTATGTTTTCCTGGATCTTCTTTGTTCAAGTCTAATGTTTTTCTTCCCGTCCCCTCTTCTTCTAGTTTAACGCCCTCCTGATGAGTGTAGCGAGTCTTCTGGCGAATGTGTGTTTCCCAGGTTTGTTGAGGCGTAGTCCGTCTCTGGCGAGGAGTCCATCGTACAAGTAATTCACACCGTGGTCCAGGAATCCGAATCCTTGTTGGTGCTGTTCCAACCACGCAAGTCCCCGTAGAAAGTCCACCCACATACGTCAGAATCCACCCCCCAGTGTACGCCGCTGTAGCTCCTCAATCAGCAGGGGATATATGGCACAGCGCCAATCCCAACACAAGTCCAACGTCATCTCAGCAACTGCGCATGTCCCAATTGTAAATACGCCCATAGAATCCGGGCTCAGCGTTTCATCATGCACAAACAGCACAGTCCTCCAGAGCTCCAGTGCACATGTCCCAATTCCAATATTCAGCAGCTTCTATGCATTTGTCCAAGCCGGTCTCTGTAGCACTTGTCACAGCATATCTATTTATTCCAAGTCCACAGCGCACAAAAAAAAAAAAAAACAGTACATCCGGACAGTATATATTGCACATTCCTTATAATACTTCAATTTATAATGGGATCATACTCCTTATGTTCGCCGTGTAGAACCTATAATAAAATAAACTCTAGACACGCTATACAGACAGCATTATCATCAATATCATACATAGTAGTATAACTCTGCATATCATTGAGGCCACATACCATAAGGCTATATTCACACTTTGCGGATTTTGCTGCGGATCCTCAGCGGATTTGACCGCTGCGGATCCGCAGCAGTTTCCCATGAGTCTACAGAACAATGTAAACCCATAGGAAACAAAAAACGCAGTGCACACGCTGCGGAAAAAAACGCGCGGAAACGCTGCGGATTACATTCCGCAGCATGTCACTTCTTTTCCGCGGATCTTCACCTGCTCCAATAGAAAACTGCAGATGAAAATCTGCAGAAGAAACCGCAGTAAAAACCGCGATAAATTCGCAGTAAAAACCTCAACGGGCTTTCACTGCGGATTTAGGAATTCTGCTGCGGAAAAATCCGCAGTGGAATCCGCAAAGTGTGCACACAGCCCCAGAGTGCTAATAGGGGAGTATGGATACATACATATACCATATATCACAGAACTTAGATTATAATTTGTGCCGTCATCAATAGAGTAAACAACTGACATAAAGGCATACTATACATATCACCAATGAAATACATATGAAACCAAAATATCTTGCTACATAGAAAGGAGTTTGAAAAGACCAGATATTATAGAATATTACATCCAGCCATTCATATGTCAAGAAAAACAAAAAAAGGAAAAACACTATAATGTGGTTTAAAAGCAATATACCGACGAGAAATTTACAATAGATCCACATCTCACTAGAGGAGACAACTTTGCTGGTATTCAATATTAAGTCCCCTAGGGGAAAGTGTATCAAGCTCAAATATCCACTTAAGCTCCTTTTTCTTCAAGAGAGAGATACGGTCCCCACCCCGCCTTAACACAGGAACATCATCTATTATTCTGTACCTCAACTGATTGACTGAGTGTCCGAATTCATGAAAGTGCTTTGGTACCGGAAGCTCAACACGTTTAGTTCTAATAGTGCTCTTATGTTTACTGATTCTTGCTTTGACCTCCATCGTGGTCTCACCTACATAATAGAGGCCACATGGGCAGCTCAGGACATAGACCACAAAACTACTCTTACAAGTGTAACGTTTACGTATCTCGTATTTCTTTCCAGTATGGGGGTGATAGAAACAAGCCCCCTTAAGCATGTTGTTACAACATGCACAACCGAGACAAGGGAAATTCCCCATGCTCGGACGACTGAGAGTAGTTTGTAGGTCCCTCCTTGCGCTGCCCACATCCGATACCACCAACTCATCCCTTAGATTTCTATTCCTTCTGTAGGAAAACAGAGGAGGTTGTTGAAACTCATTCACATGAGCATGACCTCTACCAAGTAGTGGCCAATGCCTCCGTATGACCGCTGAGATCTGATTACTCAACCCATTGTACGCTGTTACAAACGGAATCCTTTTACTGGATTCAACAGTCACTCTGGGGGTAAGAAGCTCATCACGATCTTTGGACAAAGCTCTCATTTTAAACATATCCAAATCAGCCTTAGGGTAACCTCTTTTAAGAAATTTCTGGCACATTTCATTGAGTCTCTCATCAATAAGAGTATCACTGGAGACAACTCTTCTAACTGTCAGCAATTGGCTCCATGGCAGAGACTCCACCATTCGGCGTGGATGTTCACTAGAGAAATGCAACAGGTTGTTTCTGTCCGTATGTTTAATAAACAGGTCAGTGTGTAAGAAGCCATCAATCTTGTATACACAAGTGTCTAAAAATTGCATTCTAGTCTGGGAACAATCCATAGTGAACCCCAACCCAGGGTGTATACTATTAAGGTACAAATGGAATGACTCAAGCTCACTCCGATCCCCATCCCATATCAGGAAGATGTCATCGATGTAGCGCCGCCAGCCCCTGACATGGCCCCAGAAAGATGAACTGTACACATTTTCGCCCTCCAGGACAGCCATATAGATGTTCGCATAAGTAGGGGCCACATTGGACCCCATGACTGTCCCGCGGCGCTGCAAATAGAACTCATCCCCAAAGAGAAAAAAATTTCTCCCAAGGAAGAATCCCAGCAACGCCAGGGCAAACCGTGCACATTCCGGAGCCATATCGGAGCCGGCAAGCGCCACACCGACAGCTGACAACCCCCTGACATGTTCGATGGACGTGTACAACGATGTAACATCAAAAGAAACCAACCAAGTGGTCTCCTCGACCCGCACACCCTCCAAAGACTTGATGAAATCACTCGTATCCCTCACATATGAGGGTGCAGATGTAGCAAATCTCCTCAGCAGCTGATCAAGAAAGATCGCCACTTTGTTACACAGAGACCCCCTGCCCGACACAATGGGGCGACCAGGGGGCCTCTGTAAGTCCTTATGGATCTTTGGGAGGGTGTACAGGACAGGAACCACTGGATGTTCAACTTTAAGGTATTTAACCAATTTATTATAGATGAGACCATCATTGAATGCCCCATCAATTATACCATCCAATTCCAATTTGTATCCCTGGGTTGGGTTCACCTGTAGCCTCTCATAGACACCTGTGTCCGAAAGCTGTGACCTTATCTCACCAACATATTGGGCCGTGTCCATTACCGCCAGCGCTCCGCCTTTATCGGCTGGCTTAATGGTAATGGATTTATTTCTTTTCAATATTCCAATTTCCCTGCGTTCCGCATAGGTTAAATTAGAGCGACCCAATCTGTTCCCATTTCGTTTTAATCTGGCTACATCCGCCTTAACAAATTTACAAAAGGTATCCACAACAGGATCCTGTACTGGAGGCACAAAATCACTTTTGTTGTAGAGACCAAACATATCCAAAGAAAGATGTGTTGGCGAGACTGAGGTCACAGCCCTCTCTTTATCCGAAAAAAATAGGGCTAATTTTAGGCGACGGAAGAAAGCAAATAAATCATTATCAACATTAAACCAATTGGTGCTAGCTGTGGGGCAAAACGATAGCCCCCTAGAGAGCACCCTGGTCTGTAGATCTGAAAGAGTAAATGAAGATATATTTACCACAAGGGAAGTTGTTTCATTCACCTCTTCTTCATTTTGGACCTGGTCACCAGGCCCCCGTTCCCTTTTCTTGTGTTTCCTGCCACCCCTGTGGCCCCTCCGTCTCCTTGGACACGACCTCCGTCCCTTTAGCTAAAAAACGAGTAGACTCCAGGTTTGTCATGCCACCATCATCAGTCGAGTCGGATTCACCACCTGTGAACCCAAAAGATGTATGTGCAGCTGCTTGCTTATGAGGTTTTCTTGTGCTCCTAGGAGCACCTCTCGACCGCCCTGGTCCTGGTGTGGATTTAATTGGCATATTGTTCCTAAATTGCCATCCATATATTCTACCATTGTTGTAATCGTCCAGATCCCTGAACCATTTGGACCTTTTAGTATCTTCCAGTCCAGTCCTAAATTTCAAGAGATTCTCCTCAATCTTGATGTTTATACTGCCAAGGTCATCCGCTGAAGTGGCGGCCAAAAGAGCATTCTTAGTCTCGTCGCATTTTAGTCCATGAGAATCAATCTCCTTTTTCAGAAATTCTATATTCAATAACATAATATCAAAAGCGTATTTATTGCCAATAGCTTCGAACTTAGCACAAAATTGCGTATTGTTTGGCATTAGGGTGGGTCTTAAATTAGGTCTTAACCCCCTCGGGATTCTCTTGGCCTTATAATACTCCACCAATGTCCCAGCATGCAATTCCAACGAGATGAGTTTCCTCCTCTCCGTCTCCCATCTCGTTTTCAACATTTCACTGGACGGCTGGCTTAAATACGAGTTATCTCCCCCAGCCTCCGATAAAATCCTTGCAGCATCCTCATCGGTATAAGAAAAACAGGCAGATGCTGGATCACCACCACTCATACCAGCAGTATTATCCATAACTATAATGTACACGGATGCAGGCCAAACAGGACCCACACAATACCAGTATCCAAAAAGATTTCGTCTGGCCGCACCCTACAACAGTACCGTCTCTATGGACATCAGGGCAAACATCCTCACCAGGGGGTCCATCCCAGAAGCAGAATCCAAATATAAATGAAAAAGAGGACAGCGCCACACCAGGAAGTGAAAAAGCAGCTCACATTTAATTCTGCCTTCTGCGGCAACGTTTCGGTCAGAAGACCTTTGTCAAGCACAGTACAGCAGCAATCCAACCACCATTATAAATCCTTAAACCCACCCATTAATTAGCTAACAGCCAATAGGGATCATATATTAAAGTAGAAAAAACATACACCAATATAACCCACATAAACACAATTAAAAACAAAGACATATAAATGGCAATCTATACAGATCAACATCTAGCATTACATCATCACCCCTGATCGCTTTTATTCATATAACATCGCTCAAAAAGCAGCATAATATTCCCAGCACATAAAAATGTAAACAGACCACATCCTCCTATCCGGGCAATGCATCTATAGTTGTCATAGCACCGTAGGTCTGCCCATGGGATACGCAGCCCAATCCGGACACAGTGTTGGTCCCATGTGACCGCAACTTACCCAGCAGTCAACGCTCCTCATTACACAGACCCACAGGTGCAGTTCCAACCACGCAAGTCCCCGGAGAAAGTCCGCCCACATACGTCAGAATCCACCCCCCAGTGTACGCCGCTGTAGCTCCTCAATCAGCTGGATGTAATATTCTATAATATCTGGTCTTTTCAAACTCCTTTCTATGTAGCAAGATATGGTGGTTTCATATGTATTTCATTGGTGATATGTATAGTATGCCTTTATGTCAGTTGTTTACTCTATTGATGACGGCACAAATTATAATCTAAGTTCTGTGATATATGGTATATGTATGTATTCATACTCCCCTATTAGCACTCTGGGGCTGTGTGCACACTTTGCGGATTCCACTGCGGATTTTTCCGCAGCAGAATTCCTAAATCCGCAGTGAAGGCCCGTCGCGGTTTTTACTGCGGATTTATCGCGGTTTTTACTGCGGTTTCTTCTGCGGAGTTTCATCTGCAGTTTTCTATTGGAGCAGGTGAAGATCCGCGGAAAAGAAGTGACATGCTGCGGAATGTAATCCGCAGCGTTTCCGCGCGTTTTTTTCCGCAGCGTGTGCACTGCGTTTTTTGTTTCCCATGGGTTTACATTGTTCTGTAGACTCATGGGAAACTGCTGCGGATCCGCAGCGGTCAAATCCGCTGCGGATCCGCAGCAAAATCCGCGAAGTGTGAATATAGCCTTATGGTATGTGGCCTCAATGATATGCAGAGTTATACTACTATGTATGATATTGATGATAATGCTGTCTGTATAGCGTGTCTAGAGTTTATTTTATTATAGGTTCTACACGGCGAACATAAGGAGTATGATCCCATTATAAATTGAAGTATTATAAGGAATGTGCAATATATACTGTCCGGATGTACTGTTTTTTTTTTTTTTTGTGCGCTGTGGACTTGGAATAAAGAGATATGCTGTGACAAGTGCTACAGAGACCAGCTTGGACATACGCATAGAAGCTGCTGAATATTGGAATTGGGACATGTGCACTGGAGCTCTGGAGGACTGTGCTGTTTGTGCATGATGAAACGCTGAGCCCGGATTCTATGGGCGTATTTACAATTGGGACATGCGCAGTTGCTGAGATGACGTTGGACTTGTGTTGGGATTGGCGCTGTGCCATATATCCCCTGCTGATTGAGGAGCTACAGCGGCGTACACTGGGGCGTGGATTCTGACGTATGTGGGCGGACTTTCTCCGGGGACTTGCGTGGTTGGAACAGCACCTGTGGGTCTGTGTAATGAGGAGCGTTGCCTGCTGGGTAAGTTGCGGTCACATGGGACCAACACTGTGTCCGGATTGGGCTTCGTATCCCATGGGCAGACCTACGGTGCTATGACAACTATAGATGCATTGCCCGGATAGGAGGATGTGGTCTGTTTACATTTTTATGTGCTGGGAATATTATGCTGCTTTTTGAGCGATGTTATATGAATACAAGCGATCAGTGGTGATGATGTAATGCTAGATGTTGATCTGTATAGATTGCCATTCATATGTCTTTGTTTTTAATTGTGTTTATGTGGGTTATATTGGTGTATGTTTTTTCTATTTTAATATATGATCCCTATTGGCTGTTAGCTAATTAATGGGTGGGTTTAAGGATTTATAATGGTGGTTGGATTGCTGCTGTACTGTGCTTGACAAAGGTCTTCTGACCGAAACGTTGCCGCAGAAGGCAGAATTAAATGTGAGCTGCTTTTTCACTTCCTGGTGTGGCGCTGTCCTCTTTTTCATTTATATTTGGATTCATAATAACAGGGTCTGTACCACAGGACTGGCGTAAAGCAAATGTGGTGCCAATATTGAAAAAGGGGACAAAAACTGAACTCGGAAATTATAGGCCAGTAAGCTTAACTTCTACTGTGGGTAAAATCCTGGAGGGCATTCTAAGGGATGCTATACTGGAGTATCTGAAGAGGAATAACCTCATGACCAAATATCAGCATGGGTTTACTAGGGACCGGTCCTGTCAGACAAATCTGATCAATTTCTATGAAGAGGTAAGTTTCGGACTGGACCAAGGGAACGCAGTGGGCATAGTGTACATGGACTTTTCAAAAGCTTTCGATACAGTGCCACACAAAAGGTTGATACATGAAATGAGAATAACGAGGATAAGGGAAAATATGTGTAAGTGGCTCAGGGATAGGAAACAAAGGGTGATAATTAATGGAGCACACACGGATTGGGCCGCGGTAAGCAGTGGGGTACCACAGGAGTCAGTATTGCGCCCTCTTCTTTTGAACATATTTATTAATGACCTTGTAGGGGGCATATAGAGCAGAATTTCAATATTTTCAGATGACACTAAACTCTGCAGGGTAATCAATACAGAGGAGGACAATTTTATATTACAGGATGATTTATGTAAACTAGAAGCTTGGGCTGACAAATGGCAAATGAGCTTTAATGGGGATAAATGTAAGGTCATGCACTTGGGTAAAAGTAATAAGATGTATAACTTTGTGCTTAATTCTAAAACTCTGGGCAAAACAGTCAATGAAAAAGACCTGGGTGTATGGGTGGATGACAAACTCACATTTAGTGGCCAGTGTCAGGCAGCTGCTACAAAGGCAAATAAAATAATGGGAGGCATAGATGCTCATGAGGAGAACAAAACTTTACCTCTATACAAGTCACTAGTTCGACCACACTTAGAATACTGTGCACAGTTCTGGTCTCTGGTGTATAAGAAAGACATAGCTGAACTAGAGCGGGTGCAGAGAAGAGCGACCAAGGTTATTAGAGGACTGGGAGGTCTGCAATACCAAGATAGGTTATTACACTTGGGGCTATTTAGATTGGAAAAACGAAGGCTAAGAGGTGATCTTATCTTAATGTTTAAGTATATGAAGGGACAGTACAAAGACCTTTCTGATGATCTTTTTAATCATAGACCTGAGACAGGGACAAGGGGACATCCTCTACGTCTGGAGGAAAGAAGGTTTAAGCATAACAACAGACGTGGATTATTTACTGTAAGAGCAGTGAGACTATGGAACTCTCTGCCGTTTGATGTTGTAATGAGTGATTCATTACTTAAATTTAAGAGGGGACTGGATGCTTTTCTTGAAAAGTATAATGTTACAGGTAATATATATTAGATTCCTTGAAAGGGCGTTGATCCAGGGAAATAGTCTGATTGCCATATGTGGAGTCGGGAAGGACGCCTCGGGGATGCCTCTATCCCCTATCTCTTCCGGAGATGGATGCAATGTCACAATACATCCAGTAGAATCTGGCAAGAGGATTCATTAGGAAGTCAGTGTCACCTGCGGGGCGGGGTTCTTCATTGTACAAAAGAAGAATGGAGAATTACGTCCATGCATTGACTACAGGGGTCTTAACACCATCACCCTTAAGAAAAAGTACCCTCTGCCCTTGATATATGAACTCTTTGATAGACTATGAGGGGCAAGGGTATTTACTAAGCTAGATCTGCGGGGTGCTTACAACCTGATTCACCTCCGTGAGGGGGACGAATTGAAGACAGTTTTTAATACCAGGGATGGACACTATGAATATCTGGTGATGCCCTTTGGGCTCTGTAATGCCCCAGCTGTATTCCAAGACATTGTAAATGATATCTTCCTTGATATGCTCTCCACTTCAGTGAATCTGGATGATTTTCTCATCTACTCTCCAGATATACATTCCCATCGGAGAGATGTTTGCAGAGTCTTCGACCTCCTACGGGCAAACTCCCTCTATGCCATGTTGGAGAAGTGTGTTTGAGCAGGAGTTCTTGCGTTTCCTGTGATATATCATCTCAGCCTGAGGATTAGCTATGGATCCTGCCAAGCTACAAGCAATGATGGACAGGCAGAACCTAATTCACTCAAAGCAGTGCAGTGCTTTGTGGGGTTCATTAATTATTATCGCCAGTTCATTCCCCACTTCTCAACTTTGGTAGCTCCCTTGGTAGCCCTCACCAAGAAGGGTACAAATTCCAAATTGTGGTTGGAGGAGGTCTCCAAGGCCTTCTTATCTGTTAAGTCCCATTTTGCTAGTGCTCCCATTTTGCATCGACCCAATGTAGATAAGCCTTTCATTATAGAGGTGGATGCCTCATCGATTGGTGCTGGAGCTGTCCTCTTTCAAAAGGACGCTCAGGGTCGGAACCATCCTTGCTTCTTTTTCTCCAAGACCTTCACTCTGGCAGAGAGGAATTATTCCATCGGGGACAGGGAGTTGCTAGAAATGAAGTTGGCTTTTTCAAAATGGAGACATCTTCTGGAAGGAGCTCGCTTTTGCTTCCAAGTCTACACTGACCACAAAAATTTGGTATATTTGCAGACAGCCCATCGGCTGAATTCTCGCCTGGCCAGATGGTCTATGCTCTTCACCCGGTTCCACTTCACCCTTCATTTCCTATCCGGGGAGAAGAACATTCATGCCGATGCTCTCTCCCACTCTGTGGTGTCATCATCATCATCAGAGGAGCCTCGGCTCACTGTCCCCTCTGAGAGTCTGAGAACTGTGGCTCCGGTGTCGCTAGAGTCTGTGATCCCAGGCAAGACTTTCGTGCCATCTAATTTGTGACCATAGGTTCTCTCTTGGGCTCACTCGTCCAGGATGGGTGGACATTTTGGGAACAAAAGGACATCAGAGCTTCTGGCGAGGACGTATTGGTGGCCGCATATGGCCCATGACGTCGGAGACTATATTCAGGCATGTGTCTCCTGCGCCAAGAATAGGACTCCTCAACAAAAGCCTGCTGGTCTACTTTACCTCATACCGGTGGCAGATAGGTTCTGGGAGATGGTCGGGATGGACTTTGTGACAGGCTTTCTCAAGTCCCACAGCTGCACCGTCATTTGGGTAGTTACCGATCATTTCTCCAAAATTGTGCATTTGGTGCCTCTTTCATGGTTACCTTCTGCACGGGCCTTGGTGGCGTTGTTTGTTAAACATGTCTTCCGCTTACACGGTATGCCTAACAAGATTGTCAGTGATCGGGGTCACCAATTTGTGTCTCAGTTCTGGAGAGAGCTTTGTTGCCTTCTTTGTATTGAGCTGCAACATTTTGTCTCGGGAAGGCAGGATGACTGGGCATCCTTCCTACCATGAGTGGAGTTTGCCTTGAACAACGCCATAGCCGACTCCACTAGGCAGACCCCATTCCTCCTTAATTACGGTCAGCATTCGCGGGTTCCTGTGCCCATGCCCGTGTCTTCCGCTGACTCTAGGGTGGCAGACTGGGCAGTGGATAAATGGTACATCTGGGACCACACTCAGCATGCCATCCGGGCCTTCAAGCAGAAAATGAGGGTCTCTGCCAATGCACATCGGTGCCCCGCTCCAACCATTGCTCCTGGCGATCTAGTGTGGCTCTTCTCCCACAATATCAGGCTGCGAGTTGAGTCCACTAAGTTTTCACCTCGCTACTTGGGGCCCTTCAAGGTTGTTTAACAGGTTAACCCTGTGGTCTTCCAACTGGCCCTTCCTCCACGCCTGGGTATCACCGACACCTTTCATGTGTCCCTCTTAAAGCCCGTTCACATGTCCCAGTTTTCTGAGTCCTCTGCCGGGACATCGAGTTCGTCCATGGACGATAAAGAGTTGAACACTATCATGGGGTGCAAGGTGGTACGTGGCAAAAAGTACTATCTGGTAGATTGGAAGGGACGTGGCCCAAAGGACAGCACCTGGGAACCTATTCAGCATATTCGGGCTCCGCTGCTCATTGCAGCCTTTGAATGTAGTGAGGCCCAAGGAGTGGGACCCTAGGAGGGGAAGTGATGTTAGGTGTCGAATTCCTGCCACTGCACAGGGGGAATCTCGAACCATGCCACTGCGGTCTCCCATTTTCCTCCAGCTGCAGTGGAATCTGCTCAGCAGAGACGTCGATCCCAGTGTCTGGCTCAAGCTGATACTGTGTGCTTGGCTTCTGCTGCCTTTCCAGGCTCTGCCTTTGTAGCAGGCACTGATCAGCAGCGAGCAGGCATTTCAGGGACTAAGTCCTGCTTTTCCCATACAGAGCATGCCCATGGGACGACCTCCCATTGGAAGTCGGGGGTCACATGCTCAGGTCCTGTTGCAGCTCCTATTGGACCATCAGGAAGGTCCTGGAGCGCTATTACAATAAAAAGTTTGCATGGCCGCTCTGCCATGCGCTAGTGTAAACTTGTTAATATGTGTGTGTGGATGTATGCCTGTAAATGTATGAAAGCTCCTTATCATTCCCATACCTAGAGTTGATGACTGCTCGTGAATGGTGGAGCTACCTAGCGCCTGACAGTGCTATCCTGCACATTAGCACAAGATACTTGCTCTAATTAGCAGCGACCACCAGTGCCGTGAGCTAATAGTGTGCCTTCCAGACCCAAGTTATGTTGGTTAGTGGTGTCCGCCAGAGCGGCGCTGCATGCACTCTTGTGTTGTAAATCATTCGTTTAGTTTGTTCCATGGCACCACTATAGCATTGTCGAGCGCAAGAGGTCTAGAGGGACTCTTAACCTGAGTTTTGGGGCAGAGTTCTGTGACTCCTTGCTTGCGCTCTCTGTGCGGTATCGCAGCCCTGGGATGCAACAGGGTTCACTTCCTTCATGAAAAAAAACAAAAAAATTCAAAAAAAAAAAGACCTAAAAGAATATACTTTATTGTAAATAAATAAAAATAAAATTAGGAACCACTTATAACCTATAAACCAAAAGTAGGGATCCTATGGGTCAGGATCAGCTCGTAATGAAATACAGAACACAAAAAATAGTACTAATAGGAAAGGACTAGGGAGGATAGTGGTGCCTCACCCTAAGCTATTCCCTTCCTTGCAGCTGAGGTTGGCACCCTGGGATAAGAAATGGCACCCCCGCTCAATGTAGACTGACCCTGATGACCCCAATAGGTATCCCTACCACAAGCCACCACCCAAACAAACACCACGAAAACAGAAAAAAGTGAATACATACACTAAAATGCTGTAGCTAGTACTGACTGCTGACGGTAGCGGTGAGCTTAATACAATAGATTCTAAGAAATTACTAAGACTCTTACTAATGTGAACACTAGGAGATAAGGTGATTCACAGTAGAACGTAAACAATGTTTAATAACACAGTATACTCCTCCTTAAGGTAGGATTAAGGTGGTGTAAGAAAGAAATATGAAATAATCACCTATTAGAAAACAGAAGAGTCTTAATAAACGTTATGGCATCAACGCCAGAAAAAATATAGGGACATAATTGAAAATAATGTTATGATCAATCCCTTATAATGCACAGTGGCATCAACGCCAGAAGAAGATCAGTTCATTCAAATGTATGAATGTATATGAGGGCATCGTCGCCAGAGATGCAGTAATCTATAGATATCGGCAAGTAATGGCATCATCGCCAGAAAAAAAGTGTCCCAAAAACAGAATATAAATGGTGAACTGATCAAAACTTAATGGCATCACCGCCAGAAAAAAATCATAGTTATAGCATATGCGAGGGCATCATCGCCAGAAAATGTCATGATCCATCTGTGCCAATAGCATCACTGTCAGTAAATGCAGGCATATTTCTCACACCAAATATGGGTATGATTAATAGTAATACTGTGATCAGTCCCTTTTAGTATACAATGGCATCAACGCCGGAAGAAAATCAATTCATTGAAATATGTACGAGGGCATTATCGCTAAAGATGTAATAATCTGTAAATGTCAGCAGATGGTGGCATCATCACCAGAAAAAATGCCCCAAGTGAACCGATCCATACATAGCATCACCGCCAGAAAAATTAGAATCATAGCATATGCACAAGCATCACCAGAGGCTGAGGTTTTTTCTTGTTGAATAGACCTAGGCCATTCTTTTTGGTTTTCTCTTCACTTCCTTCATACCGGGTGAAGGTAACCCATGTGTGTATTCTCTTAATACCGCCATATAGTCCGTCATTACCAAGCATCAGGTGTATTTTCTGCACGGTGGACCCTGGACTGCGAATGCACCTTATATTGCCTCTAATTATTATTTAATTATTAACACGCACCTCCGGAAAAAAATCCTGCAAAAAGACAAATCTGCTAAATATAATCCACAGTTTGCTGATTGGTTGTGAGAGCTGAGGGGTTCCGTCCTGATCAGCCCCCGAGATATGAATAATTGGTTGCTCTTTTACACCCAGAGAAATTAGGATGCAGCGAACGCTCTTCTGCAGAACAGAATGATCAAAATGTGGCCTTGATTTTTTTTGGCACACCAAAATTGAGTCAAAAAGCTGGCTATGGCACCCATAAATAAAATTGGAGTACTAAAATTTTAAGATATTTAGCGCAATGATATGCGATGCGTGTGGCATACAACATACAGTGATAAATATAACTGGAGCTAAATTTTTGGGGACAACTAAAGTTTTTAGGGCAGCAAAATGGTGTCCACAAATGTTGTAAGACACTACAAATTATTAGATAGTACTTCCCCCAAAAAGAACAGATTTTTAGGCCCTCTTACATCTGATACCTGGGCCCCCCAAAAAATAGGTAAGAAATTATATTTTCACGCTCTTGTATTGCAATGACTTGGTGTAGTCTGCAGCGTGACCATGCCAATAAATGTAGCAAAAAGTGGGCTATTGATTGCTTTATAATAAAATGAACAGGTATAACCTTAAAAAAAATAAAAAAGGGTATCTGCAGCTAGATATATATAAAATAAGCAGCAGCAGACAGTAATGGAGCCTTTTGATGTATGCAGGGAGATCTATAGACTCACATACAGTGCCTGCAAGCCGTGCAGTGATGTGGATATGTGCATATAGACTCCCCTGCCCAACTAGCACAATTATAAACTACTGAGTGTAGACCCAATGTTAAATAGCTGGTCTACTAGGATTGTAACTCCCATAAACGAAGTGCATGGGCTGAGAAACATTTCCCCAATGGGGATACATTTTTTAAAAATATACTGTAGGCATCATAGACACCCTTGCCAAAAATTGGGCTGCCTATAGCAGCAAAGAACACGTTAAGCATGATGATCTAGTGGTGAAGAAAAGAGACATTGCTGAAGGCCTCATTAAAAATTAGGCCCAATGAAAAAGTGTGTCTCCTAGACTTGTAATGCCCTTACATACAGTGCATGGGCTGAAAAACATTTCCCCAAGGGGGATACATTTTTTTAAAAGGCATAGAGGAATCACGGAGGACTTTTGTATAATCTGCAACGTACTCCCTCAGCATCTTCCCAAACATTGCACTTCTTGTGACAGCACCCCTTGCCTCTGTGCAGGCACCATGCGAGGTTCTGGGAAAACTTTCCCAAAACTTTTCCATTGTTCCCCTGCCTGAGCTCAATTGTACTTCTGTCTCTCACTTGGACTCCTTGGTTGTACAACAAACTCTGAGGTCTGCTGCCAGCGTTCTCACATGCAAATTTTCTAAGTACCGTAATTCTGCTACAATGGCCCTCTGGTACTGCAGCATTTTAGTACACCTCTCTGCCTCTGGCTGAAGAGATTGAAAGTTCTCCTTGTAGCATGGGTCTAGAAGTGTCACCAACCAGGAATGAGTGTCACCAAAATGTATATCATGTGAGATTCACGTGAATCACAGCGCAACATAAAGTCAGTCATGCCTGCCAAACTTCCATGTCCTCACCAACAGGACGACTGACCATGCTGACCTCCTCATCCTCATCCTCCCTGTTCTCAGGCCATCCCAGCTTAACAGACGTATGACACCTGTGCTTGTAGTACCATCTATAGCGCATAAAAGTAGCTCCTGCTCTTCCTACTCCTCCTCATTGCCTACCAATCCATGTTGGTAAGACTTGAGGCAGGGCTAAGTGTAATCCCATAGTAATTTATGAACCCCATAAAGCGCTGCACCGCTTTAAGAGAATGGCGTTCTTGCCAGTCCATCACAGCCTGTAGTTTGGCAGGATCCATAGCCAATCCCTGGGCCGAGATGATATAGCCCAGGAAAGGTAAAGACTCCTGCTCAAACACACACTTCTCCAACTTTGCATAAAGGGAATTCGCCCGTAAGAGTTCGAAGACTCTGCCAACATCTCTCCGGTGGGAGTCAATATCTGGAGAGAAGATGAGAATATCATCCAGATAGACTACGACCAAGGTGGAAAGCATATCCAGGAAGATATCGTTGACAAAGTCCTGAAAAACGGCTGGGGCATTACAGAGCCCAAAGGGCATCACCAGATACTCATAGTGCCCATCCCTGGTATTAAAAGCCGTTTTCCATTCGTCCCCCTCACGGATGCGAATCAGGTTGTAGGCACCCCGCAGATCTAGTTTGGTGAATACCTTTGCTCCCCTTAGCCTGTCAAAGAGCTCAGAAATCAGGGGCAATGGGTACTTATTTTTAATGGTGATAGCATTAAGACCCCTGTAATCGATGCAAGGATGTAATTCCCCGTTCTTCTTCTGTACGAAGAAGAATCCCGCCCCTGCAGGAGACACTGACTTCCTAATCAACCCTCTTGCCAAATTCTCCTGGATGTATTGAGACATAGCCTCCGTCTCTTGGAGAGAGAGGGTATATACTCTTCCCCGAGGAGGTTCAGCTCCAGGCAAGAGATCAATAGGACAGTCGTAGGGGCGATGAGGCGGTAGAGTCTCTGCAGCCTTTTTAGAGAATACGTCAGCATAGCACCAATAGCACTTGGGAAGAGAAGAAAGGTCTGCGGGTACCTCGGTAGTAGAAACCTGTACACACTCACTCACACACCTGCTCATACAAGAGTTACTCCAACTCAATATTCTCCCTGAGGACCACTCAATATGTGGGGAGTGGAAATGGAGCCAGGGTATTCCCAGCAAAATCTCATCCATTCCCTCGGGAAGGACAAGAAGGGAAATAATTTCCTGGTGGGAAGGGGATATGGACAACGAGAATGGAACAGTCTGGTGTGTGATTTGCAGTTGAAGTGTCGCCCCATTCACAACTCTAACTGTCACAGGTTTGGCGAGCATTACTAGTGGTATAGCGTGGCGCAGAGCAAAAGCAGAGGACATGAAGTTTCCCTCTGCCCCTGAATCCACACAAAGCTCGACTGTTAGAGTGGAGGAGCCTAACAGGATTGACCCTTTAAAGGACAGTTTGGAGGAAAATGCAGCTGTGTCTAGTGAACCTTCCCCAATGGTTACTAGACGCGATCATTTCCCGACCGCCGTGGACATTTATTGGCGTAATGTCCTAGTTGATGACAGTTTTTACAAACCAAGGGTACTCGAGCGATAAAAATGCGTACTGGATAATGAAACAGTGCCGAATTTAAATATAGCAAAAAATAATAAATCAAGAGTTCCAGTCCAGAGCAAATAGAGGTATCAAAAACAATCAGTATCAATTTATTATTTAATATACATATACAAGTACATGGACAACAAAAGATGAATGAAAGATAGCAGCTACAGAGATCAGTATTGTAAGATGGAAGAAAATACTGATAAAGACACAAAAAAATCCAAATCAACCCTGTTGCATACAAACACATATGCAGATGCTCAATAATTAAAGTGGGTAACAGTCAAGGAAAAAGTTACCATGCATCTCTGTGGAGATACAAAATACCCACATAACTAAATGAATAGCGTGTGTACAGGACTTCCTAAAAAAAGGGAGCTCTGTACGTATGACATCAGGAGCATAAGTGAATACAAAAAATCAGCCACTCAGATGACTACCGGGATTATATACAGGCACTATAGAGTACTATATAGATACCTTGGGTCATGCTGAGGATCGAGAGTCGGGCTGCCGTGGTGCTGCAACAGGGGAGAAGGGGAGCCTCGACGCGCGTTTCGCCATTGGTGGCTTCGTCAGGAGGCGTGGTTTGTGTAGGAAAAGGCTGGGGTATAAGTAGGGACCCTGGGAGGCTCGTGGACCAATCGGCGCACAGCTCGGCATGATGTGATCACCCACGGCCGGCGGGCGCAGCCGCGCACCGGGCAGTGTGAGCGGGAGGACAAACGTCATCTCCGCCCATCTCCATGGCAACGCGGGCAGCGTCCGCTCGGCGAAGGGCGCCACAGCGCATGCGCGAGGTGCGCACAGGTCTAAGCAGGTAAAATGCCTGAGCATACGTGGCGCTAGAAATGGATGCAAACTTAATAAGTATAACAATGTGCTGTCGCTGAGTCCCTATCGGATATTACAGTGACACCGATATAAATAAGAAGTTGGAAATCTTACTAGAAAATAGGCTGGGGACACTTAGAGAAAAGAAAAATTACAGGGGCATGGTCCGGTGTACTAATAAGATATATACCGTATATAATTCCCTAATTTTGCCACAAAAAACTGGGAAAACTTAATGACTCGAGTAAAAGCCTAGGGTGGGAAATGCAGCAGCTACCGGTAAATGTCAAAAGTAAAAATAGATACCAATAAAAGTAACATTAATTGAGACATCATTACTGTAGGTTAAGTGTTTTTGAGTATCCATATTGAATCAGGAGCCCCATATAATGATCCATAAAGTTTATGATGGCCCCATAAGATGCTCCATATTAAAATATGCCCCGTATAATCCTGCATAAAGGTTAATAATGGCCCCATAAGATGCTCCATAGACACATTTGCCAAATATAATGCTGCACAAATGTTGATTATGGCCCCATAAAGATGCTCCATAAAGATATTTACCCCATATCGCGCTGCACAAACGTTGATTATGGCCCTATAAAGACATTTGCCCCATATAGTGCTGCACAAACGTTATGGCCCCATAAGAGGCTCTATACAGACACTTGCCCCTTTATAGTGCTGCACAAACGTTATGGCCTCATAAGATGCTCCATAAAGACACTTGCCCCATATAGTGCTGCACAAACGTTATGGTCCCATAAGATGCTCTATACAGACACTTGCCTCATATAGTGCTGCACAAACATTATGGCCCCATAAGATGCTCTATACAGACTCTTGCCCCATATAATGCTGCACAAACGTTATGACCCATAAGATGCTCCATACAGACACTTGCCCCATTTGCTGTTGCTGCGATTAAAAAAAAAAAAATCACATACTCACCTCTCCGTCACTCAGGCCCCCGGCACTTTCAATATTCACCTGACTTCGTTCCGGCGCCGCTCCATCTTCAGCACTGACGTTGAGGCAGAGGGCGCGCACTAACCACGTCACTGGGCCCTCTGACCTGAGCGTCACTGCAGAAAACGCAGAAGAGACAGAGCGGCGGCTGGAACAAGGAGCAGGTGAATATCACGCAGCGCAGTGCTCCCCTCCCCATTATACCCACCTGCTCCTGGTGCTGTGCAGTTCCTACTTCCCCAGCGCTGCTGCTTCTTCCTCTACTGAGCGGTCACCGTTACCACTCATTGCAGTAATGAATATGTGGCTCCACCCTTATGGGAGGTGGAGCCGCATATTCATTACTGTAATGAGCGTTACTTTGTGACCGCTCAGTACAGGAAAAAGCTGCCGGCGCCGGGGAAAAGATGTGCAGGGGCCGCGCCAGGAGTAGGTGAGTATAATTAGACAGCCCCGCTCCCCCTCCCCTGCCAAACCCTGGGTATGACTCGAGTATAAACCGAGAGGGGGACTTTCAGCCCCAAAAAATGGGCTGAAAATCTCGGCTTATACTCGAGTATATACGGTAAGTATATCTATAGGACAAAGGGGGCTAGTGGTCGAAGACCGGAAATAATAACATAAATACCATACAGTACATATATACAAAAATATACATAAGAGTTATCCGGACAATCATGTCATTGTCTGCGAACACAAGATATAGCATCAGCAGCCAGTAAAGCTAGGTACATCAGAGTAGACTGACTTGAGGTGTAAAGGCTAAACAGTTCTATAGATACATTTTTTTTTTATTTAGTCGTTCATCTGTCATTTTCCGTGACCGTGGGAGACTCGCGGAGGCTGATCAGCGTTAGAAGACATCAATCGAAATAATGACATCTTTTCTATCATCTTCGTATAGTCATTTGTGCACTATTGTATCTTATGCTGACAGCTGTCGGCACATTATTATAACTTTCACAGTGCAATGTATTCACTTATTGTCTGATGTTGTATCTATAGAACTGTTTAGCCTTTACACCTAAAGTCAGTCTACTCTGATGTACCTAGCTTTACTGGCTGCTGATGCTATATCTTGTGTTCGCAGACAATGACATGATTGTCCGGATAACTCTTATGTATATTTTTGTATATATGTACTGTATGGTATTTATGTTATTATTTCCGGTCTTCGACCACTAGCCCCCTTTGTCCTATAGATATACTTATATATCTTACTAGACTGTGGCCCGATTCTAACGCATCGGGTATTCTAGAATATGCATGTCCCCGTAGTATATGGACAATGATGATTCCAGAATTCGTGGCAGACTGTGCCCGTCGCTGATTGGTCGAGGCAACCTTTATGACATCATTGTCGCCATGGCAACCATTATGACATCTACGGCGATACTGTGCCCGTCGCTGAATCAGAAACGTGGGATGTCTGCGTCCTTTATGACATCATCGTCGCTGTGCCCGTTGCTGATTGGTCGAGGCCTGGTGGCCGCCAGGCCTCGACCAATCAGAGATGTGGGATTTCCAGGACAGACAGACAGACAGAAAGACAGACAGACAGACAGAAAGACAGACAGGCAGACAGACGGAAAAACCCTTAGACAATTATATATATAGATTAGTACACCGGACCATGCCCCTGTAATTTTTCTTTTCTCTAAGTGTCCCCAGCCTATTTTCTACTAAGATTTCCAACTTCTTATTTATATCGGTGTCACTGTAATATCCGATAGGGACTCAGCGACAGCACATTGTTATACTTATTAAGTTTGCGTCCATTTCTAGCGCCACGTATGCTCAGGCATCTTACCTGCTTAGACCTGTGCGCACCTCGCGCATGCGCTGTGGCGCCCTTCGCCGAGCGGACGCTGCCCGCTTTGCCGTGGAGATGGGCGGAGATGACGTTTGTCCTCCCGCTCACACTGCCCGGCGCGCGGCTGCGCCCGCCGGCCGTGGGTGATCACATCATGCCGAGCTGTGCGCCGATTGGTCCATGAGCCTCCCAGGGTCCCTACTTATACCCCAGCCTTTTCCTACACAAACCATGCCTCCTGACGAAGCCACCGACGGCGAAACGCGCGTCGAGGCTCCCCTTCTCCCCTGTTGCAGCACCACGGCAGGCCGACTCTCGATCCTCAGCATGACCCAAGGTATCTATATAGTACTCTATAGTGCCTGTATATAATCCCGGTAGTCATCTGAGTGGCTGATTTTTTGTATTCACTTATGCTCCTGATGTCATACGTACAGAGCTCCCTTTTTTTAGGAAGTCCTGTACACACGCTATTCATTTAGTTATGTGGGTATTTTGTATCTCCACAGAGATGCATGGTAACTTTTTCCTTGACTATTACCCACTTTAACTATTGAGCATCTGCCAGGGTTGATTTGGATTTTTTTGTGTCTTTATCAGTATTTTCTTCCATCTTACAATACTGATCTCTGTAGCTGCTATCTTTCATTCATCTTTTGTTGTCCATGTACTTGTATATGTATATTTAATAATAAATTGATACTGATTGTTTTTGATACCTCTATTTGCTCTGGACTGGAACTCTTGATTTATTATTTTTTGCTATATTTAAATTTGGCACTGTTTCATTATCCAGTACGCATTTTTATTGGTTTTTGTGCTTGGACCTAGAGGTATGCCCTCTGTTGGTCGAGAGGGCATCTTTGTTTAGGTGTTTAAGGGTACTCGAGCGGCCTGAGACTTAGGTCCCGCTCGAGAAACCTCCATGGCCTCATGGGAGTCGGACGCCAAGACAGGAGATTCAAGAGGTCTGGCGAAGGTGGGAGCCAGCCGAAACCTCTGCCTACACTGGGTCCGCTCTAATCTCCGCTTGTGAAAACGGAGGTCGATGCGGGTTGATACAGAGATAAGCTCCTCCAGTGTGGCAGATATCTCCCTGGTGGCTAAGGCGTCCTTCACGTGGTCTGCCAGTCCCTTCCAGAACAACGGAATTAGAACTTTATCTGGCCACTCTAACTCTGAGGCTAGAGTCCGAAACTGGACGGCAAACTGACTGACCACGGACGAGCCCTGAGTAATAGTCAGCAACTAGAGAGCGGTATCGTGGGTAACACGGGGTCCTAAAAAGACCTGCTTCAGAGCGTCCAGAAAGAGAGGAGCACTCTGTACCACATGTTCATCACGCTCCCAAAGTGGCGTTGCCCACTCCAACGCCCTGCCCGACAAGAGAGATAGAATAAATCCCACTCTCGCCCGTTCCGTAGGGAAACGTGACGCCAGGAGCTCAAGGTGTATGGAGCACTGGCTCACGAATCCGCGACATTGTTTACTGTCACCAGCAAACTTGTCAGGAAGCGGGAGACGGGATAAAGTCGGAGCAGGGGTGGCAGCGGACAAACTGGCTGCGGCTACACTTGCAGCCTGAACAGCGACAGGAGTGACATCCACAGCTGAGGTTGAACGCTCTAGAGCCACCAACCTTCCCTCCAGCTGCTGGATGTACCGCTGTAAATGCTAATCGTCCGCCATTTACTAGCCAGACCCTGGCCCTATTGTTCTGTTAGGACTGGCGGAACGCACCAAGTATAAGGTGAAATAATATAGGTGCGTTCGCAGTCCGGAGTCCACCATGCAGGTGAAAACCTGCTGCTAGTAAATGGCAGTGCTATATGGCGGTGGAAGCGAAACCTGTTAAGCCACATGACCACAGTACCGCACTAAAGAGTGCAAGCAAGAGGTCAGCGAACTCAGTCTCAAGACTCAGGGTAGAATTCCGTTCTGTCTACTTGCGCATAACACCGCAACTGGGTGTATTAACAAATAGTAGAGAGCACCAAAGTGCGAACTGTGCCGAGCTGGCAGACACCACCAGACACCCGGACGTGGGTAGGAAGTGCACTACTGGCGCGTGGCGCCGCATTGGCGGTCACAGCAATGGACGCTGATTTGTGTGTAAGACGTAGTGAGGTTAGTTGGGCGCTAGATAGCAGCCATACTCCTTACGCGAACAGTCATACAATAGGGTAGGGGTTTCCAAGGACGACTTTCACTCACAACAAACACACATAAGCAATTGTACACTAGCGCATGGCCGTGCGGTCATGCAAAGCTTATATAGCTGCAGTACGTTCAGGACCTTCCAAAAAAGGACCAATGGGCAGCTGCCACAGAAGTTAGCCCTTCCAGGACCCTCCAGGAGGACCAATGGGAACCGCTGCAGCATCTGAGCATGTGACCCTCGATCTCCAACGGGAGATCTCACCCAGGGCATGCTCAAAAGGGAAAAAGCATGACTTAGTCCCAAAAGCATCCGCTCGCTGCTGCCCAGCACTGGCTTTAATGGCAAAAGTTGGAGAAGCAACAGCAAGCCTAAGCACAGAGTGAGACTGAGCCAGACGCAAGGACTGATGTCTCTGCTGAGCAGGTTCCACTGTGGCAGGAGAAGAATGGGAGACTGCAGCAGAAACGGCCCGAAATTCCCCCTGGGCAGAAGCGGGAACTCGACCCCTAACACCGACTTTGTCAAAAGTTGGGTCGGGTGAAATCGGCTGATTATTGCGAAAAGTCGTGGATCGACCGAAACATGAAACCACAAGCAAGTCAATGAGGAGTCAAAGTCGGCAGTGAGTGGAGGACAGGAAGACACCTACAGTGCCCATTTTTATGCCAAAAACATCAATTCTTATTTCTTAAGCTTGTCAATTTTAATTTACTTTATAATAATAGTTAGGCATTGAAAACAGGGGGTCATTTGGCTAAAGTTGTGGGGGGTAGGGCTGGCTCAAGATTTTAGTGGGCCCAGGAAACACGGACTACGTCACGGCGGTGGAGCAGGGAGAGGTAAATATTTAAACTTTGCAAGTGCTGTGATCCCGAACAAGCAGGGGTGGCCCACTCATTCGCATTGGCACTGGCACAGGGCCCCTCAAAGTACGGCGGTGGGTTTGATTGCAGAGGCGCCTCCCACTGGCAGAGACACTTTTGCATACTATGAGGGGCCCTGTGCCAGTGACGTCGCCAACGAGTATGCCCCCCCCCCACCTGATGAAGGAACCTGCACTTTCATCTGCACCTTCCTCTTTGTCCCCGTGTAAGGTGGTATAGTATGCGGGAAAGGGGAACCTGACTTTCAGCAGGGTCAGATTCTGGCTGTGTAGAGTGCAAGGGGAATGTAGTGGTCTGGGTCAATGTACCAGTAGACTCATGTAGCAGTGGCTGGCCAATGGGCAGGATGAGAAGGAAACACAGATATAGTCCCAAAGAATAAAGTAGGCTAAATGCAGTTAAAAATTGGTAACAGGACTAAACAGGCGGCATAGCTTTGTTCAGTGGCGAAAAACGTAATGTAATGAGTGGCAGACACAGTTAGTAGGCCCAAGTAATAAAGTGGGCCAAATGAAGTTCAAAATTGGTAACAGGAGTAAACAGGCGGCACAGCTTTGTTCAGTGGAGGAGAACAACAAGCAGCGGCAGACACCGTTAGTACGCCCAACCAAAACAGTAGCCCAAATGCAGTGTAATATGTGATGTAGGCCGAAAGCCAGAAGATTGAAGCTCAGCTTTGTAACGTGGAGGAGAACACAAAGCAGCCGCAGACACCATTAGTACGCCCAACCAAACCAGTAGCCCAAATGCAGTGTAATATGTGATTTAGGCCGAAAGCCTGAAGATTGAAGCTTAGCTTTGTAAAGTGGAGGAGAACAACAAGCAGCGGCAGACACCATTAGTACGCCCAACCAAACCAGTAGCCCAAATGTTGGGTAATATGTGATGTAGGCCGAAAGCCTGAAGATTGAAGCTCAGCTTGGTAAAGTGGAGGAGAACACCAAGCAGCGGCAGACAACGTTAGTGCGCCCAACCAAACCAGTAGCCCAAATGAAGTGTAATATGTGATGTAGGCCGAAAGCCTGAAGATTGAAGCTCAGTTTTGTAAAGTGGAGAACACCAAGCAGCGGCAGACACCGCTAGTAGGCCCAACCAAACACGTAGGCCAAATGCAGTTTAATATTTGATATAGGCTGAAAGCCTGTACATTTAAGATCACCTTTATTCTGTGGAGAACACCAAGCTGCGGCACACACCATTTGTAGGCCCAACCAAAGAAGTTGGCCAAATGCAGTTAAATATCTGACACCAGATGAAAATTGAGGCTCAGCTTTGTTCAGTGGAGGACAACAGTAATGGGAGGCAGACACAGTTAGTAGCCTTAATAAGTAAGTAGGCAAAAGGCAGTTCAAAATAGGTAAGTGGAGTACACATGCGACATAGCTATGTTCAGCGGAGGACAACTGTAATAAGTGGCTCAGAGAGACAGAGTAGGCCCACAATTAAAAAAGGTGAAAAATTATCTCCATCGTTAGCGGACACCATGTCGTGTTTGGAGAGCCCCTGTGTGCCTAAACATTGGAGCTCCCCCACAAGTGCCCCCATTTTGGAAACTAGACCCCCGAAGGAACTTATCTAGATGCCTAGTGAGCACTTTAAGGGTATGTGCACACGTCTGGATTTTTTCCTGACAAAATCCTGAGAATTCTGCCAGAAATCCGCGTGCTTTTTTCGCGCGGATTTCTCACGGAATTTGCACGTTTTTGACGCGTTTTTTGAGCGGATTTTTTGCGGAATTTTTGCGGATTTTTCCGGAATGTCCATTTTGATAGGAAATCCGCAGAAAATCCGCAAAAAGATAGAGCATGTCCGGATTTTTTGCGGTATGTGTTTTTTTTGCGGAAAAAAACGCTAACATATGCACAAAAAATGCGGAATGCATTCTAAATGATAGGATGCATAATGTTAGCGTTTTTTTAGCGGATTTATAGCGTTTTTATGGTGAAATTCCGCAAAAAAACCCTAAAAATCCGGACGTGTGCACATAGCCTAAACCCTCAGGTGCTTCACAAATTGATCTGTAAAAATGAAAAAGTACTTTTTTTTCACAAAAAATTTCTTTTCGCCTCAATTTTTTCATTTTCACATGGGCAATAGGATAAAATGGATCCTAAAATTTGTTGGACAATTTCTCCCAAGTACGCCGATACCTCATATGTGGGGGTAAACCACAGTTTGGGCACACGGCAGGGCTCGGAAGGGAAGGCGCGCCATTTGACTTTTTGAATGGAAAAGTCGCTCCAATTGTTAGCGGACACCATGTCGCGTTTGGAGAGCCCCTGTGTGCCTAAATATTGGAGCTCCCCCACAAGTGACCCCATTTTGGAAACTAGACCCCCCAAGGAACTTATCTAGATGCATATTGAGCAATTTAAACCCCCAGGTGCTTCACAGAAGTTTATAACGCAGAGCCATGAAAATAAAAAATAATTTTTCTTTCCTCAAAAATGATTTTTAGCCTGGAATTTCCTATTTTGCCAAGGGTAATAAGAGAAATTGGACCCGAAGTGTTGTTGTCCAGTTTATCCTGAGTACACTGATACCCCATTTGTGGGGGTAAACCACTGTTTGGGCGCACGGCAGGGCTCGGAAGGGAAGGCATGCCATTTGGCTTCTTAAATGGAAAATTAGCTCCAATCATTAGCGGACACCATGTCACGTTTGGAGAGCCCCTGTGTGCCTAAACATTGGAGATTCCCCACAAATGACCCCATTTTGGAAACTAGATTCCCAATGGAACGAATCTAGATGTGTGGTGAGGACTTTGAACCCCCAACTGCTTCACAGAAGTTTATAACGCAGAGCCATGAAAATGCAAAAAAATAATTATTTTCTCAAAAATGATCTTTTAGCCTGCAATTTTTTATTTTCCCAAGGGTAACAAGAGAAATTTGACCCCAAAAGTTGTTGTCCAATTTCTCCTGAGTATGCTGATACCCCATATTGGGAGAATGCTACTGGTTAGGCACACGTCGGGGGTAAACCACTGTTTGGGCACATGCCGGGGCTCGGAAATGAAGTAGTGACGTTTTGAAATGCAGACTGTGATGGAATGCTCTGCGGGCGTCACGTTGCGTTTGCAGAGCCCCTGATGTGGCTAAACAGTAGAAACCACCCACAAGTGACCCCATTTTGGAATCTAGACCCCGAAAGGAACTTATCTAGATGTGTGCTGAGCACTTTGAACCCCCATGTGCTTCACAGAAGTTTATAACGCAGAGCCGTGAAAATAATAAATACGTTTTCTTTCCTCAAAAATAATTATTTAGCCCAGAGTTTTTTATTTTCCCAAGGGTTACAGGAGAAATTGGACCCTAAAAGTTGTTGTCCAGTTTCTCCTGAGTACGCTGATACCCCATGTGTGGGGGTAAACCACTGTTTGGGCACACGTCGGGGCTCAGAAGGGAAGTAGTGACTTTTGAAATGCAGACTTTGATGGAATGGTCTGCGGGCGTCATGTTGCGTTTGCAGAGCCCCTGGTGTGCCTAAACAGTAGAACCCCCCCACAAGTGACCCCATTTTGGAAACTAGACCCCGCAGGGAACTTATCTAGATATGTGTTGAGCACTTTGAACCCCCAAGTGCTTCACAGACGTTTACAACGCAGAGCGGTGAAAATAAAAAATCATTTTTCTTTCCTCAAAAATGGTGTTTTAGCAAGCAATTTTTTATTTTCACAAGGGTAACAGGAGAAATTGGACCCCAGTAATTGTTGCGCAGTTTGTCCTGAGTATGCTGGTACCCCATATGTGGGGGTAAACCACTGTTTGGGCACATGTCGGGGCTCGGAAGTGAGGGAGCACCATTTGACTTTTTCAATACAAGATTGGCTGGAATCAATGGTGGCGCCATGTTGCGTTTGGAGACCCCTGATGTGCCTAAACAGTGGAAACCCCTCAATTCTACCTCCAACACTAACCCCAACACACCCCTAACCCTAATCCCAATTGTAGCCATAACCCTAATCACAACCCTAACCACAACCCTAATTCCAACCCTAACCATAAGGCTATGTGCCCATGTTGCGGATTCGTGTGAGATTTTTCAGCACCATTTTTGAAAAATCCGCGGGTAAAAGTCACTGTGTTTTACCGGTGGATTTACCGCGGATTTCAAGTGTTTTTTGTGCGGATTTCACCTGCGGATTCCTATTGAGGAACAGGTGTAAAACGCTGCGGAATCCGCACAAAGAATTGACATGCTGCGAAAAATACAACGCAATGTTTCCACGCGGTATTTTCCGCACCATGGGTACAGCGGATTTGGTTTTCCATAGGTTTTCATGGTACTGTAAACCTGATGGAACACTGCTGCGAATCCGCAGCGGCAAATCCGCTGCTGATCCGCAGCCAAATCCGCACCATGTGCACATAGCCTAATTCTAAAGGTATGTGCACACGCTGCGGAAAACGCTGCGGATCTGCAGCAGTTTCCCATGAGTTTACAGTTCAATGTAAACCTATGGGAAACAAAAATCGCTGTACACATGCTGCAGAAAAACTGCACGGAAACGCAGCGGTTTACATTCCGCAGCATGTCACTTCTTTCTGCGGATTCCGCAGCAGTTTTACAACTGCTCCAATAGAAAATCGCAGTTGTAAAACCGCAGTGAAATGCGCAGAAAAACCGCAGTAAATCCGCCATAATTCCGCAGCGGTTTAGCACTGCGGATTTATCAAATCCGCAGCGGAAAAATCCGCAGAGGACCAGAATACGTGTGCACATATCGAAACCCTAACCCTAACTCTGACCCTAACCCTAACCCTAATTCTAACCTTAGTGGAAAAAAATAAATTTCTTTATTTTATTACTGTCCCTACCTATGGGGGTGACAAAGGGGGGGGGGGGTAATTTACTATTTTTTTTATTTTGACCACTGTGATAGGTTATACCACAGTGATCAAAATGCACTTTGGAATGAATCTGCCGGCTGGCAGATTCGGCGGGCGCACTGCGCATGCGCCCGCCATTTTGGAAGATGGCGGCGCCCATGGAGAAGATGGACGGACCCCGGGAGGCTCAGTAAATATGATGGGGTGGGGGGAGCACGAGGGGGGGATGGGAGCATGGGGAGGTGGATCGGAGCGCGGGGGGTGGATTGGAGCACGGGGGGGTGGATCGGAGCATGGGGGGGTGGATCGGAGCACGGGGGGTGGATCGGAGCATGGGGGGGTGGATCGGAGTGCAGGGGGGTTGGATCGGAGCACGGGGGAGATTGGAGCACGGGGGGAGCGGACAAAAGCATGGGGGAGCGGACAGGAGGACGGAGGGAAGCGGAGCACTGTGTACAGGACAGATCGGTGGCTTGGGTGGGCGATCGGTGGGGTGGGGGCACATCAGTGTTTCCAGTCATGGCCGATGATATTGCAGCATTGGCCATGGCTGGATTGTAATATTTCACCAGTTTTAATAGGTGAAATATTACAAATCGCTCTGATTGGCAGTTTCACTTTCAACAGCCAATCAGAGCGATCGTAGCCACGGGGGGTGAAGCCACCCCCCCTGGGCTGTATTACCACTCCCCTGTCCCTGCAGATCGGGTGAAATTGGAGTTAACCCTTTCACCCGATCTGCAGGGACGCGATCTTTCCATGACGCCACATAGGCGTCATGGGTCGGATTGGCACCGACTTTCATGACGCCTACGTGGCATCAAAGGTCGGGAAGGGGTTAAAAAATAGTAGGCTTATGTCTGTTCTAAATTAGTTTGAGAAGTACACAGGTGGCATAGCTTTGTAAAGCGGAGGACAGTTGTAATGTGTAGCACAGACAGACAGACAGACAGAGGCCTAAAATTAAAAAAGGTGGCTTCATGCAATTCAAAACTGCTACCAGGACTTACCCGGCGGCCTAGCTTATTTCGGGGGGGAGAGTTGTGATGTGTGGTGCAGACAGACAGACAGAGGCCTAAAATAAAAAAAGTTGGCTAATGTCTGTTCTAAATTAGTTTGAGTAGTATGCAGGCGGCATAGCTTTGTTAAGCGGAGGACAGCTGTAATGTGTGGCACATACAGACAGACAGAGGCCTAAAATTAAAAAAGGTGCCTTCCTGCAGTTCAAAACTGCTAGCAGGACTTATCTGGCGGCCTAGCTTGTTTCAAGGGGGGAGAGTTGTAATGTGTGGCGCAGACAGACAGACAGAGGCCTAAAATAAAAAAAGGAGGCTAATGTCTGTTCTAAATTAGTTTGAGTAGTACACAGGCGGCACAGCTTTGTAAAGCGGAAGACAGTTGTAATGTGTGTCACAGACAGACAGACATACAGACAGACAGAGGCCTAAAATTAAAAAAGGTGCCTTCATGCAGTTCAAAACTGCTACCAGGACTTACCCGGCGGCCTAGCTTGTTTCAGGTAGGGGGGGGAGTTGTAATGTGTGGCGCAGACATATAGAGAGACAGAGTAGGCCTAAAATAAAAAAAAGTAGGCTAATGTCTGTTCAAAATTAGTTTGAGTAGTTCACAGGCGGCATAGTTTTGTAAAGCGGAGGACAGTTGTAATGTGTGGCACAGACAGACAGACATACAGACAGACAGAGGCCTAAAATTAAAAAAGGTGCCTTCATGCAGTTCAAAACTGCTAGCAGGACTTACCCGGCGGCCTAGCTAGTTTCAGGGGGGAGAGTTGTAATGTGTGGTGCAGACAGACAGACAGACAAACAGAGGCCTAAAATAAAAAAAGGTGGCAAAATGAAGTTCAAAACTGCTAGCAGAACTAACCAGGCGGCCTAGCTTGTTTCAAGGGGGAAGAGTTGTAATGTGTGGCGCGGACAGACAGACAGACAGAAAGACAGAGGCCTAAAATTAAAAAAAAGTGGCAAAATGCAGTTCAAAACTGCTACCAGGACTAACCATGCGGCCTAGCTTGTTTCAGGGGGGACAGTTGTAATGTGTGGCAGAGCAAGACAGACAGACAGGGGTCTAAAATAAAAAGGTGGTTTCATGCAGTTCAAAGCTGCTAGCAGGACTAATCAGGCGGCCTAGCTTGTTTCAGAGGGGGAGAGTTGTAATGTGTGGCGCAGACAGACAGACAGACAGACAGACTGACAGACAGACAGAGGCCTTAAATAAAAAAAGGTGGCTAAATGCAGTTCACAATTGGTAACAGGATTACTCAGGTGGCATAGCTTTGTTCAGCGGAGGACAACTGTTATAAGTGGCTGACAAGGTTAGTAGGCCAAAATACTAAAGTAGGCTAAATGTCAGCCAATGGATTGGTCATAAATAAACTGGTGGCATAACGAGGTACAGGGGTGGGCTCCTCTGCAGAGTTGCAGACAGTGGTAGTTGGAGCAAAGCATTAAAGGGTCTAAATGGAGGCCAGGGCCCCTGTATAATTAACTGTCATCAATCATTGCAACAAATTTGTAATGGCAGTGCCATTTAAGGATTTAACAGCACAGACTACACAGTGGTAGTAAGTTTTTCAAGTGGTAGAGCACAGTTCGAGCTGGGGGGGAACACTCTCTCATGGGCGGCGGCACTGGCACAGGGCACCTCATATTACGACGGTGTGTCTGACATTGGTTGTGCACCACCACCGTCAGAGACACTTCATTGTACTGTCATGATCCCAATGGCAGGGGATCACAAAAGGACAAGCACAAAAAACAAAACAAGCTCTAGGGTGATGGAAGCTGACCGCGATCCTGAACCTAACACACAACTAGCTGTAGCCGGGGAACGTGCCTACGATGATTCCTAGACGTCTCGCGCCAGCCGAAGAACTAACTTCCCCTATTAGAAGAAACACAGACCTCTCTTGCCTCCAGAGAAACACCCCATAGAAATAGCAGCCCCCCACATGTAATGACGGTGAAATGAGAGGAAAGCACATACGTAGTAATGAAAACAGATTCAGCAAAATGAGGCCCGCTAAAGCTAGATAGCAGAAGATACAAAAGTGAACTACGCGATCAGCGAAAAACCCTACAAAAAACCATCCTGAAATTACTTGAACTCATGTGCCAACTCATGGAACATGAGGAGTAATATCAGCCCACTAGAGCAACCAGCAAAAAGGAATCACATATCTGCAAGCTGGACTAAGACAAAAATTAAGCAAAACTTGGAACAGGAAAATCAAAAACTTAGCTTGTCCTGAAGATTACAGAAGCGGAAAGCAGAGGTAACAAGACACACTGATTACATTGATAGCCGGCGAGGAAATGACAAGAAAGCCAGGTTAAATAGGAAACTCCCATATCCTGATAGAACAGGTGGACACCAGAGACCGCAGAAAACACAAGTCACCCAGTACCATCTGTAACCACCAGAGGGAGCCCAAAAACAGAATCCACAACAGTACCCCCCCCTTGAGGAGGGGTCACCGAACCCTCACGAGAACCACCAGGGCGACCAGGATGAGCCCTATGAAATGCACGGACCAAATCAGCAGCATGAACATCAGAGGCAACCACCCAAGAATTATCCTCCTGACCATAACCCTTCCACTTGACCAAATATTGGAGTTTCCATCTGGAAACACGAGAATCCAAGATCTTCTCCACAACATACTCCAATTCTCCCTCCACCAGCACCGGAGCAGGAGGTTCAAGCGAAGGAACAACAGGTACCTCATACTTCCGCAACAACGACCGATGGAACACATTATGAATAGCAAACAATGCCGGGAGATCCAAACGAAACGACACAGGGTTAAGAATTTCCAAAATCCTATAGGGACCGATGAACCGAGGCTTGACCTTAGGAGAAGAGACCTTCATAGGAACAAAATGAGAAGACAACCACACCAAGTCCCCAACACGAAGTCGAGGACCCACGCGGCGACGGCGATTAGCAAACTGCTGAGCCCTCTCCTGGGACAACTTCAAATTGTCCACCACATGACTCCAAATCTGATGCAACCTATCCACCACCATGTCCACTCCAGGACAATCAGAAGGCTCCACCTGACCAGAGGAAAAACGAGGATGAAATCCCGAGAAGGAGAAACCAAGGTAGCAGAACTAGCCCGATTATTAAGGGCAAATTCGGCTAGCGGCAAAAAGGTAACCCAGTCATCTTGATCAGCAGAAACAAAGCACCTTAAATAAGTTTCCAAGGTCTGATTAGTTCGTTCCGTCTGGCCATTCGTCTGAGGATGGAATGCAGACGAAAAGGACAAATCAATGCCCATCTTAGCACAGAACGTCCGCCAGAATCTAGACACAAACTGGGATCCCCTGTCAGAAACGATGTTCTCCGGAATCCCATGCAAACGAACCACGTTCTGAAAAAACAGAGGGACCAACTCAGAGGAGGAAGGTAACTTAGGCAAGGGTACCAGATGAACCATCTTAGAAAAGCGGTCACACACAACCCAGATGACGGACATTTTTTGAGAGACAGGGAGATCCGAAATAAAGTCCATGGAAATGTGCGTCCAAGGCCTCTTCAGGATAGGCAAAGGTGACAACAATCCACTGGCCCGAGAACAGCAAGGCTTAGCCCGAGCGCAAACTTCACAAGACTGCACAAAAGAACGCACATCCCTCGACAAGGAAGGCCACCAAAAAGACCTGGCCACCAAGTCTCTAGTACCAAATATTCCAGGATGACCTGCCAACGCAGAAGAATGGACCTCGGAGATGACTCTACTGGTCCAATTATCCGGAACAAACAGTCTTTCAGGCGGACAACGATCAGGTTTATCCGCCTGAAACTCCTGCAAAGCACGTCGCAAGTCTGGGGAGACAGCCGACAAAATCACCCCATCCCTAAGGATACCAGTAGGCTCAGAATTTCCAGGGCAGTCAGGCACAAAACTCCTAGAAAGAGCATCCGCCTTCACATTCTTTGAACCTGGCAGGTATGAAACCACAAAATCGAAACGGGAGAAAAACAGTGACCAACGAGCCTGTCTAGGATTCAGACGCTTGGCAGACTCAAGGTAAATCAGATTTTTGTGATCAGTCAAGACCACCACACGATGTCTAGCACCCTCAAGCCAATGACGCCACTCCTCAAATGCCCACTTCATGGCCAAAAGCTCCCGATTACCAACATCATAATTCCGCTCAGTGGGCGAAAACTTTCTAGAAAAGAACGCACATGGCTTCATCACTGAGCAATCGGAGCTTCTCTGCGACAAAACCGCCCCCGCTCCAATCTCGGAAGCATCAACCTCAACCTGAAAAGGAAGCGAAACATCTGGCTGACGCAACACAGGAGCAGAAGAAAACCGGCGCTTAAGTTCCTGATAGGCCTCCACAGCCGCAGGAGACCAATCAGCAACATCAGCATCCTTCTTAGTCAAATCCGTCAAAGGCTTAACAACACTAGAAAAATTAGTTATGAAACGACGATAAAAATTAGCAAAGCCCAAGAACTTCTGTAGACTCTTAAGAGATGTAGGCTGCGTCCAGTCACAAATAGCCTGAACCTTGACGGGATCCATCTCAATAGTAGAAGGGGAAAAAATATACCCCAAAAAATAAATCTTCTGGACTCCAAAGAGACACTTTGAACCTTTTACAAAGAATTGGCCCGCAGGACCTGAAACACCTTCCTGACCTGCTGAACATGGGACTCCCAGTCATCAGAAAAAACCAAAACATCATCCAAATACACAATCATAAATTTATCCAGATATTCACGGAAAATATCGTGCATAAAGGACTGGAAGACAGAAGGAGCACTAGAAAGTCCAAAAGGCATCACCAAATACTCAAAATGGCCCTCAGGCGTATTAAATGCGGTTTTCCACTCATCACCCTGCTTTATCCGCAGAAGATTATATGCACCCCGAAGATCAATCTTAGTGAACCATTTAGCCCCCTTAATGCGAGCGAACAAATCAGTCAACAATGGCAAAGGATACTGATATTTGACTGTATTCTTATTCAAAAGACGGTAATCTATACAAGGCCTCAAGGAACCATCTTTTTTGGCCACGAAAAAAAAACCTGCTCCCAAAGGGGACGAAGATGGACGGATATGTGCCTTTTCCAAGGACTCCTTAACATAATCCCGCATAGCAGTATGCTCTGGCACTGACAGATTGAACAAACGTCCTTTAGGAAATTTACTGCCAGGAATCAAATCTATAGCACAATCGCAATCCCTGTGAGGAGGAAGCGAATTGAGCTTAGGCTCCTCAAAAACATCCCGATAATCAGACAAAAATACAGGAACCTCAGAAGGAGTAGATGAAGCGATAGAAATCGGAGGTGCATCATCATGAACCCCCTGACATCCCCAGCTTAACACAGACATCGTTTTCCAGTCCAAGACTGGGTTATGAGTTTGTAACCATGGCAGACCAAGCACTAAGACATCATGTAAATTATACAGTACCAGAAAGTGAATCACCTCCTGATGAACGGGAGTCATACGCATGGTCACTTGTGTCCAGTACTGAGGTTTGTTCATAGCCAAAGGTGTAGAGTCAATTCCTTTCAAAGGAATAGGGACTTTCAGAGGCTCCAGACTAAACCCACAGCGGTTGGCAAATGACCAATCCATAAGACTCAGGGCAGCGCCTGAATCCACATAGGCATCGACGGAAATGGCTGATAATGAACAAATCAGAGTCACAGACAGAATGAACTTAGACTGTAAAGTACTAATGGCAACAGACTTATCAACCTTTTTTGTGCGTTTAGAGCATGCTGATATAACATGAGCTGAATCACCACAATAAAAACACAACCCATTTTTCCGCCTATAGTTTTGCCGTTCACTTCTGGACTGAATTCTATCACATTGCATTGTCTCAGGTGCCTGTTCAGAAGACACCGCCAAATGGTGCACAGGTTTGCGCTCCCGTAAACGCCGATCAATCTGAATAGCCATAGTCATAGACTCATTCAGAGATGTAAGCGCAGGGAACCCCACCATAACATCCTTAATGGCCTCAGAAAGGCCATCTCTGAATCTTGCAGCCAGGGCGCACTCATTCCACTGAGTAAGCACCGACCATTTCCGAAATTTCTGACAATATATTTCTGCTTCATCTTGCCCCTGAGAGAGAGCCAATAAAGCTTTTTCAGCCTGAATCTCTAGGTTAGGTTCCTCATAGAGCAAACCCAATGCCAGAAAAAACACATCCACATTGAGCAACGCAGGATCCCCTGGTGCCAATGCAAATGCCCAATTCTGAGGGTCACCCCGCAGGAAGGATATAACAATTTTGACTTGCTGAGCAGGGTCTCCAGAGGAGCGAGATTTCAAAGAAAGAAACAACTTGCAATTGTTCCTAAAATTCAGAAAACTAGATCTATCTCCAGAAAAAAACTCTGGGATAGGAATTCTAGGTTCAGACATAGGAGCATGTACAACAAAATCTTGTATATTTTGAACCTTAGCAGCAAGATTATTCAGGCTGGAAGCCAAACTCTGGACGTCCATGATAAACAGCTGAGGTCAGAGCCATTCAAGGATTAAGAGGAGGTAAGACGCAGCCAGGCTGCAATTAAGGCTAGGCAGCAAACTCTGAGGGGGGAAAAAAAAAAAAAAAAAAAAACTTCCTCAGACTACTTTTCCTCCTACTTCAGCCAATACGATTACCACTTTTTGGCCGGCTATACTGTCATGATCCCAATGGCAGGGGATCACAAAAGGACAAGCACAAAAAACAAAACAAGCTCTAGGGTGATGGAAACTGAGCTGACCGCGATCCTGAACCTAACACACAACTAGCTGTAGCCGGGGAACGTGCCTACGATGATTCCTAGACGTCTCGCGCCAGCCGAAGAACTAACTTCCCCTATTAGAAGAAACACAGACCTCTCTTGCCTCCAGAGAAACACCCCACAGAAATAGCAGCCCCCCACATGTAATGACGGTGAAATGAGAGGAAAGCAAATAAGTAGTTATGAAAACAGATTCAGCAAAATGAGGCCCGCTAAAGCTAGATAGCAGAGGATACAAAAGTGAACTGCGCGGTCAGCGAAAAACCCTACAAAAAACCATCCTGAAATTACTTGAACTCATGTGCCAACTCATGGAACATGAGGAGTAATATCAGCCCACTAGAGCAACCAGCAAAAAGGAATCACATATCTGCAAGCTGGACTAAGACAAAAATTAAGCAAAACGTGGAACAGGAAAATCAAAAACTTAGCTTGTCCTGAAGATTACAGAAGCGGAAAGCAGAGGTAACAAGACACACTGATTACATTGATAACCGGCGAGGAAATGACAAGAAAGCCAGGTTAAATAGGAAACTCCCATATCCTGATAGAACAGGTGGACACCAGAGACCGCAGAAAACACAAGTCACCCAGTACCATCTGTAACCACCAGAGGGAGCCCAAAAACAGAATCCACAACATTGTACTATGTGGGACCCTGTGCCAGTGCCTTCGCCCAAGAGTGGACACACCCACCTGTCCAGGCAAACGGCACTAGCATGGGTGCTTGAGCCAAGTTGTGACCACGGACCTGTGGGGGGAGTCAGCCAATTTAGGGAGGTATGAAAATGGCCTATGGTGGACATTCGGCACCTGCAAATGGCAGAATTGGAGCAGTTAGTAAGAGGACGCCAAATACAAGCAATTTTTCAGGCAAGCTACATGTCTGCAGGTGAAGGTGGGGCAAAATAATTTGAAATCTATGATTGGTTCATTTTAATGAAGGTTAGATCATCAACATTTTGGGGAGCCAGACATGTCCTTTTTTCGGTCAGTATTGAACCAGCAGCACCGAAGACTCTTTCTGAGAGCACACTAGCAGCTGGGCAAGCGAGCTCCTGTAATGCATATTCTGCCAATTCTAGCCAGGTGTCTAGTTTAGATGCCCAGTAATTAAAGGGGAATGACCTGTGAGGGAGAACATCGATAATGGCGGAAAAATAGTTGGTAACCATACTGGACAAATACTGCTTCCTGTCACTTTACATCGAAGCAGCAGTACCTGTCGTGTCTGCGGTCATTGCAAAATCACTACACAACCTGGTCATAAATCCCCTCTGTCCAACGCCACTTCGGTTTTGTGCACCTCTAACACCTCTGCCATGTTGCCCCCTACAGCTCGTGTGAGAACCATCAGCGCTGCTGTGTGCTGGGATTGGAATGCCAGAACCAACCGGTCTACATGAGTTACTTGTTTGGTAGCCAATATTTGCGCTAGGTTCTCATGTGGCATGATACTTTGTAATATGCCTTTGTATCGTGGATCCAGGAGGCATGCTAACCAGTAATCGTCATCGGTCATCATTTTGATAATGCGGGGGTCCCGTTTTAGGATACGCAAGGCATACTCTGCCATGTGGGCCAAAGTTCCAGGTGTCAATTCACTGCTTGTGCTGGGTTGAGGAGCACTTTCTTGAAAATCTACATCACTTGCGGCCCGCAAAAAACCCTGTACCTGACCTTGCAATGCCACCAGTTTCTATTGCTTCCTGTGAAGCATCCTCCTCCCATAAATATTCAGCCCCATCATCCTCCTCCTCATCCTCCTCTTCGTCCGCCACCTCATCCAGGAAAGTTCCCTGAGCAGACAATGGCTGACTGTCATCAAGGCTTCCCTCCTCCTCAGCCGCAGACGCCTGCTCCTTGATGTGCGTCAAACTTTGCATCAGCAGACGCATTAGTGGGATGCTCATGCTTATGATGGCGTTGTCCCCACTGACCTGCCATGTGCATTCCTCAAAACACTGAAGGACTTGACAGAGGTCTTGGAGCTTCGACCACTGCACACCAGACAACTCCATGTCTGCCATCCAACTGCCTGCCCATGTATGTGTATCCTCCCACAAATACATGACAGCACACCTCTGTTCGCACAGCCTCTGAAGCATGTGCAGTGTAGAGTTCCATATTGTTGCCACGTCGATTATTAGGCGTTGCTGGGGAAGATTCAGCGATCGCTGATGGTTAAGCATACGGCTGGAGTGTGCGGGCGACCGGAGGATATGCGAGCAAAGTCTGCGCACCTTCAGGAGCAGGGCTGGTAAATCTGGGTAATTCTTGAGGAAGCACTGCACCACCAGGTTCAATGTGTGAGCCAGGCGAGGTATGTGTTTCAGTTCTGAAAGGGCTATGGCAGCCATAAAATTCCTTCCGTTATCACTGACTACTAGGGTTGTGCGAAACGGATCGTTCATTTTCAAAAGTCGCCGACTTTTGGCACGGTCGGGTTTCACGAAACCCGACCCGATCCCTGTGTGGGGTCGGCCATGCGGTACGCGACTTTCGCGCCAAAGTTGCGTTTCAATGATGCGAAAAGCGCCATTTCTCAGCCAATGAAGGTGGACGCAGAGTGTGGGCAGCGTGATGACATAGGTCCTGGTCCCCACCATCTTAGAGAAGGGCATTGCAGTGATTGGCTTGCTGTCTGCGGCGTCACAGGGGCTATAAAGGGGCAATCCCGCCGACCGCCATCTTACTGCTGCTGATCTGAGCATAGGGAGAGGTTGCTGCCGCTTCGTCAGAAGCAGGGATAGTGTTAGGCAGGGTCCATTAACCACCAAACCGCTTGTGCTGTAGCGATTTCCACTGTCCAACACCACCTTTTGTTTGCAGGGACAGTGGAGGCTACATTTTTTTTCCCTCAGCGCTGTAGCTCACTGGGCTGCCCTAGAAGGCTCCCTGATAGCTGCATTGCTGTGTGTACGCCACTGTGCAAACCAACTGCTTTTTTCAAAGCACAAATCCTGTTGTTCCTTCCTTTCTGCACAGCTATCTTTTTTGTTTGTCCACAGTCCACACTTTTGATTTAATTTGTGCAGCAGTCCACTCCTTCTTATTGCTGCCTGCCATACCTGGCTGAGATTACTGCAGGGAGATAGTAATTGTAGGACAGTCCCTTTTTTTTTTAATTCTCCCTAAAAAAATAAGTTGTGGGAGATTAAGATTGGCATTTCTGCTAGAGTGCCAGTCCTGAGTGTGCCATCTCTCTTAAATAGTGGGCCATAGAAAGCCTAGTGGCCATAGAAAGCCTAGTGTTTTTTTTTTTTAAATTTGGTATCTAAATTCTCCCTGAAAAATAAAAAAATCAGTGGGAGATTAATATTGGCCTTTCTGCTTGTGTGCCAGTCCTGAGTGTGCCATCTCTCTTAAATAGTGGGCCATAGAAAGCCTAGTGTTTTTTTTTTTAATTTGGTATCTAAATTCTCCCTGAAAAATAAAAAAATCAGTGGGAGATTAATATTGGCCTTTCTGCTTGTGTGCCAGTCCTGAGTGTGCCATCTCTCTTAAATAGTGGGCCATAGAAAGCCTAGTGTTTTTTTTTTAATTTGGTATCTAAATTCTCCCTGAAAAAAAAAACTGTGGGAGATTAATATTGGCCTTCCTGCTTGTGTGTCAGTCCTGAGTGTGCCATCTCTCTTAAATAGTGGGCCATAGAAAGCCTAGTGTTTTTTTTTTTTAATTTGGTATCTAAATTCTCCCTGAAAAATAAAAAAATCAGTGGGAGATTAATATTGGCCTTTCTGCTCTTGTGCCAGTCCTGAGTGTGCCATCTTTCTTAAATAGTGGGCCATATAAAGCCTAGTGTTTTTTTTTTAAATTTGGTATCTAAATTCTCCCTGAAAAATAAAAAAATCAGTGGGAGATTAATGTTGGCCTTTCTGCTTGTGTGCCAGTCCTGAGTGTGCCATCTCTCTTAAATAGTGGGCCATAGAAAGCCTAGTGTTTTTTTTTTTAATTTGGTATCTAAATTCTCCCTGAAAAATAAAAAAATCAGTGGGAGATTAATATTGGCCTTTCTGTTTGTGTGCCAGTCCTGAGTGTGCCATCTCTCTTAAATAGTGGGCCATAGAAAGCCTAGTGTTTTTTTATTTAAATTTGGTATCTAAATTCTCCCTGAAAAAAAAAAACAGTGGGAGATTAATATTGGCCTTTGTGCTTGAGTGACAGTCCTGCGTGTGTGGCATCTCTCTCATTTGGTGCCACAGAAAACAGAGTGTGTAACATCGTGCCTGATTTTCCTTGCGGTCTCACCCACCTATAAAGGGATATCTAAATCATACAGAAGTTAGAGTTCACCTTGTAAGTTGTTTGTCAGTAACAAATACCGTTAGTTTGGTGACATTTTTAAAACAATGAGGAATTCTGGTGGAAGAGGTTGTGGCCGTGGGCGTTCATTGCCAGCTGGTAATGATGGTAGTGGTAGTGGAGCATCGGGTGGTCGTGGGAAAAACAATATAGCACCTAAGTCTCGAGCTGTGGAGCCTGGTTCGTCGTCTGGCTACACAAGGCCTCGAATGCTCCCTTTTCTGGGAGTAGGAAAACCGCTTTTAAAGCCGGAGCAGCAAGAGCAAGTTTTGGCTTACCTTGCTGACTCAGCCTCTAGCTCTTTTGCCTCCTCTTCTGAAACTGGTAAATGTAAAAGCAGTGCGTCGTTAGTGGATGTTCACGGTCAGGGACAAGTCGCTTCCTTGTCCTCTTCAGCAAAAACAGCAACAGAGAAGGATGCAGCAGGCGACACAATGGGTTACTCCATGGAGCTCTTTACACATACCGTCCCTGGCTTAGAAAGTGAAACAGTTAACAGGCCATGCCCATTACAAGTTGAATCTGACATGGAGTGCACTGATGCACAGCCACAGCCAGACTACTATGCTAGTCCTTTGACTCAGACCACAACATTGCCCTCGCAGGGTACTGATCCAGAATCAGACCCTGATGAGACTATGGTGCCCCGTCACGAACGCTATACCACCGACTTACACGGTGACACAGACGTAGTTGCACACGAGCTAGAAAAGGAGGTTATAGATGACCCAGTTGTTGACCCCGATTGGCAGCCATTGGGGGAACAGGGTGCAGGCAGCAGTAGTTCTGAAGCGGAGGAGGAGGGGCCGCAGCAGGCATCAACATCGCAACAGGTTCCATCTGCCGGGCCCGTATCTGGCCCAAAACGCGTGGCAAAGCCAAAACCTGTTGGAGGACAGCGTGGCCATCCGGTTAAAGCTCAGTCTGCAATGCATGAAAAGGGATCCGATGCTAGAAAGAGTGCAGTCTGGCATTTTTTTAAACAACATCCAATTGATCAGCGCAAAGTCATCTGTCAAAAATGTTCAACTACCTTAAGCAGAGGTCAGAATCTGAAAAGTCTAAATACAAGTTGCATGCATAGACATTTAACCACCATGCATTTGCAAGCCTGGACTAACTACCAAACGTCCCTTAAGGTTGTAGCACCCTCGGCCAATGAAGCTAGTCAGCAACGCTACATCCCTTCCAGCAGTGTAAGGCCACCATTTTCCACACCACCGCCGTATCTGTGCAGGTTTCTTTGCCAGGCCAAAGCAGTCAGGGTCAGGGAATCACCAGTTTCGTAGTAGGAAACACTGCATCTGGGGCACCGGCGGCAACAATACCGTCTCCCACCGTCTCTCAGTCTGCCATTCTGCCATGTCCACCGGCACCCCCGCTAGTTCCACGATCTCCAGCTCTCCTGTCCAGCTCACCCTACATGAGACTATGGTTAGAAAAAGGAAGTACTTAGCCTCGCATCCGTGTACACAGGGTTTGAACGCCCACATAGCTAGACTAATCTCGTTAGAGATGATGCCCTACCGGTTAGTTGAAAGCGACGCTTTCAAAGCCCTGATGGACTACGCTGTACCACGCTACGAGCTACCCAGTCGACACTTCTTTTCGAGAAAAGCCATCCCAGCCCTCCACCAGCATGTTAAAGAGCGCATCGTCCATGCACTCAGGCAATCTGTGAGTACAAAGGTGCACCTGACAACAGATGCATGGACCAGTAGGCATGGCCAGGGACGTTACGTGTCCATCACGGCACACTGGGTGAATGTGGTGGATGCAGGGTCCACAGGGGACAGCAATTTTGGGACAGTTCTGCCTAGCCCACGGTCTAGGAAACAGTTGACTGTAGCCGTTCGCACCCCCTCCTCCTCCTCCTCATCCTCCTGCAGAAGCGAGAGCTCGTCCACAGACCGCAGTTGCCCAACCACTCCATCCGCAGCTGCCACTGTTGCACACCAGGTGTCCCATTATGGGGCAGCTACTGGCAAGCGTCAGCAGGCTGCATTGGCTATGAAGTGTTTGGGCGACAACAGACACACCGCGGAAGTTCTGTCCGAGTTCTTGCAGAAAGAATTGCAGTCGTGGCTGGGCACTGTAGATCTTGAGGCAGGCAAGGTAGTGAGTGATAACGGAAGGAATTTCATGGCTGCCATCTCTTTTTCCCAACTGAAACACATTCCTTGCCTGGCTCACACCTTAAACCTGGTGGTGCAGTGCTTCCTGAAAAGTTATCCGGGGTTATCCGACCTGCTCCTCAAAGTGTGCGGACTTTGCTCGCATATCCGCCGTTCGCCCGTACACTCCAGCCGTATGCAGACCTATCAGCGGTCTTTGAACCTTCCCCAGCATCGCCTAATCATAGACGTTGCAACAAGGTGGAACTCAACACTGCACATGCTTCAGAGACTGTGCGAACAGAGGCGTGCTGTTATGTATTTGTGGGAGGATACACTAAGCTAGAAGATCGTTGGGTACAGCCGGGACCAGCTGCTTCGAAAGCATCACCAAACCAGGGATTCAAGCTTCAGGAGGCTAATTTGCATATTCCAGGTGCCTTCTGGGAGAAGCGAAGTCTCCCTAAGCTAGAAGATCGTTGGGTACAGCCAGGACCAGCTGCTTCGAAAGCATCACCAAACCAAATTTTTGCCTGTAGGACATTATTGCAAGAGAGCTTGGCTGAGTAGATTACACAAGAAGGAAAACACACAGCAAGTCAGCAGGATCTAGGAGCAACATGGCAGATGTGACAACCTACATGGTGAGCTGCAGCATGTGCTACATGTTCACAGATCGACCAGAAGAAGAATCCAATTTCACCTGTCAGAAGTGTAGACTAGTGGCCCTTTTAGAAGAAAAGGTGCGGGGTCTGGAAGAAAGAATAGCAACTTTGAAACTCATCAAAGAGAATGAAGACTTTCTAGACAGAACAGAAGCATCTCTACTGGTCACAGAAGGTGCAAAAAGTGTCAGAGAACCTCCAAAAGCAGATGAGTGGAAGCATGTGACCAAAAGAAGCAAGAAGACCATGGAGAAATCACCAACCACACAACTGAAGAACCGATATCAAATCTTTGTAGAGGATGAAGATGGCACACCTAAGAAGGAAGCAATACCAGCAAGCAAAAAAGAAAAGGGTACACAGCAACAAGTGACAGCAAAAAGTACAGCCAAGAAGCAACGAAGAGTGGTGGTGGTGGGAGACTCACTACTGAGAGGCACAGAAGCAGCCATCTGCAGACCGGACATAACTGCAAGAGAAGTATGCTGCCTTCCAGGTGCGATGATCAAGGATGTGACCGATAGGATACCAAAGCTCTTCAGCTCCAAGGACGTCCACCCATTTCTTCTGATACATGTTGGCACCAATGACACGGCAAGGAAGGACCTACCGACAATCTGGACTTTGAAGAGTTGGGGAAGAAAGTAAAGGAACTGGATGCACAGGTAGTTTTTTCTTCTATCCTTCCAGTAGACGGGCATGGCACCAGGAGATGGAACAGGATCCTTGATGCAAACAACTGGCTAAGACGATGGTGCAGACAACAAGGATTTGGATTCCTGGACCACGGTGTGAATTACTGGTATGATGGACTCCTCGCCAGAGACGGACTACACCTCAACAAACCTGGGAAACACACATTCGCCAGAAGACTCGCTACACTCATCAGGAGGGCGTTAAACTAGAAGAAGAGGGGACGGGAAGAAAAACATTAGACTCGAACAAAGACGACCCAGGAAAACATACTCAGAAGGGAGGTAAGAACATTTCTAAAACAATCCACAGTGAGGAGATTGGAACAAAACAAAATCCTCTAAACTGCATGCTCGCAAACGCCAGAAGCCTGACAAACAAGATGGAAGAACTAGAAGCAGAAATATCTACAGGTAACTTTGACATAGTGGGAATAACCGAGACATGGTTAGATGAAAGCTATGACTGGGCAGTTAACTTACAGGGTTACAGTCTGTTTAGAAAGGATCGTAAAAATCGGAGAGGAGGAGGGGTTTGTCTCTATGTAAAGTCTTGTCTAAAGTCCACTTTAAGGGAGGATATTAGCGAAGGGAATGAGGATGTCGAGTCCATATGGGTTGAAATTCATGGAGGGAAAAATGGTAACAAAATTCTCATTGGGGTCTGTTACAAACCCCCAAATATAACAGAAAGCATGGAAAGTCTACTTCTAAAGCAGATAGATGAAGCTGCAACCCATAATGAGGTCCTGGTTATGGGGGACTTTAACTACCCGGATATTAACTGGGAAACAGAAACCTGTGAAACCCATAAAGGCAACAGGTTTCTGCTAATAACCAAGAAAAATTATCTTTCACAATTGGTGCAGAATCCAACCAGAGGAGCAGCACTTTTAGACCTAATACTATCTAATAGACCTGACAGAATAACAAATCTGCAGGTGGTTGGGCATTTAGGAAATAGCGACCACAATATTGTGCAGTTTCACCTGTCTTTCACTAGGGGGACTTGTCAGGGAGTCACAAAAACATTGAACTTTCGGAAGGCACAGTTTGAACAGCTTAGAGATGCCCTTAATCTGGTAGACTGGGACAATATCCTCAGAAATGAGAATACAGATAATAAATGGGAAATGTTTAAGAACATCCTAAATAGGCAGTGTAAGCGGTTTATACCTTGTGGGAATAAAAGGACTAGAAATAGGAAAAACCCAATGTGGCTAAACAAAGAAGTAAGACAGGCAATTAACAGTAAAAAGAAAGCATTTGCACTACTAAAGCAGGATGGCACCATTGAAGCTCTAAAAAACTATAGGGAGAAAAATACTTTATCTAAAAAACTAATTAAAGCTGCCAAAAAGGAAACAGAGAAGCACATTGCTAAGGAGAGTAAAACTAATCCCAAACTGTTCTTCAACTATATCAATAGTAAAAGAATAAAAACTGAAAATGTAGGCCCCTTAAAAAATAGTGAGGAAAGAATGGTTGTAGATGACGAGGAAAAAGCTAACATATTAAACACCTTCTTCTCCACGGTATTCACGGTGGAAAATGAAATGCTAGGTGAAATCCCAAGAAACAATGAAAACCCTATATTAAGGGTCACCAATCTAACCCAAGAAGAGGTGCGAAACCGGCTAAATAAGATTAAAATAGATAAATCTCCGGGTCCGGATGGCATACACCCACGAGTACTAAGAGAACTAAGTAATGTAATAGATAAACCATTATTTCTTATTTTTAGGGACTCTATAGCGACAGGGTCTGTTCCGCAGGACTGGCGCATAGCAAATGTGGTGCCAATATTCAAAAAGGGCTCTAAAAGTGAACCTGGAAATTATAGGCCAGTAAGTCTAACCTCTATTGTTGGTAAAATATTTGAAGGGTTTCTGAGGGATGTTATTCTGGATTATCTTAATGAGAATAACTGTTTAACTCCATATCAGCATGGGTTTATGAGAAATCGCTCCTGTCAAACCAATCTAATCAGTTTTTATGAAGAGGTAAGCTATAGACTGGACCACGGTGAGTCATTGGACGTGGTATATCTCGATTTTTCCAAAGCGTTTGATACCGTGCCGCACAAGAGGTTGGTACACAAAATGAGAATGCTTGGTCTGGGGGAAAATGTGTGTAAATGGGTTAGTAACTGGCTTAGTGATAGAAAGCAGAGGGTGGTTATAAATGGTATAGTCTCTAACTGGGTCGCTGTGACCAGTGGGGTACCGCAGGCAGTATTGGGACCTGTTCTCTTCAACATATTCATTAATGATCTGGTAGAAGGTTTACACAGTAAAATATCGATATTTGCAGATGATACAAAACTATGTAAAGCAGTTAATACAAGAGAAGATAGTATTCTGCTACAGATGGATCTGGATAAGTTGGAAACTTGGGCTGAAAGGTGGCAGATGAGGTTTAACAATGATAAATGTAAGGTTATACACATGGGAAGAGGGAATCAATATCACCATTACACACTGAACGGGAAACCACTGGGTAAATCTGACAGGGAGAAGGACTTGGGGATCCTAGTTAATGATAAACTTACCTGGAGCAGCCAGTGCCAGGCAGCAGCTGCCAAGGCAAACAGGATCATGGGGTGCATTAAAAGAGGTCTGGATACACATGATGAGAGCATTATACTGCCTCTGTACAAATCCCTAGTTAGACCGCACATGGAGTACTGTGTCCAGTTTTGGGCATCGGTGCTCAGGAAGGATATAATGGAACTAGAGAGAGTACAAAGGAGGGCAACAAAATTAATAAAGGGGATGGGAGAACTACAATACCCAGATAGATTAGCGAAATTAGGATTATTTAGTCTAGAAAAAAGACGACTGAGGGGCGATCTAATAACCATGTATAAGTATATAAGGGGACAATACAAATATCTCGCTGAGGATCTGTTTATACCAAGGAAGGTGACGGGCACAAGGGGGCATTCTTTGCGTCTGGAGGAGAGAAGGTTTTTCCACCAACATAGAAGAGGATTCTTTACTGTTAGGGCAGTGAGAATCTGGAATTGCTTGCCTGAGGAGGTGGTGATGGCGAACTCAGTCGAGGGGTTCAAGAGAGGCCTGGATGTCTTCCTGGAGCAGAACAATATTGTATCATACAATTATTAGGTTCTGTAGAAGGACGTAGATCTGGGTATTTATTATGATGGAATATAGGCTGAACTGGATGGACAAATGTCTTTTTTCGGCCTTACTAACTATGTTACTATGTTACTATGTTACATACACAGGCAGGCAGTAGGATGGCAGACATGGAGTTGTCAGGTGTGCAGTGGTCGAAGATACAAGACGTGTGTCAAGTCCTTCAGTGTTTTGAGGAATGCACACGGCTGGTTAGTGCAGACAATGCCATAATAAGCATGAGCATCCCCCTAATGCTTCTGCTGATGCAAAGTTTGATGCACATAAAGGAACAGGCGTCTGCAGCAGAGGAAGAGGAAAGCCTTGATGACAGTCAGCCATTGTCTGGTCAGGGCAGTGTACAGGACGAGGTAGCGGGCGAACAGGTGGAGGAGGACGAGGAGGATGATGGGGATGAGTATTTTTTTTAATGAGGAAGCTTTTCCAGGGACACTGGAAATTGGTGGCATGGCAAGGCCGGGTTCTGGGTTTTTGAGGGACACAAGTGACGTTGATTTGCCTGAAACAGCCCCTCAACCCAGCACAACCGCAGATTTGACAACTGGAACTTTGGCCCACATGGCGGATTATGCGTTACGTATCCTCAAAAGGGACACACGCATTACTAAAATTATGAACGATGACGATTACTGGTTGGCCTGCCTCCTTGATCCTCGCTATAAAGGCAAATTGCAAAATATTATGCCACATGAGAACTTGGAACTAATATTAGCAACCAAACAATCAACTCTTGTTGACCGTTTGCTTCAGGCATTCCCAGCACACAGCACCCGTGATCGTTCTCACATGAGCTGCAGGGGGCAGCATACCAGAGGTGTTAGAGGTGCACAAATCAGAAGTGGCGTTGGACAGAGGGGTTTTCTGACCAGGTTGTGGAGTGATTTTGCTATGACTGCAGACAGGACAGGTACTGCAGCATCAATTCAAAGTGACAGGAGACAACATTTGTCCAGTATGGTTACTAACTATTTTTCATCCCTTATCGATGTTCTCCCTCAACCGTCATTCCCATTTGATTACTGGGCATCCAAATTAGACACCTGGCCAGAATTGGCAGAATATGCATTGCAGGAGCTTGCTTGCCCGGCAGCTAGTGTCCTATCAGAAAGAGTATTCAGTGCTGCAGGTTCAATATTAACCGAAAAAAGGACTTGTCTGGCTACCCAAAATGTTGATGATCTAACCTTCATTAAAATGAACCACGACTGGATTTCGAATTCTTTTGCCCCACCTTGCCCGGCTGACACCTAGCTTTCCTATGAAAAGGTCTTGCTTGTGGACTACTCTGACTGACTTTTCAAATCGCGTAATTTGCAGCAGCTGATTGTCCAGCATACAAAATGTTTACACCTCCCTAAATGGCCAAACTCCCCCCACGGGGCCGTAGTCTCGCCACTTGGCGCAAGCACCCGTGAGAGTACCGTCTGTCTGAAGAGGTGGGTGTGCCCGCTTTTGGTCGACGGCACTGCCACTGGGTCCCTCATAGTACAATAAAGTGTCTCTGGCGGTGGTGGTGCGCACCCAACGTCAGACACACTGTTGTAACATGAGGGGCCCTGGGCCTGTACCGCCGGCCACAAGAGAGTTCCCCCCCCCGCTCAAACATTGCTCTACCACTTGCACAATTATCTCTCACAGTTCCACCAATGTTTAGCCTGGCACTGACAATACCATTGTGTTGACATGTATGATATTACTTTAAATAGTCAGGGGCAGTGTCCTATATTTACACCAGTAAATACTTAGCGCCAAATTACTAGGTCTGAAACTCAGCAGATTAGCCCACCCCTGTACCTAATTATTCCACCCTTTTGTGTTTTCGTTTTGTTGTATTGCGAGGCATTAACATCTATTTATTTTTTGGGAGTACTAACTGTCAGACACTCATTACAATCGGCCTCCGCTGACAACACCAATGCTGCCTGTGTACCCCTGCAAGAGAATTCAAATTGTCTACAGCCCACTTTTGTTATGTTAGGCCTACTACGCCTGTCTGCGGTCCCTCCTTCCACTAGTCCTCCACTGACTAGACCACTGCTGCCCGTGTACCCCTGGAACCTATTTTAAAGTGCCTACAGCTAAATTTTGTTATGTTAGGCCTACTACGCCTGTCTGCGGTCCCTCCTTCCACTAGTCCTCCACTGACCAGACCACTGCTGCCCGTGTACCCCTGGAACCTATTTTAAAGTTCCTACAGCCAAATTTTGTTATGTTAGGCCTACTACGCCTGTTTGCAGTCCCTCCTTCCACTAGTCCTCCACTGACCAGACCACTGCTGCCCGTGTACCCCTGGAACCAATTTTAAAGTGCCTACAGCCAAATTTTGTTATGTTAGGCCTACTACGCCTGTCAGCGGTCCCTCCTTCCACTAGTCCTCCACTGACCAGACCACTGCTGCCCGTGTACCCCTGGAACCAATTTTAAAGTGCCTACAGCCAAATTTTGTCATGTTAGGCCTACTACACCTGTCTGCGGTCCCTCCTTCCACTAGTCCTCCACTGACCAGACCACTGCTGCCCGTGTACCCCTGGAACCTATTTTAAAGTGCCTAAGCCAAATTTTGTTATGTTAGGCCTACTACGCCTGTCTGCGGTCCCTCCTTCCACTAGTCCTTCACTGACCAGACCACTGCTGCCCGTGTACCCCTGGAACCAATTTAAAAGTGCCTACAGCCAAATTTTGTTATGTTAGGCCTACTACGCCTGTCTGCGGTCCCTCCTTCCACTAGTCCTCCACTGACCAGACCACTGCTGCCCGTGTACCCCTGGAACCAATTTAAAAGTGCCTACAGCCAAATTTTGTTATGTTAGGCCTCCTACGCCTGTCTGCGGTCCCTCCTTCCAATAGTCCTCCACTGACCAGACCACTGCTGCCCAATTTAAAAGTGCCTACAGCCAAATTTTGTTATGTTAGGCATACTACGCCTGTCTGCGGTCCCTCCTTCCACTAGTCCTCCACTGACCTGTCGACTGCTGCCGTGTACCCCTGGAACCTATTTTAAAGTGCCTGCAGCCAAATTTTGTTATGTTAGGCCTACTACGCCTGTCTGCGGTCCCTCCTTCCAATAGTCCTCCACTGAACAGACCACTGCTGCCCGTGTACCCCTGGAACCAATTTAAAAGTGCCTACAGCCAAATTTTGTTATGTTAGGCATACTACGCCTGTCTGCGGTCCCTCCTTCCACTAGTCCTCCACTGACCTGTCCACTGCTGCCGTGTACCCCTGGAACCTATTTTAAAGTGCCTGCAGCCAAATTTCGTTATGTTAGGCCTACTACGCCTGTCTGCGGTCCCTCCTTCCACTAGTCCTCCACTGACCAGACCACTGCTGCCCGTGTACCCCTGGAACCAATTTTAAAGTGCCTACAGCCAAATTTTTTTATGTTAGGCCTACTACGCCTGTCTGCGGTCCCTCCTTCCACTAGTCCTTCACTGACCAGACCACTGCTGCCCGTGTACCCCTGGAACCAATTTAAAAGTGCCTACAGCCAAATTTTGTTATGTTAGTCCTACTACGCCTGTCTGCGGTCCCTCCTTCCACTAGTCCTCCACTGACCTGTCCACTGCTGCCCGTGTACCCCTGAAACCTATTTTAAAGTGCCTACAGCCAAATTTTGTTATGTTAGGCCTACTACGCCTGTCTGCGGTCCCTCCTTCCACTAGTCCTCCACTGACCAGACCACTGCTGCCCGTGTACCCCTGGAACCAATTTAAAAGTGCCTACAGCCAAATTTTGTTATGTTAGGCCTACTACGCCTGTCTGCGGTCCCTCCTTCCACTAGTCCTCCACTGACCAGACCACTGCTGCCCGTGTACCCCTGGAACCAATTTAAAAGTGCCTACAGCCAAATTTTGTTATGTTAGGCCTACTACGCCTGTCTGCGGTCCCTCCTTCCACTAGTCCCCCACTGACCAGACCACTGCTGCCCGTGTACCCCTGGAACCAATTTAAAAGTGCCTACAGTGTTGTGAATTCTGTGGCAGAGTTCACTCCTGTGGTCACAAGTGGTACTTCGGCTGATTCTCTCTGGGAGCTTCCGTTTGTGGAGGAAAGTGGTACTGCAGCTTCTGAGTTTCCTCCCTCAGGTAATCTGGTGAGCTCGTTAGCTGCTTCTCTACTTAACTCCACCTAATGCTTTGATCCATGCTTCCTGTCAATGTTCCAGTGTTGGACTTGTGTATCTCTGGATCATTCCTGTGGCCTGCTGCTCTGCATAGCTAAGTGCTTCTTTGCTATTTGTTGCTATTTTTTCTGTCCAGCTTGTCTATTTGTTTTGCTGGAAGCTCTGGGACGCAAGGGGTGTACCTCCGTGCCGTTAGTTCGGTACGGAGGGTCTTTTTGCCCCCTTTGCGTGGTTTTCTTTAGGGTTTTGTGTAGACCGCAAAGTTATCTTTCCTATCCTCGTTCTGTCTAGAATATCGGGCCTCACTTTGCTGAATCTATTTCATCCCTACGTTTGTCTTTTCGTCTTACTCACAGTCATTATATGTGGGGGGCAAGGTAGGCTTATTTTTCTATCTTCAGGCTAGTTAGTTTCTCAGGCTGTGCCGAGTTGCATAGGCAGAGTTAGGCGCAATCCACGGCTGCCTCTAGTGTTGTTTGGAGAGGATTAGGGATTGCGGTCTGCAGAGTTCCCACGTCTCAGAGCTCGTTCTATTATTTTGGGTTATTGTCAGATCACTGTATGTGCTCTGATCGCTATGTACATTGTGTTACTGAATTGCCTATCACAACAGTACAGGAAGCCAAAAGTACTAATGATTCTCAATAGAGGGAAAAAAGAAGTTCTGAGACCATTTTTTTTCCTTTGCACTGTGATTTGTCTTTTTTTTCCCCTAGACATTTGGGTGCTTCAGGACACAGGTGTTACAATGGACATTAAAGGTCTGTCTTCATGTGTAGATCAGCTCACGGCAAGAGTTTAAGATATTCAAAATTTAGTGGTTCAGAATTCTTTGTTAGAACCGAGAATTCCTATTCCAGATTTGTTTTTTGGAGATAGAACTAAATTTCTGAGTTTCAAGAATAATTGTAAACTGTTTCTGGCTTTGAAACCTCGCTCTTCTGGTGACCCAACGCAACAGGTTAGGATCGTCATTTCTTTTTTGCGTGGCGACCCTCAGGACTGGGCATTTTCTCTTGCGTCAGGAGATCCTGCATTAAGTAATATCGATGCGTTTTTCCTGGCGCTTGGATTGCTGTACGATGAGCCTAATTCAGTAGATCAGGCAGAAAAGAATTTGCTGGCTCTTTGTCAGGCTCAGGATGAGATAGAGCTATATTGCCAGAAATTTAGAAAATGGTCCGTGCTCACTCAATGGAATGAATCTGCGCTTGCAGCCATTTTCAGAAAGGGTCTCTCTGAAGCCATTAAGGATGTCATGGTGGGATTTCCTATGCCCGCTGGTTTGAATGAGTCTATGTCTTTGGCCATTCAGATCGGTCGACGCTTGCGTGAGCGTAGATCTGTGCACCATTTGGCGGTATTACCTGAGATTAAACCTGAGCCTATGCAGTGCGATAGGACTATGACCAGAGTTGAACGGCAAGAACACAGACGTCTGAATGGGCTGTGTTTCTACTGTGGTGATTCCACTCATGCTATCTCTGATTGTCCTAAGCGCACTAAGCGGTTCGCTAGGTCTGCCGCCATTGGTACTGTACAGTCAAAATTTCTTCTGTCCGTTACCTTGATATGCTCCTTGTCGTCATATTCTGTCATGGCGTTTGTGGATTCAGGCGCTGCCCTAAATTTGATGGACTTGGATTATGCTAAACGTTGTGGGTTTTTCTTGGAGCCCTTGCAGTGTCCTATTCCATTGAGAGGAATTGATGCTACACCTTTGGCCAAGAATAAGCCTCAATACTGGACCCAGCTGACCATGTGCATGGCTCCTGCACATCAGGAGGTTATTCGCTTTCTGGTGTTGCATAATCTGCATGATGTGGTCGTGTTGGGGTTGCCATGGCTACAAGCCCATAATCCAGTATTGGATTGGAATTCCATGTTGGTGTCCAGCTGGGGTTGTCAGGGGGTACATGGTGATGTTCCATTTCTGTCAATTTCGTCATCCACCCCTTCTGAGGTTCCAGAGTTCTGGTCTGATTACCGGGATGTATTTGATGAGCCCAAGTCCGATGCCCTACCTCCGCATAGGGATTGTGATTGTGCTATCAATTTGATTCCTGGTAGTAAATTCCCAAAAGGTCGACTGTTTAATTTATCCGTGCCTGAGCACACCGCTATGCGCAGTTATGTGAAGGAATCCCTGGAGAAGGGGCATATTCGCCCGTCATCGTCGCCATTAGGAGCAGGGTTCTTTTTTGTAGCCAAGAAGGATGGTTCGCTGAGACCGTGTATAGATTATCGCCTTCTTAATAAGATCACTGTTAAATTTCAGTACCCCTTGCCATTGTTATCTGATTTGTTTGCTCGGATTAAGGGGGCTAGTTGGTTCACTAAGATAGATCTTCGTGGTGCGTATAATCTGGTGAGAATCAGGCAAGGCGATGAATGGAAAACTGCATTTAATACGCCCGAGGGTCATTTTGAGTATCTAGTGATGCCGTTCGGACTTGCCAATGCTCCATCAGTGTTTCAATCCTTTATGCATGACATCTTCCGTGAGTACCTGGATAAATTCCTGATTGTGTACTTGGATGACATTTTGATCTTCTCGGATGATTGGGAGTCTCATGTGAAGCAGGTCAGAACGGTTTTTCAGGTCCTGCGTGCTAATTCTTTGTTTGTGAAGGGATCAAAGTGTCTCTTTGGTGTGCAGAAGGTTTCATTTTTGGGGTTCATCTTTTCCCCTTCTACTATCGAGATGGATCCGGTTAAGGTCCAAGCCATCCATGATTGGACTCAGCCGACATCTCTGAAAAGTCTACAAAAGTTCCTGGGCTTTGCTAATTTTTATCGTCGCTTCATCTGCAATTTTTCTAGTGTTGCCAAACCATTGACCGATTTGACCAAGAAGGGTGCTGATTTGGTCAATTGGTCTTCTGCTGCTGTGGAGGCTTTTCAAGAGTTGAAGCGTCGTTTTTCTTCTGCCCCTGTGTTGTGTCAACCAGATGTTTCTCTTCCGTTCCAGGTCGAGGTTGATGCTTCTGAGATTGGAGCAGGGGCTGTTTTGTCACAGAGAGGTCCTGGTTGCTCAGTGATGAAACCATGCGCTTTCTTTTCCAGGAAGTTTTCGCCTGCTGAGCGAAATTATGATGTGGGCAACCGAGAGTTGCTGGCCATGAAGTGGGCATTCGAGGAGTGGCGTCATTGGCTTGAAGGAGCTAAGCATCGCGTGGTGGTATTGACTGATCATAAGAACTTGACTTATCTCAAGTCTGCCAAGCGCTTGAATCCTAGACAAGCTCGTTGGTCGTTGTTTTTTGCCCGTTTTGACTTTGTGATTTCGTACCTTCCGGGCTCTAAAAATGTGAAGGCGGATGCTCTGTCTAGGAGTTTTGTGCCCGACTCTCCGGGTTTATCTGAGCCGGCGGGTATCCTCAAGGAAAGAGTAATTGTGTCTGCCATCTCCCCTGATTTGCGGCGGGTGCTGCAAAAATTTCAGGCTAATAAACCTGATCGTTGCCCAGTGGAGAAACTGTTTGTCCCTGATAGGTGGACGAATAGAGTTATCTCTGAACTTCATTGTTCGGTGTTGGCTGGTCATCCTGGAATCTTTGGTACCAGAGAGTTAGTGGCTAGATCCTTTTGGTGGCCGTCTCTGTCGCGGGATGTGCGTACTTTTGTGCAGTCCTGTGGGATTTGTGCTCGGGCTAAGCCCTGCTGTTCTCGTGCCAGTGGGTTGCTTTTGCCCTTGCCGGTCCCGAAGAGGCCTTAGACACATATCTCTATGGATTTTATTTCTGACTTTCCCGTTTCTCAAAAGATGTCAGTCATTTGGGTGGTCTGTGATCGCTTTTCTAAGATGGTCCATCTGGTACCCTTGTCTAAATTGCCTTCCTCCTCTGATTTGGTGCCTTTGTTCTTCCAGCATGTGGTTCTTTTGCATGGCATTCCAGAGAATATTGTTTCTGACAGAGGTTCCCAGTTTGTTTCGAGGTTTTGGCGAGCCTTTTGTGGTAGGATGGGCATTGACTTGTCTTTTTCTTCGGCTTTCCATCCTCAGACTAATGGCCAGACCGAACGAACCAATCAGACCTTGGAAACATATCTGAGATGCTTTGTTTCTGCTGATCAGGATGACTGGGTGTCCTTTTTGCCTTTGGCTGAGTTCGCCCTTAATAATCGGGCCAGCTCGGCTACCTTGGTTTCGCCGTTTTTCTGCAATTCTGGGTTCCATCCTCGTTTCTCTTCAGGACAGGTTGAGTCTTAGGACTGTCCTGGTGTGGATACTGTGGTGGACAGGTTGCAGCAGATTTGGACTCAGGTAGTGGACAATTTGACCTTGTCCCAGGAGAAGGCTCAACTTTTCGCTAATCGCAGACGCCGTGTGGGTCCCCGACTTCGTGTTGGGGATCTGGTTTTGTTTTCTTCTCGTCATATTCCTATGAAGGTTTCCTCTCCTAAGTTTAAACCTCGTTTTTTTGGTCCGTATAGGATTTCTGAGGTTCTTAATCCTGTGTCTTTTCGTCTGACCCTCCCAGATTCTTTTTCCATACATAACGTATTCCATAGGTCATTGTTGCGGAGATACGTGGCACCTATGGTTCCATCTGTTGAACCTCCTGCCCCGGTTTTGGTGGAGGGGGAATTGGAGTATATTGTGGAGAAGATTTTGGATTCTCGTGTTTCAAGACGGAAACTCCAGTATCTGGTTAAATGGAAGGGTTATGCTCAGGAAGATAATTCCTGGGTTTTTGCTTCTGATGTCCATGCTCCCGATCTTGTTCGTGCCTTTCATGTGGCTCATCCTGGTCGGCCTGGGGGCTCTGGTGAGGGTTCGGTGACCCCTCCTCAAGGGGGGCGTACTGTTGTGAATTCTGTGGCAGAGTTCACTCCTGTGGTCACAAGTGGTATTTCGGCTGATTCTCTCTGGGAGCTTCCGTTTGTGGAGGAAAGTGGTACTGCAGCTTCTGAGTTTCCTCCCACAGGTGATCTGGTGAGCTCGTTAGCTGCTTCTCTACTTAACTCCACCTAATGCTTTGATCCATGCTTCCTGTCAATGTTCCAGTGTTGGACTTGTGTATCTCTGGATCATTCCTGTGGCCTGCTGCTCTGCATAGCTAAGTGATTCTTTGCTATTTGTTGCTATTTTTTCTGTCCATCTTGTCTATTTGTTTTGCTGGAAGCTCTGGGACGCAAGGGGTGTACCTCCGTGCCGTTAGTTCGGTACGGAGGGTCTTTTTGCCCCCTTTGCGTGGTTTTCTTTAGGGTTTTGTGTAGACCGCAAAGTTATCTTTCCTATCCTCGTTCTGTCTAGAATATCGGGCCTCACTTTGCTGAATCTATTTCATCCCTACGTTTGTCTTTTCGTCTTACTCACAGTCATTATATGTGGGGGGCTGCCTTTTCCTTTGGGGTATTTCTCTGAGGCAAGGTAGGCTTATTTTTCTATCTTCAGGCTAGTTAGTTTCTTAGGCTGTGCTGAGTTGCATAGGCAGAGTTAGGCGCAATCCACGGCTGCCTCTAGTGTTGTTTGGAGAGGATTAGGGATTGCGGTCTGCAGAGTTCCCACGTCTCAGAGCTCGTTCTATTATTTTGGGTTATTGTCAGATCACTGTATGTGCTCTGATCACTATGTACATTGTGTTACTGAATTGCCTATCACAACACTACAGCCAAATTTTGTTATGTTAGGCCTACTACGCCTGTCTGCGGTCCCTCCTTCCACTTGTCCTCCACTGACCAGACCACTGCTGCCCGTGTACCCCTGGAACCAATTTAAAAGTGCCTACAGCCAAATTTTGTTATGTTAGGCCTACTACGCCTATCTGCGGTCCCTCCTTCCACTAGTCCTCCACTGACCTGTCCACTGCTGCCCGTGTACCCCTGGAACCAATTTTAAAGTGCCTACAGCCAAATTTTGTTATGTTAGGCCTACTACGCCTGTCTGTGGTCCCTCCTTCCACTAGTCCTCCACTGACCAGACCACTGCTGCCCGTGTACCCCTGGAACCAATTTAAAAGTGCCTACAGCCAAATTTTGTTATGTTAGGCCTCCTACGCCTGTATGCGGTCCCTCCTTCCACTAGTCCTCCAGTGACCTGTCCACTGCTGCCCGTGTACCCCTGGAACCAATTTAAAAGTACCTACAGACAAATTTTGTTATGTTAGGCCTACTACACCTTTCTGCGGTCCCTCCTTCCACTAGTCCTCCAGTGACCAGTCCACTGCCGTCCGTGTACCCCTGGAACCTATTTTAAAGTGCCTACAGCCTACTTTATTTCTTTATATAAAAGAAGGTAGAAAGCAGCACAGCCCGATAAGGAGTAATCATATGGAGTCACCGCAGGAACCACTGAGCCCAGCGTATACAGCGAGTTGCTCACGTCTAAGGCACAGCGAACATGTAGATCAGAAATGAAGAGAGACGTGGCAACACTCACCGATCCTGTGAAGCAGGCTTTACCTTTTATTAAAGCAAACGTGAGACCATCTTCACGGCACGGGGGAGACAAAATAGAGGAGGTGAGCGGTACGGTGTGGACCCGTAGAAGCGCCGGTGTGGGCGCAAAACGGCTGTTGTCCTCTCCCCCGCTCACCTCCTCTATTTTGTCTCCCCCGTGCCGTGAAGATGGTCTGACGTTTGCTTTAATAAAAGGTAAAGCCTGCTTCACAGGATCGGTGAGTGTTGCCACGTCTCTCTTCATTTCTGATCTACTTTTTTTCTTTATTTTATAATTGTAAAGCCCAGATGGACTACGCTGTACCACGGTAAGAGCTACCCAGTCGTCACTTCTTTTGCGAGAAAAGCCATCCCAGCTCTCCACCATCATGTAAAAATCCGCATTGTCCATGCTCTCAAGCAATCTAATAGTAGAAAGGTGCACCTGACAACAGATGCATGGAACAGTAGGCATGTCCACGGAAGGTTACATGTCCATTACGGGCCACTGGGTTAATGTGGTGGATGCATGGTCCACAGGGGACAGCCTACTAAGTCTGTCTGCAGTCCCAAATAGAAATTGTCCTCCGCTTACCACACCAATGCTGCCTGTGTACCACTGGAACATTTTATAAACTGCATTGAGCCAAATTTTTGGTTTAAGGCCTACTACCAGTGTCTGCCGCTCCAAGGTGTTCTCCGGGTTGCCATTCCTGAGCTTTGATCTTCAGGCTCTCGTTAAATAGTTTTTAAATCAAACTGCAGTGGGGCTAGTACTTGGGTTGGGGCCTACTAGCAGTGTCTGACGCGCCATGGTGTTCTCCGGGTTGCCTTTCCTGAGCTTCGATCTTCAGGCTCTTGTTAAACATTTTTAAAATCAAACTGCAGTGGGGCTAGTACTTGGGTTGGGGCCTCCTACAAGTGTCTGACACTCCAAGGTGTTCTCCAGGTTGCCTTTCCTGAGCTTCGATCTTCAGGCTCTTGTTAAACATTTTTTTAATTAAACTGCAGTGGGGCTAGTACTTGGGTTGGGGCCTACTACCAGTGTCTGACGCTCCAAGGTGTTCTCCGGGTTGCCTTTCCTGAGCTTCGATCTTCAGGCTCTTGTTAAACATTTTTTAATCAAACTGCAGTGGGGCTAGTACTTGGGTTGGGGCCTACTACCAGTGTTTGACGCTCCAAGGTGTTCTCCGGGTTGCCTTTCTTGAGCTTCAATCTTCAGGCTCTTGTTAATCATTTTTTTAATCAAACTGCAGTGGGGCTAGTACTTGGGTTGGGGCCTACAACCAGTGTCTGCCGCTCCAAGGTGATCTCCGGGTTTCCATTCCTGAACTTTGATCTTCAGGCTCTCGTTAAATAGTTTTTAAATCAAACTGCAGTGGGGCTAGTACTTGGGTTGGGGCCTACTAGCAGTGTCTGACGCGCCAAGGTGTTCTCCGGGTTGCCTTTCCTGAGCTTCGATCTTCAGGCTCTTGTTAAACATTTTTAAAATCAAACTGCAGTGGGGCTAGTACTTGGGTTGGGGCCTACTACCAGTGTCTGACGCTCCAAGGTGTTCTCCGGGTTGCCTTTCCTGAGCTTCGATCTTCAGGCTCTTGTTAAACATTTTTTTAAACAAACTGAAGTGGGGCTAGTACTTGGGTTGGGGACTACTACCAGTGTCTGACGCTCCAAGGTGTTCTCCGGGTTGCCATTCCTGAGCTTTGATCTTCAGGTTCTTGTTAAATAGTTTTTAAATCAAACTGCAGTGGGGCTAGTACTTGGGTTGGGGCCTACTACCAGTGTCTGCCACTCCAAGGTGTTCTCCGGGTTGCCATTCCTGAGCTTTGATCTTCAGGTTCTCGTTAAATAGTTTTTAAATCAAACTGCAGTGGGGCTAGTACTTGGGTTGGGGCCTACTACCAGTGTCTGACGCGCCAAGGTGTTCTCCGGGTTGCCTTTCCTGAGCTTCGATCTTCAGGCTCTTGTTAAACATTTTTAAAATCAAACTACAGTGGGGCTAGTACTTGGGTTGGGGCCTACTACCAGTGTCTGACGCTCCAAGGTGTTCTCCGGGTTGCCTTTCCTGAGCTTCGATCTTCAGGCTCTTGTTAAACATTTTTTTAATCAAACTGAAGTGGGGCTACTACTTGGGTTGGGGACTACTACCAGTGTCTGACGCTCCAAGGTGTTCTCCGGGTTGCCATTCCTGAGCTTTGATCTTCAGGTTCTCGTTAAATAGTTTTTAAATCAAACTGCAGTGGGGCTAGTACTTGGGTTGGGGCCTACTACCAGTGTCTGCCACTCCAAGGTGTTCTCCGGGTTGCCATTCCTGAGCTTTGATCTTCAGGCTCTCGTTAAATAGTTTTTAAATCAAACTGCAGTGGGGCTAGTACTTGGGTTGGGGCCTACTACCATTGTCTGCCGCTCCAAGGTGTTCTCCGGGTTGCCATTCCTGAGCTTTGATCTTCAGGCTCTCGTTAAATAGTTTTCAAATCAAACTGCAGTGGGGCTAGTACTTGGGTTGGGGCCTACTACCAGTGTCTGCCACTCCAAGGTGTTCTCCTGGTTGTCTTTCCTGAGCTTTGATCTTCAGGCTCTCGTTAAATAGTTTTTAAATCAAACTGCAGTGGGGCTAATACTTGGGTTGGGGCCTACTAGCAGTGTCTGACGCGCCAAGGTGTTCTCCGGCTTGCCTTTCCTGAGCTTCGATCTTCAGGCTCTTGTTAAACATTTTTTTAATCAAACTGCAGTGGGGCTAGTACTTGGGTTGGGGCCTACTACCAGTGTCTGACGCTCCAAGGTGTTCTCCGGGTTGCCATTCCTGAGCTTTGATCTTCAGGTTCTCGTTAAATAGTTTTTAAATCAAACTGCAGTGGGGCTAGTACTTGGGTTGGGGCCTACTACCAGTGTCTGACGCTCCAAGGTGTTCTCCGGGTTGCCTTTCCTGAGCTTTAATCTTCAGGCTCTCGTTAAATAGTTTTTAAATCAAACTGCAGTGGGGCTAGTACTTGGGTTGGGGCCTACTACCAGTGTCTGCCACTCCAAGATGTTCTCCGGGTTGCCATTCCTGAGCTTTGATCTTCAGGCTCTCGTTAAATAGTTTTTAAATCAAACTGCAGTGGGGCTAGTACTTGGGTTGGGGCCCACTACCGGTGTCTGCCGCTCCAAGGTGTTCTCCGGGTTGCCATTCCTGAGCTTTGATCTTCAGGCTCTTGTTAAATAGTTTTTAAATCAAACTGCAGTGGGGCTAGTACTTGGGTTGGGGCCTACTACCAGTGTCTGACGCTCCAAGGTGTTCTCCGGGTTGCCTTTCCTGAGCTTTAATCTTCAGGCTCTCGTTAAATAGTTTTTAAATCAAACTGCAGTGGGGCTAGTACTTGGGTTGGGGCCTACTAACAGTGTCTGACGCGCCAAGGTGTTCTCCGGGTTGCCTTTCCTGAGCTTCGATCTTCAGGCTCTTGTTAAACATTTTTAAAATCAAACTGCAGTGGGGCTAGTACTTGGGTTAGGGCCTACTACCAGTGTCTGACGCTCCAAGGTGTTCTCCGAGTTGCCTTTCCTGAGCTTCGATCTTCAGGCTCTCGTTAAATAGTTTTTAAATCAAACTGCAGTGGGGCTAGTAGTTGTGTTGGGGCCTACTATCAGTGTCTGCCGCTCCAAGGTGTTCTCCGGGTTGCCATTCCTGAGCTTTGATCTTCAGGCTCTCGTTAAATAGTTTTTAAATCCAACTGCAGTGGGGCTAGTACTTGGGTTGGGGCCTACTACCAGTGTCTGACGCTCCAAGGTGTTCTCCGGGTTGCCTTTCCTGAGCTTTGATCTTCAGGCTCTCGTTAAATAGTTTTTAAATCAAACTGCAGTGGGGCTAGTACTTGGGTTGGGGCCTACTACCAGTGTCTGCCACTCCAAGGTGTTCTCCTGGTTGTCTTTCCTGAGCTTTGATCTTCAGGCTCTCGTTAAATAGTTTTTAAATCAAACTGCAGTGGGGCTAGTACTTGGGTTGGGGCCTACTAGCAGTGTCTGACGCGCCAAGGTGTTCTCCGGGTTGCCTTTTCTGAGCTTCGATCTTCAGGCTCTTGTTAAACATTTTTAAAATCAAACTGCAGTGGGGCTAGTACTTGGGTTGGGGCCTACTACCAGTGTCTGATGCTCCAAGGTGTTCTCCGGGTTGCCTTTCCTGAGCTTCGATCTTCAGGCTCTTGTTAAACATTTTTTTAATCAAACTGCAGTGGGGCTAGTACTTGGGTTGGGGCCTACTACCAGTGTCTGCCGCTCCAAGGTGTTCTCCGGGTTGCCATTCCTGAGCTTTGATCTTCAGGCTCTCGTTAAATAGTTTTTAAATCAAACTGCAGTGGGGCTAGTACTTGGGTTGGGGCCTACTACCAGTGTCTGCCGCTCCAAGGTGTTCTCCGGGTTGCCTTTCCTGTGCTTTGATCTTCAGGCTCTCGTTAAATAGTTTTTAAATCAAACTGCAGTGGGGCTATTACTTGGGTTGGGGCCTACTACCAGTGTCTGCCGCTCCAAGGTGTTCTCCGGGTTGCCATTCCTGAACTTTGATCTTCAGGCTCTCGTTAAATAGTTTTTAAATCAAACTGCAGTGGGGCTAGTACTTGGGTTGGGGCCTACTACCAGTGTCTGACGCTCCAAGGTGTTCTCCGGGTTGCCATTCCTGAGATTTGATCTTCAGGTTCTCGTTAAATAGTTTTTAAATCAAACTGCAGTGGGGCTAGTACTTGGGTTGGGGCCTACTACCAGTGTCTGATGCTCCAAGGTGTTCTCCGGGTTGCCTTTCCTGAGCTTTAATCTTCAGGCTCTCGTTAAATAGTTTTTAAATCAAACTGCAGTGGGGCTAGTACTTGGGTTGGGGCCTACTACCAGTGTCTGCCACTCCAAGATGTTCTCCGGGTTGCCATTCCTGAGCTTTGATCTTCAGGCTCTCGTTAAATAGTTTTTAAATCAAACTGCAGTGGGGCTAGTACTTGGGTTGGGGCCTACTACCAGTGTCTGACGCGCCAAGGTGTTCTCCGGGTTGCCTTTCCTGAGCTTCGATCTTCAGGCTCTTGTTAAACATTTTTAAAATCAAACTGCAGTGGGGCTAGTACTTGGGTTGGGGCCTACTACCAGTGTCTGACGCTCCAAGGTGTTCTCCGGGTTGCCTTTCCTGAGCTTCGATCTTCAGGGTCTTGTTAAACATTTTTTTAATCAAACTGAAGTGGGGCTACTACTTGGGTTGGGGACTACTACCAGTGTCTGACGCTCCAAGGTGTTCTCCGGGTTGCCATTCCTGAGCTTTGATCTTCAGGTTCTCGTTAAATAGTTTTTAAATCAAACTGCAGTGGGGCTAGTACTTGGGTTGGGGCCTACTACCAGTGTCTGCCACTCCAAGGTGTTCTCCGGGTTGCCATTCCTGAGCTTTGATCTTCAGGCTCTCGTTAAATAGTTTTTAAATCAAACTGCAGTGGGGCTAGTACTTGGGTTGGGGCCTACTACCATTGTCTGCCGCTCCAAGGTGTTCTCCGGGTTGCCATTCCTGAGCTTTGATCTTCAGGCTCTCGTTAAATAGTTTTTAAATCAAACTGCAGTGGGGCTAGTACTTGGGTTGGGGCCTACTACCAGTGTCTGCCACTCCAAGGTGTTCTCCTGGTTGTCTTTCCTGAGCTTTGATCTTCAGGCTCTCGTTAAATAGTTTTTAAATCAAACTGCAGTGGGGCTAATACTTGGGTTGGGGCCTACTAGCAGTGTCTGACGCGCCAAGGTGTTCTCCGGCTTGCCTTTCCTGAGCTTTGATCTTCAGGTTCTCGTTAAATAGTTTTTAAATCAAACTGCAGTGGGGCTAGTACTTGGGTTGGGGCCTACTACCAGTGTCTGACGCTCCAAGGTGTTCTCTGGGTTGCCTTTCCTGAGCTTTAATCTTCAGGCTCTCGTTAAATAGTTTTTAAATCAAACTGCAGTGGGGCTAGTACTTGGGTTGGGGCCTACTACCAGTGTCTGCCACTCCAAGATGTTCTCCGGGTTGCCATTCCTGAGCTTTGATCTTCAGGCTCTCGTTAAATAGTTTTTAAATCAAACTGCAGTGGGGCTAGTACTTGGGTTGGGGCCTACTACCAGTGTCTGACGCGCCAAGGTGTTCTCCGGGTTGCCTTTCCTGAGCTTCGATCTTCAGGCTCTTGTTAAACATTTTTAAAATCAAACTACAGTGGGGCTAGTACTTGGGTTGGGGCCTACTACCAGTGTCTGACGCTCCAAGGTGTTCTCCGGGTTGCCTTTCCTGAGCTTCGATCTTCAGGCTCTTGTTAAACATTTTTTTAATCAAACTGAAGTGGGGCTACTACTTGGGTTGGGGACTACTACCAGTGTCTGACGCTCCAAGGTGTTCTCCGGGTTGCCATTCCTGAGCTTTGATCTTCAGGTTCTCGTTAAATAGTTTTTAAATCAAACTGCAGTGGGGCTAGTACTTGGGTTGGGGCCTACTACCAGTGTCTGCCACTCCAAGGTGTTCTCCGGGTTGCCATTCCTGAGCTTTGATCTTCAGGCTCTCGTTAAATAGTTTTTAAATCAAACTGCAGTGGGGCTAGTACTTGGGTTGGGGCCTACTACCATTGTCTGCCGCTCCAAGGTGTTCTCCGGGTTGCCATTCCTGAGCTTTGATCTTCAGGCTCTCGTTAAATAGTTTTCAAATCAAACTGCAGTGGGGCTAGTACTTGGGTTGGGGCCTACTACCAGTGTCTGCCACTCCAAGGTGTTCTCCTGGTTGTCTTTCCTGAGCTTTGATCTTCAGGCTCTCGTTAAATAGTTTTTAAATCAAACTGCAGTGGGGCTAATACTTGGGTTGGGGCCTACTAGCAGTGTCTGACGCGCCAAGGTGTTCTCCGGCTTGCCTTTCCTGAGCTTCGATCTTCAGGCTCTTGTTAAACATTTTTTTAATCAAACTGCAGTGGGGCTAGTACTTGGGTTGGGGCCTACTACCAGTGTCTGACGCTCCAAGGTGTTCTCCGGGTTGCCATTCCTGAGCTTTGATCTTCAGGTTCTCGTTAAATAGTTTTTAAATCAAACTGCAGTGGGGCTAGTACTTGGGTTGGGGCCTACTACCAGTGTCTGACGCTCCAAGGTGTTCTCCGGGTTGCCTTTCCTGAGCTTTAATCTTCAGGCTCTCGTTAAATAGTTTTTAAATCAAACTGCAGTGGGGCTAGTACTTGGGTTGGGGCCTACTACCAGTGTCTGCCACTCCAAGATGTTCTCCGGGTTGCCATTCCTGAGCTTTGATCTTCAGGCTCTCGTTAAATAGTTTTTAAATCAAACTGCAGTGGGGCTAGTACTTGGGTTGGGGCCCACTACCGGTGTCTGCCGCTCCAAGGTGTTCTCCGGGTTGCCATTCCTGAGCTTTGATCTTCAGGCTCTTGTTAAATAGTTTTTAAATCAAACTGCAGTGGGGCTAGTACTTGGGTTGGGGCCTACTACCAGTGTCTGACGCTCCAAGGTGTTCTCCGGGTTGCCTTTCCTGAGCTTTAATCTTCAGGCTCTCGTTAAATAGTTTTTAAATCAAACTGCAGTGGGGCTAGTACTTGGGTTGGGGCCTACTAACAGTGTCTGACGCGCCAAGGTGTTCTCCGGGTTGCCTTTCCTGAGCTTCGATCTTCAGGCTCTTGTTAAACATTTTTAAAATCAAACTGCAGTGGGGCTAGTACTTGGGTTAGGGCCTACTACCAGTGTCTGACGCTCCAAGGTGTTCTCCGAGTTGCCTTTCCTGAGCTTCGATCTTCAGGCTCTCGTTAAATAGTTTTTAAATCAAACTGCAGTGGGGCTAGTAGTTGTGTTGGGGCCTACTATCAGTGTCTGCCGCTCCAAGGTGTTCTCCGGGTTGCCATTCCTGAGCTTTGATCTTCAGGCTCTCGTTAAATAGTTTTTAAATCCAACTGCAGTGGGGCTAGTACTTGGGTTGGGGCCTACTACCAGTGTCTGACGCTCCAAGGTGTTCTCCGGGTTGCCTTTCCTGAGCTTTGATCTTCAGGCTCTCGTTAAATAGTTTTTAAATCAAACTGCAGTGGGGCTAGTACTTGGGTTGGGGCCTACTACCAGTGTCTGCCACTCCAAGGTGTTCTCCTGGTTGTCTTTCCTGAGCTTTGATCTTCAGGCTCTCGTTAAATAGTTTTTAAATCAAACTGCAGTGGGGCTAGTACTTGGGTTGGGGCCTACTAGCAGTGTCTGACGCGCCAAGGTGTTCTCCGGGTTGCCTTTTCTGAGCTTCGATCTTCAGGCTCTTGTTAAACATTTTTAAAATCAAACTGCAGTGGGGCTAGTACTTGGGTTGGGGCCTACTACCAGTGTCTGATGCTCCAAGGTGTTCTCCGGGTTGCCTTTCCTGAGCTTCGATCTTCAGGCTCTTGTTAAACATTTTTTTAATCAAACTGCAGTGGGGCTAGTACTTGGGTTGGGGCCTACTACCAGTGTCTGCCGCTCCAAGGTGTTCTCCGGGTTGCCATTCCTGAGCTTTGATCTTCAGGCTCTCGTTAAATAGTTTTTAAATCAAACTGCAGTGGGGCTAGTACTTGGGTTGGGGCCTACTACCAGTGTCTGCCGCTCCAAGGTGTTCTCCGGGTTGCCTTTCCTGTGCTTTGATCTTCAGGCTCTCGTTAAATAGTTTTTAAATCAAACTGCAGTGGGGCTATTACTTGGGTTGGGGCCTACTACCAGTGTCTGCCGCTCCAAGGTGTTCTCCGGGTTGCCATTCCTGAACTTTGATCTTCAGGCTCTCGTTAAATAGTTTTTAAATCAAACTGCAGTGGGGCTAGTACTTGGGTTGGGGCCTACTACCAGTGTCTGACGCTCCAAGGTGTTCTCCGGGTTGCCATTCCTGAGATTTGATCTTCAGGTTCTCGTTAAATAGTTTTTAAATCAAACTGCAGTGGGGCTAGTACTTGGGTTGGGGCCTACTACCAGTGTCTGATGCTCCAAGGTGTTCTCCGGGTTGCCTTTCCTGAGCTTTAATCTTCAGGCTCTCGTTAAATAGTTTTTAAATCAAACTGCAGTGGGGCTAGTACTTGGGTTGGGGCCTACTACCAGTGTCTGCCACTCCAAGATGTTCTCCGGGTTGCCATTCCTGAGCTTTGATCTTCAGGCTCTCGTTAAATAGTTTTTAAATCAAACTGCAGTGGGGCTAGTACTTGGGTTGGGGCCTACTACCAGTGTCTGACGCGCCAAGGTGTTCTCCGGGTTGCCTTTCCTGAGCTTCGATCTTCAGGCTCTTGTTAAACATTTTTAAAATCAAACTGCAGTGGGGCTAGTACTTGGGTTGGGGCCTACTACCAGTGTCTGACGCTCCAAGGTGTTCTCCGGGTTGCCTTTCCTGAGCTTCGATCTTCAGGGTCTTGTTAAACATTTTTTTAATCAAACTGAAGTGGGGCTACTACTTGGGTTGGGGACTACTACCAGTGTCTGACGCTCCAAGGTGTTCTCCGGGTTGCCATTCCTGAGCTTTGATCTTCAGGTTCTCGTTAAATAGTTTTTAAATCAAACTGCAGTGGGGCTAGTACTTGGGTTGGGGCCTACTACCAGTGTCTGCCACTCCAAGGTGTTCTCCGGGTTGCCATTCCTGAGCTTTGATCTTCAGGCTCTCGTTAAATAGTTTTTAAATCAAACTGCAGTGGGGCTAGTACTTGGGTTGGGGCCTACTACCATTGTCTGCCGCTCCAAGGTGTTCTCCGGGTTGCCATTCCTGAGCTTTGATCTTCAGGCTCTCGTTAAATAGTTTTTAAATCAAACTGCAGTGGGGCTAGTACTTGGGTTGGGGCCTACTACCAGTGTCTGCCACTCCAAGGTGTTCTCCTGGTTGTCTTTCCTGAGCTTTGATCTTCAGGCTCTCGTTAAATAGTTTTTAAATCAAACTGCAGTGGGGCTAATACTTGGGTTGGGGCCTACTAGCAGTGTCTGACGCGCCAAGGTGTTCTCCGGCTTGCCTTTCCTGAGCTTTGATCTTCAGGTTCTCGTTAAATAGTTTTTAAATCAAACTGCAGTGGGGCTAGTACTTGGGTTGGGGCCTACTACCAGTGTCTGACGCTCCAAGGTGTTCTCTGGGTTGCCTTTCCTGAGCTTTAATCTTCAGGCTCTCGTTAAATAGTTTTTAAATCAAACTGCAGTGGGGCTAGTACTTGGGTTGGGGCCTACTACCAGTGTCTGCCACTCCAAGATGTTCTCCGGGTTGCCATTCCTGAGCTTTGATCTTCAGGCTCTCGTTAAATAGTTTTTAAATCAAACTGCAGTGGGGCTAGTACTTGGGTTGGGGCCCACTACCAGTGTCTGCCGCTCCAAGGTGTTCTCCGGGTTGCCATTCCTGAGCTTTGATCTTCAGGCTCTTGTTAAATAGTTTTTAAATCAAACTGCAGTGGGGCTAGTACTTGGGTTGGGGCCTACTACCAGTGTCTGACGCTCCAAGGTGTTCTCCGGGTTGCCTTTCCTGAGCTTTAATCTTCAGGCTCTCGTTAAATAGTTTTTAAATCAAACTGCAGTGGGGCTAGTACTTGGGTTGGGGCCTACTAACAGTGTCTGACGCGCCAAGGTGTTCTCCGGGTTGCCTTTCCTGAGCTTCGATCTTCAGGCTCTTGTTAAACATTTTTAAAATCAAACTGCAGTGGGGCTAGTACTTGGGTTAGGGCCTACTACCAGTGTCTGACGCTCCAAGGTGTTCTCCGAGTTGCCTTTCCTGAGCTTCGATCTTCAGGCTCTCGTTAAATAGTTTTTAAATCAAACTGCAGTGGGGCTAGTAGTTGGGTTGGGGCCTACTATCAGTGTCTGCCGCTCCAAGGTGTTCTCCGGGTTGCCATTCCTGAGCTTTGATCTTCAGGCTCTCGTTAAATAGTTTTTAAATCCAACTGCAGTGGGGCTAGTACTTGGGTTGGGGCCTACTACCAGTGTCTGACGCTCCAAGGTGTTCTCCGGGTTGCCTTTCCTGAGCTTTGATCTTCAGGCTCTCGTTAAATAGTTTTTAAATCAAACTGCAGTGGGGCTAGTACTTGGGTTGGGGCCTACTACCAGTGTCTGCCACTCCAAGGTGTTCTCCTGGTTGTCTTTCCTGAGCTTTGATCTTCAGGCTCTCGTTAAATAGTTTTTAAATCAAACTGCAGTGGGGCTAGTACTTGGGTTGGGGCCTACTAGCAGTGTCTGACGCGCCAAGGTGTTCTCCGGGTTGCCTTTTCTGAGCTTCGATCTTCAGGCTCTTGTTAAACATTTTTAAAATCAAACTGCAGTGGGGCTAGTACTTGGGTTGGGGCCTACTACCAGTGTCTGATGCTCCAAGGTGTTCTCCGGGTTGCCTTTCCTGAGCTTCGATCTTCAGGCTCTTGTTAAACATTTTTTTAATCAAACTGCAGTGGGGCTAGTACTTGGGTTGGGGCCTACTACCAGTGTCTGACGCGCCAAGGTGTTCTCCGGGTTGCCTTTTCTGAGCTTCGATCTTCAGGCTCTTGTTAAACATTTTTAAAATCAAACTGCAGTGGGGCTAGTACTTGGGTTGGGGCCTACTACCAGTGTCTGATGCTCCAAGGTGTTCTCCGGGTTGCCTTTCCTGAGCTTCGATCTTCAGGCTCTTGTTAAACATTTTTTTAATCAAACTGCAGTGGGGCTAGTACTTGGGTTGGGGCCTACTACCAGTGTCTGCCGCTCCAAGGTGTTCTCCGGGTTGCCATTCCTGAACTTTGATCTTCAGGCTCTCGTTAAATAGTTTTTAAATCAAACTGCAGTGGGGCTAGTACTTGGGTTGGGGCCTACTACCAGTGTCTGCCGCTCCAAGGTGTTCTCCGGGTTGCCTTTCCTGAGCTTTGATCTTCAGGCTCTCGTTAAATAGTTTTTAAATCAAACTGCAGTGGGGCTAGTACTTGGGTTGGGGCCTACTACCAGTGTCTGCCGCTCCAAGGTGTTCTCCGGGTTGCCATTCCTGAGCTTTGATCTTCAGGCTCTCGTTAGTAGTTTTTAAATCAAACTGCAGTGGGGCTAGTACTTGGGTTGGGGCCTACTACCAATGTCTGCCGCTCCAAGGTGTTCTCCGGGTTGCCTTTCCTGAGCTTCGATCTTCAGGCTCTTGTTAAACATTTTTTTAATTAAACTGCAGTGGGGCTAGTACTTGGGTTGGGGCCTACTAACAGTGTCTGCCGCTCCTTGCTGTTCTCCTGGTTTCCTGTCCTGAAATTCCATTTTCAGGCTCTCGTTAAGTAGTTGTTAATGTTAGACTGCATTTGCCCTACTAGTTGGGTTGGGGCCTATTATCGGTGTCTGCCGCTCCTTGCTGTTCTCCTCCACTGAACAAAGCTGTGCTGCCTGTTTTCTACTGTTGCCAATTTTGAACTGCATTTAGACTACTTACTGATTTGGGCCTACTTTCTGTGTCAGCCTCTCATTACAGTTGTCCTCCACTGAACAAAGCAATCCCCTGGTTAGTCCTCTTACCAATTTTGAACTGCATTTAACCCACTTTATTCTTTGGGCCTATATCTGTGTTTCCTCCTCATCCTGCCCATTGCCCAGCCAGTGATAGATGAGTCTGCTGGTACATTGACCCAGAACGCTACATTCCCCGTGCACGCTACACAGCCAGAATGTGACCCTGCTGAAAGTCAGGTTCCCCTTCCAGCATACCATACCACCTTACAAAGAGGAAGGTGCAGATGAAAGTGCAGGTTCCTTCAGCAGGTGGGGGGAGGAATACTCGTTGGCGACGTCACTGGCACAGGGCCCCTCATAGTACGCAAAAGTGTCGGTGGGAGGCGCCCCCGCCGTGCAAACACACCGCTGTACTTTGAGGGGCCCTGTGCCAGTGCCAATGCCAACGAGTGGGCCCCCCCTGCTTGCTCAGGATCACAGCACTTGCAAAGTTTTAATACTTACCTCTCCCTGCTCCACTGCCCTGAGGTGGTCCAGATTACCTGGACCCACTAAATACTTGAACCAGCCCTACCCCCCACAACTTTAGCCAAATGACCCCCAATTTCCAACGCCTAACTATTAATATAAGGGAAATTAAGATTGACAAGCTTCATTAAGAAGAATGCATGGTTGTGCCATTAACCCCTTTACCCCCAAGGGTGGTTTGCACGTTATGGACCGGGCCAATTTTTACAATTCTGACCACTGTCCTTTTATGAGGTTATAACTCTGGAACACTTCAACGGATCCCGGTGATTCTGACACTGTTTTCTCGTGACATATTGTACTTCATGATAGTGGTAAAATTTATTTGATATTACCTGTGTTTATTTGTGAAAAAAATGGAAATTTGGCGAAAATTTTGAAAATTTCACAATTTTCCAACTTTGAATTTTTATGCAATTAAATCACAGAGATATGTCACACAAAATACTTAAAAAGTAACATTTCCCACATGTCTACTTTACATCAGCACAATTTTGGAACCAATTTTTTTTTTGTTAGGGAGTTATAAGGGTTAAAAGTTGACCAGCAATTTCTCATTTTTACAACACCATTTTATTTTAGTGACCACATCTCATTTGAAGTCATTTTGAGGGGTCTATATGATAGAAAATACCCAAGTGCGACACCATTCTAAAAACTGCACCCCTCAAGGTTCTCAAAACCACATTCAAGAAGTTTATTAACTCTTCAGGTGCTTCACAGGAATTTTAGGAATGTTTAATTAAAAATTAACATTTAACTTTTTTTCACAAAAAATTTATTTCAGCTCCAATTTGTTTTATTTTACCAAGGGTTACAGGAGAAAATGGACCACAAACGTTGTTGTACAATTTATCCTGAGTACGCTGATACCCCATATGTGGGGGTTAACCACAGTTTGGGCGCATGGCAGAGCTCGGAAGCAAAGGGGCGCCATTTGACTTTTCAATGCAAAATTGACTGGAATTGAGATGGGACGCCATGTTGCGTTTGGAGAGCCACTGATGTGCCTAAACATTGAAACCCCCCACAATTGACACCATTTTGGAAAGTAGACCCCCTAAGGAACTTAGCACTTTGACCCACCAAGTGCTTCACAGAAGTTTATAATGTAGAACCGTAAAAATAAAAAATCTTTTTTTTTCACAAAAATTATCTTTTCGCCCCCAATTTTATATTTTCCCAATGGTAAGAGAAGAAATTGGACCAAAAAAGTTGTTGCACAATTTGTCCTGAGTACTCTGATACCCCATATGTGGGGGTAAACCACTGTTTGGGTGCATGGGAGAGCTCGGAAGGGAAGGAGCGCCGTTTGACCTTTCAATGCAAAATTGACAGGAATTGAGATGGGACGCCATGTTGCGTTTGGAGAGCCACTGATGTGCCTAAACATTGAAACCCCCCACAAGTGACACCATTTTGGAAAGTAGACCCCCTAAGGAACTTATCTAGATGTGTGGTGAGCACTTTGACCCAATAAGAGCTTCACAGAAGTTGATAATGCAGAGACGTAAAAATAAAACAAACATTTTTTCCCACAAAAATAATTTTTTAGCCCCCAGTTTTGTATTTTCCCGAGGGTAACAGGAGAAATTGGACCCTAAACGTTGTTGTGCAATTTGTCCTGAGTGCGCTGATACCCTATATGTGGGGGAGAACCAGTGTTTGGGCGCATGGGAGGGCTCGGAAGGGAAGGAGCGCCATTTGGAATACAGACTTAGATGGAATGGTCTGCAGGCGTCACATTGTGTTTGCAGAGCCCCTAATGTACCTAAACAGTAGAAACCCCCCACAAGTGACCCCATATTGGAAACTAGACCCCCCAAGGAACTTATCTAGATGTGATGTGAGAACTTTGAGCCCCCAAGTATTTCACTACAGTTTATAACGCAGAGCCGTGAAAATAAAAAAAAAATTCCCCTCAAAATTGTTTTTTAGCCCCCAGTTTTGTATTTTCTCGAGGGTAAAAGGAGAAATTGGACCCCAAAAGTTGTTGTCCAATTTGTCCTGAGTGCGTTGATACCCCATATGGGGGGGGAACCAGCGTTTGGGCGCATGGGAGGGCTCAGAAGGGAAGGAGCGCCATTTGGAATGCAGACTTAGATGGAATGGTCTGCAGGCGTCACATTGCGTTTGCAGAGCTCCTAATATACCTAAACAGTAGAAACCCCCCACAAGTGACCCAATATTGGAAACTAGACCCCCCACGAACTTATCTAGATGTGTTGTGAGAACTTTGAGCCCCCAAGTGTTTCACTACAGTTTATAACGCAGAGCCGTGAAAATAAAAAATCTCTTTTTTTCCCACAAAAATTATTTTTTAGCCCCCAGTTTTGTATTTTCCCAAGGGTAACAGGAGAAATTGGACCCCAAAAGTTGTTGTCCAATTTGTCCTGAGTACGCTGATACCCCATATGTTGGGGTAAACTCCTGTTTGGGCACACGGGAGAGCTCGGAAGGGAAGGAGCACTGTTTTACTTTTTCAATGCAGAATTGGATGGAATTGAGATCGGTCGCCATGTCACGTTTGGAGAGCCCCTGATGTGTCTAAACAGTGGAAACCCCCCAATTATAACTGAAACCCTAATCCAAACACACCCCTAACCCTAATCCCAACGGTAACCCTAACCACACCTCTAACCCAGACACACCCCTAATCCTAATCCCAACCGCAAATGTAATCCAAACCCTAACCCTAACTTTAGCCCCAACCCTAACTGTAGCCTTAACCCTAACCCTAGCCCCAACCCTAGCCCTAACCCTAGCCCTAACCCTAGCCCCAACCCTAACCCTAGCCCTAACCCTAGCCCTAACCCTAGCCCTAACCCTAACCCTAGCCCTAACCCTAGCCCTAACCCTAGCCCTAACCCTAGCCCTAACCCTAACCCTAGCCCTAACCCTAGCCCTAACCCTAATGGGAAAATGGAAATAAATACATTTTTTTAATTTTTTAATTTTTCCCTACCTAAGGGGGTGATGAATGTGGGTTTGATTTACTTTTATAGTGGGTTTTTTAACGGATTTTTATGATTGGCAGCCGTCACACACTGAAAGACGCTTTTTATTGCAAAAAATATTTTTTGCGTTACCACATTTTGAGAGCTATAATTTTTCCATATTTGAGTCCACAGAGTCATGTGAGGTCTTGTTTTTTGCGGGACGAGTTGACGTTTTTATTGGTAACATTTTCGGGCACGTGACATTTTTTGATCGCTTTATATTCCGATTTTTGTGAGGCAGAATAACCAAAAACCAGCTATTCATTAATTTCTTTTGGGGGAGGCGTTTATACCTTTCCGCCTTGGTAAAATTGAAAAAGCAGTTTTATTCTTCGGGTCAGTACGATTACAGCGACACCTCATTTATATCATATTTTAAGTTTTGGCGCTTTTGTACGATGAAAACTATTTTATAGAAAAAATAATTATTTTCGCATCGCTTTATTCTGAGGACTATAACTTTTTTATTTTTTTGCTGATGTTGTTGTATGGTGGCTCGTTTTTTGCGGGACAAGATGACGCTTTCAGCGGTACCATGGTTATTTATATCCGTCTTTTTGATCGCGTGTTATTCCACTTTATGTTCGGCGGTACGATAATAAAGCGTTGTTTTTTCCCTCGTTTTTTTTTTTTCTTACGGTGTTTACTGAAAGTGTTAACTAGTGTAACAGCTTTATAGGTCGGGTTGTTACGGACGCGATGATACTAAATATGTGTACTTTTATTGATTTTTTTTGTATTTAGATAAAGAAATGTATTTATGGAAATAATATATATTTTTTTTTACACACTTGGAAATTTTTTTTTTTACTTTTTTACTTTGTCCCAGGGGGGGACAATACAGATCGGTGATCTGCCAGTTTGCACAGCACTCTGGCAGATCACTGATCTGTCTCAGAGCAGTGCAGCGTTACCAAGTGCCTGCTCTGAGCAGGCACTTGGTAAGCCACCTCCCTCCCTGCAGGACCCGGATCCGCGGCCATCTTGGATCCGGGACTTGCTGCAGGGAGGAGGTAAGAGACCCCCGAAGCAACGTGATCACATCGCGTTGCTGCGGGGGTCTCAGGGAAGCCCGCAGGGAGCCCCCTCCCTGCGCGATGCTTCCCTGCACCGCCGGCACATCGCGATCATCTTTGATCGTGGTGTGCCGGGGGTTAATGTGCCGGGGGCGGTCCGTGACCGCTCCTGGCACATAGTGCCGCATGTCAGCTGCAATAAGCAGCTGACACCCGGCCGCGATCGGCCGTGCTCCCCCCGTGAGCGCGGCCGATCGTGCTGGACATAATATTCCGTCCTTGGGAATTAAGGCCCACCCAACATGGACGGAATATTACGTCCAATGGCAGAAAGGGGTTAAAATGGGCACTCTAGGTGTTTTCCTGGCCCCCACTCACTGCCGACTATGCTGCCCCTTTGACTTGCATTGGGTTTCGTGTTTCGGTCGATCCCGACTTTACAACATAATCGGCCAATTTCACTCGACCCGACTTTTGAGATAGTCGGGTTTTGCGAAACCCGACTCGACTCTAAAAAAGTCAAGGTCGCTCAACCCTACTGACTACCTTGCCTGCCTCAAGATGTACACTGCTCAGCCATGACTGAGTTTTCTGCTGCAAGTACTCGGCCAGTACTTCCGCGGTGTGTCTGTTGTCGCCCAAACACTTCATTTGCAGCACAGCCTGTTGACGCTTCCCACTAGCTGTTCCATAATGGGACACCACGGGTGGAAGACTGACAGCTGCGGATGGAGTGGTCGTGCGACTGCGCTCTGTGGATGAGCTTTCGCTTCTGGAGGAGGAGAAGGAGGAGCAGGAGCAGCAAACGCCTACAGCCAACTGTTTCCTAGACCGTGGGCTAGGTAGAACTGTGCCAGTATTGTTGTCCCCTGTGGACCCTGCACCCATCACATTAACCCAGTGTGCGGTAATGGACACGTAACGCCCCTGTCCATGCCTACTGGTCTATGCATCTGTTGTGAGGTGCACCTTTCTACTGACCGATTGCCTGAGTTCATGGACAATGTGTTCTTTGACATGTTGGTGGAGTGCTGGGATGGCTTTTCTCGCAAAGAAGTGTCGACTGGGTAGGTCATAGAGTGGTACTGCGTAGGCCATCAGGGCTTTGAAAGCTTCACTTTCAACCAAACTGTAGGGCATCATCTCTAACGAGATTAGTCGACCAATGTAGCCGTTCAAACCCTGTGTACGCGGATGAGGGGAAGAGTACTTTTTTTCCTATTGAGAGTCTCTTTTAGGCTGAGCTGGACTCGAGAGCTGCATATGGTGGAACTAGCGGGGGTGGTGGTGGACATGGCAGATTGAGAGAGGCTTGGTGATGGTATACTTGACTATCTACACTGTTTCCAACCAAGAACCTTGCGATTCCCTGACTGCTTTGGCCTTGCAACAATACCTCCACATTTGCTACTGGTGGTGTCATAACCGGTGGGCTTCCAGTAAGGGAAGCAACGTTGCGTTGCTGACTAGCTTCAATATGAGCAGGTGCACCAACGGTACAGGACGTTTGGTAGTTAGTCCATGCTTCCAAGTGCCTGCTGGTTAGATGTCTACGCATGCATGTTGTATTTAAATTTTGAACATTCTTCCCTCTGCTAAAGGTCTTGGAGCATTTCTTACATATAATTTTGGACTGATCATTCGGATCTTGGTTAAAAAAATTGCCATACTGCACTCGTCCTACTATGGAATACCTTTTCAGGCTTTGCACGCCGTGCTACTGCCACCAGATTGCAACGTTGTCCTACACCTGTTGTGGTTTTTGACACAGGTTTTGGGCCTGATGCGGTCCTGCCATATGACAACTTTTGCGATGTAGATGGCAGCTGTAGATCATCCTCCTCCGCTTCTGAGCTCCAGGCTGCGGCACCCTTTTAACAATTTCCCTCTCTAACCCAGGCACGGTATGTGTAAAGAGCTCCATGGAGTAAAGTGTTGCCTGCCGTATCAATCACTTTTGTTTTGGGTGAAGGACACAAGGAAGCAACTTTTTCCGGACCTGGAGCATCCACTGACAACTCACTGGTTTTAGATTTCGAAGCTTCTGAAGAGGAGGTGAAAGAGCTGGAGGCTGAGTCAGCAAGGAAAGCCAAAACTTGTTCGTGCTGCTCCTGCTTTAAAAGCTGTTTTCCTACTCCCAGATAAGGGAGCCTTCGACGCCTTGTGTAGCCAGATGATGACGCTGCCTCTACACCTCAAGCATTTACATAGTTACATAGTTATTAAGGTTGAAGGAAGACTATATGTCCATCTAGTTCAACCCATAGCCTAACCTAACATGCCCTAACATGTTGATCCAGAGGAAGGCAAAAAAAACCCATGTGGCAAAGAGTAAGCTCCACATTGGGGAAAAAAATTCCTTCCCGACTCCACATACGGCAATCAGACTAGTTCCCTGGATCAACGCTCTATCAAGGAATCTAGTGTATATACCCTGTAACATTATACTTTTCCAGAAAGGTATCCAGTCCCCTCTTAAATTTAAGTAATGAATCACTCATTACAACATCATACGGCAGAGAGTTCCATAGTCTCACTCCTCTTACAGTAAAGAATCCGCGTCTGTTATTATGCTTACACCTTTTTTCCTCCAACCGCAGAGGATGCCCCCTTGTCCCTGTTTCAGGTCTATGATTAAAAAGATCATCAAAAAGGTCTTTGTACTGTCCCCTCATATATTTATACATTAAAATAAGATCACCCCTTAGTCTTCATTTTTCCAAACTAAATAGCCCCAAGTGTAATAACCTATCTTGGTATTGCAGACCCCCCAGTCCTCTAATAACCTTGGTCGCTCTTCTCTGCACCCGCTCCAGTTCAGCTATGTCTTTCTTAAACACCGGAGACCAGAACTGTGCACAGTATTCTAAGTGTGGTCGAACTAGTGACTTGTATAGAGGTAAAATTATATTCTCCTCATGAGCATCTATGCCTCTTTTAATGCATCCCATTATTTTATTTGCCTTTGTAGCAGCTGCCTGACACTGGCCACTGAATATAAGTTTGTCATCCACCCATACACCCAGGTTTTTTTCATTGACGGTTTTGCCCAGAGTTTTAGAATTAAGCACATAATTATACATCTTATTACTTCTACCCAAGTGCATGACCTTACATTTATCCCCATTAAAGCTCATTTGCCATTTATCAGCCCAAGCTTCTAGTTTACATAAATCATCCTGTAATATAAAATTGTCCTCCTCTGTATTGATTACCCTGCAGAGTTTAGTGTCATCTGCAAATATTGAAATTCTACTCTGAATGCCTCCTACAAGGTCATTAATAAATATGTTAAAAAGAAGAGGGCCCAATACTGACCCCTGTGGTACCCCACTGCTAATCGCTACCCAGTCCGAGTGTGCTCCATTAATAACCACCCTTTGTTTCCTATCCCTGAGCCAGCTCTCAACCCACTTGCACATATTTTCCCCTATCCCCATTATTCTCATTTTATGTATCAACCTTTTGTCTGGCACCGTATCAAAAGCTTTTGAAAAGTCCATATACACTACATCCACTGGGTTCCCTTGGTCCAATCCGGAACTTACCTCTTCATAGAAACTGATCAAATTAGTCTGACATGAACGGTCCCTAGTAAACCCGTGCTGATAATGGGTCATGAGGTTATTCCTCTTCAGATACTCCAGTATAGCGTCCCTTAGAATTCAGTCCAGGATTTTACCCACAGTAGAGGTTAAGCTTACTGGCCTATAATTTCCGAGTTCAGTTTTTGTTCCCTTTTTGAATATTGGCACCACATTTGCTATACGCCAGTCCTGTGGCACAGACCCTGTTATTATGGAGTCTTTAAAGATTAAAAATAATGGTCTATCAATGACTGTACTTAATTCCTGCAGTACTCGAGGGTGTATCCCATCCGGGCCCGGAGATTTGTCAATTTTAGTGATTTTTAGACGCCGCCGCACTTCCTGCTGGGTTAAGCAGGTGACATTTAATTGGAAATTTTTATCACTAGACATTTTGTCTGCCATGGGATTTTCTTGTGTAAGTACTGATGAAAAAAAGTCATTTAGCATATTGGCTTTTTCCTCATCCTCATCCACCATCTCACCCAGACTATTTTTAAGGGGGCCAACACTATCATTTTTTAGTTTCTTACTGTTTATGTAGTTAAAGAATATTTTAGGATTATTTTTACTCTCTCTGGCAATGAGTCTCTCTGTCTCAATCTTTGCTGCCTTGATTTGCTTTTTACAGAATTTATTTAATTTTCTGTATTTATTTAATGCCTCCTCACTACCTACTTCCTTTAATTCTCTAAATGCTTTCTTTTTGTCACTTATTGCACCCCTTACAGCTCTATTTAGCCATATTGGTTTCCTCCTATTTCTAGTATGTTTATTCCCATATGGTATATACTGTGCACAGGTCCTATCCAGGATGCTAATAAACGTCTCCCATTTTCTTTGTGTATTTTTGTGTCTCAGGATATCGTCCCAGTTAATTGCACCAAGATCCTCTCTCATCCGTTGGAAATTTGCCCTCCTGAAGTTTAGTGTCCTTGTAACCCCTCTACTACACATCTTTTTAAAGGATACATGAAAACTTATTATTTTGTGATCGCTATTTCCCAAGTGACCCCCGACCCTTATATTTGATATGCGGTCTGGCCTGTTGGTTAATATTAGGTCTAGCAGTGCCCCCCTTCTTGTTGGGTCCTGAACCAGTTGTGAAAGGTAATTGTCTCTCACAATTGTCAAAAACCGATTACCTTTGCTGGAACTGCAGGTTTCTGTTCCCCAATCTATTTCAGGGTAGTTGAAGTCCCCCATAATAATGACTTCTCCTTGAGTCGCAGCTTCATCTATTTGCTTTACGAGGATAATCTCCATTGCTTCCATTATTTTTGGAGATTTATAACAAACCCCTATCAGTAATTTATTATTTTTTCCCCCTCCCCTTATCTCCACCCACAGGGATTCTATATTTTCATTAAATTCACCTATATTATCGCGCAGGATGGGTTTTAAGGACGATTTTACATATAGACACACCCCACCCCCTCGCTTATCTGTACGGTCATTTCTGAACAGGCTATAGCCCTGCAAGTTAACAGCCCAGTCATGGCTCTCATCCAGCCACGTTTCAGATATCCCCACCATGTCATAATTATGCTCCAACAACATTAGTTCTAATTCGTCCATTTTGTTGGCGAGGCTTCTGGCATTAGTATACATGCACTTTCTGTTCCTCTCTGTACTTCTACTTCTTAAATTATTTACTGTTCTGACCCCACCCTCCATGCCACCGCCACCCCCAACTTCCTTATTTGTGCCCAGGTCTCTGTCTGCACTATCTTCCCCTGCTATAAAATGAATACCCTCCCCCAATTCCTAGTTTAAACACTCCTCCAACCTTCTAGCCATTCTCTCCCCCAGCACAGCTGCACCCTCCCCATTGAGGTGCAGCCCGTCCCTAGCGTAGAGCCTGTAGCCAACTGAGAAGTCGGCCCAGTTCTGCAGGAACCCAAACCCCTCTTTCCTACACCAATTCTTGAGCCACTTATTAACCTCCCTAATCTCCCGTTGCCTCTCTGGCGTGGCACATGGTACCGGCAGTATTGGTGCTATCTTGCTTTTCCCAGTACCACCAGATGCTCCACTACCACCACCACCATCAGTAGCAGCTGGCAACGACCGCCCACGGCCTCTTCCACCAGACTTCCTCATTTTTGCGGAAATGTTACCAAAATAACAAGCGTTATATGCTACTGCTATACAAGGAAGAAGGTGTATATTAACTATTGGAGAATTTATATCTCCCTTTTTTTGGCGGGAAGACAGCAGGAGAAAACAGGCCCTGTGTATTACACCACACAATGGACAAGGCAGAACGTGGCTGGCAGATATATGCCAAAAAGAACTCATGTAGATCCACTTAGTGGCAATTTAAAGCTCCCTTTTTTTGGGGACGGGAGACTGCAGGAAAAAACAGGCCCTGTGTATTACACCACACAATGGACAAGGGAGAACGAGGCTGGCAGATATACGCCAAACAGAACTCACGTAGATCCACTTTGTGGCTATTTAAAGCTCCCTTTTTTTGTAGGGGGGAGACTGCAGGAAAAAACAGGCCCTGTGTATTAGACCACACAATGGACAAGGAAGAACGTGGCTGGCAGATATACATAGTTACATAGTTACATAGTTATTAAGGTTGAAGGAAGACTATAAGTCCATCTAGTTCAACCCATAGCCTAACCTAACATGCCCTAACATGTTGATCCAGAGGAAGGCAAAAAAAAACATGTGGCAAAGAGTAAGCTCCACATTGGGGAAAAAAATTCCTTCCCGACTCCACATACGGCAATCAGACTAGTTCCCTGGATCAACGCCCTATCAAGGAATCTAGTGTATATACCCTGTAACATTATACTTTTCCAGAAAGGTATCCAGTCCCCTCTTAAATTTAAGTAATGAATCACTCATTACAACATCATACGGCAGAGAGTAGTGTTGAGCATTCCGATACCGCAAGTATCGGGTATCGGCCGATACTTGCGGTATCGGAATTCCGATACTGAATTCCGATACTTCCCGTGTATCGGATACCGGAATCGGAAGTTCCCAGAATTCAAATTGAACGCAGCAGCCAATGAGGAATGAATGAAAGTGTGGGCACATCCTGTTTAGCATGGTGGGCATGTAAGTACTGGCAAGGCTGGGATTGGCTGCTGAAATGATGTCACTCTGCACTGTAAAAAAGCGCTGCCGCCATTTTGCGCTCACTCTGCTGTGATTTCAGTTAGGGACAGGACGCTGTGTTCTAACTGAGGGCCAGTTGAGCTTGCTAATTGCTTTATTTTCCTTTCCAAAGGCTAATTTAGCAAAACGCTGTGTGTTCTTCACTGTTCACCTTGCTCTTGCCTTGCAGCGCTGTTTTAACAGCGTTCTGCAAGGTCTCTGTGTGTGTGTGTGTGTGCAGCTCATTCTGTAGTCTGTGTGCAGCCATATACCCGGTTGTATTCAGCTCAGGGGGGGTTCACACTGCCTCACACAGTTGTTCTTTTTTGCTCTTAGTGCAGCCTGCTGCACATTTTTTCTCAAATTTCCTATTAGTGTTTTTCCACCAGTCTCCAGCTCTATTGTGGAAAAACACTACATAGGATAACCTAGAGGGGGGTTTTTGGGCCTTGCAGCGCCGTTTACGGCTGTCTGCACGGTCTCCGTGTGAGCCCAGCTCGCCCTGTAGTCTGTGTGCAGCCATAGCCGGTTGGATTCAGCTCAGGGTTCGTTACTGGCTCATACCTTGAGAAAAATTTTCCTTTTTTTCAAATAGTGCAGCCTGTTTAAAATTTGAAAAAAAAAATTCCTATTAGTGTCTTTCCACTCGTATCCAGCTAAATAGTGGAAAAACACTATATAGGATAACCTAGAGGAGGGTTTTTTGGCCTTGCAGCGCCGTTTACGGCTGTCTGCACGGTCTCCGTGTGAGCCCAGCTCGCCCTGTAGTCTGTGTGCAGCTATAGCCGGTTGGATTCAGCTCAGGGTTCGTTACTGGCTCATACCTTGAGAAAAATTTTCCTTTTTTTGAAATAGTGCAGCCTGTTTAAAATTTGAAAAAAAAAAAATTCCTATTAGTGTCTTTCCACCAGTCTCCAGCTCAATTGTGGAAAAACACTACATAGGATAACCTAGAGGGTTTTTTTGGGGCCTTGCAGCGCCGTTTACGGCTGTCTGCACGGTCTCTGTGTGAGCGCAGCTCGCCCTGTAGTCTGTGTGCAGCCATAGCCGGTTGGATTCAGCTCAGGGTGCGTTACTGCCTCATACCTTGAAAAACAATTTCCTTTTTTTCAAATAGTGCAGCCAGTTTAAAATTTGAAAAAAAAAATTCCTATTAGTGTCTTTCCACTTGTATCCAGCTAAATAGTGGAAAAACACTATATAGGATAACCTAGAGGAGGGTTTTTTGGCCTTGCAGCGCCGTTTACGGCTGTCTGCACGGTCTCCGTGTGATTTAAACTAGCTCTGTAGCCCGATCTGCACCCAAAAAAAAGTTAAGTTCACCAAACACAACTTAACACTTGTGTAGGCCACATTTGAAAAATAATAAAGTTTAGTCCACAATTTACAACATTAGTGTTTCTTACACCTGTTAGGAGGAGCATTACAGGAATAAGCACACTAAGGCCTTAGTACTTTTCTGCTTATCTTTATCTGTCAACCAAGATGAAGAGGGCAGGGAGTAAGGCACGTGGGCGTGGGCGCGGAGCAGGGAGAGGAGCAGGGAGAGGACGTGGTGATTCTGTGCCTGCTGCGGGCGCCGGTGACTCGTCGTCACTCAGTTTCAGCAGGGAACAGTCCTTCATGCGCAGCTTTGTCGGAGAGCGCCGTGCACCGCTGCTGCGTGAAGACCAAATTGAAGCCGTTGTCGGGTGGATGGCAGCTAACGCCTCGGCATCGACTTCAGTTAGTGCCACATCCTCTCAGGCACAGAGCACTGGAGAGCAGCCATCTGTCTCTTCACCACCTGCCAAATTGGCCAGGCAGTCAGAGAGCCCAGGACAGGAGCCGTCTCTACTTCTGTTCTCTGAATCTCTTGGCTTGGAAACAGGGGGCCAGCCAAGCAGCATTGGAGAAATGGAAGAAGAGGCAGTGTGCAGTGATGCCCAACACCTTTTTCTCTCTGACTCTGAAGAGGCAGGTGGGCCAGTGCCTCCGGTGACCACAGCGCAGTACGCATCTGATGATGAAACTCAGGTGCCGCTTTCTCGTGCGTACTGTGCTGCTGAGACTACCCAGGAGGAGCAGTTGGTGGCAGAGGGTAGTGGAGATGATGAGGTCCTTGACCCATCGTGGCGTGAGGAACAGGAAGGTGGTGGGAGCAGCTCAGAGGAAGAGCTTCCTCTTACGGGCCAAAGAGGGAGAGGGAGGGGGAAGACTGCGGAGCCTGTAGCCTCCACTTTGGCACCCGTTAGGAGCCTGTCTCTTTCCAAAGCCAAAAAGGGCGCTCCCAAGACTTGCAGTGCCTGGTCCTTTTTTGACACAGTTGCAGATGACATTTGTTTTGTCAAATGCAAGCTGTGTCATCATAAAGTAAAAAGAGGGAAAAATGTCAGCAACCTCAATACCACAAATATGTGGAAACATGTGCGGACCAGGCACGCGGTGGAGTTACAGAAACACACTGAAGATGTAGGCCAACCAACAGCGGCAGCTACCACCTCTTCAGCTCTTGTTGCCTCTTCCTCCAGCTCACGCACAGCTGGTTTGGCTTCCTCCCAGAGACCTTGTGTAATTCCACCCACAGCACCACCTTCCCAGTCATCCTCACACTCCCAGTCTACTCTACAGCCATCGGTAGTACAGGCATGGGAGAAAAGGCGGGCATTCTCGGCCAACCACCCCCGAGCACAGGCTCTGAATGCAGGCATTGCCAAACTGTTGTCCCTGGAAATGCTCTCGTTCAGGCTGGTGGAGACTGACAGCTTCCGTGACTTGATGGCATTGGCAGTCCCACAGTACAAGGTGCCCAGCCGCTTTTACTTCAGCAGGCAGGCTGTCCCTGCCCTGCACAGGCATGTTGAGGCAAACATAAAACATGCGCTACTGAACGCCGTCAGTAGCAAGGTCCACCTCACCACCGATGCGTGGACCAGTCAGCATGGACAGGGGCGATATGGGTTAATGTTGTTGAGCCAGGTACAGATCGTGCGAGTGGCGCAGGACGTGTCCTGCCCACTCCAAGGATTGCAGGAATCCAGTCTGTACGCATCGACTCCTCCTCTTACACCAGTTCCTCTGATTCCTCTCTGCAGGATCCGTCACAGTCCACCCCCACATGGACCCGTGAACGTTTACCTATGACCGACATGAGCACAGCCGTGGCCAAACGTCAGCAGGCCGTCTTGAAACTAGTTTCATTGGGGCATCGAAGCCACACAGCGCAGGAGCTCTGGAATGCCATAAAGCAGGAGAGCGATGTGTGGTTACTGCCAGCGAATCTCCAGCCAGGCATGGTAGTGTGTGACAATGGCCGAAATCTGGTGGCAGCTTTGGCCCTTGGCAACCTCACTCACATCCCATGTCTGGCACATGTGCTCAATTTGGTTGTGCAGAGTTTTCTGAGGGACTATCCGGATCTTGATGCCCTGCTGCACAAGGTCCGCCTAGAGTGTGCTCACTTGCGGCGTTCCAGCTTGGCCAGATCCCGCATTGCTGCTCTGCAGCGCCGATTCCGCCTTCCGGAACACCGCATCATATGTGACCTACCTACCCGGTGGAATTCCACGTTACATATGTTGGAGCGGTTGTGTGAGCAGCAGCAAGCAGTTATGGAGTACCAGCTGCATCAGGCGCAAAGAAGTCGCAGTCAGCGCCGATCAGACTTCACAACCACAGAGTGGGCCACTATGAAGGACGTCTGCCAGGTTTTGCGTCCTTTTGATTATTCCACGCGGATGGCAAGTGCAGATGATGCACTAGTAAGCATGACTGTCCCCCTTATCTGCCTGCTTCAGCAAACTTTGCAAGGGTTAAGGGATGATGTGGTGGAAGAGGTGGAGGATGAGGAGTCACCTTTTCCATCAGCTTCTGGAGAGTCAGCGCCACGTGGTTCCTCACAAAGGGGTACGCAGGGGCCAATTTGTGAGGAGGATGAGGAGGAGTCAATGGAGGAGGAAGAGCTCCGTCCAGAGGAGGGAGCGACACAATTGTCCAGTGGTCAGTGTGTACAGCGAGGGTGGGGTGATGACGAGCGGGCAGAGATCATGTCTCAAGCAGGGGACAGCGTTTCTGGGCCAGTTGGCACTCTGCAGCACATGGTGGATTTCATGCTGCAGTGCCTGAGAAACGACCGCCGCATCGACCACATTCTCAACATGCCTGATTATTGGGTGTTCACCCTCCTCGATCCTCGCTACCGGGACAACGTCCAAAACCTCATCCCTGCGTTGACCCGGGAGCGTAAATTGCGGGAGTACCACGACACACTGGTGAATTCCATCATCTTCTCCTGTCCAACTGAGAGGAGTGCTGCTAGTGCTTTACAAAGCAGCTCAGTGCGTCGAGGCAGTGGGGGAGGCTCTGCCCAAAGAGGGAGCAGAAGCAGTGCCTCTGCCCAAGGCAAGCCCAGTATGGCACAACTCTGGCACACTTTTGTGTGCCCGCCCCAAATGTCTACACCATCACCGGCGGCTCCAGTCAGCAGGAGGCAACGGTTCCGTCAGATGGTGACAGACTACATGGCTTGCCCTCTTACTGTACTCCCAGACGGCTCTTCCCCGTTCAAGTTTTGGGTCTCTAAGCTGGATACATGGCCAGAGCTAAGCCAGTATGCATTGGAGGTGCTGGCTTGCCCTGCGGCTAGTGTCTTATCGGAACGTGTCTTTAGTGCCGCAGGTGGTGTACTAACAGACCGTCGCATGCGACTATCCTCCGATAACGTTGACCGGCTTACTTTCCTGAAAATGAACCAGGCCTGGATCTCGCAGGAATTTGCCACTCCTCTGCCTGATTAAGTAATTGGGTGTCATCCAGGTCTCCTGCTGTGTTCATCTTTCTACCACCTGAACTGCTATTCCTGGGCTCCAACACCGCCAGTTGCGGCTCAGAAGCGCAGGCTGCACAGTAAAAACATACGACCCAGTGTTATTGGGTTTCAGTAACGTCAGCTGATCCCCAGCTGTGTAGCCGGCAATGTGTCCTGCGACCGCCACGCTGGCACAACAACCTAAATGTAAGGGAACCTGTCCCCCCCCCCCGTCGTTTGTTACTGAAAGAGCCATCTTGTGCAGCAGTAATGCTGCACAAGGAAAAGGTAGCTTTTTTTTTTTAGCTCTTTGCACACGCAGAACTTAACACTTATAAAATGTGTTCACTGATACCGTTATACCGTCCCGGAGCTGGGACTTTCCTTCGTAATGTGACGCAGCACAGCCGTCATTCCTACCCCCTTGGTGCCATGCGCTGCCTCCTCAGCGTTGTTTTAAGCTGTCATGGAGCCTGCGCTGTTCTGTTATCCCTTGGGCATGCCCTATTTGCGCTGCCTGTCTTCTGACATAATTTGGTGTCAGGCTGGCTGCGCCTGTGTGGCCGCGGTGCCCGAGATCCCGCCTCGCAGTGTCTTCTGATTGAGTCACACTGCGGGCCTGGGATCCATGGGCATGCGCAGTGCATATCTTCCCCTCGGGCTCTCGCTCATTTCCCTCCGCCTTCTTTAGACTGTGCGCCGTCAGCTGATCCCTAGCATGCCACGGCCGTGACACCGCACAGTCTGAAGAAGAGGGAAAGAGGGGAGTGAGAGTCGAGGTTATGCACTGTGCATGCCCATGGTTCCAAGGCCCGCAGTGGGATTACGTTAGATGAGACTGCGAGGTGGGATCTGGAGCAGCGTGGACGCACAGGCACTGACAGCCTGACACCAAATTATGTCAGAAGACAGGCAGCGCTAATTGGGCATGGCCAAGGGCTAACAGAACAGCGCAGGCTCCGTGACAGCTTAAAACAACGCTGAGGAGGCAGCGCACGGCATCAAGGGGATAGGAATGACAGCTGTGCTGTGTCCCATTACGAAGGAAATTCGCACCTCCGGAACGGTTTAACGGTATAAAGGGACACATTTTTAGTGTTTACTTCGGTGTTTGCAAGGAGCATAATTAAAAGAGCAACCTTTTCCTTTTGCATCCTTAGTGCTGCACAACATGGCTCTTTCAGCTACAAACGTCTTGGGGGGGGGGTTAAAGGTTTCCTTTCAACTTGCTCCAATCAGGCTTCGGCCTACACTCTGTTCCTCTGCTCCTCCTGCTGTCCCTGGGCTCTAACGCCGCCAGTTGGTGCCTGGAAGTGCTGTGTGCACAGTCAACAGTCGCTCCTCTGTTATTGGGGTTCAGTAACGTCAGCTGATCCCCAGCTGTGTGTGCGGCAATACCTCCAATCTGCTCCTCCTGCTGTCCCTGGGCTCTAACACCGCCAGTTGGTGCCTGGAAGTGCTGTGTGCACAGTCAACAGTCGCTCCTCTGTTATTGGGGTTCAGTAACGTCAGCTGATCCCCAGCTGTGTGTGCGGCAATACCTCCAATCTGCTCCTCCTGCTGTCCCTGGGCTCTAACACCGCCAGTTGGTGCCTGGAAGTGCTGTGTGCACAGTCAACAGTCGCTCCTCTGTTATTGGGGTTCAGTAACGTCAGCTGATCCCCAGCTGTGTATCCGGCAACGTGTCATGCGACCGCCACGCTGGCACAACTAAAATGTAAGGGGACCTGTCCCCCCCCCCCTAGGCGTTTGTTACTGAAAGAGCCACCATGTGCAGCACTAATACTGCACAAGGGAAAGGTCGCTCTTGAAATTATGCTCCTTGCAAACGCTGAACTACACACTCATGTAATGTGTCCCCTCACACCGTCCAACCGTCCCGGAGGTGGGACTTTCCTTTGTAATGTGACGCAGCACAGCCGTCATTGCTACCCCCTTGGCACCGTGCGCTGCCTCCTTAGCGTTGTTTGATTCCGTCATGGACCCTGCGCTGTTATGTTATCCCTTGGCCATGCACAGTTTGCGCTGCCCGTCCTCTGACATCATTTGTTGTCGTCCTGGCTGCGCCTGTGCATCCACGCTGCCCGAAATCACACCTCGCAGTGTCGTCTAATGTGATCCCACAGTGGGCCTGGTATCCATGGCCATGCGCAGTGCATATACTAGCCTCTCACTCCCCTTCTTCACGCTTCTTCAGACTAGGCGGCGTCAGCTGATCCCTAATAGCATGCCACGGCCGTGACGCCGCACAGTCTGAAGAAGCAGGAAGGAGGTGAGTGAGAGGCGATGATATGCACTGCGCATGCCCATGGATCCCTGGCCCGCAGTGGGACTACATTAGATGACACTGCATGGTTGGATCTCGGGCAGCTTGGACGCACAGGCACTGCCAGCCTGACACCTACATGATGTCAGAAGACGGGCACCGCTAACTGTGCATGGCCAAGGGATAACATTACAGCGTGGGCTCCGTGACAGAACCAAACAACGTTGAGGAGGTGGCGCCCGGCACCAAGGGGGTTGGAATGACGGCTGTGCTGTGTCACATTACAAAGGAAAGTCCCACTTCCGGGATGGTTTGACGGTGTGAGGGGACACATTATATGAGTGTGTACTTCAGCGTTTGCAAGGAGCATAATTTTTGGAACAACCATTTTCCATGTGCAGTATTACTGCTGTACAAGATGGCTCTTTCAGCAACAAATGCCTGGGGGGGGGGTTAAAGGTTCCCTTTCAACTTGCTCCACTGCAGGCTTCGGCCTACACTCTGCTCCTCTTTGATTCCCTGGGTTTCAACACTGTCAGTTGCCACCTGGAAGTGTTGTCTACACAGAAAAAACACTAGGTGATGTGTCAGTGGGGTTCAGCACCGCCAGCTGTTCCCCTGCTGTGTAGTCGGCAACGTGTCCAGCACAAGCCACGCTGGCACAACAGAACAAAAGCTGCCACCAGTGCAGGCTTCGGCCTACACTCTGCTCCTCTCCTCCTCCTGCTGACCCTGGGCTCAAACACCGCTAGTTTTTGCCCGGAAGTGCTAGCTGCACAGAGAAAAACACCAGCCAATGTGTTAGTGGGGTTCAGCAACGCCAGCTGTTCCCCTGCTGTGTAGCCGGCAACGTGACCTGCAAACGCCATGCAGGCACAGGAACTGAAATTAAAAGGGAACCTGGCCCCACCCCCCAGGTGTTTCTATGTATAACAGCCACCTAGTACAGCAGTACTGCTGCATTTGTACAAGGTGGCTGACTTTTTCTCCTTGCCCACGTGGAACTCAACACGTACAAAATGTGTCTCATTGAGACCATTCCACTGTCCCTGAGGTGTGACTTTCCTTTGTAATGATACGCAGCACCCCCCTTGGTAGCGTTTCCCGTCTTTTGTCATCATGGTTAGCTGGCTGCGCCTGTGCATCCGCCCTGCTAGAAACAACGCCCCTCGTTGTCATATTTATTTTGTCAGCGAGGGTGTGGTTTATGGGCACGAGCAGTGCATATGTTCGCCTGTCTTAACTCATCTCCTTCCGCCTTCTTCAGACTGTGCGGCCTCCTGGCCGTGGTAGGCGATAAGGGATCAGCTGAGGCCGCCCAGTCTGGAGCAGGTGTAAGGACATGTGTAAGCGGCAAACCTATTTACTGCACAAGGCCACGAATCCCAGCCACGCAGTGTGATTTTTTGAAAACACACTGTGGGTCTGGGATTCATGTCCATCGCTAACCGCAACGGCCGACATGAAATGAGGTCAGAAGACAGGAAGCGCTCACAGCGCATGGCCAAGGGATCACAATAGCGCAGACTCCTGTACAGCAAATAACAACGCTCAGGAATCTGCGCCCAGTACCTAGGTGAAAATTTTGACACCTGTGCTGCGTCTCGTTAAAAAGACAAGTCACGCCTCCACAACTGTTTGACAGTATAATGGGCTAAATAGTGTACGTGTTTTAGTCAGCGTGTGCAAGGAGCAAAACAAATAGAGCAACCTTTTACTTGTGCAGCATTAATGCTGCACAAGGTGTGGCTCTTGTACCTTGCAACACCTGAGGGGGGTTAAAGGTAACCTTTGAAATTGGTTCAACTAGGCTTCGGCCTACACTCTGCTCCTCTACTCCTCCTGCTGACCCTGGGCTCAAACACCGCTAGTTTTTGCCCGGAACTGCTAGCTGCACAGAGAAAAACACCAGCCAATGTGTTAGTGGGGTTCAGCACCGCCAGCTGTTCCCCTGCTGTGTAGTCGGCAACGTGTCCAGCACAAGCCACGCTGGCACAACAGAACAAAAGCTGCCACCAGTGCAGGCTTCGGCCTACACTTTGCTCCTCTCCTCCTCCTGCTGACCCTGGGCTCAAACAACGCCAGTTTCTGCCCGGACATGCTAGCTGCACAGAGAAAAACACCAGCCAATGTGTTAGTGGGGTTCAGCACCGCCAGCTGTTCCCCCGCTGTGTAGCCGGCATCGTGTCCAGCACAAGCCACGCTGGCACAACTGACCAAAAGCTGCCACCAGTGCAGGCTTCGGCCTACACTTTGCTCCTCTCCTCCTCCTGCTGACCCTGGGCTCAAACAACGCCAGTTTCTGCCCGGACATGCTAGCTGCACAGAGATAAAAAAAACAGCCAATGTGTTAGTGGGGTTCAGCACCGCCAGCTGTTCCCCTGCTGTGTAGCTGGCAACGTGTCCTGCAAACGCCACGTAGGCACATGAACTGAAATTGAAGGGAGCCTGCCCCCCACCCCCCCAGGTGTTTCTATGTATAACAGCCACCTTGTACAGCAGTACTGCTGCATTTGTACAAGGTGGCTGACTTTTTCTCCTTGCACACGTGGAACTCAACAAGTACAAAATGTGTCTCATTACAGACCATTACAATGTCCCTGAGGTGTGACTTTCCTTTTTAATGACACGCAGCACCCCCATTGTTAGCGCTGCCCGTCTCCTGACATCATTGGTTGGCTGGCTGTGCCTGTGCGTCCCCCCTGCCCGACACAACGCCCCCCGTTGTCTCATATATTTTGACTGCGAGGGTGTGATTGATGGGCACGAGCAGTGCATATGTTCCCCTGTTTTCACTCCCCTCCTTCCGCCTTCTTCTGACTGTGCGGCCTCATGGCCGCGGCATGCGATAAGGGATCAGCTGAGGCCGCCCAGTCTGAAGCAGGTGTAAGGACATGTGTGAGCGGCGAACATATTTACTGCACAAGGCCACGAATCCCAGCACCGCAGTGTGACTTTAGGAAAAGCCACTGTGGGTCTGGGATTTATGGCCATCGTTAACCGCATCGGCCAACATGAAATGAGGTCATGAGACGGCCTGCACTAACAGGGTATTGCCAAGGGATAACACAAGAGCGCAGTTTCCTGTACTGCAAATAACAATGGTAAGGAATCTGCGCACAGCACCTAGGTGTAAATTTGTACACCTGTGCTGCGTCACCTTAAAAAGACTAGTAGTCACGCCTCCACTACTGTTTGACAGTATAATGGGCTAAATAGTGTACGTGTTTAATTCAGCGTGTGCAAGGAGCAAAATTAAATAGAGCAACCTTTGACTTGTGCATCATTAATGCTGTTCGAGGTGTGGCTCTTGTACCTTGCAACACCTGAGGGGGGGGTTAAAGGTAACCTTTGAAATTGGTTCAACTAGGCTTCGGCCTACACTCTGCTCCTCTACTCCTCCTGCTGACCCTGGGCTCAAACACCGCTAGTTTTTGCCCGGAAATGCTAGCTGCACAGAGAAAAACACCAGCCAATGTGTTAGTGGGGTTCAGCACCGCCAGCTGTTCCCCCGCTGTGTAGCCGGCATCGTGTCCAGCACAAGCCACGCTGGCACAACCGACCAAAAGCTGCCACCAGTGCAGGCTTCGGCCTACACTTTGCTCCTCTCCTCCTCCTCCTGCTGACCCTGGGCTCTAACACCGATAGTTTTTGCCCGGACATGCAATCTGCACAGAGAAAAACACCAGTCAATGTGTCAGTGGGGTTCAGCAACGCCAGCTGTTCCCCTGCTGTGTAGCTTGCAACGTGACCTGCAAACGCCACGCAGGCACATGAACTGAAATTGAAGGGAGCCTGCCCCCCACCCACAGGTGTTTCTATGTATAACAGCCACCTTGTACAGCAGTACTGCTGCATTTGTACAAGGTGGCTGACTTTTTCTCCTTGCCCACGTGGAACTCAACACGTACAAAATGTGTCTCATTAGAGACCATTACAATGTCCCTGAGGTGTGACTTTCCTTTCTAATGACACGCAGCACCACCCTTGTTAGCGCTGCCCGTCTTTTGACATCATTGGTTAGCTGGCTGCGCCTGTGCATCTCCCTTGCTCGAAACAACGCCCCACGGTGTCTTATTTTTTTGGACAGCGAGGGTGTGATTGATGGGCATGTGCAGTGGATATGTTTGCCTGTGTTCACTCATCTCCTTCCGCCTTCTTCAGACTGGGTGTCCTCATGGCCGCGGCAGGCGATAAGGGATCAGATGAGGCCGCCCAGTCTGAAGCAGGTGTAAGGACATGTGTGAGCGGCAAACATATTTAGTGCACCAGGGCACGAATCCCAGCACCGCAGTGTGATTTTTTAAAAACACACTGTGGGTCTGGGATTCATGTCCATCGCTAACCGCAACGGCCAACATGAAATGAGGTCATAAGACAGGAAGCGCTCACAGCGCATGGCCAAAGGATCACAAGAGCGCAGACTCCTGTACAGCAACTAACAACGCTCAGGAAGCTGCGCCCATGCAAAAAGGTGTTGTTTTCGACACCTGTGCTGCTTTTCTTTAAAAAGACAAGTCACGCCTCCACTACTGATTAACAGTATAATGGGCTAAATAGTCTACGTGTTGCATTCAGCTTGTGCAAGTAGAAAAATTAATAGAGCAACCTTTTACTTGTGCAGCATTAATGCTGCAGAAGAAGTGGCTCTTGTACTTTGTAACACCTGAGGGGGGGTTAAAGGTAACCTTTGAAATTGGTTCAACTAGGCTTCGGCCTACACTCTGCTCCTCTCCTCCTCCTGCTGACCCTGGGCTCTAACAACGCTAGTTTTTGCCCGGAAATGCTAGCTGCACAGAGAAAAACACCAGCCAATGTGTTAGTGGGGTTCAGCACCGCCAGCTGTTCCCCCGCTGTGTAGCCGGCATCGTGTCCAGCACAAGCCACGCTGGCACAACCGACCAAAAGCTTCCACCAGTGCAGGCTTCGGCCTACACTTTGCTCCTCTCCTCCTCCTCCTGCTGACCTTGGGCTCAAACACCGCTAGTTTTTGCCCGGAAATGCTAGCTGCACAGAGAAAAACACCAGCCAATGTGTTAGTGGGGTTCAGCACCGCCAGCTGTTCCCCTGCTGTGCAGCTTGCAACGTGACCTGCAAACGCCACGCAGGCACATGAACTGAAATTGAAGGGAGCCTGGCCCCCACCCCCAGGTGTTTCTATGTATAACAGCCACCTTGTACAGCAGTACTGCTGCATTTGTACAAGGTGGCTGATGTTTTCTCCTTGCCCACGTGGAACTCAACACGTACAAAATGTGTCTCTTTGAGACCATTCCACTGTCCCTGAGGTGTGACTTTCCTTTCTAATGATACGCAGCACCCCCCTTGGTAGCGCTTCCCGTCTTCTGACATCATTGGTTGGCTACTTGCGCCTGTTCGTCCGCCCTGCCTGAATAAAATGCTCCTCGTTGTCTTAATTATTTTGACTGCGAGGGTGTGATTGATGGGCACGAGCAGTGCATATCTTCGCCTGTCTTAACTCATCTCCTTCCGCCTTCTTCAGACTGTGCAGCCTCATGGCCGCGGCATGCGAGAAGGGATCAGCAGAGGCCGCCCAGTCTGAAGCAGGTGTAAGGACGTGTGTGAGCGGCCAAAATATTTACTGCTCAAGGCCACGAATCCCAGCACCGCAGTGTGGCTTTATGAAAAGACACTGGGGGTCTGGGATTTATGGCCATCGTTAACCGCACGGGCCAACATGAAATGATGTCATAAGATGGGCAGCGCTAACAGGGCATTGCCAAGGGATAACACAAGAGCGCAGACTCCTGTACAGCAAATAACAACGCTCAGGAAGCTGCGCCAAGCACCAAGGCGTTATTTTGGACACCTGTGCTGCGTCTCATCAAAAAACCAAGTCACGCATCCACTACAGTTTGACTGTAGAATGGGGTAAATTGTGTATGTCTTTCATTCAGCGTGTGCAAGTAGACAAATTAATAGAGCAACCTTTCACTTGTGCAGCATTAATACTGCACAAGGTGTGTCTCTTGTACTTTGTAACACCTGAGGGGGGGTTAAAGGTTTCCTTTGAAATTGGTTCAACTAGGCTTCGGCCTACACTCTGCTCCTCTCCTCCTCCTCCTGCTTCAACACGGGCTCTAACATCGCTAGTTTTTGCCCGCAAGTGCTAGCTGCACAGAGAAAAACACACGCCATTGTGTTAGTGGGGTTCAGCAACGTCAGCTGTTCCCCCAGTGTGTAGCCGGCAAAGTGTCCTGCAAACGCAACGCAGACACAAAGCTGCCTCCAGTGCAGGCTTCGGCCTACACTCATCTCCCCCTGCTTACCCTTTGCTCCAACACCGCTAGTTGGGGCTCTAGGAAGACAATCTTTAATAGGCAAGGCAACGCATCTGGGTTCCAGCACCGCCAGCTGGTTCTCGGCAGTGTTCTTGTCACAGGTACTCCCTCGTGCCAAGCCTGGTTTCAGCACCGTCAGCTGTTTCCGGGTTGTGTCAACTTCACTGAGACGCCTATGCTTGCCCCGTCGTGGTGCGGTCGAGTTAGCCAACTCCAGGGTGCCTCCAGTTTAGGAGCTTCCTATGTGGGCTGCGTGAACTGGTAGTCAAGGCTGGTTCTGTAGTGCCAGTAGGCCCAGCTCCCCCTGTAGGACTGTTGGGGTTCGGTAACTGCGGCTGCCTCGCGGCCTAGCTGTTCTCTCCTCTCCTGTGGGCCTTGGGGTCCACCATCTGGTTCCAGCACCGTCAGCTGGTTCCGGGCCGAGCCTTTGGCTTAGGTGCCTCCTCCTGGGTATCCGAGTTCCGCCAACGCCAGGCGGTCCTTGGTAGTGCTTTTAAGCGCGGGCACCTACAGCTTAGTAACCGGGTTCCAGCACCGTCAGCTAGTCCTCGGTCGTGCCATTGGCTCTTGCACACTGGGGCAACGCATCCGGGTTCCAGCACCGCCAGCTGGTTCTCGGCAGTGTTTTTGTCACAGGTACTCCCTCGTGCCAAACCTGGTTTCAGCACCGTCAGCTGTTTCCGGGTTGTGTCAAGCTCACTGAGACACCTATGCTTGCCTCGTCGTGGTGCGGTCGGGTTAGCCAACTCCAGGGTGCCTCCAGTTTAGGAGCTTCCTATGTGGGCTGCGTGAACTGGTAGTCAAGGCTGGTTCTGTAGTGCCAGTAGGCCCAGCTCCCCCTGTAGGACTGTTGGGGTTCGGTAACTGCGGCTGCCTCGCGGCCTAGCTGTTCTCTCCTCTCCTGTGGGCCTTGGGGTCCACCACCTGGTTCCAGCACCGTCAGCTGGTTCCGGGCCGAGCCTTTGGCTTAGGTGCCTCCTCCTGGGTATCCGAGTTCCGCCAACGCCAGGCGGTCCTTGGTAGTGCTTTTAAGCGCGGGCACCTACAGCTTAGTAACCGGGTTCCAGCACCGTCAGCTAGTCCTCGGTCGTGCCATTGGCTCTTGCACACTGGGGCAACGCATCCGGGTTCCAGCACCGCCAGCTGGTTCTCGGCAGTGTTTTTGTCACAGGTACTCCCGCGTGCCAAACCTGGTTTCAGCACCGTCAGCTGTTTCCGGGTTGTGTCAAGCTCACTGAGACACCTATGCTTGCCTCGTCGTGGTGCGGTCGGGTTAGCCAACTCCAGGGTGCCTCCAGTTTAGGAGCTTCCTATGTGGGCTGCGTGAACTGGTAGTCAAGGCTGGTTCTGTAGTGCCAGTAGGCCCAGCTCCCCCTGTAGGACTGTTGGGGTTCGGTAACTGCGGCTGCCTCGCGGCCTAGCTGTTCTCTCCTCTCCTGTGGGCCTTGGGGTCCACCACCTGGTTCCAGCACCGTCAGCTGGTTCTGGGCCGAGCCTTTGGCTTAGGTGCCTCCTCCTGGGTATCCAAGTTCCGCCAACGCCAGGCGGTCCTTGGTAGTGCTTTTAAGCGCGGGCTCCTACAGCTTAGTAACCGGGTTCCAGCACCGTCAGCTAGTCCTCGGTCGTGCCATTGGCTCTTGCACACTGGGGCAACGCATCCGGGTTCCAGCACCGCCAGCTGGTTCTCGGCATTGTTCTTGTCACAGGTACTCCCTCGTGCCAAGCCTGGTTTCAGCACCGTCAGCTGTTTCCGGGTTGTGTCAACTTCACTGAGACGCCTATGCTTGCCCCGTCGTGGTGCGGTCGAGTTAGCCAACTCCAGGGTGCCTCCAGTTTAGGAGCTTCCTATGTGGGCTGCGTGAACTGGTAGTCAAGGCTGGTTCTGTAGTGCCAGTAGGCCCAGCTCCCCCTGTAGGACTGTTGGGGTTCGGTAACTGCGGCTGCCTCGCGGCCTAGCTGTTCTCTCCTCTCCTGTGGGCCTTGGGGTCCACCACCTGGTTCCAGCACCGTCAGCTGGTTCTGGGCCGAGCCTTTGGCTTAGGTGCCTCCTCCTGGGTATCCGAGTTCCGCCAACGCCAGGCGGTCCTTGGTAGTGCTTTTAAGCGCGGGCACCTACAGCTTAGTAACCGGGTTCCAGCACCGTCAGCTAGTCCTCGGTCGTGCCATTGGCTCTTGCACACTGGGGCAACGCATCTGGGTTCCAGCACCGCCAGCTGGTTCTCGGCAGTGTTTTTGTCACAGGTACTCCCTCGTGCCAAACCTGGTTTCAGCACCGTCAGCTGTTTCCGGGTTGTGTCAAGCTCACTGAGACACCTATGCTTGCCTCGTCGTGGTGCGGTCGGGTTAGCCAACTCCAGGGTGCCTCCAGTTTAGGAGCTTCCTATGTGGGCTGCGTGAACTGGTAGTCAAGGCTGGTTCTGTAGTGCCAGTAGGCCCAGCTCCCCCTGTAGGACTGTTGGGGTTCGGTAACTGCGGCTGCCTCGCGGCCTAGCTGTTCTCTCCTCTCCTGTGGGCCTTGGGGTCCACCACCTGGTTCCAGCACCGTCAGCTGGTTCTGGGCCGAGCCTTTGGCTTAGGTGCCTCCTCCTGGGTATCCGAGTTCTGCCAAAGCCAGGCGGTCCTTGGTAGTGCTTTTAAGCGCGGGCACCTACAGCTTAGTAACCGGGTTCCAGCACCGTCAGCTAGTCCTCGGTCGTGCCATTGGCTCTTGCACACTGGGGCAACGCATCCGGGTTCCAGCACCGCCAGCTGGTTCTCGGCAGTGTTTTTGTCACAGGTACTCCCTCGTGCCAAACCTGGTTTCAGCACCGTCAGCTGTTTCCGGGTTGTGTCAAGCTCACTGAGACACCTATGCTTGCCTCGTCGTGGTGCGGTCGGGTTAGCCAACTCCAGGGTGCCTCCAGTTTAGGAGCTTCCTATGTGGGCTGCGTGAACTGGTAGTCAAGGCTGGTTCTGTAGTGCCAGTAGGCCCAGCTCCCCCTGTAGGACTGTTGGGGTTCGGTAACTGCGGCTGCCTCGCGGCCTAGCTGTTCTCTCCTCTCCTGTGGGCCTTGGGGTCCACCACCTGGTTCCAGCACCGTCAGCTGGTTCCGGGCCGAGCCTTTGGCTTAGGTGCCTCCTCCTGGGTATCCGAGTTCCGCCAACGCCAGGCGGTCCTTGGTAGTGCTTTTAAGCGCGGGCACCTACAGCTTAGTAACCGGGTTCCAGCACCGTCAGCTAGTCCTCGGTCGTGCCATTGGCTCTTGCACACTGGGGCAACGCATCCGGGTTCCAGCACCGCCAGCTGGTTCTCGGCAGTGTTCTTGTCACAGGTACTCCCTCGTGCCAAGCCTGGTTTCAGCACCGTCAGCTGTTTCCGGGTTGTGTCAACTTCACTGAGACGCCTATGCTTGCCCCGTCGTGGTGCGGTCGAGTTAGCCAACTCCAGGGTGCCTCCAGTTTAGGAGCTTCCTATGTGGGCTGCGTGAACTGGTAGTCAAGGCTGGTTCTGTAGTGCCAGTAGGCCCAGCTCCCCCTGTAGGACTGTTGGGGTTCGGTAACTGCGGCTGCCTCGCGGCCTAGCTGTTCTCTCCTCTCCTGTGGGCCTTCGGGTCCACCACCTGGTTCCAGCACCGTCAGCTGGTTCTCGGCAGTGTCTTTTGCTCTTGTACCTTCTGCTCCCCATCCTGGTTCCAGTACCGTCAGCTGGTTCCGGGCAGAGCCTTTGGCTTAGGTGCCTCCTTCTGGGTATCCAAGTTCCACCAACGTCAGGTGGTCCTTGGTAGTGCTTTCAGGCACGAGTACCTCCTGCTTAGTAACCGGGTTCCAGTAACGTCAGCTGGTCCTTGGTAGTTCCATTGGCTCTTGGACCTTCGGCTACCCATCCGGGTTCCAGTCCCGCCAGCTGGTTCTCGGCAGTGTCTTTTGCTCTTGTACCTTCTGCTCCCCATCCTGGTTCCAGTAACGTCAGCTGGTTCCGGGCAGAGCCTTTGGCTTAGGTGCCTCCTTCTGGGTATCCGAGTTCCGCCAACGTCAGGCGGTCCTTGGTAGTGCTTTTTAGCACGGGTACCTCCTGCTTAGTAACCGGGTTCCAGTAACGTCAGCTGGTCCTCGGTAGTTCCATAGGCTCTTGAACCTTCGGGTAGCCATCCGAGTTCCAGTTCCATCAGCTGGTTCTTGGCATTTTCTCAGCCTTCTTGTACCTTCTGCTACATTTCCAAGTTGAAGACCCTAACGTCGACGACCCGGAAGACCACCCCGATGACGACGACCCGGAAGACCACCCCGATGACGACGACGGCGGAGACGACGACGGCGGAGACGACGACGGCTGAGACGACGACGGCGGAGATGACGACACTGGAGACGACGACCCTGGAGACGACAACATGGAAGACCGAGAAGCAGAAGAACAAGAGGCTGCAGAACAAAGAGCAGAAGAACATTAAGCATAAGACTTAATATCAGAGCAAAAGATATTATCTCAATTATATGCAGAAGAAGACTAAGCAGTGTATGGGGGTGAGTCCGTTCCTCCTCGTGGTGCCCCTGGATAAAGCCTGATGCTGCAGGCCAAACTGAACGCGGACAAATGTAACTTTTGTGACTGGCAGAACGGAAGGTGTAATCTTCCAACTTTTATAGATAACAACTACGGGAATGCCTGTCACAAATGAGAATATGATGAAGAAGTAGAATAGGAAGAATAATAACAGTGGAATAAAAAGAATATGTAGAATAGGAAGAATAATAATAGTTGAAGAAAATGAATATGAAGAATGTAATAAAAAAAAAAATATAGGTAGAAGATGAAGAAGAAGATGAATAAGGTGAAGAAGTTGATGTCAAAGATGCTGATGATGATGAAGATGAAAGTGTGGGAAAAGGAAAAAAAAGAAGGGGAAGGTCGTGGAATAGTGAAACATCAATATCTGACAAAATAAAAAAAATTTACATAGTCAATATCTTTTTCAATCCGAACGTCTTTAAAAAAAAAAAAAAATCATGCTATTCTATTTGATTGGACTAATCCTCATTGCCTTTAATGTCTCCGCCACCTCCCCCATACATCCTACATTATTCTTAGTTGTTTTCCTTCATGTAGAATGAACCTACAAGGAAAGAAAGGGTTTATTTTAATTCCGATATTTTGGTCCCATTGACTTGCATTGGGATCGGGTATCGGTATCGGCGATATCCGATATTTTTTGAATATCGGCCGATCCAAACCGATACCGATACTTTCCGATATCGGAAGGTATCGCTCAACACTAGCAGAGAGTTCCATAGTCTCACTGCTCTTACAGTAAAGAATCTGCGTCTGTTATTATGCTTAAACCTTTTTTCCTCCAAACGCAGAGGATGCCCCCTTGTCCCTGTTTCAGGTCTATGATTAAAAAGATCATCAGAAAGGTCTTTGTACTGTCCCCTCATATATTTATACATTAAAATAAGATCACCCCTTAGTCTTCGTTTTTCCAAACTAAATAGCCCCAAGTGTAATAACCTATCTCGGTATTGCAGACCCCCCAGTCCTCTAATAACCTTGGTCGCTCTTCTCTGCACCCGCTCTAGTTCAGCTATGTCTTTCTTATACACCGGAGACCAGAACTGTGCACAGTATTCTAAGTGTGGTCGAACTAGTGACTTGTATAGAGGTAAAATTATGTTCTCCTCATGTGCATCTATGCCTCTTTTAATGCATCCCATTATTTTATTTGCCTTTGAAGCAGCTGCCTGACACTGGCCACTGAATATGAGTTTGTCATCCACCCATACACCCAGGTCTTTTTCATTGACAGTTTTGCCCAGAGTTTTAGAATTAAGCACATAATTATACATCTTATTACTTCTACCCAAGTGCATGATCTTACATTTATCCCCATTAAAGCTCATTTGCCATTTAACAGCCCAAGCTTCTAGTTTAAATAAATGATCCTGTAATATAAAATTTTCATTCCTCTGTATTGATTACCCTGCAGAGTTTAGTGTCATCTGCAAATATTGAAATTCTACTCTGAATGCCCCCTACAAGGTCATTAATAAATATGTTAAAAAGAAGAGGGCCCAATACTGACCCCTGTGGTACCCCACTGCTAACCGCTACCCAGTCCAAGTGTGCTCCATTAATAAACACCCTTTGTTTCTTATCCCTGAGCCAGCTCTTAACCCACTTGCACATATTTTCCCCTATCCCCATTATTCTCATTTTATGTATCAACCTTTTGTGTGGCACCGTATATACCAAACAGAACCCACGTAGATCCATTTAGTGGCTATTTAAAGCTCCATTTTTATTTTGTTGGGGGGAGACTGCAGGAAAAAACAGGCCCTGAGTATTACACCACACAATGGACAAGGCAGAACGTGGCTGGCAGATATACGCCACACAGAACTCACGTAGATCCACTTTGTGGCTATTTAAAGCACCATTTTTTTGTTAAGGGGAGACTGCAGGAAAAAACAGGCCCTGAGTATTACACCACACAATGGACAAGGCAGAACGTGGCTGGCAGATATACGCCACACAGAACTCACGTAGATCCACTTTGTGGCTATTTAAAGCACCATTTTTTTGTTGGGGGGAGACTGCAGGAAAATCCAGGCCCTGAGTATTACACCACACAATGGACAAGGCAGAACGTGGCTGGCAGATATGCGCCACACAGAACTCACGTAGATCCACTTAGTGGCAATGTAAAGCTCCCTTTTTTTTTGGACGGGAGACTGCAGGAAAAAAAAAGGCACTGTGTATTACACAACACAATGTACAAGGCAGAATGGGGCTGGAGTACATAGTGGATGCTTTCCTGAAACGGAAAGTACTTGCAAGCAGCATAATACAAAGAATAGCAGGTTTACCCAGAATCCTTTGCAGTAGGCGGAGCTATGCAAATCATCTCTTTCCACCCCAGTCTAATCCACAGCGCTTGGAACCGCCAAGCGTGCAATGCTGCGGATTAGTTTCTAAATTTACACAGCCAACCAATTCCTACCTGTGGACACGTGTTTCGGGCTTTAGGCCCTCATCAGCACAGGGCTGGAATTGGTTGGCTGTATGGAGTGGGGCTCGGTGAGCAAGCGATACATATATGCTAGCCACCTTAGGGACTGGGGTGGAAAGAGATGATTTGCATAGCTCCGCCTACTGCAAAGGATTCTGGGTAAACCTGCTATTCTTTGTATTATGCTGCTTGCAAGTACTTTCCGTTTCAGGAAAGCATTCACTATGTATTTCCTTTAAGTAAAGGGCTTTTCGGTCTCTTTCGTCCCGCTACATTTAGCCCAACTTGGGTCTCTCCCTAAGGTGGCTAGCATATATATAAGGGCTGGAGTAGAATTTCAATCGCCGTACAATGATCAAAGGACAAGTATGGCAGCAATAAAAAGGACTGCTGCACACAAAAGACTGTGGACAAAGAAACAACAGAACTGTGCAGAAAGAAGCAACAGGATTTTTGCTTTGAAAAAAGCAGTTGGTTTGCACAGCGGCATACACACAGCAATGCAGCTATCAGGGAGCCTTAGAATGCAGCCTAAGAAGCTACAGAGCTGATGCACCCAAAAAAAAACCACTGTCCCTGCAAAGAAAAGGTGGTGTTGGACAGTGGAAATCGCTACAGCACAAGCGGTTTGGGGGTTAATCTTCCCTCCCTAAGTATATCCCTGCTTCTGACAAAGCTGCAGCAACCTCTCCCTATTCTCAGATCGGCAGAAGTAAGATGGCGGTCAGCGTGCACGCCCCTTTATAGCCCCTGTGACGCCGCAGAAAACAAGCCAATCACTGTAATGCCCTTCTCTAAGATGGTGGGGACCGAGACCTATGTCATCACGCTGCCCACACTCTGCGTGCACCTTCATTGGCTGAGAAATGGCACTTAAAGCTTCATACGAAACGTGACTTTGGCGCGCAGATCGCCGCCCTCATGGCCGATCCCACAGTGGGATCAGGTCGGGTTTCACAAAACCCGACTTTGCCAAAAGTCGGCGATTTCTGAAATTGACCGATCCGTTTTGCTCAGCCCTAGTCAATACCAATATACTTATACAGTTACAAGAAAGGCAATTGTAAATATAAAACATGCATGCAAACATACCAATTATGTGTATCACAGAATAGCAAGGCAAAAATAGGCCAAATATAGTCACATGCAAGAATAGGCCATGCAAAACCGCACCATTGTCAAAGAGTAGTAATTGTGGACTATGCTAGTATTGTGCTTGTCATACTTACTAAATCAGCATACCCTGGGTCTGCCTGCTCTGCCCAACGCGTGTCGCTGCCTTAAAACAACTTTGTCAGGGGAAGTGTCATGGTGTGCATAAAGGCCCAATTTATAGGTAGCAAGTGCACTTGCTAGTCAACCAGAAGACGCCAACACAGGTGCGCGGCGTCCACTGAGAGACTCTGATTAGATGAAGTGAAAAAAAAAAATCAGGCAACCAATACGCACGTGCTAGTTACATCAAATGCATACCGAAAAGCAGGAGATCCTAGCGTATCACATACCGGAAAGGCTTTGGCAGCGCTTGCGCAGTTTGTATCAAAGTGAGCAGCGTCAAATGGAATACTCTAATTGGATGAATGGCAAACAGTCAGTGCGCACGCGCCAGTCACACAAAGCACATTCCACAAAGCAGGGAAAAAAATCACTACATGTCACATATCGAAAGAAACCAGGCAGCGCATGCACAGTTGACACAGAAATGCGCAACGTCCACTGAAAAAAATCAAATCAAGTAAATTGCAACAAATCAATCAAACAGTCAATATGCACGTGCCAATTACATAAGGAACGCACCATGAAGCAGAAAAAGGATCAAAGCATGTCACATAAAATAAAGAAGAAAGCAGCACATGCGCAGTTCACACCCAGGCACAAAGCGGCACCCAGGAGTCCTGAAAAGCCACTAAATGCACCCAGAGATGCGTGCACAAGCACTGTTGCAATATATGGCATTCGACAGGGGGAAAAGCACAAGTGGAATGTCAAATGGAAAAAAAAGGGCTGGAGCATGCGCAGAGAACACTCAAACATTAAAAAATGTCTGAGAAAATATATTACATCAATACCCAATCAAGGAAAATATATATAAAGCCCATATACCATTAAAAACCTGAAAGACAATAATTACCGCATATATATGCAAAGACGAAAAAAAAAAAGGTTTTGGTAATCATAATTGTAATTTTTAAGTCATAAGAAAACCAGTAAAAGCTAAATCTTCATTGATGCCATATGGCCTGACACAATTAAGTTTATAAATCCACCGGGATTCCATTCTCAAAAGTTCCCCCTGCTGATCCTGTCTACGCATGTTAGGTTTGACTTTTTGTAAACCCACTACCTTTAGACCCCTTGTAAGTTCCTCATGATGCTCTAGAAAGTGGGAAGCTACAGTAGTAATAGTTTTCCCTTTTGCCACATCCGATTTGGCCAAACTTATATGTGATATATGTTGCTGTATGCGTTTCCGCATTTCCTGAGAAGTTTGACCAACATATAACTTAGAACATGGGCAAACAAGTACATAAACAACATTATATGTTTTACAGTTAATGTAGTCCTTTAATATATGAGTACTTAGATCAGCTGGATAAACAAACAAAGTTGTGGGCTTCATATGCCCACAAATGCTACAGTCACCACACGGATAGGATCCCCTTAACTAATGGCCTGTGCCCAACCTTTTTGTGGGGTGAACAAAATGGCTTTGCATCAACGAATCACGAAGGTTTGGAGCCCTTATAGCAGTCAAAATGGGGCATTCCGGTAGCAGGTCATAAACACGAGAGCCCATCTTGAGAATTTGCCAATGTGTCTGAAACAAGCCTCTCACCCTCTCCCATTGATTATGGTACGTAGTTATAAATCTAATTTCATTATTGGATGCACGTGGACAAGGAGTTAATAGCTGTTCACGAGTCACCGACACCGTTCTATGGTAAGCCTGAGTAATCTCAGATCTAGGATATCCCCTACTGTGCAGCCGCGCCGAAAGGTCCTCAGATTGGGTCTTAAAATCCTATATTTCTGAACAATTGCGGCACAGTCTTGTGAATTGTCCATAGGGCATGCCGCTTTTAAGATGCTCCGGATAAAAGCTTCTAAAATCCAGTAATCCGTTAGTTGCGGTCTTCTTCCGAAAAAGATTAGTGCACACTTGGTTTCCTTGGAGAGAGAGCCTGAGATCCAAAAATTCTACGATAAGAGGGGAGATATGATGAGTCAAACAAATGTTAAATGAGTTTTGATTTAATGACGTAATTAAATCCTCACATTCATTTTGAGTGCCTGTCCAAATAAAAAAAAACATCATCAATAAAACGAAACCAAGAAAAAATATGTGTTTGAAATTCCAGTAAGGGGTATGTTAGGAGTTGAGTTCCCGCTGCTGCACAGGGGGAATCTCGAACCATGTCTGCTGTGGTCTCCCATTCTGCATCGGCCACAGTGGAGCCTGTTCAGGGGAGATGTCGGTCCCAGTGTCTCACTGAATCTGATACTGTGCAAAGGGTTACTGCTGCCTCTCCAGACTCTACTACTGTACCCTGCACTGGTCTGCGGCGAGCAGGCTTTTCTGGGACTAAGTCCTGATTTGCACACACTGAGCATGCCCAGGATAAGATCTCTCAGTGGAGATCAAGGGTTACATGCTCAGGTACTGCAGCAACTTCCATTGGTCCTTCTTGGAAGGTCCTGTAGGTGCTACAGCTATAAAAGGTTCTCATGACCGCACGGCCATGTGCTAGTATCAAATATGTACGAGCTCGCGCCAGTGTGGTTGTGTGTGTGGTCAGGGACCCGGCTGAAATAAGCCCCTAGAATGCTGGCACCTACGGCGAGGAGTTTTGTGTATGTAGTCAGGGACCCGGCTGAAATAAGCCCCTAGAATGCTGGCACCTCCGGCGAGGAGTTTATGTCTGAATTCAGGGCTGGCAAATAGCCATTAGAATTCCAGCTCCATCGGAGAGGAGCTGCTTGTTGGTTGGACTGAATGACCACTGTCAGCTCTACACAGTAGCTGTGTCTCCTGTGAGTTAAACAGGGCACAGCGTTCTCTTTACTATGGGCTCTGTGAAGTAACAGAGTTCGTTTGTACTAATTTGCTTCGCTGCCTTGCTTAGCAGCATGTTCTTTCCTGCACGGTGGATCCCGGGTGCTATCTCATCTAATATATATATTCGGTGCATTCCGCCAGCCCTAACAGTATACTAGCGCCAGGATCTGGCTAAGTAATGGTGGATGAACAGCGATTGCAGGGGTACATCCAGCTGCTGGAGGGCCGGATGGCATCTCTTGAGTGTGCAACCTCGGCGGTGGATGTTACCGCAATAGCTGTTCAGGCTGCTAGCGTGGCTGCAGCAGCTTTACCCACTGCCACCTCTGTTCTGACTTTATCTCACCTCTCATTGCCTGAGAAATATTCTGGGGACAGTAAGTCCTGTAGGGGTTTCATGAGCCAGTGTGGTATACACCTCGAGCTCCTGGCTGCACGTTTTCCCACAGAGCAGGCAAAGGTGGGATTCATAATCTCTCTCCTGTCAGACAGAGCTTTGGAGTGGGCTACGCCGCTGTGGGAGCGCAACGATCAGGTGGTGCGGAGTGTTCCTCGGTTTCTGGACACTCTGAATCAGGTCTTTGTAGAACCTCAAGTCACCCATGATTCAGCGCTCCAATTGCTGGCTTTGACTCATTTTTCAACCATGGTCAGCCATTTTGCCGTCCATTTCCGGACATTAGCGTCTGAGTTGGAATGGCCAGTTAAAACCCTCATTCCTGTATTTTGGAGGGGGCTGGCTGACCATGTAAAGGGCGCTTTGGCCACAAGGGAGATTCCCGACACACTGGAGGAGCTCATAGCTGTATCAACTCGCATAGACCTTCGTTTTCAAGAGCGAAGGTTGGAGCGAGCCCAGTGTAGGCAGAGGTTTCGGCTGGCTCCCACCTTCGCCAGACCTTTGGAATCTCCAGTCCAGGCGTCCAAGTCACATGAGGCCATAGAGGTGACACAAGTGGGGTCCAAGTCCCAGGCCACTCATGCACTTAAGGTCTGTCATGTTTGCCGCCAGTCAGAACATCTTGCCTCCAAGTGTCCTCAGCGGTCGGGGAAACGTCAGCGTCTAGTGGCAGTTGGAGGAGGTACACTAGACACGGCGACGTTTGCCTCTAAGTTGTCCTTCAGGGGGACAATTACCATAGGCCCATCCACTCTTATGGTAGAGCTATGCGTGGACTCTGGGGCGGAGGGTAATTTTATGTAATCCGCTTTCGCCCAGCGTCACGCAATACCCCTGGTGATGCTCGCCAAACCAGTAACCGTTCGAGTGGTAAATGAGTCAACACTACCCTCACAGATTACCCACCAAACCATTCCTTTCACTCTTTCTGTGTCTCCATCACATCAGGAGATTATCTCTCTATTAGTCATTCCTGAGGGAATTGATGAAGTCCTGTTGGGGAAACCATGGCTACGCTATCACTCTCCTCATATAGAGTGGTCCTCAGGGAGAATTTTGGGATGGAGTAAATCCTGTGAGGGTAGATGTCAGAGGGAGTGCGTACAGGTTGCTACTAGGGTTGAGCGACCTTGACTTTTTTAGAGTCGAGTCGGGTTTCGCAAAACCCGACTATCTCAAAAGTCGGGTCGAGTGAAATCAGCCGATTATGTCGTAAAGTCGGGATCGACCGAAACACGAAACCCAATGCAAGTCAATGGGGCAGCATAGTCGGCAGTGAGTGGGGGCCTGGAAAACACCTAGAGTGCTTATTTTAATGGCAAAAACATTCATTCTTCTTAATGAAGCTTGTCAATCTTAATTTCCCTTACAATAATAGTTAGGCATTGGAAATTGGGGGTCATTTGGCTAAAGTTGTTGGGGGTAGGGCTGGTTCAAGTATTTTGTGGGCCTAGGAAATCTGGACCACGTCACGGCAGTGGAGCAGGGCGAGGTAAGTATTTAAACTTTGCAAGTGCTGTGATCCTGAGCAAGCAGGGGGGGGCCACTCATTGGCATTGGCACTGGCACAGGGCCCCTCAAAGTATGGCGGTGTGTTTGCACGGCGGGGGCGCCTCCCACCGGCAGCGACACTTTTGCGTACTAAGAGGGGCTCTGTGCCAGTGACGTCGCCAATGAGTATGCCCCCCCCACCTGATGATGGAACTTGCATTTTCATCTTCACCTTCCTCTTTGTCCCCTTGTAAGGTGGTATACTATGTGGGAAGGGGAACCTGAATTTCAGCAGGGTCAGATTCTGGCTGTGTAGCGTGCAAGGGGAATGTAGTGGTCTGGGGCAATGTACCAGCAGACTCATCTATCACTGGCTGGGCAATGGGCAGGATGAGGAGGAAACACAGATATAGGCCCAAAGAATAAAGTGGGCTAAATGCAGTTCAAAATTGGTAACAGGACTAACCAGGGGGCATTGCTTTGTTCAGTGGAGGACAACTGTAATGAGAGGCTGACACAGAGAGTAGGCCCAAATCAGTAAGTAGTCTAAATGCAGTTCAAAATTGGCAACAGTAGTAAACAGGCGGCACAGCTTTGTTCAGTAGAGGAGAACAGCTAGGAGCGGCAGACACCGATAGTAGGCCCCAACCCAACTAGTAGGCAAAATGCAGTCTAACATTAACAACAACTTAACGAGAGCCTGAAAATGGAAGTTCAGGACAGGAAACCAGGAGAACAGCAAGGAGCGGCAGACATTGTTAGTAGGCCCCAACCCAACTAGTAGGCCAAACACAGTTGTTCCATTTAACAACTATTTAACAAGAGCCTGAATATAGAAGCTCAGGAAAGGCAACCAGGAGAACACATTGGAGCGGCAGACACCGTTAGTAGGCCCCAACCAAACTAGTAGGCCCACTGCAGTTTTAAAATTCCGATAGGCTGAAAACCAGATAATTGCAGGTCATTTTTTGTAAAGAGGACAGCTGTATTGAGTGGCGCAGCCAGACACTACAAGTAGGCCTTACACCACAAAGTTGGCTCGACGCAGGTTTAAAAAAGGTTACATGGGTACACGGTCTGCATTGGTGTGCTCAGTGGAGGACAATTGGAAGGAGGGACAGCAGAAAGACTTAGTAGGCCTAAAATAACAAAAAAGGCTCTATGCAGCTTCGATTATGTGGCAACCTGGAGAACACCTTGGAGCGGCATACACCGTCTCCACGACCCAGACCCAACTTGTAGGCCTTATGCAGTGTTGTTTCAACAACTACTTAACGAGAGCATGAAGATTGAAGCTATGGAGAGGCAACCTGGAGAACACCTTGGAGCGGCAGACACCGTCTCTACGACCCAGACCCAACTTGTAGGCCTAATGCAGTGTTGTTTCAACAACTACTTAACGAGAGCATGAAGATTGAAGCTATGGAGAGGCAACCTGGAGAACACCTTGGAGAGGCAGACACCGTCTCTACAAACCAGACCCAACTTGTAGGCCTAATGAAGTGTTGTTTCAACAACTACTTAACGATAGCATGAAGATTGAAGCTATGGAGAGGCAACCTGGAGAACACCTTGGAGCAGCAGACACCATCTCTACGAACCAGACCCAACTTGTAGGCCTAATGCAGTGTTGTTTCAACAACTACTTAACGAGAGCATGAAGATTGAAGCTATGGAGAGGCAACCTGGAGAACACCTTGGAGCGGCAGACACCGTCTCTACGACCCAGACCCAACTTGTAGGCCTAATGCAGTGTTGTTTCAACAACTACTTAACGAGAGCATGAAGATTGAAGCTATGGAGAGGCAACCTGGAGAACACCTTGGAGCGGCAGACACCGTCTCTACAACCCAGACCCATTAGGCCTAATGCAGTGTTGTTTCAACAACTACTTAACGAGAGCATCAAGATTGAAGCTATGGAGAGGCAACCTGGAGAACACCTTGGAGCGGCAGACACCGTCTCTACGACCCAGACCCAACTTGTAGGCCTAATGCAGTGTTGTTTCAACAACTACTTAACGAGAGCATGAAGATTGAAGCTATGGAGAGGCAACCTGGAGAACACCTTGGAGCGGCAGACACCGTCTCTACGACCCAGACCCAACTTGCAGGCCTAATGCAGTGTTGTTTCAACAACTACTTATCGAGAGCATGAAGATTGAAGCTATGGAGAGGCAACCTGGAGAACACCTTGGAGCGGCAGACACCGTCTCTACAACCCAGACCCAACTTTTAGGCCTAATGCAGTGTTGTTTCAACAACTACTTAACGAGAGCATGAAGATTGAAGCTATGGAGAGGCAACCTGGAGAACACCTTGGAGCGGCAGACACCGTCTCTATGACCCAGACTCAACCTGTAGGCCTAATGCAGTGTTGTTTCAACAACTACTTAACGAGAGCATGAAGATTAAAGCTATGGAGAGGCAACCTGGAGAACACCTTGGAGCGGCAGACACCGTCTCTACGACCCAGACCCAACTTGTAGGCCTAATGCAGTGTTGTTTCAACAACTACTTAACGAGAGCATGAAGATTGAAGATATGGAGAGGCAACCTGACGAACACCTTGGAGCGGCAGACACCGTCTCTACGACCCAGACCCAACTTGTAGGCCTAATGCAGTGTTGTTTCAACAACTACTTAACGAGAGCATGAAGATTGAAGCTATGGAGAGGCAACCTGGAGAACACCTTGGAGCGGCAGACAATCTTAGTAGGCCCCAACCAAACTAGTAGCCCCACTGCAGTTGTTCGATTAAAAAACTGTTTAAGACGAGCCTGAAGATTGAAGCTCAGGAAAGGCAACCAGGAGAACACCTTGGAGCGGCAGACACCGTTAGTAGGCCCTACCGAAGTAGTAGCCCCAATGCAGTTTTCAAATTCCTATAGGCTCAAAACCAGACAATTGACGCTCAGCTTTTTTCAGAGGAGGACAGCTGTATTGAGTGGCACAGACAGACACAGGTAGTAGGACTTAAACAAAAAATTAGGCTCAATGCAGTTTAAAAAAGGTTACAGGGGTACACAGGCAGCATTGGTGTGGTCAGCGGAGGACAATTTGAATTAGGGACTGCAGACAGACTTAGTAGGCTGTCCCCTGTGGACCATGCATCCACCACATTAACCCAGTGCGCCGTAATGGACACGTAACCTTCCGTGGACATGCCTACTGGTCCATGCGTCTGTTGTCAGGTGCCTCTTTCTACTCTTAGATTGCCTGAGTGCATGGACAATGCGGACTTTTTCATGCTGGTGGAGGGCTGGGATGGCTTTTCTAGCAAAAGAAGTGTCGACTGGGTAGCTCAAACCGTGGTACAGCGTAGTTCATCTGGGCTTTATAAATATAAAATAAAGAAAAAAAAGTAGGCTCTATGCACTTTCAGCTAGGTTCCAGGGCTACACGGCCAGCATTGGTCTGGTCAGTGGAGGACAATTTAAATTATGGACCGCAGACAGACTTAGTACGCCTACAATTAAAAAAAGGATGCTCTATGCAATTTAAAATAGGTTCCAGGGGTACACGGCCAGCATTGGTCTGGTCAGTGGAGGACAATTGGAAGGAGGGACTGCAAACAGGATTAGTAGGCCTAACATAAGAAAAGTAGGCTGTAGGCACTTTAAAATAGGTTCCAGGGGTACACGGGCAGCAGTGGTGTGGTCAGTGAAGGACAATTTCAATTATGGACCGCAGACAGACTTAGTACGCCTACAATTAAAAAAAGGATGCTCTATGCAATTTAAAATCGGTTCCAGGGGTACACGGCCAGCATTGGTCTGGTCAGTGGAGGACTATTGGAAGGAGGGACCGCAGACAGGCTTAGTAGGCCTAACATAAGAAAAGTAGGCTGTAGGCACTTTAAAATAGGTTCCAGGGGTAGACGGGCAGCAGTGGTGTGGTGTTGTGAATTCCGCTCTTGGGCTCCCTCCGGTGGAGGCTCTTGTTGTTCCCGCGCTAGTGGGTTGCTTTTGCCTTTGCCAGTCCCTGAGAGGCCCTGGACGCATATTTCCATGGATTTTATTTCGGATCTTCCTGTTTCCCAGAAGATGTCTGTTATCTGGGTTGTTTGTGAACGGTTCTCTAAAATGGTCCATCTGGTACCTTTGCCTAAGTTGCCTTCCTCCTCAGATCTGGTTCCATTGTTTTTTCAGCATGTGGTTCGTTTGTATGGCATTCCGGAGAATATTGTGTCTGACAGAGGTTCTCAGTTTGTCTCTAGGTTTTGGCGGGCCTTTTGTGCTAGGATGGGCATTGATTTGTCTTTTTCTTCGGCGTTTCATCCTCAGACTAATGGCCAAACTGAGCCAACTAATCAGACCTTGGAGACCTATTTGAGATGCTTTGTGCCTGCTGATCAGGATGATTGGGTGTCTTTCTTCCCGTTGGCCGAGGTTGCCCTTAATAATCGTGCTAGTTCGGCTACTTTGGTTTCACCTTTCTTTTGTAATTTTGGTTTTCATCCTCGTTTTTCTTCTGTGCAGGTTGAGCCTTCTGATTGTCCTGGTGTTGATTTTGTGGTGGACGGGCTGCAGCGGATTTGGACTCATGTGGTGGACAATTTGACGTTGCCTCAGGAAAGGGTTCAACATTTTGCTAACCACCGTCGGTGTGTTGGTCCCCGGCTTCGTGTGGGGGATTTGGTTTGGTTGTCTTCTCATCATGTTCCTATGAAGGTTTCTTCCCCTAAGTTTAAGCCTCGGTTTATTGGTCCTTATAAAATTTCTGAAATTATTAATCCGGTGTCTTTTCGTTTGGCTCTTCCAGCCTCTTTTGCCATTCATAATGTTTTCCATAGATCTTTGTTGCGGAGATATGTTGTGCCCGTTGTTCCCTCGGTTGATCCTCCTGCCCCCGTGTTGGTTGAGGGAGAGTTGGAATATGAGATTGAGAAGATTTTGGATACTCGTTTTTCGAGGCGGAGGCTTCAGTATCTTGTCAAGTGGAAGGGTTATGGCCAGGAGGATAATTCTTGGGTTGTTGCCTCCGATGTCCATGCCACCGATTTGGTTCGTGCTTTTCACTTGGCTCGTCCTGATCGGCCTGGGGGCTGTGGTGAGGGTTCGGTGACCCCTCCTCAAGGGGGGGGTACTGTTGTGAATTCCGCTCTTGGGCTCCCTCCAGTGGTTGTAAGTGGCACTTTTGTGAGTTCTGCTCTTGGGCTCCCTCTTGTGGTTTCTAGTGGTATGGCTGCTCCTTGGATTTAGCTATCAGCAGCTGCTTCCACTGATTGTCTTTTCTGCTCGGCTATTTATGCCTGGCTCTTTTCTTCAGCCAGTGCCACTTGTAAATGGTTCCTGGTTGGATTCACATCTCTTTGGATTTCCCTGTTATCCTGACCAGTTCAGCAAAGCTAAGTCCTTGCTTGCTCTTTTCTGTCCACAGATTGTGGACTTATCCGTTCTGTGCTTTCTATGTTTGTCCAGCTTATCAGTATGGATTAATTCTGTGTTGCTGGAAGCTCTGGGAAAAAGATTTACCCTCCACACCTTTAGTCAGTTGTGGAGATTTTTGTAAACTCTGTGTGGACTTTTTGTAGTGTTTTATACTGACCGCACAGTATTCCATCCTGTCCTTTCTATCTAGCTAGACTGGCCTCCTGTGCTCATCCTGGTATCATTCTGTGTATGTCTTTTCCCTCTCCTCTCACAGTCATTACATGTGGGGGGCTAATCTATCCTTTGGGATTTTCTCTGAGGCAAGATAGCTTTCCTGTTTCTATCTTAAGGGGTAGTTATTTCTTAGGCTGTGACGAGGTGCCTAGGGAGAGTTAGAAGCATCCCACGGCTACTTCTAGTGTTGTGTTGAGCTTAGGGACTGCGGTCAGTACAGATACTACTTCCTTCTGAGCTGGTTCCATGTTACTCCTAAACCACCAGATCATAACAGTGTGATCAGTGAAGGACAATTTCTATTATGGACCGCAGACATACTTAGTACGCCTACAATTAAAAAAAGGATGCTCTATGCAATTTAAAATAGGTTACAGGGGTACACGGCCAGCATTGGTCTGGTCAGTGGAGGACTATTGGAAGGAGGGACCGCAGACAGGCTTAGTAGGCCTAACATAAGAAAAGTAGGCTGTAGGCACTTTAAAATAGGTTCCAGGGGTACACGGGCAGCAGTGGTGTGGTCAGTGAAGGACAATTTCTATTATGGACCGCAGACAGACTTAGTAGGCCTAACATAACAAAAGTAGGCTCTATGCACTTGGAATTATCTTGCAGGGGTACACAGGCAGCATTGGTGTTGTCAGCGGAGGCCGATTGTAAGGAGTGTCTGACAGTTAGTACTCCCAAAAAATAAATAGATGTTAATGTCTTGCAATACAACAAAACCAAAAAACAAAAGGGTGCCATACTTAGGTACAGGGGTGGGCTCCTCTGCTGAGTTTCAGACCTAGTAATTTCGCTTTACTGGTGTAAATATAGGACACTGCCCCTGACTATTTTAAGTAGCATCATACATGTCAACACATTGGTATTGTCAGTGCCAGGCATTGAAGGATGTCAGCGCATAGACTAAACATTGGTGGAGCTGTGAGAGATAATTTTGCAAATCGTAGAGCACTGTTTGAGCTGGGGGGGAACTGTCTTTTGGCCGGCGGTACAGGCCCAGGGCCCCTCATGTTACAACGGTGTGTCTGACGTTGGTTGCGCGCCACCACCGCCAGAGACACTTTATTGTACTATGAGGGACCCAGTGGCAGTGCCGTCGACCAAAAGCGTGCACACCCACCTCTTCAGACAAACGGCACTCTCATGGGTGCTTGCGCCAAGTGGCGAGACCACGGCCCCGTGGATGGAGTTTGCCCATTTAGGGAGGTGTAAACATGTCGTATGCTGGACAAACAGCTGCTGCAAATTACGAGATTGGAAAACTCAGTCAGACCAGTCCACAAGCAAGACCTTTTCATAGGAAAGCTAGGTGTCAGCCGGGAAAGGTGGGGCAAAATAATTTGAAATCCAGGAGTGGTTCATTTTAATGAAGGTTAGATCATCAACATTTTTGGGTAGCCAGACGAGTCCTTTTTTCGGTTAATATTGAACCAGCAGCACTGAATACTCTTTCTGATAGCACACTGGCTGCTGGGCAAGCAAGCTCCTGCAATGCATATTCTGCCAATTCTGGCCAGGTGTCTAATTTGGATGCCCAGTAATCAAATGGGAATGACAGTTGAGGGAGAACATCGATAAGGGATGAAAAATAGTTAGTAACCATACTGGACAAATGTTGTCTCCTGTCACTTTGAATTGATGCTGCAGTACCTGTCCTGTCTGCGGTCATAGCAAAATCACTCCACAACCTGGTCAGAAAACCCCTCTGTCCAACGCCACTTCTGATTTGTGCACCTCTAACACCTCTGGTCTGCTGCCCCCTGCAGCTCGTGTGAGAACCATCACCGGCGCTGTGTGCTGGGAATGCCTTAATCAAACGGTCAACAAGAGTTGATTGTTTGGTTGCTAATATTTGTTCCAGGTTCTCATGTGGCATAATATTTTGCAATTTGCCTTTATAGCGAGGATCAAAGAGGCAGGCCAACCAGTAATCATCATCGGTCATCATTTTAATAATGCGTGGGTCCCTTTTGAGGATACGTAAGGCATAATCCGCCGTGTGGGCCAAAGTTCCAGTTGTCAAATCTGCGGTTGTGCTGGGTTGAGGGGCAGTTACAGCAAATCTACGTCACTTGTGTCCCTCAAAAAACCAGAACCCGGCCTTGCCACGCCACCAATTTCCATTGGCCCCGGAGAAGCTTCCTCATTAAAAAAATACTCATCCCCATCATCCTCCTCGTCCTCCTCCTCCTGTTCGCCCGCTACCTCGTCCTGTACACTGCCCTGACCAGACAATGGCTGACTGTCATCAAGGCTTTCCTCTTCCTCTGCTGCAGACGCCTGCTCCTTTATATGCGTAAACTTTGTATCAGCAGACGCATTAGGGAAATGCTCATGCTTATTATGGCGTTGTCTGCACTAACTAGCCCTGTGCATTCCTCAAAACACTGAAGGACTTGACACATGTCTTGTACCTTCGACCACTGCACACCTGACAACTCCATGTCTGCCATCCAACTGCCTGCCCATGTATGTATATCCTCCCACAAATACATAACAGCACGCCTCTGTTCGCACAGTCTCTGAAGCATGTGCAGTGTTGAGTTCCACCTTGTTGCAACGTCGATGATTAGGCGATGCTGGGGAAGGTTCTGCATACGGCTGGAGTGTACGGGCGAACGGCGGATATCCGAGCAAAGTCTGTGCACTTTGAGGAGCAGGTCGGATAACCCCGGATAACTTTTCAGGAAGCACTGCACCACCAGGTTTAAGGTGTGAGCCAGGCAAGGAATGTGTTTCAGTTGGGAAAGGGCTATGGCAGCCATGAAATTTCTTCCGTTATCACTCACCACCTTGCCTGCCCAAGATCTACAGTGCCCAGCCATGACTGCGTTTCTTTCTGCAAGAACTCAGACAGAACTTCCGCGGTGTGTCTGTTGTCGCCCAAACACTTCATTGCCAATACAGCCTGCTGACGCTTGCCAGTAGCTGCCCCATAATGGGACACCTGGTGTGCAACAGTGGCAGCTGCGGATGGAGTGGTTGTGCGACTGCGGTCTGTGGACGAGCTCTCGCTTCTGCAGGAGGACGAGGAGGAGGAGGAGGGGGGGGGCGAACGGCTACAGCCAACTGTTTCCTAGACCGTGGGCTAGGCAGAACTGTCCCAATATTGCTGTCCCCTGTGGACCCTGCATCCACCACATTCACCTAGTGTGCCGTGATGGACACGTAATGTCCCTGGCCATGCCTACTGCTCCATGCATCTGTTGTCAGGTACACCTTTGTACTCACAGATTGCCTGAGTGCATGGACGATGCGCTCTTTAACATGCTGGTGGAGGGTAGGGATGGCTTTTCTTGAAAAGAAGTGTCGACTGGGTAGCTCGTAGCGTGGTACAGCGAAGTCCATCAGGGCTTTGAAAGCTTCGCTTTCAAGTAACCGGTAGGGCATCATCTCTAGCGAGATTAGTCTAGCAATGTGGGCGTTCAAACCCTGTGTACGCGGATGCGAGGATGAGTACTTCCTTTTTCTAACGAGAATCTCATGTAGAGTGAGATGGACTGGAGAGCTAGAGATCGTGGAACTAGCGGGGGTGCCGGTGGACATGGCAGACTGAGAGACGGTTGGAGACGGTATTCTTGCCGGTGCCCTACATGCAGTGTTTCCTACTACGAAACTGGTGATTCCCTGACCCTGACTGCTTTGGCCTGGCAACAAAACCTGCACAGATACTGCAGGTGGTGCAGGAAATGGTGGCCTTACAGTGACGGAAGGGATGTAGCGTTGCTGACTAGCTTCAATGGCCGAGGGTGCTACAACCTTAAGGGACGTTTGGTAGTTAGTCCAGGCTTGCAAATGCATGGTGGTTAAATGTCTATGCATGCAACTTGTATTTAGACTTTTCAGATTCTGACTTCTGCTAAAGGTAGTTGAACATTTTTGACAGATGACTTTGCGCTGATCAATTGGATGTTGTTTAAAAAAATGCCAGACTGCACTCTTTCTACCATCGGATACCTTTTCAGGCATTGCAGACTGAGCTTCTTTAACCGGATGGCCACGCTGTCCTCCAACTGGTTTTGGCTTTGCCATGCGTTTTGGGCCAGATACGGGCCCGGCAGATGGAACCTGTTGCGATGTTGATGCCTGCTGCGGCCCCTCCTCTCCCGCTTCAGAACTACTGCCGCCTGCACCCTGTTCCCCCAATGGCTGCCAATCGGGGTCAACAACTGGGTCATCTATGACCTCCTCTTCTATCTCGTGTGCAACTTCGTCTGTGTTACCGTGTAAGCCGGTGGTATAGCGTTCGTGACGGGGCACCATAGTCTCATCAGGGTCTGATTCTGGATCAGTACACTGCGAGGGCAATGTTGTGGTCTGAGTCAAAGGAACAGCATAGTAATCTGGCTGTGGCTGTGCATCTGTGCACTCCATGTCCGATTCAACTTGTAATGGGCATGGCCTGTTAACTGTTTCACTTTCTAACCCAGGAACGGTATGTGTAAAGAGCTCCATGGAGTAACCCGTTGTGTCGCCTGACTCATCCTTCTCTGTTGTTGTTTTTGCTGAACAGGACAATGGAGCGACTTGTCCCTGAGCGTGAACATCCACTATCGATGGGCTGCTTTTACATTTACCAGTTTCAGAAGAGGAGGCAAAAGAGCTAGAGGCTGAGTCAGCAAGGAAAGCCAAAACTTGCTCTTGCTGCTCCGGCTTTAAAAGTGGTTTTCCTTCTCCCAGAAAAGGGAGCGTTCGAGGTCTTGTGTAGCCAGACGACGAACCTGGCTCCACAACTCGAGACTTAGGTGCTATATTGCTTTTCCCACGACCACCTGATGCTCCACCACCACTACCATCATTACCAGCTGGCAATGAACGCCCACGGCCACGACCTCTTCCACCAGACTTCCTCATTGTTTTAAAAACGTAACCAAAGTAACGGTATTTGTTACTGTAAAACAACTTACAAGGTGAACTCAAACTTCTGTAGGATTTAGACATGCCTTTATAGGTGGGTGAGACTGCAAGGAAAATCAGGCACAATGTTACACTAGGTTTTCTGTGGCACAAAATGAGAGAGATGCCACACACGCAGGACTGTCACTCAAGCACAAATGCCAATATTAATCTCCCACTGTTTTTTTTTTTCAGGGAGAACTTAAAACCCCCCCAAAAAAACAGTATTAGACACTAGGCTTTCTGTGCCCCACAATTTGAGAGAGATGGCACACACGAATGGCACTGAAGCACAAATGCCAATATTAATCTCCCACTATTTATTTTTTTTCAGGGAGAACTTAAAACCCCCCCAAAAAAACAGTATTAGACACTAGGCTTTCTGTGCCCCACAATTTGAGAGAGATGGCACACACGACTGGCACTGAAGCACAAATGCCAATATTAATCTCCCATTATTTATTTTCTCAGGGAGAATTTAAAAACAAAAAAAAAAAACAGTATTAGACACTAGGCTTTCTGTGCCCCAGAATTTGAGAGAGATGGCACACACGACTGGCACTCAAGCACAAATGCCAATATTAATCTCCTACAAAAAAATTTTTTTCAGGGAGAATTTAAAAACCAAAAATAAAACAGTATTAGACACTAGGCTTTCTGTGCCCCACAATTTGAGAGAGATGGCACACACGACTGGCACTCAAGCACAAATGCCAATATTAATCTCCTACAAAAAAATTTTTTTCAGGGAGAATTTAAAAACCAAAAATAAAACAGTATTAGACACTAGGCTTTCTGTGCCCCACAATTTGAGAGAGATGGCACACACGACTGGCACTCAAGCACAAATGCCAATATTAATCTCCCACTATTTTTTTTTTCAGGGAGAATTTAAAAACCCCCCCAAAAAAACAGTATTAGACACTAGGCTTTCTGTGCCCCACAATTTGAGAGAGATGGCACACACGACTGGCACTGAAGCACAAATGCCAATATTAATCTCTTACTAATTTTTTTTTTTTTATTTCTGGGAGAATTGGCAAGAAATCAGGCCCACTGTTAGACTGTATGTTTTCTGTGCCAGAAAATGAGACACAGATGCCACACACAGGACTGCCACTGATGTAGATTTGCCAATTTTAATCTGCACCCTTTTTTTTTATTCAGGGAGACTAGTGAATAAATCTGGGCCACTGTATTAGAGTATAATTTCTGTGGCAGAAAGTGGCTTGAACAGATGTAATGAGAAAAAAAAAGGGACTGTCCTACAATTACTATCTCCCTGAATGAGGGTTTCTGCTGATACACACCGGCGCCCCGCTCCAACCTTTGCTCCTGGTGACTTAGTGTGGCTCTCTGCCCGTAACATCAGGCTGCGAGTTGAGTCAACTAAGTTTGCGCCTCACTTCATTGGCCCATTCAAGGTTCTGGAACAGGTCAACCCTGTGGTCTACAATTTGGCTATTCCTCCACGCCTTGGTATCACCGACACTTTTCACGTTTCCCTCTTAAAGCCCTTTCATTTGTCCTGGTTTTCTGAGTCATCTGCCAGGACATCGGGTTCATCCACGGATGAGTTTGAGGTGAATACTATCGTGGGGTACAAGGTGGTACGTGGCAAGAAATTTTATCTGGTGGACTGGAAGGGTCACTGTCCAGAAGATAGAACCTGGGAACCTGTGGAGCACATTCGGGCTCTGCTGCTCATTGCAGCTTTTGAGCACAGCGAGGCTCAAGGAGGGGGGTAATGTTAGGAGTCAAGTTCCCACCGCTGCACAGGGGGAATCTCGAACCATGTCTGCTGCGGTCTCCCATTCTGCATCGGCCACAGTGGAGCCTGCTCAGCGGAGACGTCGGTCTCAGTGTCTCACTGAATCTGTTTCTGTGCAAAGGGTTACTGCTGCCTCTCCAGGCTCTACTATTGTACCCTGCACTGGCCTGCGGTGAGCAGGCTTTTCTGGGACTAAGTCCTGCTTTGCACACACTGAGCATGCCCAGGATAAGATCTCTCAGTGGAGATCAAGGGTCACATGCTCAGGTACTGCAGGAACTTCCATTGGTCCTCCTGGAAGATCCTGTACCTGATCAAGTTCTGTGGCAGCCTTCCATTGGTCCTTCTTGGAAGGTCCTGTAGGTGCTACAGCTATAAAAGGTTTTCATGACCACACGGCCATGCGCTAGTATCAAATATGTACGAGCTCAGCACCAGTGTGGTCGTGTGTGTGATCAGGGACCTGGCTGAAATAAGCCCCTAGAATGCTGGCACCTCCAGCGAGGAGTTTATGTCTGAATTCAGGGCTTGCAAATAGCCATTAGAATCCCGGCTTCACCGGAGAGGAGCTGCTTGTTGGTTGGACTCAATGACCACTGTCAGCTCTACACAGTAGCTGTGTCTCCTGTGAGTTAAACAGGGTACAGCGCTCTCTTTACTACAGGACGGGGCAGGAATAGGCAAAGCTAAATGGAGGCCCCCCATGACTGTGCTTTGTCATGGGCTCTATTTTAAACAAAATTTAGCCGCATTAATTGGCCAATAGTGAGGTGGGAGGGGTTGTGAGAGGGGAGGTGGGGGCTATATAGGGAAAAGTGCGGGAAAATCGGGCACACTTTTAGCTGGCAGGCTAGGAACATAGTAGAGAGCAGCCATCCACATAGCTTTTTGCTTACCTGAAGAGGCCTGCAGAGCGGTCATGGAGTCGGTGGACACTTTAGTGGGGCGTTTGAGGGATGCAGCCAGGTCCAGGAGAGGAGGATGGCTGGAGGCGCAGCTGGCGGCGCTGCTCGGAGCAGCGGGAGCACCGGAGCCCAGCAGCAGGAGAGGCTGGAGCACGAGGCCCCCGCAAAGACTCTCACCTGATGTGAGCATGTGCGGCCGGCGCAGGCCTAGGAGCCCCTCTCGGGACCCTGCGGAGGCTGGGTGCAGCGGTGCGGCGTTCCCCCGCTGTGCTCCCTCCGGCAGGAATCCTCCTTGCCGGCCGGTTGGTGTTGGGAGCAGGAGAGGCGCTGCGAGGAAGAGCGGCGCCGGAAGTGAGGCCTGCAACAGCGCGGCCCGCAGCTCCGAGGACCAGGAGTGCAGCGGCAGCAGGACCGGAGCCCAGGACGAGCATCATGCGGCCAGGGCAGCGGGGAGCGCTTCCGGGTCGGCGGGTATGGAGGACGGTGCGGTGTGCGGTGGAAGACGGATGGCAGGAGAGGAGCCAGGCAGAGGGCGCGCAGGAGGTCGGCTGACGGCGGATGCTGCGGTGCAGGCGGCATCTGAGCTGAGGACAACGGGAGACGAGCACAGATCTGGAAGAGCGGTGGGCAGTGGGGCCCCACTGTCTGGCAGGCGGAGTGGTCGGGAGCCTGAGAGGGAGCAGAGGTCTGCAGAGCAAGTACGGTCCAGGTCCGGGAGGAGGTCGGTCGAGCGTGGTGTAGCTGACGCTCTGGGACCCCCTGGTGACGTGGAGGCCAGGGGCGCGGGCCTGGAGCAGCACGATGGTGCTGAAGAATCGTGGTCGGATGGCGAGCCAGATGTCGGGGATGATCGGCGGGATGCAGGACGCACGGCTAGCAGGGACACAGCACCTGCGCAGCTCGGTGAGTACCATGCTATTTCTGATTTGTCGCCCAGAGGGGCGTTTGGTGAGGGGGTTAGAGGTGATCAGGCGTTGGGGGGGGCGGGTGCCGGATAATGGGGGGAGCAGCGTGGTGTCGGAGCCTGCGCTGCGGGATGTATTGTTGAGCGTGTCGCAACTGTTGAGTAGTTTGCAGAGTGGGGCAGTGAGGGAGGCTGGGGTATCGCCGGCCAGGGCTTGGCTATCTGGGGCTGGGGTTTCGGGTCCGTCTACAATGGATTCGGGGAGTTTGTTAGTGGGCGAGCATTCGCCATCGGTGTCTGGAGTGTCTGTATCCGTGCAAACGGAGAAGAATAAAGGGGACACGGTGAAGTTGGATGATAGAGCTAAAGGCGAGGTGTATGTTTGTTTTGAGGGGCCGTTGGGGGCTCATTTGAAGAAGGAGGTAAAAGTAAAGATTTGGCGTGATGATTATGTGGAGATATTTTCTTTACTCCCATTAGAAAAGTTTAATCTCGATAAGGGGAAAAAGGACGATAGTAAGAAAGAGGAAGAAGAGAAGAGGAGGTGGCGACTTATACCGCAGACGTTCGTTAATTGGTTGCAAGCGTTTGCTATACTAGCGAGCGTAATAGGTGAAAAGGTCCCGGAGAATTGTTCCGGTTTATTTTGTTATCTTGATGCGATAGGGGAAGCGCATCGTACTTATGGTGGACAGGCATGGTTGCGCTATGATGGACAGTTCAGGCAGAGGAAGGAGGTAAGGCCGGAAATATGTTGGGATCAAAAGGACATCGGACTCTGGTTAAAAGTGATGGCTCCAAGCAGGTACGGGCAGTCCTTTCATGGGGGCGGAAGTAATGCCGGCCAGCAGGCAGAACATAGCGGTAGTGGTCAGGGGGGACAGGGATCAAAAGAAAAATCAGGAACGTGCTGGCAATTTAATGAGGGCCAGTGCAAGTTCGGGAACACCTGCAAATTTAAACATGTGTGTTCCCATTGTAATGGAGGTACGCATGGGGCTTCCAAATGCTTCAAAAAAGCAAGAGGCAAGCCGTCAGTGGGTGCCGGTCAAGGGGGAGACGCCAGTGAGGTTGGAAAAGATGGCCCCCTTTCTAAGTAGGTATCCGGATCGGAGCGTTATTGCGCGGGGTTTTGCGGAGGTTTTTCGTATCCCTCCTCCGGAACACGTTGTTCCGTTTTCGATTAAAAATTTGAGGTCAGCTGTGGTACAGGCAGGTGTGGTGAATGACAAGTTGAGGAAGGAGGTGGAGTTGGGGAGAATGGCTGGTGTTGTGGATTCTGTTTTTGGGCTCCCTCTGGTGGTTACAGATGGTACTGGGTGACTTGTGTTCTCTGCAGTCTCTGGTGTCCACCTGTTCTATCAGGATATGGGAGTTTCCTATTTAACCTGGCTTTCTTGTCATTTCCTCGCCGGCGATCAATGTAATCAGTGTGTCTTGTTACCTCTGCTTTCCGCTTCTGTAATCATCAGGACAAGCTAAGTTTTTGATTTTCCTGTTCCACGTTTTGCTTTATTTTTGTTTTAGTCCAGCTTGCAGTTATGTGATTCCTTGTTGCTGGTTGCTCTAGTGGGCTGATATTACTCCTCATGTTCCATGAGTTGGCACATGAGTTCAAGTAATTTCAGGATGGTTTTTTGTAGGGTTTTTCGCTGACCGCGCAGTTCACTTTTGTATCCTCTGCTGTCTAGTTTTAGCGGGCCTCATTTTGCTGAATCTCTTTTCATTACTACGTATGTGCTTTCCTCTCATTTCACCGTCATTACATGTGGGGGGCTGCTATTTCTGTGGGGTGTTTCTCTGAAAGCAAGAGAGGTCTTTGTTTCTTCTAATAGGGGAAGCTAGTCCTTCAGCTGGCACGAGACGTCTAGAATCATCGTAGGCACGTTCCCCGGCTACTGCTAGTGTTGTGAATTAGGTTCAGGATCGCGGTCAGCTCAGTTTCCATCACCCTAGAGCTTGTTCTGTTTTTTTGTGCTTGTCCTTTTGTGATCCCCTGCCATTGGGATCATGACAGTATCGCCGGCCCGAAAAGTGGTAATCGTATTGGCTGAAGTAGGAGGAAAAGTAGTCTGAGGAAGTTTTTTTTTTTTTTTTCCTTCCCTCAGAGTTTGCTGCCTAGCCTTAATTGCAGCCTGGCTGCGTCTTACCTCCTCTTAATCCTTGAATGGCTCTGACCTCAGCTGTTTATTATGGACGTCCAGAGTTTGGCTTCCAGCCTGAATAATCTTGCTGCTAAGGTTCAAAATATACAAGATTTTGTTGTACATGCTCCTATGTCTGAACCTAGAATTCCTATCCCAGAGTTTTTTTCTGGAGATTGATCTAGTTTTCTGAATTTTAGGAACAGTTGCAAGTTGTTTCTTTCTTTGAAATCTCGCTCCTCTGGAGACCCTGCTCAGCAAGTCAGGATTGTAATATCTTTCCTGCGGGGTGACCCTCAGAATTGGGCATTTGCATTGGCACCAGGGGATCCTGCGTTGCTCAATGTGGATGCGTTTTTTCTGGCATTGGGTTTGCTCTATGAGGAACCTAACCTAGAGATTCAGGCTGAAAAAGCTTTATTGGCTCTCTCTCAGGGGCAAGATGAAGCAGAAATATATTGTCAGAAATTTCGGAAATGGTCGGTGCTTACTCAGTGGAATGAGTGCGCTCTGGCTGCAAGATTCAGAGATGGCCTTTCTGAGGCCATTAAAGATGTTATGGTGGGGTTCCCTGCGCCTACAGGTCTGAATGAGTCTATGACTATGGCTATTCAGATTGATCGGCGTTTACGGGAGCGCAAACCTGTGCACCATTTGGCGGTGTCTTCTGAACAGGCACCTGAGACAATGCAATGTGATAGGATTCAGTCCAGAAGTGAACGGCAAAACTATAGGCGGAAAAATGGGTTGTGTTTTTATTGTGGTGATTCAGCTCATGTTATATCAGCATGCTCTAAACGCACAAAAAAGGTTGATAAGTCTGTTGCCATTAGTACTTTACAGTCTAAGTTCATTCTGTCTGTGACTCTGATTTGTTCATTATCAGCCATTTCCGTCGATGCCTATGTGGATTCAGGCGCTGCCCTGAGTCTTATGGATTGGTCATTTGCCAACCGCTGTGGGTTTAGTCTGGAGCCTCTGGAAGTCCCTATTCCTTTGAAAGGAATTGACTCTACACCTTTGGCTATGAATAAACCTCAGTATTGGACACACGTGACCATGCGTATGACTCCCGTTCATCAGGAGGTGATTCGCTTCCTGGTACTGTATAATTTACATGATGTCTTAGTGCTTGGTCTGCCATGGTTACAAACTCATAACCCAGTCTTGGACTGGAAAACGATGTCTGTGTTAAGCTGGGGATGTCAGGGGGTTCATGATGATGCACCTCCGATTTCTATCGCTTCATCTACTCCTTCTGAGGTTCCTGTATTTTTGTCTGATTATCGGGATGTTTTTGAGGAGCCTAAGCTCAATTCGCTTCCTCCTCACAGGGATTGCGATTGTGCTATAGATTTGATTCCTGGCAGTAAATTTCCTAAAGGTCGTTTGTTCAATCTGTCAGTGCCAGAGCATACTGCTATGCGGGATTATGTTAAGGAGTCCTTGGAAAAGGGACATATCCGTCCATCTTCGTCTCCTTTGGGAGCAGGTTTTTTTTTCGTGGCCAAAAAAGATGTTTCCTTGAGGCCTTGTATAGATTACCGTCTTTTGAATAAGATTACAGTCAAATATCAGTATCCTTTGCCTTTGTTGACTGATTTGTTCGCTCGCATTAAGGGGGCTAAATGGTTCACTAAGATTGATCTTCGGGGTGCGTATAATCTTGTGCGGATTAAGCAGGGTGATGAGTGGAAAACCGCATTTAATACGCCTGAGGGCCATTTTGAGTATTTGGTGATGCCTTTTGGACTTTCTAATGCTCCTTCTGTCTTCCAGTCCTTTATGCACGATATTTTCCGTGAATATCTGGATAAATTTATGATTGTGTATTTGGATGATGTTTTGGTTTTTTCTGATGACTGGGAGTCCCATGTTCAGCAGGTCAGGAAGGTGTTTCAGGTCCTGTGGGCCAATTCTTTGTTTGTGAAAGGTTCAAAGTGTCTCTTTGGAGTCCAGAAGATTTCGTTTTTGGGGTATATTTTTTCCCCTTCTACTATTGAGATGGATCCTGTCAAGGTTCAAGCTATTTGTGACTGGACGCAGCCTACATCTCTTAAGAGTCTACAGAAGTTCTTGGGCTTTGCTAATTTTTATCGTCGTTTCATAACTAATTTTTCTAGTGTTGTTAAGCCTTTGACGGATCTGACTAAGAAGGGTGCTGATGTTGCTGATTGGTCTCCTGCGGCTGTGGAGGCCTTTCAGGAACTTAAGCGCCGGTTTTCTTCTGCTCCTGTGTTGCGTCAGCCAGATGTTTCGCTTCCTTTTCAGGTTGAGGTTGATGCTTCTGAGATTGGAGCGGGGGCGGTTTTGTCACAGAGAAGCTCCGATTGCTCGGTGATGAAGCCATGTGCGTTCTTTTCTAGAAAGTTTTCGCCCACTGAGCGGAATTATGATGTTGGTAATCGGGAGCTTTTGGCCATGAAGTGGGCATTTGAGGAGTGGCGTCATTGGCTTGAGGGTGCTAGACATCGTGTGGTGGTCTTGACTGATCACAAAAATCTGATTTACCTTGAGTCTGCCAAGCGTCTGAATCCTAGACAGGCTCGTTGGTCACTGTTTTTCTCCCGTTTCGATTTTGTGGTTTCATACCTGCCAGGTTCAAAGAATGTGAAGGCGGATGCTCTTTCTAGGAGTTTTGTGCCTGATTCCCCTGGAAATTCTGAGCCCACTGGTATCCTTAGGTATGGGGTGATTTTGTCGGCTGTCTTCCCAGACTTGCGACGTGCTTTGCAGGAGTTTCAGGCGGATAAACCTGATCGTTGTCCGCCTGAAAGACTGTTTGTTCCGGATAATTGGACCAGTAGAGTCATCTCCGAGGTCCATTCTTCTGCGTTGGCAGGTCATCCTGGAATATTTGGTACTAGAGACTTGGTGGCCAGGTCTTTTTGGTGGCCTTCCTTGTCGAGGGATGTGCGTTCTTTTGTGCAGTCTTGTGAAGTTTGCGCTCGGGCTAAGCCTTGCTGTTCTCGGGCCAGTGGATTGTTGTCACCTTTGCCTATCCCAAAGAGGCCTTGGACGCACATTTCCATGGACTTTATTTCGGATCTCCCTGTCTCTCAAAAAATGTCCGTCATCTGGGTTGTGTGTGACCGCTTTTCTAAGATGGTTCATCTGGTACCCTTGCCTAAGTTACCTTCCTCCTCTGAGTTGGTCCCTCTGTTTTTTCAGAACATGGTTCGTTTGCATGGGATTCCGGAGAACATTGTTTCTGACAGGGGATCCCAGTTTGTGTCTAGATTTTGGCGGACGTTCTGTGCTAAGATGGGCATTGATTTGTCCTTTTCGTCTGCATTCCATCCTCAGACGAATGGCCAGACGGAACGAACTAATCAGACCTTGGAAACTTATTTAAGGTGTTTTGTTTCTGCTGATCAAGATGACTGGGTTACCTTTTTGCCGCTTGCCGAATTTGCCCTTAATAATCGGGCTAGTTCTGCTACCTTGGTTTCTCCTTTCTTTTGTAATTCGGGGTTTCATCCTCGTTTTTCCTCTGGTCAGGTGGAGCCTTCTGATTGTCCTGGAGTGGACATGGTGGTGGATAGGTTGCATCAGATTTGGAGTCATGTGGTGGACAATTTGAAGTTGTCCCAGGAGAGGGCTCAGCAGTTTGCTAATCGCCGTCGCCGCGTGGGTCCTCGACTTCGTGTTGGGGACTTGGTGTGGTTGTCTTCTCGTTTTGTTCCTATGAAGGTCTCTTCTCCTAAGTTCAAGCCTCGGTTCATCGGTCCCTATAGGATCTTGGAAATTCTTAACCCTGTGTCGTTTCGTTTGGATCTCCTGGCATCGTTTGCTATTCATAATGTGTTCCATCGGTCGTTGTTGCGGAGGTATGAGGTACCTGTTGTTCCTTCGCTTGAGCCTCCTGCTCCGGTGCTGGTGGAGGGAGAATTGGAGTATGTTGTGGAGAAGATCTTGGATTCTCATGTTTCCAGACGGAAACTTCAGTATTTGGTCAAGTGGAAGGGTTATGGTCAGGAGGATAATTCTTGGGTGGTTGCCTCTGATGTTCATGCTGCTGATTTGGTCCGTGCATTTCATAGGGCTCATCCTGGTCGCCCTGGTGGTTCTCGTGAGGGTTCGGTGACCCCTCCTCAAGGGGGGGTACTGTTGTGGATTCTGTTTTTGGGCTCCCTCTGGTGGTTACGGATGGTACTGGGTGACTTGTGTTCTCTGCGGTCTCTGGTGTCCACCTGTTCTATCAGGATATGGGAGTTTCCTATTTAACCTGGCTTTCTTGTCATTTCCTCGCCGCCGATCAATGTAATCAGTGTGTCTTGTTACCTCTGCTTTCCGCTTCTGTAATCATCAGGACAAGCTAAGTTTTTGATTTTCCTGTTCCACGTTTTGCTTTATTTTTGTTTTAGTCCAGCTTGCAGTTATGTGATTCCTTGTTGCTGGTTGCTCTAGTGGGCTGATATTATTCCTCATGTTCCATGAGTTGGCACATGAGTTCAAGTAATTTCAGGATGGTTTTTTGTAGGGTTTTTCGCTGATCGCGCAGTTCACTTTTGTATCCTCTGCTGTCTAGTTTTAGCGGGCCTCATTTTTCTGAATCTGTTTTCATTACTACGTATGTGCTTTCCTCTCATTTCACCGTCATTACATGTGGGGGGCTGCTATTTCTGTGGGGTGTTTCTCTGGAGGCAAGAGAGGTCTTTGTTTCTTCTAATAGGGGAAGCTAGTCCTTCGGCTGGCGCGAGACGTCTAGAATCATCGTAGGCACGTTCCCCGGCTACTGCTAGTGTTGTGAATTAGGTTCAGGATCGCGGTCAGCTCAGTTTCCATCACCCTAGAGCTTGTTCTGTTTTTTTTGTGCTTGTCCTTTTGTGATCCCCTGCCATTGGGATCATGACAGGCTGGCCCGTTTCCTTGTTTGCCGATAGAGGGGATGATCATCTCACCGTTGGGGGTGGTCCCCAAAAAAGAGCCGAATAAATTTCGTTTAATTCACCACTTGTCGTACCCGAAGGGGTTGTCTCTGAATGACGGCATCTCGCAGGAGTTGTGTTCAGTGGTTTATATGTCATTCGACATGGCGGTGCACTGGGTGCGTTGCTATGGGCCAGGAGCTTTGTTAGCAAAGATGGATGTGGAGTCGGCTTTTCGTTTGCTTCCGATTCATCCGGATAGTATCCCGTTGTTGGGGATGTGTTGGAATGATGGTTATTATGTAGACAGATGTCTACCGATGGGTTGTTCCATTTCGTGTTCCTTGTTTGAGTCTTTTAGTACCTTTTTGGAATGGGTGGTTAGAGAGGTGGCTGGTGTTCCATCCGTCATTCATTATTTGGATGACTTTTTGTTCATAGGTCCTCCTGACTCGAATGTGTGCAGGAATATTTTGTCGGCTATGGAGTGGGTGGCGGATCATTTCAGCGTTCCCCTTGCTAGGGAAATAACTGAGGGCCCTTGTACGGTGTTGAGTTTTCTTGGGATTTTGATAGACTCGGAAAACATGGAATGCAGGCTTCGGGATGATAAATTGTTGGCTCTGAAGCAGGAGGTGGGTCGCGTGGTTAAGCTCAAGAAGGTGACATTGAAGGAATTGCAGTCTTTGCTCGGTCGGTTGAACTTTGCATGCAGGATTATGCCCATGGGGCGCATATTTTGCCGGAGGTTGTCCAGGGCGACGGCGGGGGTGTGGTCCCCGCATCATTTCATTCGACTTGGTCAAGAGCATAAGTACGACTTGTTGGTATGGCATAATTTCTTGGTGCATTATAACGGACGCTCTTTGATGCCGCAGCAGTTAGTTAATAATTTTGATTGTGAGATCTACACGGACGCAGCTGGAAGTGTGGGTTATGGGGCCTATTGCGCAGGCCAGTGGAGTGTTGGAGCTTGGCCGGATTTCTGGCACACGAGCGGTTTCACAAAGAATCTTGCTTTGTTGGAGTTGTTTCCCATTGTGGTGGCAGTGTTCATTTGGTGGGACGCGTTTGCAAATCGCAGGATTAGATTCCACTGTGACAACATGAGTGTGGTGTCCGTGATCAACTCGCTATCGGCATCGTCACCACCCGTAATAAAGTTGGTGAGAGAACTTGTCTTAAGATGTTTGAAGATCAATACATGGATTTCTGCGGTTCATGTGCCTGGCGTTCAAAATTCGTTAGCAGATGCATTATATCGTTTACAGTGGAAGCGTTTCTGGGAGTTGGCACCAGAAGCGGACGCAGCAGGAGCAGTATGCCCTTTGCACTTGTGGCGGATACCTATGGAGGAGCGGGATGGTTGATTCGGGCCTCGGTTATGAGTCAGACTTGGGCGACTTATGAAGCTTCCTGGAATGTTTGGCAGAGTTCATTGGCGCAATGGGGGGAATTGGTGTCTGAAGAGGACAAGTTGTTAGCCGTTTTGTTTTTGGTTGGTAGGGCGGCGGATGCAGGTTGGTCGGTTTCGAAAGTAAATAAGTTTGTGACTGGGTTAGCTTTTGGTTTTAAGCTTGAGGGCTCAGTAGATGTGACGAAAATTTTTTTGGTGCGGCAAGCATTGAAGGGTTATCGGAAAGATATTAGACGGGTTGATGGGCGCAGGCCTATATCATTTCAGGTACTTATGCGTTTGGGTGGTGTTTTGGGTGATATATGCTGCTCTCATTTTGAAGCGGTGTTGTTTCGGTTGGCTTTTTCCTTTGCCTTTTTCGGGGCATTACGAATAGGGGAGTAGGTGTCAAGCGGGTTTTTTATTGGCTCAAGATGTGGATTTTTGGACAGGGGGCATCGTTTTTTGGATCCGGCGTTCCAAGACGGATCAGACAGGGGTTGGAAAAAGGGTTGTGTTGGGTAGAGTTTCGGGGTCATTGATGTGCCCTGAACAATGTTTACGGGAGTATTGGACTTTATGGTCGGGTCGTACGGGACCATTGTTGTGCCATCATGACGGGGTCTTCTTGTCCCATTTCCAATTTATTGCAATTCTTCATAAAAGTTTGAGGGCCTTGGGTTTTTCGCGGGACGAGTTCGGTTCGCATTCCTTTAGGATAGGGGCAGCGTCAGAGGCTGACAGCCTTGGCTTGGGGCTTGATGTTATCAAGCGTATTGGGCGCTGGAGCTCAAGCCGTTATCGGTCTTATCTTCGACACTAAAATGGTTGGATTATGTAATTTAATTGGCATTATGTTAACGGTTACTGTTATTGTATATTGCAGGTCGGGATCCATATCTTGTCTGGATTTTTTGGACATTCCTTTGTTTATTGGGGGGCGCATCAGGCAGACGCCAGGCCGGACGGTAGGCAATTGGGTTTCAGCCGTAAGGAAGCGGTAGTTCGGTGGCTGGGTTTTCGAGGTATGGTTTGGAGCAGGGCGATTCCTTGTTTTTCCCGTGCTGCCCGTTTGGATAGAGCACCAGATATCGTGGTGTTTCATCTAGGTGGGAACGATTTAGTTTCCAAACCGGTGAGGGATTTGATATGGGATATTCGTTCCGATTTTCTCCGGTTGTGGACGGCCTTCCCCGCTGTTCTAACCGTATGGTCGGACATTGTCCCTCGTAAGAAGTAGAGGGGTGCGCGATCAGTCAAGGGCATCAACAGGGCTCGGGTGAAGTTGAACAGGGCAATTGCCAAGTTTGTAGCCAGAAATGGTGGTATATGTGTTTGGCACTTTGATTTAGAGTCGGGTGTTGGTTAATTTTGGAGGGACGACGGGGTGCACCTGAACGAGGTTGGCATTGATTTATGGGCCTTGTCCATTCAGGAAGGAATTGAAAAAGCATTGGCGTCTTTGGGGCACTCGTGGGCCTGAGGTGTTCAGGGCGGCGAGTTTGTGGCGGGGGTGGGGTTCTTGGAGTTTATGCGGATTCAGCGGCGAAGGAATTTGATGGAAATTCCAGACAGTTAAACGGGTTTGGTGTTCTGGCATTTTGGTTACAGGCTCTGGAGTGTTTACCCTGGGAGCTGGTGGTGGTTTAATTGTTCCCAAAACTGGAATTATGGTGCCCCTGAGCTGGTGGTACGGCTGGGGGTAAATTGAGGTGTCTTACGTTTTTTGGTTTTGCCAAAATAATTTGAAGCCAGAATTGATCCCGGTAGGCTCCAAGAACCCTCCCCTCGAATTTTTTGCATAAATTATGCTAATGTTTATTTAAATGTTTTTGTTTGTTTGTTAATAAACTGGCCGCTGTGGCCATAATTATCCAAAAGAGAATTTGAGTTACGTTTTTATTGTGAATGTTGGTTTGTCTATCGCAATGGTGGTTGAGGGTTTGCAATAATAATTAGGGGAGCCATATTGGCCATACACGGTCAAGGCTCTGTGAAGTAACAGAGTTCGTTTGTACTAATTTGCTTCGCCTCCTTGCTTAGCAGCAGGTTCTTTCCTGCACAGTGGATCCCGGGTTGCCAACGCACCTATCTCATCTAATGAATATATTCGGTGCGTTCCGCCAACCCTAACAGTGTACACGTGCTCCGCCTCCCACCACCCCCCAAAAAAGGTTGTCGAAAGACAGAGCACAACACGCACCCATGGCCGTACCGGATATTTGACAAAAAAAAGAAAAATTAAAAAAAAAATTATTATGAGTCAAAATGAACTTCAATAGACTCAAAAGAAAACAATTATGCTGTTGATCAGAAGATTCTTTTGTATCAAAAAATAAGTAACAGCATCAAGTCCATGTTGATGCATGATATTCATGTACAACGATTCCACATCAATTGTCACTAATAAAGCTGACTCAGGTAACTTAAAGCCTATATTGTAATAGACCACAAATGCACCCCAAAGAAAATATAGTACAGGTGCAAGGACATATAATCAAAGTTAAGTGCAAAGAAATAGAGTAATACCTACAAAGAAACAACACCACAAGAGCCAACATAAAACCAAATGCTTTTATTTAATTAGATAGTAAAATCACAAGGAATTGTGTACAAGAGAATAACAGGGATGACAAAGATTCACCTAAAAAGGCAGCTCAATGCCCACCAGGTATGAAAATATCTAAACACAGTAGAGCAAAGGTGTAAACCCATAAGTACCTCCTTAAAGTGCAGATGCATTGTGCAAATATTTAAAGCAATAGTAACACCAGATAAACCACTTCATGAAACTGCATAAATACCAAGTGTAAAAGGATCAAAAAATGGTTCCCATAGTGACAACTACAAAGATGAATATAGAGCAGCATTAATGTAAGAAAGGGATAATGGGCTAGTAGTGCAATTACCTGAAGGGTTGAGCTGCCACCTGCCCCAACACGCGTTTCGGCGTAGTGCCTTCTTCCGGGGGTATGGCATCATAAAGTAGGTGGACTATTTATGGGGGGAAGGGCCAATCCAAGTGTTCGTTTTAAAGCCTGCAATCAATGTTAGTGCATGTGCAATATGAACAAATCGGTCCGCATAATGATGGGGCCAATCAGAGTGTCCCTAGTATGGCTGTGATGTATGAATGTATGTATATCTGCGTCATAATGGCGCGTGCGCCTTCGGTCCGCACACCAGACCGGACAACAGCGAGGGCGTCATGTGGGGGGCAGGCCGCGACCTCTGGACACACCCACAAGAGGCGTGAGCGGAGACAGGGAAACGGATCCGCCCCACCCGGAAGACGCCTTCAGTGTTGCCTTGCACTGGGGAGCTGACGCGCATGCGCACTCAGCAGAGGATACAGAAACAACAAGAATGACCGCGCATAAAGGGACTAGTAAATCGCAGGGGAATATTGAAGAGTGCGAATTGAAACAATGTTGTGGAGTCAGCGTTATTGATGAGAAAATAGTGATATGAGTGAACAGTACTTAATAAAGTGTAATATAAAAGGTAGATCAATTTGGAACACATAATACTATGGCACATAAGAAATGGACCTTCTATCAAAATGACAATATAAGTGCAGACATCAGACATATGTCATAACTAGTGTTGAGTAGGGTTGAGCGAAACGGGTCGAACATTTTCAAAAGTCGCCGACTTTTGGCGAAGTCAAGTTTCATGAAACCCGATCCGACCCCTGTGCGTGGTCGGCCATGCGGTACGCGACTTTCGTGCCAAAGTCGCGTTTCAATGACGCGAAAAGCACCATTTCTCAGCCAATGAAGGTGAACGCAGAGTGTGGGCAGCGTGATGACATAGGTCCTGGTCCCCACCATCTTAGAGAAGGGCATTGCAGTGATTGGCTTGCTGTCTGTGGCGTCACAGGGGCTATAAAGAGGCGTTTCCGCCGACCGCCATCTTACTGCTGCTGATCTGAGTATAGGGAGAGGTTGCTGCCGCTTCGTCAGAAGCAGGGATAGCGTTAGGCAGGGTCCATTAACCACAAAAACGCTTGTGCTGTAGCGATTTCCACTGTCCAACACCACCTTCGGTTTGCAGGGACAGTGGAGGCAAAATATTTTTATTTTTTTCCTCAGCGCTGTAGCTCATTGGGCTGCCCTAGAAGGCTCCCTGATAGCTGCATTGCTGTGTGTACGCCGCTGTGCAAACCAACTGCTTTTTTTAAAGCACAAATCCTCTTGTTCCTTCCTTTCTGCACAGCTATCTTTTTTGTTTGTCCACACTTTTGATTTAATTTGTGCATCAGTCCACTCCTTATTGCTGCCTGCCATACCTGGCTGAGATTACTGCAGGCAGGGAGATAGTAATTGAGGACAGCCCCTGTTTTTTTTTTTTTTTTTTTGGTGGGAGATTAAGATTGGCAATTTGGCATTTCTGCTAGAGTGCCATCCCTGTGTGTGCCATCTCTCTTACATAGTGGGCCATAGAATGCCTTTTCATTTTTCTGTATTGTTTTTGTGGGGTTTATAAATTCTCCCTGATAAAAAAAATACAGTGGGAGATTAATATTGGCCTTTGGGCTTGTGTGCCAGTCCTGAGTGTGCCATCTCTCTCTCAAATAGTGGGCCATAGAAAGCCTCTTAATTTTTTTTTTTATTGGGTTTCTAAATACTCCCAGAAAAAATTAAAAAAAATACAGTGGGAGATTAATATTGGCCTTTTGGGCTTGTGTGCCAGTCCTGATTGTGCCATCTCTCTCAAATAGTGGGCCATAGAAAGCCTCTTAATTTTTTTTTTTATTGGGTTTCTAAATACTCCCAGAAAAAATAAAAAAAAATCAGTGGGAGATTAATATTGCCCTTTCTGCTTGTGTGCCACTCCTGACTCCTGGGTGTGCCATCTCTCTCTCTCTCAACTAGTGGGCAGTCACTGGGCCATAGAAAGCCTTTTTTTTTATTTGGTTTCTAAATTCTACCTGAAATAATCAATCAATCAATCAATCAATCAGTGGGAGATAAATATAGGCCTCTGGGCTTGTGTGCCACTCCTGACTTCTGTGTGTTGCATCTCTCACTCAGTGGGCCATAGAAAGCCTATTTTTTTTTTCGTTTGATTTGGTTTCTAAATTCTACCTGAAATAATAAATCAATCAATCAATCAATCAATGGGAGATAAATATAGGCCTCTGGGCTTGTGTGCCACTCCTGACTCCTGTGTGTGCCATCTCT